>NC_091127.1:17932890-18532890 GCF_040183065.1 Periplaneta americana
TACCATCTCAACATTACAAATATTACGCTAGATGCATGCTGGATGGCAGTAGTGAGCAATGCCTTCTCGTCGAGAAGTTCCCGATCCATACACGATGGCAATGTTACTAGTCAAGAAGGCTTTGTTGATTCAGTTTCATTTTTATTAAGACAGTTTCATTCCACTTCAATTATCCGAATCCCAGTAATCAACGTCACTTGACAGATGATTTTCAATAAATCTTAATATTAAACAATCTCTGATACGTGACTATCCATAATATCATATAGCAGAAGCAAAGAGTTTGTAATATATAAGTATTACAAACTCTTTGAGCAGAAGCTGTAACATAACCTAACTAATATACACAAGTGTTAGAAAAGTTTTAATTAACGACGATGACATAAAAAATAAAGATGAATAATTTTAAAAGAAATAATTATTGAATGTACAATTTTCAAATTTGAATGTGGTTGGTGGTTCAATTGATGTTATATTGGACGTGTGCGTATTAGAAGTGGAACTCGTTGACTTAGGCCTACATGGTGTATTCAACTTATTCAGGATTTCCGAATGAATGATTTTAAAAAGGAATAATTATTGAATGTACAATTTTCAAATTTGAATGTGGTTGGTGGTTCAATTGATGTTATATTGGACGTGTGCGTAATAGAAGTGGAAATCGTTGATTTAGGCCTACATGGTGTATTCAACTTATTCAGGATTTCCGAATGGTGTTCTTCATTTATTTGTAAATCGGATTTCAGAAGATGCATAGGTATGATGAGTGATTTTCATTAATTCTTGTTCTTGAATGCCAATGCGAGTCATATTTGAAACTACTGTGCATCGACTGGAGTGGTTTGTAATGTCCAGACCAGCGCAGTTTCAAATGTTGGCAAACAAAGAAACAAATGCTAGGGACGCGATAAAATTAAACAAATGCTAGGGACGCGATAAAATTGTGCGATAAGCAGCCATGATTGGTTGAAATACGTCCTTTCGTACCGTTTTATTGGTCAAAAGTAGTATGATGTAGTAAGAGTGTAATAGTCTCTTTAAAATTATCTTAAGTTCCTTCAACGGAGTGAGATAAATGGCTAACAGTCTTGCAGCTCACATAGAGTCTTTCTCACAACTCCAGATTACGTTGCAATGACCCGCGATCGAGTAACTTTTAATTCTTTCTTCTCCCATTTCCTCCTTCTGTCATCATATCCTTTGTAATCTCACATTTGTTTCCGACTTCAAACACTGCTTAGAGAAGAGGCATAGTCAAATAAGACACAGAGAGAATATCGCTTTCGGGAACCACTCTAGTAACGTTACTCACGGTGCATTTTTATACAAGTTCCATCTTTGCAAACATGCCAGGTATTCATCTTGGTTTTATTAAAGGGGTCCAGGCAACGTGTTCCTTCACAAGTGTAGCATATCAGTCCACTCCCTGAAATATACAAACAATACAAGCGTTAACATTTCCACAATGTCAGACTGTTTTATGTGGGTGAGATAAGCGAATTTTTCGTGAAAATATTTGTTGATTGATAACTTAAGGGGAGATGATGGTATTTTTTAAAACTTTTTTTCCTATTTGGTGTAAAATATTAATTTTTTGTATGTAGAGAGCTCATAGCTGTGGCAACTCAACCAAATAAAAATATTTTGAAAAAAAAAATTATTTGGGGGCCCATATTTGAAAAAAATACCCAATGCAGGATTGTACTAAACCCGATATATCTAATACCGTTTTTAAAGATAGATTCAAACAATTTTTTGCAGTGTATTAGCAAAAGCATGTTCTACAAACTGTCTGTAACAGAATTTTGATATTAGTCCCTACGTTTGTAAAATAAACAATTAAAATTTAATAACAATTTTCTGATTTCCTTTCTTGAAAACAAACGGACGTATTTTTGAAATGAAAACAATTAACAAAATTCTGTTACAGAGAAAAGTTTTCTAATAGTCTAAAGAATGTGTGTTCTAAATTTCATGCATGTATCTTTAATAGTTCAGAAATTATATCCATTTTTGTCTGGCAATGTGGCAAAAAAATGAAGTTACTGGAAACCGATAAAAGCGGGCGTGTGATTTAAAAATCCATAGCGCAGGAAGTTTAAAAATTACGTCTCAACATCCGATAAGGGCACAAATACCCACAAAATGTTATGCAATGTATTCCACACATATCAAAGTGTATTTTAAAGAAAAAACAATTTTTTGAAAATTTGATTTACCGGAAACAACAGTAAAAGTGGGAGAGTGATTTAAAAACCCCATAACGCAGGAAGTTTAAAAATGGCGACTCAACATCCGATAAAGGCACAAATACCCACAAAATGTTATGCAATGTATTCCACACATATCAAAGTGCATTTTAAAGAAAAAACAATTTTTTGAAAATTTGATTTACCGGAAACAACAGTAAAAGTGGGAGAGTGATTTAAAAATCCATAAAGCAGGAAGTTTAAAAATGACGTCTCAACATCCGATAAGGGCACAAATACCCACAAAATGTTATGCAATGTATTCCACACATATCAAAGGGTATTGTAAAGAAAAAACAATTTTTTGAAAATTTAATTTACCGGAAACAACAGTAAAAGTGGGAGAGTGATTTAAAAATCCATACCGCAGGAAGTTTAGAAATGGCGACTCAACATCCGATAAGGGCACAAATACCCACAAAATGTTATGCTATTCATTCCACACATATCACAGAGTATTTAAAGATTTTTTTTTTAATTTACTCATTTTTCACCAAAAAATACCATCCTCTCCCCTTAAATCAGAGCCCATGTTGCTAAAATGAACGAAAGTCGATTTCTATACTTCGTACATTTATATTAACCATCCTTAACCGGTTTATATAAATAAATTTACACATTTTATAAATTTAATATTCCTATTTGAGTTTGAAATTGACGCCTGCGTAAGACCTTCTACTGAAAGTTGTTTCTTCAAAAATAAATTTGATGAAACTACGTTTTTTTTATTTTAGGCATATTTTTCTATATAAAAATTACATTTAGACCTAAGTTTAAAACGTCCACAATAATGAATCAATTATAAACAAACCGATACATTTTAAAAGTAACATAACTGATAGTATTTAATACCATCAATTGCAACATATTAAACATTTAAAGCAGCTACACTGGCGTTCAAATATATCTGACCTGCAATTTTCTGATCATGTAAGCGAACTTTCAAACTGCGGGATAAATCAGAACCAAAGATATAAAAAAATTCAAAAACTTTGAAATAGTTCCGCTAGTTCTCAATAGATGTCACCATTTTTGGGACGATTAAAAAAGTGTCGGGGAAAATGATGTAGATTAAAGTATAAATTATTCTCATAAAATTGACAATATCAGCGGTTTCCAGCTAAACACAGTGTTGTTTCACAATCAGCAGAGGGGGATGATATTGAATTCTATAATGCGGGTAAATTTATATACGATTGTCAATACTGACTATTATCTTCGCCATCTATTCATAGAAGTAATAACTAAACAAGCCACACTTACACCAACAAATTATTGATCACTATCGATTAGTAAGAGGTCAGGTATCTTTCAACGCCAGTGTACAAAATATCTCTGAAACGATTGAAGCTAGTCTCAAAACTGCAGTAGCAAAATAATGAAATACATTTTCTTTTAAATCATGCAGTGATGGTATTAAAAATTCAATACAGTACCTCTATTTCCCAAACATTGCCAATAGTTAGGCACTTACTAAATTTCTCTTTTGCAGAACACTGATTATTCATTTAATGAGCTATAATTTGATATATAAAACATTGCTTTAAGTTAATTTCTAGAGAATTCTTTTATTTATTGAAGATAGGAATGCGTAAGGAAAGAGCAAGGATTTAGAAGTGATTTTTCTTTGCTTCCTTTACAAAGTCTACTGCTATTATAAGCTGGAAGAAGAAGCTGACCGACCTTTGAGCTATGTTGGTAATTTTTGTTGTATTATAAAAAAACAAGAGCGAAAGCAATCGCGTAAGTCTCTCTCCGTTTCTATCTTTCACTTTTCATGCTCCAATTTAATTGAGTTTAACGAATGTTTGTTGTCATTATAATCACTTCGAGACTGGAGGCCGAGAAATTATCATGTAATGACAACAAACATGAGTTTAAAAAGCGAAATTAAATTACCTCAGGATAACTGTTATCACGACTTATATTCGACAAAATAATCGCAATGCGAACAACTAAACATTCGATATTATAGTAAGAAGATCAAGGAAAACAATCGAATCGAAGCAGAGATGATAGGAATAAAAGGCTCCTTGGAATAGAAACAACTGAATATTTTAGGTTATAACAACACTTTATTTTGAAGTCTTTTATCATTCTTATCTGTAATTTTGAACAGGTTTAATTTTATTGTGAACCATTTTGCTCAATTATTAATTGTACAATTATTGTAATTAATTATTGTTGCATGTTGAGACTGCGAGTATGACGTAATACTGGTGACAGACTACAGTCGCTAATCGCGATTAGCTCCGATCGCGATTACCGAAAATGTGGTGACACACTAGTCCCGTCTGGTCAACAGCTGAATTACCATAGAGGAAACAATTTTCTCGATGTACATACGTATACGTTTGTTCCCTCCTGGACAACACCTAAAGTTCATACCTTCTTTTGATGTTTGTTCATTGTTTTTTTTTTCCTTTTTTTTTTGTTGTTTCTTGCAGGTTAATATGGGAATTTATTTGTTAAAATTGTTATATGCTTTACAATGTAAACTGATACAATTTGTATCATTACTATTTATATTGTTTTGAAAAGAAATTTTATAATCTATAAAATTTATATCATCATACCAAAAATTTATATTATTTTGTAATAAAACATATTTTTAAAATGAACCCTAACCTCAACGATAGCTTCGTAATGGAGACTGAAATTGAAAATCTGAAAAAGAAACCAGTTCCAGTTTGTAATCCATTATTTATTGAAATGAACATTTCAGCAGCCTTCTATTGCTCTCTAAATATAAGAAATATGAATAGTTGGTCTGTCATTTGTTAATATATTTCTTTTTGCTTTTCTCACATCTGCATTAAATTTCTCGACTACGTCTAATAGTAGCCAAATTCAGTTTCTAGCCATTCATTTTCGTTTCTCTTTCATATAATACAATGGAAGGGGTAACAAAATTCCACAGCAGAAGCTATCACGACTTCCTAAATAATATAAATCAAGGTGTTTCGAAACCAAAGTCTACTAAAATGTTACTTTCGTCCACTGGGCCGTGCCTCAGCGCGATTATCTTGTTCTGGAAACAGGATTTCGCTCCTGATCGAGATCGGGACTGTGACACACTACAAACCCGATAGCGATTAGGTCGATAATATCGATTAGTGACTGTAGTCTGTCACCAGTATAATAGTTTGATTGCTGATACATCGAAGCAGAGAAGATACAAATAAAACAAATGAACGTAGAAAAGAATATCATTTAATTTTGAGCAGTGTGCTTTTAACCATCAGTGTAATTCGATTCTCATTGGTCTATTTAGTGTCAAATGAGCTCATTCATTGGCTGAGAAACGTTTGCGTGGAAGTATGTTTACAATAATTGATTCAAGGTAGTCGTGTAGAGTGTGCTGTAAGGGAAAGTGTGACAACGGAGGCTCGAATTCCTTGGTAACCCTGCAATTCACTCTGGAGCATAATGTAAGGTCACTATTTACTTTTCTACTTACAAAACATTGACATATTTTGATTGCTGCCATATAAGGAATACAGTGCGACATTACATTGCGATGTGTATGTAAACCGACTTAATGTCAACATACAGTCATGAATTAATGAAATAGTAATAACGTGTCTTTCTTTTACCTTTGTCGGTCTTTTCTGGATTAGGATGGATGGTTATGAGTTTAGTTCCGTTTTCTCTCTTCGTTGACAGGGGGGAAGAGCTGAAAGCCATTAAGACTGCAAAAGAAAAGATGATATTAAGCAAAGTCCAAGTGTGTGGTTTCTGTTTTCGTATTTATTATATGAAAGGCTAGAACGTAATTTTAATGACGCTAAACCTACTACATAACAAAACTAACAGCACTCGCACTGAAGAAATGCCATTACATAGTAATTGATTATTTAACGACGTTATGTCAACTACTAGATTATTTAGCATTGATGGAATTAGTGATTAAGATGAGTCTGAAGATTCGGCATCGGACTACCTGATATTCGCTTTACAGTTGAGGTAAACATCGGGAAAACCGTAACTGTGTAGCCTATCAGCCCAAGCGGTAATCGAACCCACGCCTAAGCGTAGCGAAAACATTATTATTATTGTAATTATTATTATTATTACTATGATTATTATTATTATTATTATTATTATTATTATAACTAACTTTCTCATTTCTACTCTTTCCGGCAGAGACATTTTATCTCTTCTCAAGTGATTCTATCGTTTCTTGTTCTGTTAGGCCTAAGTAAGCTGCTATTTTCTACTCTCATCATTTTGCTCTCAACACATACAGCATTTAGTCCACACCTGTGGAGTAACGGTCAGTGCGTCTGGCCGCAAAACCAGGTGGCCCGGGTTTGATTCCCGGTCGGGGCAAGTTACCTGGTTGAGGATTTTTCCGGGGTTTTCCCTCAACCCTATATGAGCAAATGCTGGGTAACTTTCGGTGCTGGACCCCGGATTCATTTCACCGGCATTATCACCTTTATCTCATTCAGACGCTAAATAACCTCAGCTGTTGATAAAGCGTCGTAAAATAACCTACTAAAATATAAACATACAGCATTTATAAATTTTCAGTCGTATTCTACAATTGTTTATTGAAATAATTTAAGAATTTAATTTCAGGGACTTAAATTTTTATTTGTATTAATTTTGTGATGGTACCCAGCCCTTAATTTCAATAAAGTCGTGACTCTTTTAGAATTTGTCAGTGTCTTTTCTGACTTTAATCTGAATTGTTGTAATATCCTTTTCGGTCAAGGTTACTTATGTCGCAGCCACTATAGGAACTCTATAAAATACTTTGAAAATGCCTTGGATTTATAGAATTGAGTAGTAGAAATTGATGTGATCACTGGGAGAGCTGTAAGCCAAACCAACCCGCCCTAAATACGTACCTTACTTATATACGAAAATCGTCGTTAATGTAACAGTGGGTTTCAGAGTCGCCAACATGATAATAATACTATACCCTTAATCAAACCTAACCTAACCTCTCTCATAATAATACACACCTAATCAAACCTAACCTAACCTGTCATATAATACACACCTAACCAAACCAAACCTAACCTAACCTGTCACATAATACTACACACCTGTAGTAACATTCCTCACGTTTAGTACAATTTCGTTTGCATGTATTGTCGACCCTGCTACACGTGTCGGTAGCCATCTAATGTAAGTGGATCATAATAAATATGAAAATATGGCGACTTTCATAATAATTACATTTAGTTCGTTCAGTGTATGTTTTGTGATATATTAAATGGGTTAATGTAGTGATAATTTCATATATACTAGTGGCTTGTGCAGCAAATGCTGCTGCAAAATAAGTTCGTTAGACGTTCAAATAAACATTTTTCAGATTTATTTTCAACGAAGAATACTTGTCTTTTTGATAGTTATTTTCTTCCATAATAATGAAACATACTCCTTCTGAATGGATTTTTTTAGGCCAAATACTTTTTCTTGAACCTATCCAACTTCAGTTTTTGAGTTTCAACGCGAAAACGCAAGTATCAATGTCAGGACGATAGCAGTAGCTATTTCAGGTCATTGTGGATTGTAGGCAAAAGTTAAAAAAATGTTATGTTTGCTAAGCTTTCGAACAATAGTATTTTCGTATAGCATCTGCATGTAGAACTTGAAATGTAGAACGTAAAATCATTTTATTCTACTAAGAGATCTTGCTGAAATGATCTGGAGACTACAAAATTTTCTAGGCCTCTTATTTTATCAGTAAGTAATACCTTTTGATCTTTCCTTAGGAACTGTAATTTTTGCGCTCTCTGGAGCCAATACTGAAGACAATGACACAGATCAATATCTACACTACACCGCCATTAAGTATATGAAAAAGACCCATCCCTACTGGGTTAATAAATACAAAAATATTTTATTTTTAATAACAATATTATTATCTTACTTAAGTTTTGTAGTTATATATAGCAGCCACTCAGTAAATTATAGAAATGAAGATCTAAATTAAGATATGCTCTACATTTACTTACATAACCACAAAACGTTTCACTTTCGTGTCATCAATATAGCATCAATATTATGTACAATTAATGAAACATAAATGCATAATGATATTAACTATAATAATATTTAATTTCTAATGGTAATAATGTCATCAAACCACCTCAAGTTTCGTAGAATTGAATATCCAATACACAGCTGTACTCAGAAAATTATACACTGCAGAATCAGTTTTTAATAACAAATTGAATTGAGTTCTAAATATGTCGGCAATCCTGCGGGTCATGGCCTTCGTGTAATAGCCTATTGTTTATTGTAGTGTGTGTTTTGTTCTGAAATTCAATCAAGTCGGCAGTGATTCAATAAAATTAGTTCTCAAAACTGACAACAGATGGATTTTGGAAAATAGGAAAATTATGTAGGAAAATTGACATTTCACTGAAAACTACTACTTTTCCGAAAAACTTTGGATGCCAGGCATGAAAATGAGGGGTCACTCAATCAGTTCAGCCGTTTTTCCGTAATTTCCATTACAAGTTCAAATTATATATATAGATAAGAATTGAAAAATGTTGTGGCTGTGATAAAAGTATTGAAAATTGGTTTATAGTGCCACATTGACAGTGATAAAAGTGTGCAATATTCGTTCAGTGGCCGGTGGATACTCTACCTCGTATCATCACATTAATTACATTTCAGTTTTCCAAAATTTTTCTCACAGTACGAAAAGGATGAAGTAGAGTACATAAGTCTTTTGCGGATACTTAAATAAATGTGATATTTGTTCAGCTAATTAGTTTCAGTGCCAAAATGTAGAAATTTGTCATGATTCCTGTGTTCTAAATTGTTATAGATACTTCGTTTGCTTTCCATATATCTTTATTTATTTATCTATCTATCTGTCTGTCCTATCTATCTATCTGTCTGTCTGTCCTATCTATCTATCTATCTATCTATCTATCTATCTATCTATCTATCTATCTATCTATCTATCTATCTATCTATCTATCTATCTATCTATCTATCTATCTATCTATCTATCTATCTATCTATCTATCTATCTATCTATCTATCTATCTATCTATCTATCTATCCATCCATCCATCCATCCATCCATCCATCCATCCATCCATCCATCCATCCATCCACCCACCCACCCACCCACCCACCCACCCACCCACCCACCCACCCACCCACCCACCCACCCACCCACCCACCCACCCACCCACCCACCCACCCACCCACCCACCCACCCACCCACCCACCCACCCACCCACCCACCCACCCACCCATCTATCTATCTATCTATCTATCTATCTATCTATCTATCTATCTATCTATCTATCTATCTATCTATCTATCTATCTATCTATCTATCTATCTATCTATCTATCTATCTATCTATCTATCTATCTATCTATCTATCTATCTATCTATCTATCTATCTATCTATCTATCTATCTATCTATCTATCTATCTATCTATCTATCTATCTATCTATCTACCATGAGAATTGGAGATGTCTTGAAATTGTGACGTTGCGTTGTGTTTACTCGGATGAAAATAATAACACAGAAAACATGTTAAGAGTAATAGATTTGCAACATTGATTTTGTTAGAATGAAATTTTAAGATTCGTTACCTGATGGAATACAAAGAGCGAAGATAGTCAGGACTTCCAAAGTCATGTTGTCACCTTACTTAGAGGACTTTCTGCAATCAGAAGATTTCAGAAGTTAGATACCATTGTGTTTATATATTATATTATATTATATTATATTATATTATATTATATTATATTATATTATATTATATTATATTATATTATATTATATATAATTTGAACTGGTACGCTTCGTGCGAAAATACCTAACCATGAGGTTTAATGGACGGTGGATTGGTCGAGAAGGTCCAGTAGCATGGCCTACCCTATTACCTGACCTAAATCCTTTGGATTTCTAGCTATGGGGACATTTAAAGACATTGGTGTATGCCACATCTATCGACAACGTACAAGCATTACAGGAGAGTGTATCCAAGGCATGTGAACAAATCCAACAGCAAGATGTAGTCGCAAGAGTTCGTAATACACTGAGAAGGACTGAAACATGTGATGAGTCCACTGCAAGAATGATGGATGTCACTTTCTTGTCGAAAATGAACCAAGACTGTCAATGCATAGCTTAAGACATAATTATAGAATATATAGAGAGAGTTATATGGCATTAACACTGATAGTCATTGTCCAGTAATGATCGGAAAATCACAGTTAAGCTTTGAGCGCTAAGCATTTCAAACTTTCAATTGCTTCTCCTGCAAAATGTATTCCAAATGACATCCATCATTCTTCCAGTGGAGTCTTCATGTGTAAGAATGTGTGGTAACCATACAGAGCACTTTCTATATTGTAGGCCACAATACAGCATGGCCCATATCTCAACAGATATTTGTTTCCGGAAACATGTTTATGAGAAACTTTTTTTTCTAGTTTCGACCAATGCTACCTCCTGTAAAAATATGCGACACTTTTTTAAGCACCCTATATATTTACATACATATGTAAAGCCTATATACGCCTATATATACGTGTGTATATATCTGTGTACATTACAATTTACATGAAATAATATTCTTGAACAAACCTATGGCTCAGACTCGATTTTGTAGGCACCAAAATTATATAACACATTCACAGAAATTAAGTAAATGTCTCGCTGTAAAGACATTAAGTTATACAATTTATTCTTCACTAATTCGAACGCTTCAGGATATTACAGAACAACGCATAAACACGGTTATAATGAGTTACTGTGTTTATAATTATTACCTTTAATAACAAATAACTTTCTCCTGTGTTGTAATTCATGTAGGAACAAAGATGATGTTCATCTGTTTTATGTAAACAATTAGAGAAATGTTGAATACATACAATTCATTTTATAAAGATTCCACATGTATTAACTAATTATGAAGTCTAAATACACTATAAAGTTCGGAAATACAGCAGCTTTTATTTACAGTTTATATCCAGGAAGATAATCGTCCACATTGAACTCCAAACAAACTAACAAAAGACAGAACCGTAAGTGTAAATAAAGAGGGAAATTATGGCCTTCGTAATTTTATTGATCGGACTGAAATATGACAATTAGATACGTAATATATTTCTCATTTATTTTATTCAATTTATTGGTCTGACCAGCTAATAGGGATTATAAAGAATGGACACTGAGCGAATTTTCCTGTGTTTTGTTTCTCTGTGCGCCAGCGTTTAGTTCGACTTTCAAGCGCTAGAGGTTAGTGTAATCGAGCATACGCTAAGATAATAACTGAGAATAGAGTTGAGACACAGGATACAAACATCGCCTACCTTATTGCATAATCCAGTAACGCTTTGCTTCAAATAAATTCAAGTTAACAGCTTTTCATTATTTCTCAGTGACAAACTAGTTGTAATAATAATATTTTATATTTCAGATATAATAAATTATATTATAAAATAATATAATACATTATGGAATTAAGTATCGAATTCGTTTAATATTTGTATATAATAATATAGTATAGGTATATGGTTTTACTTCTCGTAAGAGTTTTGTTTTTCCATTTTCAGCGCTATCAAATCATTACATATTTTAATTGTTGTTGGGGTCAACGTCTCAACTCTCATTATAAAGGAACTCTAGAGTCTAGACATTACAGTTAATGACGGATTTATTATTTTATGGATCCAATTTATTTTATTTGAGTACATAATGTACCTAGATGTATTAATTATATGTGTTATATTTCCGCTGTGTCGACTGCTAGCTGGTGTGATGTCAGCGCCAACTCTAGGGAGAAAGCAGAATCTCACGCTTTAGCTGGCTTGAAGGTCATTGAAATCAGTCCGGCTACATCAAAGGTACCGACGCGAAGTGTCCATTCTTCATAATCCCTATTCGCTGGTCTGACCCAGTATTTTGGGTTTGCCCTGCGACACAGAATAGTTCACAATAAAATTTAAAATGAAAAATTATATAAACAGGTTTCAGACAAAAGTGATTAAGACATAACAAAAAAAAATAGAACCAAGTATAATTTAAATTGAAGGTACGCCATAAAGATTCTGACGAAATATCGCTACAGAACATTTTATAATGGTGGTGACGATGGCATCTTGGAGATCTCTCGTCAGCTTGTATTTTTCCCTCCACTTTACAAAGGCTTTCGGAATGGTGCCTCTCGCTCCGAAGAAGAGACCGGTAACTGTGATTTTTTCAATGTTGTATTTCGCTGATAGGTACTGAATCGTGGGTTCGTAGATTTTCTTTTTCTCTTCGTTCACTTCAGATGGTTGAGTGGCTGAGATTTCAAATCTGATCGTAGGATCAATTATTTCGGCTGTCTGTTTATTCCTATTTATAGCTATGACATCGATCCTACGATTGCTCCCACCATCAGCAATACAATGAACTTCCTCGTGAACGTCTAGATTTTTGGATCGAAGTGCATCTGCGATCATAGAACGTATGATGTTGTGACGTTTTATTCTGAGTACTTCTCCCTGTGGGCAACTCCCAAGCACATGTAGTAAAGTTTCATACCACTGCAGTGCCTACATAATATTATTTTTTCAAGGCCTTATCAGAGTTTCGATTACTTTCTAACAAAGCAGATAAATAAATACAACATCTTATATTAACCTCATTTCAAATCTAATTATGTACTCGATCAACAATATAACAACAACAATCTCAGATATCATCATCCATACCATAGTCCGGGTTAAGTTCACGTTGCGGCGTGCTGTACTTGTACAGCTGTCAAAAAAAAAAAGTGGCCGCACTCGTGAACAGCGAATATTTTCAAAGTCCACTTCGGGTCGCGGCGATGTTACACGATGCATGTGCTTGTACAAGCAGTTCCCGAACTATGAAAGTGTTCCATGTCTGGGCCTTGTAGGCCAGCGGTAGAGTGCTTGTTTAGTGATTCAAAGGTTGTGGGTTCGGGCCTTCTTCAAGTTTTCATTTTATTTTTTAATCGTTCTTTAGCGATGTAAATGCTATTCAAATTATCATTTATATTCAGTTATCGTTCTTTATGGATATCACGTTATTTATATTTTGTTATCGTTCTTTAGAGATATGAATAAAATTCAAGTTATCATTTGTATTCTGTTATCGTTTTATAACGATATGAATAACAATTTTTATTATTGTATCTCCAATGGTGGTTAGCCCTATTTTACATATGTATGTTAGGGCTATAGTTTCATACACAAAAAAGATAAGCATAAAGAGAAATAGAAAAGAAAATTAAATTAGCTTACGCGATGTAAACAAAACATAAACAAACCGTAAATTAGGCATTGCGATTGCAAAATAAATATCAGGTATCAATTTGAAACATACAAAAACATTAACAACACACATACGTAACACTTCTATAACACAAATACGCAGCCTTCCGTACCATACATCATAAATTAATACACAATAGTCATACAAACACAATCAAACTATAATTACGACATTGCGACGACATCAAGCATCACATAACTGACTCACATACATAACAAATCAAGCATCCGTTACAACACATACACTTCAACATAGTAACCACACTTTTAAAAGTTACAAATTTGGCTCCAAGAAGAATAAATAGGACACTGTTACTAATTACTATTCTTCTACAATTTCTTAAATATATCTGTAATAAATCTGTGAAATTCCGATATGAATAATATTCACGTTTTTTATATTGTTATCGTTCTTTAGCGATATAGATAATATTCAAGTTATCATTTATATTGTTTTCCTTCATTAGCATTATAAAATAATATTCAAGTTATTTATATTGTTATTGTTCTTTCGCAATATAAATAATCTGTATTTTATGTAAGTAATTATTATAACACAAATAACCATCCTTCTTTGTAAAATAGGTTATTTTATTTAGATAATTAAATAAGTATTATATAATATCTTATATTAATTAAACAAACCGATATTTATCATTTATATTCTGTTATCGTTCTTTAGTGATACTGTATAAATAATATTCTAGTTATTTATATTGTAATCGTTCTTTAGCGATATAAATAACATAAATTTAATATTAGGTTTGGAAAAATTCAGTTGCATAATACTGGTATTAGTTTTTCTTTTTGTATTATTACATTATACTATCTTGAATCACAATAAAATGAAAAGGAGTAACGAGGAATTGAACCTGAGACGTTGACATCTAAATTTCGACGTTCGTCCGCTGAGCTACGAGGGAAAAAGTGTGGAAACATTTTCGAAAAAATTGGCCCAATCACACTCTAAGATTTTCTGATGATTCGTAGAAGCTAGTCCAGGATGCGGGGAGGCAAAGGCTAATTGAGATTTCCCGGTCTCTGATCGGGTCAAACATCCTGATAGAATTAATATTTAACCCTTGCCGTGACTTTCGGTGAAGTCCGGAGGGCCCAATTAGTCAAATCCACTCTCCTCATCTCCATGCTTGGGTCCCCTGGAATTTAATAAGATGCGAAAGAGATAGTGGTGTGCGGTAAGCAACGGGATGTTACCGCATTTAGGCCTATCCTTCCCAAGAAAAACTGCAAACATGAACAAAGGAAGCTTTTAATAGAAGAAGAAGGATCTTCTGCGGACCTATGGAAAAAGAACTAAGGAAGAGACTAGTGAAGTGCTTTGTGTGGAGTGCGGCACTGTATGGGGAAGGAACATGGACATTACGACGAAATGAAGAGAAACGAATTGAAGCATTTGAAATGTGGATGTGGCGAAAAACGGTGCGTGTGAAGTGGACAGACAGAATAAGAAATAAAATTGTGTTTGAAAAAGTGAGTGAAGAAAGAATGATGCTGAAACTGATTAGAAAGAGAAAAAGGAATTGATTGGGTCTCTGGTTGAAAAGAATAATAGAAAACATTAGGATATGTGGATCATATGCGGAGACTAAGAGGAAGGCAGAAAATAGGAAAGATTGGAGATTGCTGGGTTTGCAATGAAAGACCTGCCCATGGACAGAACACTTATGTATGTGGGTATGTTCAGAATGCCTGGAATATTGTGTCTAAGAACAGTCGCTATTTGCAAACACTAGTCGATTCCATGCCCACTCGACTGCAAGATGATCGAGATAAGAGGAAGATAGACTAAATATTGAATTGTGGCTTTTTGTTTTGTTTCTTGAACGCTTAATTGTTTGAATGTTTTAAGGCCGACGCCAGTAAATTTGTTTTGTTTATGCCACGAAAGATATTTTTATTGAGAATAAAATCTTTTTTCTTTCCATTTGCAACCACAATATCATAATGATAAAGTCATGGCATAATATATTAATGAACCTGATGTTAATTACTAAAATAATCGTAAAAGAGAAAGGAGCCATTATGTATAGTTTGTCTCTCTCAAAAACATAACAAAAAAGAACATAAAAAGCACGAGGTTGTAGTCGAACGCAGGACCTCATGAATAAGAGGCCTGAACGCTACCATTACGCTATCGAATCACAGAGAGAATACTTCAATTATAACTGTAGATATCAGGCAACGTGGTCCAACAACATGTAACATCGCCTGTCTCCGAATTATAGCGAAGATACCCGAAGGGAACTTTGTTCCAGGAGAGCGGCCACTTTTTCTTTTGACAGCTGTACAAGAGCGCGGCCGTTCAGCTACCCAATGATTCACAGAATAGAAATGGTAAGCACAATAAGTCTCAGACTGCAGTGTAAGCCTTCGGGTCCCTCCTGCGCAGAAGAGAAAAAAAAGCCACTTCGTAATACCTGGTTTCTTTAATCAGGAATTCATTTCTTTATGACATTCTCACAACTCTTTCTTGATAATCACTTTACGTCTTATTTGATCACTAAAAAATGAAAATTGTTTGATATTTCCTTGATTTCTATACAATACTCTCTCTCTTGTCAAGAAGGCTGATGACGAAATATTTTCACTTTTGCAATCAGCTACAGAATCCATTTACACACATTTTAGTTCGTTTAATATTTTTCTAATATTAGCTTCAAATAGCATAGTTTATTTTTCGTGTCGTGGTTTTATGGCGAACAAATAAAAATTTACTCGTATGTTAATATTAAAATAGAATATTGTAATACAAATTTCGGAAAGGGCTATGTTGCAAAATTAGTACTATGAAAGTTGGAGTACTTGCGAAGCGAATGCTCAAATCATACGAATTTGCAATTGCTATTTTCGCAAGTGTCTCCAGGTATTAATCAAATTTCAGCAGAATTAATACAAGAGTGTGGAAGGGCATTATCTAGCGAAATTTATAAACTTGTACTTTCAATTTTGGAAAAGGAAATTGTACCAGAACAATGGAAGGAGTCCATAATCGTACCTATTTTTAAGAAGGGGGACAAGACTAACTGTGGTAACTTTCGAGAAATATCACTTTTGTTGACGTCGTACAAAATTTTGTCGAATATCCTTTTGAGAAGATTAACTCCATATGTATGTAGATGAAATTATTGGGGATCATCAGTGTGGTTTCAGGCGTAATAGATCGACTATGGATCAGAGAAAAAATGGGAGTATAAGGGTACAGTACATCAGTTATTCATAGATTTCAAAAAGGCGTATGACTCGGTTAAGAGAGAAGTTTTATTTAATATTCTTATTGAATTTAGTATTCCCAAGAAACTAGTTCGATTAATTAAAATGTGTCTTAGTGAAACTTACAGCAGAGTCCGTATAGGCCAGTTTCTATCTGATGCTTTTCCAATTCACTGCGGGCTAATGCAGGGAGATGCACTATCACCTTTACTTTGCTCTAGAATATGCCATTAGAAAAGTTCAGGATAACACAGAGAGTTTGGAATTGAACGGATTACATCAGCTTCTTGTCTAGCGGATGACGTAAATATGTTAGGAGAAAATCCACAAACGATTAGGGAAAACGCGGAAATTCTAGTTGAAGCAAGTAAAGCGATAGGGTTGGAAGTAAATCCCGAAAAGACTAAGTATATGATTATGTCTCGTGACCAGAATATTGCACAAAATGGAACTATAAAAATTGGAGATTTATCCTTCGAAGAGGTGGAAAAATTCAAATATCTTGGAGCAACAGTAACAAATCTAAATGACACTCGGGAGGAAATTAAACGCAGAATAAATAGGCCTATGGGAAATGCCTGTTATTATTCGGTTGAGAAGCTTTTGTCATCTAGTCTTCTGTCAAAAAGTCTGAAAGTTAGAATTTATAAAACAGTTATATTACCGGTTGTTCTTTATGGTTGTGAAACTTGGACTCTCACTTTGAGAGAGGAACAGAGATTAAGGGTGTTTGAGAATAAGGTTCTTAGAAAAATATCTGGGGCTAAGAGGGATGAAGTTACAGGAGAATGGAGAAAGTTACACAACGCAGAGCTGCACGCATTGTATACTTCACCTGACATAATTAGAAACATTAAATCCAGACGTTTGAGATTGGCAGGACATGTAGCACGTATGGACGAATCCAGAAATGCATATAGAGTGTTAGTTGGGAGACCGGAGGGAAAAATACCTTTGGGGAGGCCGAGACGTAGATGGGAGGATAATATTAAAATGGATTTGAGGAAGGTGGGATATGATGGTAGAGACTGGATTAATCTTGCTCAGGATAGGGACCAATGGCGGGCTTATGTGAGGGCGGCAATGAACCTCCGGGTTCCTTAAAAGCCAGTAAGTAAGTAAGTTACACGCTATTCCTTTTACGAAAGTGCCAGAATTAAAGAGATTTGGGGGGAAATTTATACATGTGACAATCTTCATATTCTAAAGCTATGGTTCCGCTATGGCGATCATCGCCGAGCTAACAATGCCGCTCAATTAGCTCTACGTGTAAATAAATGGAGCTGGCTTCTTTAAGACGTTCTGCGAGAGCTGCAGCGATCTGCGCTAGCGTTCATCTCTCTGGATTGACTTGGCTTCAAATTGACAGCAATGATCGTCATTCATTTAGAAAACAAACGAATGACGATAACACAATATGACTGCAAAACATCGTGTATTTAGAAATTTCTCATAAACAAATGATGAAACTTTAATTAATCATGTTTCCAATCACCCTACCCTGTAGGATATGAGTTCCAAAAATACAGAGATATCCATAAAGGAAATGTTATGAAATGAAGTTGGTGAAATTGTAAGCAAGACTCATAAAGCGTCTGTATTTCAACACAGGCTAATTCTATGTAATTTCAACACATTAGAGAAAGAACAATAAAAACATAATATATTTTTAAAGACGGTTTTTTTTAACTGAATTTAGTGTTGTTAGAACAGGGACGTATATATAGAGCGTCAAGAGAATATATTCTCCGAAATTCTAACCTAAAATAACTACTATTAATGTATGGTAACCAATTACTTGAGATTATTTTAAAATCCTAATGAAGTGTGTTTTAGAGCTAGTTTTAAGTTGAATATCTTTGAAAATAGTTTGAATATTGTAACCACTATAATTTATAATGAACGATGAAATTTATTATGATACAGATCGCTCGTTCGGAAAATAATTTAAATACTGTAAATACTGTACGTCTCTGTTTAAAGTGGCATAAGTGCAACACTGTTTCTCACTGATACCATTTAGCGCTTCCTTCTTTACTAGAAAAATAACCCCTAAACTTGTCTCCCACGTTAAATGATTCAGCAGAATTTATTGCCTCCAAACTTAGTTAGTGCTAACCAGTTTTCTGATGACGTGGATGTTTGCAGTAAAGGAAACAGCTCGGCGGACGTTGTTCGCATGGCGATGATCGCCAACGTTGTACGCTCGACGATGATCGCCATAGACATAGAGGAACCATCCTATCTTGAAACGCGTAGGCTATTGTAAGATACGTTTCCAGAAGGCGGTGGTCTCGTGGCAACAGCAGAGTATTGTTGACGTAAATAACAGTTCTCGTTTTTTCTATTAGGAAGTTCAATCACAGTCTATTTTATACAATCACGAAGCTTGAGTTGATGAGGGTACTAGAAACAATAAACTGTGCAGGTACTATTTCGCATTGTCTGTGATGAGGCGATACTAGCGATACTAGTGGTTAGCAACTATCTATGGATGCATATTTACTAGGTATTGAGCTTCGTGACTGTATATTATACTAGACTGGTTTAATTGCATAGTCACAGTTACAATAGTCTGCGTAATAATTAATGAATTCTAGCGATGACCAACGAATTTATGATTGATATTAATATTAACCACCAACTACAATTATTTGTAAATCACTGTAGAAACGTTTCATTCGAATAATAGTATTAATAAAGAGTTGGTTATAAAAAATGTTCTGTACATGCATTTATTAGGAAGCGTGCGAAAAGTGAGTGCGAAATGTTCCGTACTGAATGCAGAAAAACTTACTTTCAGTGCCTGTTTTCTTATCGGAAATGCTATCTCTCCAGACGTTCTTAGAAAAAAAAAACATTTTTTTTTCTTACACAACAATAAAATCTCCTATAACAATGTCCTGGGTACAGAAGTTATTTTACACAAGTATTTCCTCTCAAATTACGAATCTTTACACCGCCACAACCCCGTAGGTTACTTTGATACCCCTGCATATCGTTGATGTTTTATTGACAAATGTTTTTAAAAGGGGTGAATAAAGAATAAATAATTAAAAATAATAATGGAATTACCGGTACTGCCAGGTTTTCTATCTCTTATCTTTTAATTGAATATTTCGATGACATTGCTCTACATAAAGGAGAAAGGAACGGTGAATTGTTTAGACGAGGTGTAGACTGGGTGCGAATTAACGGGAGGGGGGATGGGGGGGATTTCCCACCTGTTGGAAAGTTATCCCCCTCTCATAAATTCATATTAACATTCCTGCTAGGGATAACTTCTATCCCCCCTCACAAAATATAATTTTGTTTTAATATGAATATAGCCTACTTTATAAATCTATATTAATAATAAATCTGTAGCCGAAATTTTTCTGGTAATTTTCGATTTTCCAAAAATAATTGGTCCTAACATATATAATTAACCACTCTGAAACCGAAAACCGCTTTTTTGAAATTTTTGTTTGTCTGTCTGTCTGTCTGTCTGTCTGGATGTTTGTTACCTTTTCACGCGATAATGGCTGAACCGATTTATATGAAAATTGGAATATAAATTAAGTTCGCTGAAACTTAGATTTTAGGCTATATGACATTCAAAATACGTTATTTAAAACGGGGGTTATAAGGGGGCCTGAATTAAATAAATCAAAATATCTCGCTTATTATAGATTTTTGTGAAATATCTTATATAACAAAAGTTTCTTTGAAAATGATTTCCGATAAGTTTTATTCTTTTAAAAATTTTGATAGGACTGAAATTTAATGAGATAAATGAGTTTTAAAATTTAAATGCAATGCCATCGAAGGCGGTGTAATGAAATGAAAACAAATGACTACGTCTATAAGGGGCCTTGGACAACAACAATCGAAAGCTATGAAAAATAGCCTACAGAGAATATTTCTGTGTTTGTATGAAATATCGAAAGCTAAATTAACCGATTTGTATAATTAATTATTATTTCACCATTGGAAAGTGTAGTTTCTCTAGATGGACATAATGCTATAATGTTATTACCGTAACTTCTGAGTGCTCTCTGGACCAAAATGATCGCATTTTAATTATTTAAATACAATTTAAATTAAGTAACGTATTAAACGATTTATCCTTCTATCAAACACCAATGTTCTTTGGATCAAACGTTCTATTTTAATTATGTAATTACCAGGGAAAGGATTTATATGTAAATACATATTTACTTATAAAGCTAATATAATTTATATTTTGCATTATCTTTATGTTTCACAATGTGTAGGGTTGAAAAATCCTACTTTTATTTTCCATATTTTTCCATATTTTAGAGTTTAGTACATATTTTCGTTAATTTCCATATATTTTCCATATTTCATATAAAACAGTCCATATTATATTAGGTTTAACAATAAAACAAAACAAAATTCCATTAACTTTTAAAAATACATTTCAACAATAGAGATTTAAACACATGTTCAGTAATCCCTTTAACATCAGAGTTATTTGAAAATTAGCAGTCCTATCAACAATGGGAAAGTAAGTTACAAAACTGTATTAATTTAATTTAAAATTTTTAACAGACTTCAGTTGTGCAGCTCAACAGTTAAATGCCAGTCAGAGTACACATAGGTTCAGTTTTGTAAATCATACTATAAAGACGGTAAATATGCCAAAAGTACGTCATTCAGTCAATTTAAAATCAAAACTAACAAGTTACATTTCAGAATTTAAAGAAGATGGTTTATCAACTGACAATAAAATATTATTTTGTAATTTGTGTCAGTGTGCAGTATCATCTACACAAAAGTTCCTGGTGCAACAACACATTACAACTAGTAAACATCAGGCCAACAAACAACTAAATTCCAAGCAGAGACAATTGTTTTTAACACAACCAACAACATCGAATGTAAGATCTGAGTTTAACATCGACCTGTGCCGTTCTCTCATCTCTGCTGATATTCCTCTCTACAAACTAAAGAATAAGGTCTTCAGGGAATTCCTTGAAAAATATACTCAACATACAATCCCGGATGAGTCAACACTTAGGAAGACGTATGCTCCATCCATCTACGATGAGACAATACAGAAGATAAGAGATGAAATTAAAGATAGTTCAATTTGGGTTTCCATTGATGAGACTCCCGACAAAGAAGGTAGACTTGTTGGTAATGTAGTTATCGGTTTGTTAAGTGAACAATATTCTGAACGAATTCTTTTACATTGTGATGTTCTAGAAAAGTGCAATAACAAAACTATAGTTAAACTGTTCAACGAAGCTATGGGTATCCTGTGGCCAAAGGGTATTATGTACGATAATGTGTTATTCTTTATTAGCGATGCTGCCCCTTATATGGTCAAAGCTGGACAAGCATTATCTGTTGTATATCCTAAATTGACTCATTTTACTTGTGTGGCGCATGCATTTCATCGTGTGGCAGAAGTGGTCAGAGACAATTTCCCTAAAGTAGATTTGTTGATTTCATCAGTGAAAAAAGTATTTCTCAAAGCTCCCAGTAGAGTTAACGTGTTGAAAGAAATGTACCCTGAAATTCCATTGCCACCAAAGCCAATTTTAACTAGATGGGGTACATGGCTAGAAGCAGTTGAATATTATGCCGAACATATAGACTCTATTAACAATGTTCTCCTTGCATTGGACTCTGAAGATGCAGTCTCAATTGATACTGCGAAAACAGTTACCTGTGACATAAGTGTGAAGAATGACTTAGCTCACATTCAGCATACATTTTCATGCATCATAAAAACGCTCAAAAGTCTCCAAAATAGGCACCTTTCACTATCTGAAAGTTTTGAAATTATAAATAGTACTGTGGAACAACTGAATCGTGGTAGAGGTAAAGTTGGAGATGCAGTAAGAGCTAAGGTGGACACTGTACTTTCAAAAAACCCTGGATATGAAGAACTACAAAAGGTTGTTGCTGTGATGAGTGGTGAATCAACAGTGAAGATTAACTTGGACTTATCCCCAGCAGACATTGTGAAATTGAATTATGTACCAGTTACTTCTTGTGACGTCGAACGCTCTTTTAGTCAGTATAAATCTATCCTCAGAGACAATAGAAGAAGATTCACTTTTCAGCACTTGAAAGAAATGTTTGTAACCTATTGTTATGGTAACAGACAATAAAAATTGTGTTTTGTTGAAACTACATTGGAAGATAAGGTACGTCCATTATATTTTTTGTTTAGTTTGATTAAAATGTACCAATATTTAACGTACATAGTCATTTTTTTATAATTTTAAGTCCATATTTAATTCCATATTTTGGTAAAAATCCATATTTAATTCCATATTTTGGTAAAAATAACTACATATATATTTACATATTTCATATATTTTTAGTCCATATAAATCCGTTCCCTGGTAATTACTTTATATTTATTTCTAACAGGTGCAGCGGAGCGCACGGGTAGGGCTAGTTATAAAATAAGCAAAGAAAATAATATTGATGTATTGTCATCACCGGCAAGCAGATAACAATCAATAACTTAGGAATTACACATCTTATCTCTTAAGCCTGCTCATGGATATAATTATCATTATGACCAAGATGCAAGACAAGCAACTCAGTGCAACCAAGCGTTGAGTCGTATAGATGAGGATAATAATTTTATGTATGGTATTCTCTATCTAGGATTCTATCCCCCCTCATCAGAAATCTTAATTCGCATCCTGGGTGTAGATTGAACTTTTTACATTACTTACTTACTGGCTTTTAAGGAACCCGTAGGTTCATTGCCGCCCTCACATAAGCCCGCCATTGGTCCCTATCCTGAGCAAGATTAATCCAGTCTCTACCATCATATCCTACCTCCCTCAAATCCATTTTAATATTATCTTCCCATCTACGTCTCGGCCTCCCCAAGGTCTTTTTCCCTCCGGCCTCCCAACTAACACTCTACATGCATTTCTGGATTCGCCCATACCTGCTACATGTCCTGCCCATCTCAAACGTCTGGATTTTATGTTCCTAATTATGTCAGGTGAAGTATACAATGCGTGCAGCTCTGCGTTGTGTAACTTTCTCCATTCTCCTGTAACTTCATCCCTCTTAGCCCCAAATATTTTCCTAAGAACCTTATTCTCAAACACCCTTAATCTTTGTTCCTCTCTCAAAGTGAGAGTCCAAGTTTCACAACCATAAAGAACAACCGGTAATATAACTGTTTTATAAATTCTAACTTTCAGATTTTTTGACAGCAGACTGGATGACAAAAGCTTCTCAATCGAATAATAACAGGCATTTCCTCCCGAGTGTCATTTAGATTTGTTACTGTTGCTCCAAGATATTTGAATTTTTCCACCTCTTCGAAGGATAAATCTCCAATTTTTATAGTTCCATTTCGTACAATATTCTGGTCACGAGATATAATCATATACTTAGTCTTTTCGGGACCATATTCTGGTCACGAGACATAATCATATACTTAGTCTTTTCGGGATTTACTTCCATTACTGACAATAAAAAAGAAGTCACTGCCTTTCGAAGATTGGCCCTATTTTCGTCTTCAGTTGAACAAAAAATGGAGTGAGAAGGAGTTCTTACTCGTTCGAATGTTTAGCTGTTTGTACGATCCCAATGAATATGAGTCCTTTCTCACCCCATTTATTGTTCGCATTGTAGCCCTAAAGAAGAAGATAGCACCTATCTTTGAAACGCTGTGATTTCTTTTATGATTATTATCAACAGTAATCTCACTAGAGGTTTTGATTTATCTAGAGAAAATCAAAATTCGAGTGGGATTTAATTGACTATTACACGAATAGAAGAAAGTATATAAAGATTAGAATTAACAATGTACTCCAATACAATAAAATATTAATTGGCTTACGAAAATACAACTGCCTTCAAATGTATTATTCTACCATCTCAACATTACGCTAGATGACAGTAGTGTTTTTATTTTATTTTATGCTCGACCATGCCGAAATGTAGTAATTATACACCTGGTAGCAGGCCTTTAATGCATGTCATTAAAGTACACCTACTCGTTAAAGGTCAAGTCTTTCAGCCAATGACGACTCAGGTTACAACTGTTCAGCCAATGACAGGTCAGCTTTCTACCGTTATAAAACCGCAAGTATCGATTATTCTCGGATATGCAATCGAAAGAGAATTAGCGAAAAGTCACGGAGGCTGGAAATCCAATACTGTCGCAGAAGGTTATGTTCTGTTACTATAATAATTAGCGTTAATTGTAAATAATATTCAAATAAATTCAATTTGTCATCTCGTTTTTCAATGTCTAATTTAATTTGAATGTTATCTCTAGGTTCTTATGGCCTAGCAAGGTCAATGTGGACATCTGTTCCTCGGAAAAAATCAATACTTTCGCGTCTGCGCACATCTCACAACATACGGGACATTGCTAAAAAATTAATAATATCAAGTTAGAAATATGGTCGAGCATAAAAAGTCGTATGAAACTCGCCTATAATGGTAATTAAGAAGCTCGTATGAAAATTATGAAACTCGCTTGCGCTCGTTTCATAAATATCCATACTCACTTCTTAATTACCTTCATTATAGGCTCGTTGCATAATGTACTATTAGTAGGTTATTTTACGACGCTTTATCAACATCTCAGGTTATTTAGCGTCTGAATGAAATGAAGGTGATAATGCCGGTGAAATGAGCCCTGGGTCCAGCACCGAAAGTTACCCAGCATTTGCTCATATTGGGTTGAGGGAAAACCCCGGAAACAACCTCAACCAGGTAACTTGTCCCGACCGGGAATCGAACCCGGGCTACCTGGTTTCGCGGAGTAGTGTTTTATGATTATGTTTTCTTGTTATCAGTTGTGCCAACTATGGACTCTTCATTGAACTCTGTGGACGGTTACTAGTCAAGAAGGCTTTGTTGATTCAGTTTCATTTTTATTAAAACATTTGCATTCCACTTCAATCATCCGGATCCCAGTAATCAACGTCACTTGACAGATGATTTTCAATAAATCTTAGTATTAAACAATCTCTGATACGTGACTATCCATAATATCACATACCAGAAGCTATTTTAACCTAAATAATATAAACAAGTGTTAGAAAAGTTTTAATTAGGGATGATGAAATAAACAAGAAACGTTTTAATTAACGATGATGAAATAAGAAATAAACATGAATAATTTTAAAAGAAACTATTATTGAAAGTACAATTTTAAAATTTGAATGTTTTAGTGGTTGGTGGTTCAGTTGATGTTATATTGGACGTGTGCGTAAAAGAAGTGAACTCGTTGGTGTAGGCCTACATGGCGTATCCCTCAACTTATTCAGGATTTCCGAATGGTGCTAGTGATCTTCATTAATTCTTATTCTTGAATGCCAATGCGCGTCATATTTGAAAGTGCTGTGCATCGACTGGAGTGGTTTGTAATTTTCTGTTTTTTTTTTTTTTTTTTGACGTCCAGACCAGTGCAGTTTGAAATGTTGGCAAACAAAAAAACAAATGCTAGGGTAGTGATAAAAATAAACTAATGCTAGGGACGCGATAAAATTAAACAAATGCTAGGGACGCGATAAAATTGTGCGATAAGCAGCAATGATTGGTTGAAAGACGTCCTTTCGTACCGTTTTATTGGTCAAAAAAGTAGCATGACGTAGTAAAAGTGTAATAGTCAATGTAAAAATAATTCCAGGCAATATTACGGTTTCGTACATAGCCTATGTTGGTAAACCTGTATGAGGCGTCAGCAGTATATCACGGTAAATATGATACATTGGTATTGGCGGAATTCGAACCCATGACTTCAATTATCAGGCTGCGCCATAGCTGTGTCATAGTCGTTGATCATACATGTGTGACAGATATGGATTAAAACAAAGTACTAACCCGTAATACACACTACAATAATAATTATTGGTTCGTGTCGCATGCTACCACCGTTTATGCAGTTGGTTGACCTATTTCTGTAACAACACAACCAGCAGAACCGGTGAGAAGTAGATAATTCTAAATGTTGCGTATAGATGGCAGCAGTTGTATACTAGTACAGTATTCTAATAAAAGATGTCGGTATGGAAATCGTTCGATGTCAAAGACCTTCTCTCACAATAAAACTCTGCAGTGCGGGCTGCTTACCTCAGCCTAAAATACAAATATTTCTAACATATCGTATTATAGATAGGAAGAATTAGTGTTATAAGAAATTGATAGTGTGTGTAGTTATTACAGAGATTCTACCATTACAACATGTATGATGCAATTGCTTTAGGTCAGTCTGAACAATGTCGTAAATATCTTTTCTATTTAAAAGCTTTGAATCTGATAGGTGACTATCGCCTTGCGAAAGAAAATGAGGGTCTCTCACTATTCACTTCTGCTGTAGTGACTGAACACGAAAGGACGACTGGATTACGCTCTACAAAGAAACGATCGAAATACGTAAGTAAAAGCATAATTGTTATCGTATTTCTTACTATGTGGAGCAAGATCTAAAACGTCTATAATTATCAGTTACATTTTGGTGAGAAATTTTAATTTATATTTTCACATCATAGCGCCAAGTTTTTACTGAAAATGATACCCTACTAAAATGAGATAATTTTTCAATGTGATGCAATATCGCTGTTTTGTAGTTGAACTTACGAAGTAGACTATGTGTTAATTATGTCATTATATTAGGAAATATTAATTTTCAGTATCTGTTTCTGCATGTATACCTACGTATATTTTACAAGTGTTTTAGTCTAATATTATATATAAATAGATGTAAAACAACGCAATTTTATTTTTGTGTATGATTAATATTCGGAGCCGATTATTACACAAGAAGAGACATAAGATACCCGAGGACACTGCGAATTTATTTTACGAAGTGTTTGTTTTACTTTATTCGATGACTGTACCATGCTAATAATTACGTTCTATCGTAGACTTGTTCCATTTTCAAATATCCCGCGCGCGGAATATAGCATGTTACTACTTCCGTCTAATGAAGCTGTAAACATGTTGTTGAATTGTGTTTATTTATACTTGATGGAACTATTCGCGCACGTATGTTTACAAAGATTACGGGATGGCCCCTCCCTCTTAGAAGTGCTGTAAAAAGTGCATAGGTGAATGTATGTGTACTTAAGAATAAATATTGTGTTTAGGAAATTAAGTTCTATTAACTTTTTGCGTAAACAGTACAAATTGCGCATCAAGTCAGTGTAGTGGTTGTGTCCGAAAGTATTCAACGTTATTTACATTATTTTGCCAACATATACATTCTGTACTTGTTTTCATTTCCGTGTTATTTCCAGGGATGGCAGTAAACGATAAAAACACACTGCTTAATTCTATCTTCATAGTGTATACAACCTCTATTTTTTCTCCAAAAATTTCGCATGTTGAAAGAGATTTTTATTGGTTCTTTTAAGAAATTTAAAGCAACACCTTGAGATACGTGACCATTTCTTACATATCAACACAACGTTATTTATATTTGTGCGATAGAAAAGGTGATAGAGGAGGTGTAAGAAAATCTCTATGATTGCTTCTGACATCTATACAGGAATAAAATTAGGTTAAAAAATTATGACAAATATAATTTGCTGTAAGATTGAACTGTATTTAATGAACGGAATTAAATAAGTTATGAATAACAGCAACCAATAATAATAATAATAATAATAATAATAATAATAATAATAATAATAATAATGCATTAAAACAGAAGGTGCTATTAAGGGGACAATAAAAGAACTTTTTTAAGCCACAGACAATTAATTAATTTTTTGTTATTAAAATTTAATCAGCAAACTTAAGCATACCAGTTTTCATTAAAAACTAAGAACAATTACTGAAATATACATTAATTCTGGAGAAAAACCTCTCCATGGATTTCAGAAGTCCTGAACATGTATAATTATTCTATATTGAATTCTCATCATTTATATGCGTAGATTGTTGCGAACGGACTATGATTTTACATGTTTTACATTTTTAATGTTGTAAGTAATTTTGGACTGTAACGTAATGTTATATTTGAGCCGTTCAGAGCAAAAGTGGTGTAAGTCAAAATTGGGTAATGAGGTTTAAAGTAAACATTCTGTAAAATACAGCGCAAAGTAGCAATTAATATGTTCTTCGTGCTATCCACTGACTACTAATAATTTAAATAAATTGAATATTAATTGCTACTTTGCGTTGTATTTTACAGAATGTTTACTTTAACCCTCATTACCTATTTTTGACTTACACCACTTCTGCTGTCAACGGCTCATTTGTTGGTAGGCGATGTTTACTGCTTGGTGGCGATCGGAGTAGGTTAGGTTAGGTTAGTTTAGTTTAGCTTAGCTTAGTTTTCTTGGGTTAGCCTAGTTAGGGTTAAGGTTAGATCACTTTAGTTTAGGTTGTCATAGTTTGTTAGATTACAGTCGAAATTATGTTTTCGAATTTTTTTTGTATTACCTTTTGAAAGTCGAGCATAAAATTGTCGTTTGTGGAAAATTAAACTTAAACAATCGTGGAGTGGTCGGCCACCAGAATTAACCTAACTTAACCTTAACTAACCCAAGGAAAACTAAGCTAAGTTAATCTAACCTAAACTAACCTAAGCAAACAGCATTACCAGGTTAGCTTAGTTTAGCTTGGGTTAATTAGAGTTAGTTAAGGATAAGTTAGATTAGTATAGGTTGTGATAGGTTATGTTAGGTTACAGTCGAAATTATGTTTTTCCGAAATTGTTTTTCTATTACCTTTCAAAAATAGAGCATAAAATCGTCGTTTGTGAAAGAAAAAAGTTAGAAAATCGTGGAGTGATCGTCCTCCATAATTACCAAATATAGTACCACATAATCAAGGAACAGAATTGCATTACAAAATAAAATTGCAATGCCGATAAAAAAAATCGTAAGTAATACAGTCTCGTCTCACACACAATAAATACTCAATTCAAGAAAAATCAAGCCAGAAAGGTTTCATTACAGAAACTATAAGCGGTTGAAATACACACAAGTAAGTTAATATAAATATCATCACAAGTTAAACATTAAAATTTCAAAAATAAAAACCCAAGCAGTAGTTGCATCATAAAACCTTAGATCATATACATATATGAAATATACATATATGATCTAGGATAAAACTCAAGCAGCTGAATTAGACCATATACTTAAGTAATAATTCATTTTCTTAGTCGTACACGGATTTGAATTTAAATCAGTCTATAGAGTTTTTTGATTATGCTATCAGACCTGATAGAACAAATTTCACGAATTTCACAGGTTATTTTGTTTTTTTTTTTTACCAGATATATTCATATCATTGTCAAGGTTTATCATACGACAATTTTTCAGATTTTCCATCCTACTACAGAGAAACTTTCCAATAGTAGGAATTAAAATATGTACTGTACGTTATCCAGAAGTGTCCACCTTCAAAAAAGTATAAATTAATATGTTTTATATGCTTCATGTAATATTATATTAATAATTCCACATACATGGTTTAATTTCAGTTGTGTAAGATTAAATAAATATCTTTCATTTATTTACACTCAGTGCTTTAAGCATGACAATTTTGTTAATGTAGAATTCTGAAATTACAAAGATACAGTTAAAGAACATAATGTGCACATATTGTTTGTTCGTTCATTAACATTCTAGATCGAAATGACATTTCAACATGAATATAAACAAAGTAAAAAAGTAGATTTAAAAATTCTACATTTCGACTTCGATGTATGTATGTATGTATGTATGTATGTATGTATGTATGTATGTATGTATGTATGTATGTATGTATGTATGTAGTTTTATTTTGCCTGGCAGAGTTAAGGCCATAAGGTCTTCTCTTCCACTCAACCAGGTTTCAATAATATACATTAAATACAAACCAACACAAAAGAAGATATCTTAGAAATTACATAAAATATAGTAGAAAATTACAAATAGTCGAGATCAGTTACATAATATAAGGACAATATAAAATAAAGTATAAAATTACACATAATCAAAATCAGTTACATAACATAAGGGGAATACACACTCACACACACACACACACACACACACAGTTTATAAGACCTAAAATGTTCGAGATAAATTCGACGATTAATTCACTTGAGATATAGTATACAGTTAATATACTAATAGGAAAATACATGTGGGTTACAAGACATAAAATTTTGAATAGCAAAGTCGTAATAAATGGCATACAAATACAAATGATTAAGTAATATATCAAGATAATAAAAAAATGAAAAAAAAAAAGAAGAGAGAGAGGAGAAAAAAATAACAACTTGGTCATTTAAAACTATTTAGAAACTTCCGCAAGAGTCTAGTTCTGTTCAATAAAAACATTTCTAAATATGTATGTATGTATGTAGCGTTATAAATGTCCCATGATAGTAATTGTCGCAATACAGTTAGTTACATATATAGCAGTTAGCTGGCCTGAAGACTGTATACGAGAAATTATGAAATAAACAAGATTGAGTGTTTAAGTTTGTCCGCGATGAGAAAATATTTTTGAAATCTTTGCATACATATTTAGGTATTTAGGTTTCCACTTTCTTCTTTGAGAATGTCCGTTATTGGGCAATTCCTTTCCCATCAGCATGTGTAGCCTATGTCTTCCAGGGAATTTTGAACTTTATTAATAAGAGATGTTAGTTAACATTGTACTAGTTAGGCAGACTGGGATTTGATGAAATGGGATCGGTAGTTAACTAAGACAACACAAGGCGGTTTATTGATTAAAGACCATTTTTCATTCCTTGTGCAGATTCTGATTTACAGTATACGTGTAATTATTATGTTAATGATTATGTCCTGAGAGAAGGAACCAATACAATACTTGTAGTTTTTTAATTGGTTAGTTTACGACGCTTTATCAACTGCTAAGGTTGTCTAGCGCCTGAAAAAGATGGTGATAATGCCAGCGAAATGAGTCCAGGGTTAGCGCCGAAAGTTACCCAGCATTTGCTGTTAATGGCTTCAAGGAAAACCCCGGAAATAACCTCAACCAGGTAACTTGTCCCAATCAGGATTTGAATCTGGGCCCCTCTCGTTTCACGATCATGCATGCTAACCGTTACTCCAGAGTGGTGGACAATACTTGTACTAGTCCACCTACACACTTCTACACACTTGCGTTTTTCAACAGCGCTTCCATATTGACAGGACAGTTGAGCAGTGCTACTGAAAGCTGTTAAATAGCAAGTGTGTTAAGGGTTGGCATATCTGATCGTGAAACGAGCGGGCCCGGACTCAAATCCTGGTTGGGATAAATTATCTGTTGAGGTTTTTTCGGGGTTGTCCCTCAATCCGTTAAGAGCAAATTCTTGGTAAATTTCGGCGCTGTGAACGTCATACAGTAGCGTGCAAATTAATCCGAACACGACATATTTTTACATTTTCTGTCATTGTTGGCCTCACAGCTGCTCATACCGCTTTAATTGACATCTGTAGTACGTGTAATTCCATTGTTGAAGGTCTGTCATTATTTTTTTTATAATATGTGACATTTTGCTTGTCGTTTTGTACTTATAAGCATTTCAGTTGTGTTGAAGACTTAATACTGCAATCCTGTGTACATTCTGTCCTCTTCACAAATCGATACAACTCCACGAAAACGGTATAAAATTATAACATTAGCAGAGCATTCTTCTATGACACAGAGGCAAATTGCTGCAGAATGTCACATCGGTTTGGCTACTGTTAATTCGATCATAAAACGATACAGGGAGACTGGATCCATCACACCCCAGAAAAAAGGAAACTGTGGCCGGAAAAGGAAGACTTCACCTGCAGATGATCGTTTAATTGTCAGGAAAAGTAAATTAAATCCTAGACTAACTGCTGTCGACTTAACCCGCGAGTTAATGGCTACCACTGGGGCGAATATTCACGTCACAACAGTGCGGCGTAGGCTTTTGGGAGCTGGACGAAGGGCTCGAAAGCCTATTAAGAAGCAACTGCTAACACCTGTTATGTGCAAAAAACGCTTAATGTGGGCAAAATTACATCAAAACTGGACAGTGAATGACTGGAAGAATGTACTTTTTTCCGATGAGTCTCATTTCGAGGTCCACGGCGACCGTGTATCCTACGTACGGAAAGGATCCGAAAAAGTAACAGCAGCTCATCTCCAACAAGCACCCAAATACCCCCCCCCCTAATGTAATGTTTTGGGGTTGTTTTACACATGAAGGGCCTGGAGCATTAATACCTATCAAGGGAATGATGAATTCTGACAAATATATTCACTTACTGGAAAACAGAATCGTACCCCAGCTGCAAAAAATCATTTCCGGATGGCAGAGGTGTGTTCCAACAAGACCTGGCACCATGTCATACGTCTCTAAAAACTACAGAATTCTTCAACAAGAAGAATATTCAGATACTCCCCTGGCCAGGCAACTCACCCGACATCAACTCCATTGAGAACTTGTGGTCAATTTGCAAAAGAAGAATGCAAAAAATTGATTGTTCTACAAAGGAGAAGATGATTTCTGCCCTCATTGGTGTATGGTTTTTGCGATGAAGAAATGAAGAATATTTGTGGGAAATTAGTGGACTCCATGCCAAATCGTCTCAGAGCTGTTATTAGGAACAAGGGAGGCCACATAGATTACTGAGGTATGTCTTAGATCTTTCTTTTTTTTTTTATCACGTTTGAGTGTTTTTGCGTAAGTAATTACGTTGTTCGGATTAATTTGCACGCTACTGTATTTATGTACGTATAGGAGATAGATTGCAAATTATATACAGAATCCTCCAAAATTCGCGCGCACGGATTACATGTGTGAATAGGCTACTGAAAGAAAATTGAGTCGAAAATGTTAAGTGTCAAAATTTCACACGAAGAAATTTTACTTGCACAATGAGACAACGCTCTATTTTGCAAATAGGTCTAAATGTCACTCCTGTTACTCGTAGCTTCTTTTCAAATTAAAAATTAAGGGCGCTATTCACAGACATTTCGCAGCACGCGCTACGAGCGTACTAAGCTAGCCCCGGCTATCCACTGGTTACTAGTACAGAATTCAAATCATATCCTATCGCTAACACTGGTTTATGAATACGAAAAATTCTGATCATCCACCGGAAACCCGCGCTAAAAATGTCTATGAATACGGCCCTTATAGTTCAAACGATCTCCCTCATCTTTGTTTATTTTTGTTCCATTTTAATATTTTTTTTTATTTTAATTACGTATCTGTATTGTAGGATTCATTTCTGTGTTACATTATATTCCTTCAGAACTATTGTTTATCTATTACTTAAGGTATTTAATGCTCGTTAGTTACAATGATAGATTAAATGCAGTAAACTTCACGCCACAGTACACTACTGAGATATTCTGTGTTATTCAATTTTGTTCAATTATTGTTTGGTGTTTAGTCAACTGTCCGAAAACAGGTTTGAACCTGTGACACCAATAAGGTATCACATAGAGGCAACTAAGCCAGGAGATAACGTGGTAGGATAGCCAGTTCCTTTCCCCCTGCCAAATTTTTATGCAATTAAAAAAATCTGCGCATGTAGGCATATATCTGCGTCGTAAGTCTACCTAAAAGAATATACTTCTATGTTTGTGTCTATTTGCTTACCAACGAACTAAACCAACCAATCATCGTATAACCTCTAGCTTTATCTGACACTAGGCTGACACTCTGAGACTCAAGTAATCTAGGGTTAGCACGATTTTGGTATTCACCTGAAACTTCACGAAACATCACATTGATGACGTAACATCTATTCTCCATGAACATGGTTCTATACAGCGTTAAAGCAACACCCTAACACTATTGGCTACGCTTGAATCCTCGCCTTTATGGTGGAAACCGAAGCAATAGGTAATGTTTAATATTATGAACATGTTACAAAAGTTCAGTTCATTCACAATCAGTCACACTGGTCGGAAAATTACGAGACAATTTTTCCATAGAAAGTGGAGATTAAGCAACTCTCCTCCGTTGTTACATTCAGACGGGTTTACCCACTCCAGTTTTAGGAGGAAGTGGACAGAGTGCTCTCTCTTTCCTGTCCCGAGTTCTTGTTGAGATTCCTATGTTTACATTGCCCAAGGCCAATCAGAGTAGAGTAGACTGTCATTTTATTCTTAGTTCGTAGACAATGAATAGAAGCAGGACTGTGGGTATTTTCGTATTGGTCCGTCTGTCGTTTTTATTTCGTGGCATTTTTCGACTGCAGGATAAATGAGTGAGAATCCTTTATGTTATATTTATGTATCAATGACGAAGTAAAATTGAGAAAACCATGAAAAAACTTCGACTACTACTACTACTACTACTACTACTACTACTACTACTACTACTACTACTACTACTACTACTACTACTACTACTTAAATATGGCTTTCAGGGAACCCGGAGGTTCATTTCCGCCCTCACATAAGCTCGCCATCGGTCCCTGTCCTTAGCGAGATTAATCCAGTCTCTACCATCATATTCCACCTCCTTCAAATCCATTTTAATAACATCCTCTAATCTACGTCTTGGTCTCCCCAAAGGTATTTTTCCCTCCGGCTCCCAACTAACACACTATACGCATTTCTGGATTCGTTCATGCATGCTACATGACTTACCCATCTCAAACGTCTGGATTTAATGTTTCTAATTATGTCAGATGAAGAATACAATACGTGCAGTTTTGCGTTGTGTAATCTTCTCCATTCTCCTATAACTTCATGCTTCTTAGCCCCAAGTATTTTCTTAAGTACCTTATTTCCAAACATCCTTAACCTCTGTTCCTCTCTCAAAGTGAGAGTTAAAGTTTCATAACCATATGGAACAACAGGTAACATAACTGTTTTATAAATTCTAACTTTCAGTTTTTTGACAGCAGACTAGATGACAAAAGCTTCTCAACCGAATGATAAGAGGCATTTCCCATATTTATTGTGTGTTTAATTTCCTCCCGAGTATCATTTATATTTGTTACTGTTTCTCCAAGATATCTGAATTTTTCCACCTCTTACTTACTTACTGGCTTTTAAGGAACCCGGAGGTTCATTGCCGCCCTCACATAAGCCCGCCATTGGTCCCTATCCTGAGCAAGATTAATCCATTCTCTATCATCATATCCCACCTCCCTCAAATCCATTTTAATATTATCTTCCCATCTATGTCTCGGTCTCCCTAAAGGTCTTTTTCCCCTCCGGCCTCCCAACTAACACTCTATATGCATTTCTGGATTCGCCCAGACGTGCTACATGCCATCTCAAAACCGTATTCCTTTGCTGTGGTCGTGCCAGAGAATCAGTCCCATTCGGAGGCTTATTTGAAGGATTCGTAACAAGCTGTTTTTTTTTATGGTGATGGGATGTTAGTCCTTCGTTTTTACACCTCTTCAAAGGATAAATTTCCAATTTTTATATATCCATTTCGTATTATTTTCTGGTCACAGGACCTGCTACTGCTACTGCTACTGCTACTGCTACTGCTACTGCTACTATCATATGAATCACGGATGGCTAATTCCGTGCGGGAATTCTTACTTTTGAGTCCAGAATATCTAAGGGTATGTACACGTTGGAGCAACGATAAACGATAAAAGAAACGATCTAGCGACGCTTTGGCATTATCAAAGAATGAAGTGTTCATGTCGGAGCAAGAAGGACGCGGGAAGCGAACATTTTGATTTAGGCCTATCAGTGGAAGATATTCTATAGATCCACTTAATGAAAGAAGATATATAGGAAATATCAGGTGCTAGGTTCAAGGTTAATATAACTTAAATATGTGCAAAATTGAACCCGTTTCTCATCCCAAACCTAGTATAAATTCATTGTGTTGTGATTGGATCTTGTGATCACATAACGTATCACAAGTAAATACACAACTGATCAATTTGCCAATATCTATGATAATTAATTTAATATGCCGAAATAATAATAAATCGATTACTATTCGGATGTATTGATAACCACCGGTAATTATACAGATTAGTGTTATCTTAATCAGAGATCATATGAACGACAAGAACGAAGAAAATGGAATTTTTCTTTTTCGTCGCTTTTATAGTGTATCTTCGCTTTTATCGTTACTCCAATATGCACACCTCAACAACAATGCATGCTTCAGTTCTCTCTGATATAGCATCGCTGCTTCTTTTATCGTTTATCGTCGCTCCAACGTGTCCGTACCCATAGATAAAAGGTTAAAGGGCTCTAAGATAGCTATCCTGTTAGTAAATCAGTATTAAAATTCTGAGTTCTGCACTTCATACTCTGAGCTCGTCTGGGAATGTGATGACAACCTCTCTAAATTTAAAAAATCACAATGTCACTCGCGAGTCGGGTCAAATGGGAATAGAGAGCAATGAGTGTAGCCTGCTACTTACTCGCAGAAATGAAGCTCTAATCTCGTTTGGGAACCAGATGACCACGGCTGGGGCAGGTTTAAAACCACGGCTTCATGTATACAAGATGGAGGTAGTTATCAGCTGGATGATTATCAAAGGAAAATTTGTGTCTACGGGTATTAAATCCCCGGATTAGAGTGATGAGAGACAGGAATAATCCTTTGTAACTATATAACGACGATAATTTCAGGCGAATATTTCGATTTTCGAAGAAAACGCAAAATTTAGCAAGAATGCTAAATAATAATCTGCAACGAAATGCAAGAGGCGATAGGTTGACAATTTTTGTACACCTTCTTGTTGCTTTCAGGGATGTAAGATATAATATTTTATATTAATTATACATTTATGCCTATAGGACGATATATCTTAATTCTTAGTCTTTACTGTAGTTTTGGATATTTCATTTAATACTCGAAAATGTTATGGGCCTACAAGAATATGAAGCAAACGTGATTTTGTCTTCTTATTTCAAGTTTTATGCTACTGGGGCTTTCCACGTAGTACTAGCCTATTATATGTGAAAATACAACCATACTACATTTTAGTTTCAATTGAAATTTTAATCCAGTTAATATTTAGGTTATTAATTCCTTAGAACCGGGTATTCAGGTTGTTAATGTTGGTAGTAGTTATGAACAAACGATAAACTACAACATAAACGCTCGACTTGTGCTAATTATTTGTGTAATATCATTCTGGTACCTAAAAATCCGTTCCCTATTAAATACTAAGTAACGTTAGTATTTTAAACGCACGTATATTCCCTAAATATAAAAATACCTTTACTTAGAACAAAAGAACGTGACTCACTGCAATTCAATAAAAATATTACTCCCGATGTCCATTTATTTCTAATACAGTAATAAAAATAGATTCTTAGCTGCGTTGCCATATATCAAACGCACGAACCTCGGTTTCTTCTCAAGCCACGTCTCGTCTTCGTTTTAGAAATCACATAAGGATTCAGACCTCGATCGTGGTTTAAAAGCCGAGGTTTGGAACCACGATTTCGTCCGTGTTTTAGAAATCGACCCATAATCTTTGAAAAATCAACAGAAGTTTGTTAGCCATTTGACTTGTTTATTATACACATTAAATTTTTTGAGTGTCAGAAAATGATTTTAAATCTTCAAACGAGAATCAGTTTAGTGCAGTGTTGTTATGAAAGTGAAAGAAACTGCACTGCCAGATCAAGAAGATTTCGTACAACAATGTATTTGAAAGCCTGTCCTTCGCCTACCATGCTTTCTTATCGCACGTTAACTAAGAAGTTTGAAGAAACTGGTTCAACTCATGTGAAATGAAGTCAGGAAAAACAAAAAGCGATATTAAGCTTCCAGAGGTTCTTCGTAACAGCAGAAACCCAACTAGAAAAACCCGTTATCAGTCAACAGTGCTAATTTGTTAAGCAAATGCTTGCAAATGCCGTACTCCACTGTTTAGAAAATGTTGCGCAAACTTCTGAAAATATAGCCTTATAAACTGCGAATTGTGTTAGAATTGAAAGAAGATGGTTATAAAATTGAATAAAACTTTTCATTCCGTTGCTCAAATGAAAACTGAATCCAATATTGTGGACAGATAAGACCCCTTTACTCGCAACTGTTGAGTCGATACTCACAAATTGTCGAACATCGGCAACAATCAACATGCACAAAAAAAATAATCCCACTCTTAGCTCATTACTAGACATCGGATTTTTAGGCACTAAAAATTGCAGTTTTAGGCGCCTAAAATAAGCTCAAAATTTGTAAAATTAGGCTCTATTTTAATGAAAATAGGCATTTTAGGCACATCAAGGTATCATACTTATTTCTTTCACTGAAATTTTTAGTTATACACTAAAATACGCACAAAAAAGTATGTTTAAACATTAAAAAAGAATACTATATTATATTTATAAACAGAGCTGCACAAATTTAATATATTGAAACTAATGAAATAATGATTATTGATATCAAGATTACTCATTTTAAGTTATTGAAATTCAGTTCCATGCTCAGACTTTATTATAATTATCTGCACAGTACACCACCAGAATTTTTTTCTAAATTCTCCACAGTTAACCTTTGCCTTTTGTCACTGAGAATCATTTTGAAAGCAGGCGCAAAAATACAAAGTTCCACTTATTGTTGCATTTCCTGGTAGTGTTAACACTAGGAGGGCCATTCTTTTAAATATTTTGTAACGGTTTACCCTACTAATTCGCAGTTTTACGACTTTTCATAAATATTTCAAAAACACTCTTTCTCCAAAAATTGTGATTTTATGACACTCTGAAGGGCAGTACAGCTAATCGGTTTCAGACCGAAAACAGTCATTTTTATAGTAGGGTCTATACTAGTATAGTAGTATATCTCTGAATCGGTAGCAGCACATGTTGTGATTGTTGCCTGCTTCAAAACTAAGGTTGGTTCTTTGTCGGCATTTATGCCTCCAAAGATGTTAAATTCGGTGAAATCTATTGCGAGTGTCGTGAGATTCAAAACATTTTGTTTCCTTTATCAATGGTTTCATGGCCGGTGTGAAGCGAACTTTCCACTTTTTAAATGCCTTAAATTTCGCAGTGAATGCATGTATAAATTATAAAAAGTAAGAGTAAAATGCGAAACTTTACAGTGAGTTAGGCATTTTTAGGCGAATATTAACAAATTAGGCGCTAATAACCTTTTTAGGGCATTTTAGGGCACTATAAAACTCTTTGAATACCTTTCAATTTCCATGAAACACAAATATTAATAATTATTTTTACTTTTCTCCTAAAGAAACAAAATAGGCATTTGCCCTATAATCCGATGTCTGCTCATTACATACATAGATTCATTCATCTTGATTGATAAATTTGTTTAGCAGTTAATATTACTTTCATCTGTTAGTTACTTTGAAATATTTCAAACAAAAAATTTTAATAAGATTTTGCTCGGTTTTGCTTCCTTTTCGAGATAAAATTATTTTATATGAAAAATTTCATAGCATGTTTTGGGAATGCCATTGACTTAATTCCCAATATGCCCAAACAATTTAAGACAGCAGAGTATTATGATAAATGACTGAAAGAATTTTAGTTATATCTTGCCCTTTAAATGTGCAGAAATTTTATCCGAACAAATGTAATATTTTAAAATTCATTTTCATAACGGAAAGTTGCACTTGTTCGGATCAGATTTCTGCATATTTAAAGGACAAAACTAAAATTCTTTCAACCATTTGTTATCATAATCCACTGCTCTCTTAAATTGACTAAGCATATTAGGAATTAAACCAATGGATTTCCCGAAACACGCTATGAAATGTTTCATACAAAATAATTTTTATCTCGAAACGGAAGCAACGACGAGAAAAATTGTATTAACCTTTTTTGTTTGAAATATCTCAAAGAATAGCCCCCTTAAATTAATGATATTACTTCCAATTCATCCTGTATACGGTACGTACATTTATTTACTTATTTTACTTCAGTTCTATTCCAAAGGTTTGGTATGTGTTTATTTTATCTTAATTTCAAGAAAATAACGACAGCAATAATAATAATAATAATAATAATAATAATAATAATAATAATAATAACAACAATCATCGTGACGGTTTTTAACTTATTGCAGTTTCTTCCAGACTCTTAACTAACATTAGACATCCATAAATAGCTGGATTCCCTGATTATGTGGTCAACATGGCGAAAGAAAATCGTTTTAAGATAATACAAAACAAACTTAATTTTATTATTCACATATTCCAATTTCTATGTCAGAATTACAGACGAAAATCGAATCGGGTCAGCTAAATATTAAACGCTAGAAACTTATTTCTCTTCAGAAAGTATACCTATGAAATTTGTTTTATTTCTGTTTTAGTCTTTTTGAAGTGAAATATCTAAACATGCTGTAAAATGAACCCTTTGGCCTGGAAATTCCATCCGAAACAAGGGGTAGCTTATAATTTTATTGTGTCCCAGCAGATTTACCGGTCCTTAACCGACAGATGCACGAGTCTTGCACAGCAAGGATTGTATGTAGAACTCGTCCTGCAGGAAGTGTTTCAGGTGGCTTTGTGTAATAAACAAAAGCTATCGGTGTAGCTTGGCGACAAAACATAAAAGCCTCACTATGGGATTTTAAATCTGTCTGTATCCCCCTGATTCATACTTTTGTTGGTAAACTTTGAGCATGGACTATTGCCCATATGTATTTTAGTTTAATTCTGCTACACAGTTTATTTCAGTGTTTAATTAATAGTTCATAGTATTTTGTTGTTTAATTTGTAAATAACTTTTGTATACATGTAACTCTCGTCTAAATCAAATTGTTGGATTCTTTGTAAGTTCATGCATATGTATATACACTTTTTGCTGGTTGAGTGGAAGAGAAGGCCTTACGGCCTTAACTCTGCCAGCTAAAATAAATCATTATTATTATTATATATTGTTCAATTTGTACATTGACTTTATCGTAATAGTATTGATAGGAAAAATTGAGCGATATTTTCACGGTACTCGTTTTGATACTGTAATGCAGTGTGTATATAATTCTTGCAAACTGTGAAATTGATCTACAAAATAGAATCAACTGGACAAAACCGCTGAAATATCCTAGATAATAATTTCTAATAAAAATAATGGATCCGAGACGAAAAACTGAGAGCTAAAATAATAGAATAGTAGGTTAGGCAATAAACTCTAGAATTCAACTTGCATACCTGAAGTATAAAGACATGTATACAAAATTTAACAAATATGATATCTCATGTGACGTAATGATAGGTGAGTTCTAAAGCTATTGCAAAATAGCCTACTCACTTTACAGTTTTCTTGTATTAAGTCGAATGTTAGACATCAAATCTCAGTGATAGAGAAAGCAAATAGGCCTAACTAAAATGAGATTTGTAATATTAATTGCAAGTCACAGAAGACTATCCGCATTTCGAATTATATGAATAAAACTACTACTACTACTACTACTACTACTACTACTACTACTACTACTACTACTACTACTACTACTACTACTACTTACTGGCTTTTAAGGAACCCGGAGGTTCATTGCCGCCATCACATAAGCCCGCCATTGATCCCTATCCTGAGCAAGATTAATCCATTCTCTATCATCATATCCCACCTCCCTCAAATCCATTTTAATATTATCTTCCCATCTACGTCTCGGCCTCCCTAAAGGTCTTTTTCCCTCCGGCCTCCCAACTAACACTCTATATGCATTTCTGGATTCGCCCATACGTGCTACATGCCCTACCCATCTCAAACGTCTGGATTTAATGTTCCTAATTATGTCAGGTGAAGAATACAATGCGTGCAGTTCTGTGTTGTGTAACTTTCTCCATTCTCCTGTAACTTCATCCCTCTTAGCCCCAAATATTTTCCTAAGCACCTTATTCTCAAACACCCTTAACCTATGTTCCTCTCTCAAAGTGAGAGTCCAAGTTTCACAACCATAAAGAACAACCGGTAATATAACTGTTTTATAAATTCTAACTTTCAGATTTTTTGACAGCAGACTGGATGATAAAAGCTTTTCAACCGAATAATAACAGGCATTTCCCATATTTATTCTGTGTTTAATTTCCTCCCGAGTATCATTTATATTTGTTACTGTTGCTCCAAGGTATTTGAACTTTTCCACCTATTTTCATTTCGTACATTATTCTCGTCACGAGACATAATCATATATTTTGTCTTTTCGGGATTTACTTCCAAACCTATCTCTTTACTTGCTTCCAGTAAAATTCCCGTGTTTTCCCTAATCGCTTGTGGATTTTCTCCTAACATATTCACGTCATCCGCATAGACAAGCAGCTGATGTAACCCGTTTAATTCCAAGCCCTCTTTGTTATCCTGAACTTTTCTAATGGCATACTCTAGAGCAAAGTTAAAAATGAATATAAGTACACATTAAGTAAAACAACCGCTAATATGGGGTACGAACAATTTGTTTAAAGACAGAAGAAGTGGCACAGTTCTTAAAGAAAAATCTCAAGGCGATCGTGATGACAGAGTGGTAACAATTGAAATGATGCTAATAATTGATGGTTTGGTAGTGGAAATTAAAGTGATTAATATGATGGTAATGGTGGTGAAGATGACTCCTAAGTGCATGGACTAATAATCAAACATGTTGGTGATTATAACGTAATATTACTCCAAACGGGTACAGGCTGAAGTGCGATATGTCCAGTAGCTGGGAAGTTGTTTGTTTATTCTCGTAGCAGAACTTCTGTGTGCCCGACTGGCCGAACTGAGGTTGGATTTCATTTCTCCTTGGAACGAGCGACCTCTGGACGCCTCTACATTGACCTGCCCTTCACTAGATAACTCGTGCAATCAGCTGCGTTGACCGACAGGGTCAGGAATTCCATGCAGCAATCAGGGGTCCGCGGACTGACTCGAGACCAAGATAAAATAAAACTCGGGTTATGAGGGCGCAAAATGGATTTTGTCCATTCTGTAACTGTATTTTTTGTATACTTACTAGTTCAGCAGTATTTATTTTTACAGATTTAGTATAATTCATATTTTACGACTTGTTAATTTGATATTACCTTTTTTAATTTTTAATGTGAAACTATGCGCTTGACATTGGAGAAATCTATATATATATAATTTGAACTGGTAATGGAAATTACGGGAAAACGGCTGAACGGATTTTAATAAATGGCCCCTCATTTTGAAGCTTGGAACCCAAAGTTTTTCGGGAAAATAGTAGTTTTCAGTGAAATGTCAATTTTCCTACATAATTTTCCTATTTTCCAAAATCCATCTGTTGTCAGTTTTGAGAACTAATTTTATTGAATCACGGCCGACTTGATTGAATTTCAGAACAAAACACACACTACAATAAACAATAGGCTATTACACGAAGGCCATGACTTGCAGGATTGCCGACATATTTAGAGCTCAATTCAATTTGTTATTTAAAACTGATTCTGCAGTGTATAATTTTCTGAGTACAACTGTGCATTGGATATTCAATTCTACGAAACTTGAGGTGGTTTGATGACATTGTTACCATTAGAAATTAAATATTGTTATAGTTAATATTATGATGCGTCTATTTTTCATTAATTGTACATAATATTGATGCTATATTGATGACATGAAAGTGAAACGTTTTGAGGTTATGTAAGTAAATGTAGAGAATATCTTAATTTAGATCTTCATTTCTATAACTTACTGAGTGGCGGCTATATATAACTACAAAACTTAAGTAAGATAATAATCAGGGAAAGGATTTATATGTAAATACATATTTACTTATAAAGCTAATATAATTTATATTTTGCATTATCTTTATGTTTCACAATGTGTAGGGTTGAAAAATCCTACTTTTATTTTCCATATTTTTCCATATTTTAGAGTTTAGTACATATTTTCGTTAATTTCCATATATTTTCCATATTTCATATAAAACAGTCCATATTATATTAGGTTTAACAATAAAACAAAACAAAATTCCATTAACTTTTAAAAATACATTTCAACAATAGAGATTTAAACACATGTTCAGTAATCCCTTTAACATCAGAGTTATTTGAAAATTAGCAGTCCTATCAACAATGGGAAAGTAAGTTACAAAACTGTATTAATTTAATTTAAAATTTTTAACAGACTTCAGTTGTGCAGCTCAACAGTTAAATGCCAGTCAGAGTACACATAGGTTCAGTTTTGTAAATCATACTATAAAGACGGTAAATATGCCAAAAGTACGTCATTCAGTCAATTTAAAATCAAAACTAACAAGTTACATTTCAGAATTTAAAGAAGATGGTTTATCAACTGACAATAAAATATTATTTTGTAATTTGTGTCAGTGTGCAGTATCATCTACACAAAAGTTCCTGGTGCAACAACACATTACAACTAGTAAACATCAGGCCAACAAACAACTAAATTCCAAGCAGAGACAATTGTTTTTAACACAACCAACAACATCGAATGTAAGATCTGAGTTTAACATCGACCTGTGCCGTTCTCTCATCTCTGCTGATATTCCTCTCTACAAACTAAAGAATAAGGTCTTCAGGGAATTCCTTGAAAAATATACTCAACATACAATCCCGGATGAGTCAACACTTAGGAAGACGTATGCTCCATCCATCTATGATGAGACAATACAGAAGATAAGAGATGAAATTAAAGATAGTTCAATTTGGGTTTCCATTGATGAGACTCCCGACAAAGAAGGTAGACTTGTTGGTAATGTAGTTATCGGTTTGTTAAGTGAACAATATTCTGAACGAATTCTTTTACATTGTGATGTTCTAGAAAAGTGCAATAACAAAACTATAGTTAAACTGTTCAACGAAGCTATGGGTATCCTGTGGCCAAAGGGTATTATGTACGATAATGTGTTATTCTTTATTAGCGATGCTGCCCCTTATATGGTCAAAGCTGGACAAGCATTATCTGTTGTATATCCTAAATTGACTCATTTTACTTGTGTGGCGCAAGCATTTCATCATGTGGCAGAAGTGGTCAGAGACAATTTCCCTAAAGTAGATTTGTTGATTTCATCAGTGAAAAAAGTATTTCTCAAAGCTCCCAGTAGAGTTAACGTGTTGAAAGAAATGTACCCTGAAATTCCATTGCCACCAAAGCCAATTTTAACTAGATGGGGTACATGGCTAGAAGCAGTTGAATATTATGCCGAACATATAGACTCTATTAACAATGTTCTCCTTGCATTGGACTCTGAAGATGCAGTCTCAATTGATACTGCGAAAACAGTTACCTGTGACATAAGTGTGAAGAATGACTTAGCTCACATTCAGCATACATTTTCATGCATCATAAAAACGCTCAAAAGTCTCCAAAATAGGCACCTTTCACTATCTGAAAGTTTTGAAATTATAAATAGTACTGTGGAACAACTGAATCGTGGTAGAGGTAAAGTTGCAGATGCAGTAAGAGCTAAGGTGGACACTGTACTTTCAAAAAACCCTGGATATGAAGAACTACAAAAGGTTGTTGCTGTGATGAGTGGTGAATCAACAGTGAAGATTAACTTGGACTTATCCCCAGCAGACATTGTGAAATTGAATTATGTACCAGTTACTTCTTGTGACGTCGAACGCTCTTTTAGTCAGTATAAATCTATCCTCAGAGACAATAGAAGAAGATTCACTTTTCAGCACTTGAAAGAAATGTTTGTAACCTATTGTTATGGTAACAGACAATAAAAATTGTGTTTTGTTGAAACTACATTGGAAGATAAGGTACGTCCATTATATTTTTTGTTTAGTTTGATTAAAATGTACCAATATTTAACGTACATAGTCATTTTTTTATAATTTTAAGTCCATATTTAATTCCATATTTTGGTAAAAATCCATATTTAATTCCATATTTTGGTAAAAATAACTACATATATATTTACATATTTCATATATTTTTAGTCCATATAAATCCGTTCCCTGATAATAATATTGTTATTAAAAATCAAATATGTTTATACTTATTAACCCAGTGGGTTTGGGTCTTTTTCATATACTTAATGGCGATGTAGTGTAGATATTGATATGTGTCATTGTCTTCAGTATTGGCTCGAGAGAGCGCAAAAATTATAGTTCCTAAGGAAAGATCAAAAGATATTACTTACTGATAAAATAAGAGGCCTAGAAAATTTTGTAGTCTCCAGATCATTTCAGCAAGATCTCTTAGTAGGATAAAATGATTTTACGCTCTACATTTCAAGTTCTACAAGCAGCAGCTATACGAAAATGCTATTGTTTGAAAGCTTAGCAAACCTGACATTTTTTTAACTTTTGCCTACAATCCACAATGACCTGAAATAGCTACAGCTATCGTCCTGACATTGATACTTGCTTTTTCGCGTTGAAACTCAAAAACTGAAGTTGGATAGGTTCAAGAAAAGTATTTGGCCTAAAAAAATCCATTCAGAGGGAGTATGTTTCATTATTATGGAAGCAAATAACTATCAAAAAGACAAGTATTCTTCATTGAAAATAAATCTGAAAAAAATGTTTGTTTGAACGTCTAACGAACTTAGTTTGCAGCAGCATTTGCTGCACAAGCCACTAGTATGGTTATATTTTTTGTTAATACGGTAGGCTTTGGATGGCTGAAATTATAATGCGTTTAAAACAAAATAGTTTCGAATCCAGCTAGCCGTGACTAAACATAATAGGGATACTAATGACTGTGACATCATAATTATTTCGTTATTATTCACACAAATAGGGTTGATTAATAAATGCGGAGAGTATAATGACAGAAATAGTTTAACATAATTTAATTCTAAGGTCTTAACAGTGGTATTAATTTCTAAATCAATACACTTCTCTACAAATATACACAGGGCTATTCAAAAAGAAGGAGCAGATTTCAAGTATTTATTTCTTCCAAACTACAAAAAACAGAAACACAATTCCGACGTTCCTGGACAGACGAAAGTTTAAATTTGAACAGTCCGGGTAGAAGTTCCAATCACGGCCGCATTGGTGCTGTTGCTTGTCATGCGCGGCCGCATTGTCGCTGTTGATTGTCTGTAGTAAAATGGCGACACAACAGGAAAAAGCATTTTGTGTGCTGCAATTAGCAAAACTAGAGTCCATTATTGAAGTTCAACCTGCTTTTCGCCGTCAGTTTAATAAACAGGAATAACCTATCTAGACATGCTTTAGAACTGGTTATTTCCTCAACTTGAAGATGATTCAGATGACTTCATCTTCATGCAAGATGGTGCCCCGCCTCATTTCTCTAACCACGTCCGACGTTACCTGAATGACACCATTCCAGGACGTTGGATTGGAAGAGGAGGAGAAGATCAACTTCATCACGGTGGCCTCCCAGATCTCCAGACCTCACTCCTTGTGATTTTTATCTGTGCGGTTACGTAAAAGATCGTGTTTTTATCCTCCCATGCCTGACATTGGCCTTAACACTGCAATCAACAGCGCCAATGCGGCCGCGCATGACAAGCAACAGCGCCAATGCGGCCGTGATTGGAACTTCTACCCGAACTGTTTAAAATTTAAACTTTCGTCTGTCCAGGAACGTTGGATTTGTGTTTCTATCTTTTGTAGTGTGGAAGAAAGAAATATTTGAAATCTGCTCCTTCTTTTTGAATAGCCCTGTATATTACAATTTCAAACAACTCATTGGCCTCACGTTGGCATGTGAACCGTTTCGACAAACAATAATTGCATTGTTGTCTCGGGGATAGGCCTCATATAACAGCGCCAATGCGGCCGCGCATGACAAGCAACAGCGCCAATGCGGCCGTGATTGGAACTTCTACCCGGACTGTTTAAAATTTAAACTTTCATCTGTCCAGGAACGTTGGATTTGTGTTTCTATCTTTTGTAGTGTGGAAGAAATAAATATTTTAAATCTGCTCCTTCTTTTTGAATAGTCCTGTATATTACAATTTCAAACAACTCATTGGCCTCACGTTGGCATGTGAACCGTTTCGACAAACAATAATTGCATTGTTGTCTCGGGGATAGGCCTCATGGAATGAGAAAATATTGCTTATCTACATTGTATCAATGCATTTTAACAGCTCAATGCACTTTTCCACTCTACTGACACCAGTTCTTCTGTTCTGAGGTCGTTTTATCGTTCTTTTATGAGGGCAGCACTATTAGCACTATTCATAATACAAGTGACCAATTCGTACCTTATGTTTACTTTATTTTTCTACACTTCACCTTTTATCCACCCCCGGAAGTAAAAATCGACAGGAGTAAGGTCTGAGGACCATGGTGGCCATTGCACGTGACCATCGCGGCCGATCCGTCGTAAGAACACAACTGTAGTCACGTCATATTCAGAGTGCTGAGTGCTTGTCATCTGTTTCAGATTTGCGCACGTATCTATACAGGCTAACTACAAACAGCTGTATATCTAACCCTAGATCATATATGTAACAGATATGTCGGGGTTATAGGCTTTGAGGTTAACAACTTTTGTCAGGTTTACTACGCTGCCATCTAGTTGTTACATAAGGAGTCACGTCATAATACCCATTTGAATTGCATTAGCGACTGTGCTGCAATCTCGTGTTCGTTTACTGCGGACGGGTGGCGATCCTGGCGGTTGTTCTCTTTAAAGTGCTGCCGATTTTAACGTAGCGAGGAGTTATCTGTTACATATATGATCTAGGATCTAACTCATTATGAACATTGCTGCCCTCAGAGGATCATAGAAGTGCGACACATACTATTCCTTTCTACGTAGTCAATACTATGTTGTCGCTTGTCGTTTCTTTATATTATTTGTAAGCCTTGTTACGCATAACAATATTAACTTTTTTTTTTTTACTTAGAATAGTCAATACTATCGCCCCTAAAATATTTATTTTTATCTTATTTATTTATTTATTTATTTATTTATTCAGTCATTCTTCATTCTTTCATTTTTTACTTGGTTATTTAGCGTCGATGGAATTGATGATAGCGAGATGGTATTTGGTGAAATGAGGCCGAGGATTCGCCATAGATTACCTGACATTCGTTTTACGGTTGGGGAAAACATAGGAAAAACCAAACCAGGTAATCAGCCCAAGCGGGGATCGAACCCAAGCCCGAGTGCAACTTCGGATTAGCAGACAACCGCGTTACCGCCTAAGCTACGCCGGTGGCTCGTTCATTCGTTTGTTCGTTGGCTCATTGGCGCGTTTGTTTATACTGGCGGAGTTAAGGTCATAGGCTCTTCTCTTACACTCCACCAGGTCAAGAATACACAAATTTAACAAAAAGTGAAAAGAACAAAGTACTAACATGTTACAAAATAATAACAAAATTGACATCATACAGATTAAAATAATACCATAATAAAAGAAAGTAAAATACAGATCTGTATATTGGAACTCGATTAGTACAAATAATTAAGAGGGAGAATGTAAGGAAGAATACAACAAATGGTAATGGTGGCTGATACACTTGTTTTATAAAACCCCACAGAAAAAAATCACAAGGAGTGAGGTCGGGGGTACGTGAAGGCCAATGCAAACATTCTAAATCTTCACGGCCAGCACGTCCAATCCATCTCCTTGGAAGTCGTGTATTCAGTTCGTTTCTGACATCTAAGTGGTAATGGGGTCGTGCCCCATCCTGCTAAAAAATGAGACCTTCGACGTCCTGTTCCAGTTGTGGAAGAAGCCATCCCCTCGTTCTGAAGTCGGCGTACCACTTACGGATACTGGGTGGATCAACACCAAATTTACTTCTAAAATTGCGTTGTACAGTGACAACAGACTGGTATATGTGAAAATCTAGCACACATAATGCCCTCCTGTCTTCGTTTGCAGCCATTTTTCTGTTATATCGTCTCCTAGCAACGAAATTAATAAATATGCGACAGGTTCACCAACATAACAAAAAATATTTGAGTTTCTCTTTCCATTGACACCAATATCATGTTTCTAAGTGTATCCTAACGATAGTTATTCAAGATTGTAATCGGAAAGATCATTTATAGTAACACTGTACATAATGGAGACAGGATTGGTCGCCACTGGAACCAAACGCTAGATAAATAGGACGAGAGACCCAAGTTTCAATCAATACGTCCGGGGCAGTACGAATTAAAGAGATTTATAAAGGGCAATGGCATACTATTACGTGTATTTCTAAACGTCTGGTAGTACATTCTTCTATACTGGTTATAAATTACACTGCATTATTACCAGTGTTTAAAAGAAGCAGTTGCTGAAATATCGGATGCACTGATAAGACTTAAATAACAAAATTACTAGGACATTCGATAAGTAATGGCAACAATACTCCTAGCGGTGACCATTGAAATATTGTAGTACGTAATACAGCAGCAATTATATCATAAACTAGAGGCTTGTGCAGCAAATACTGCAAACTAAGTTCATTAGACGTTCAAATAAACATTTTTCAGATTTATTTTCAATGAAGAACACCAGACATCCTGAAAGTTATTTGCTTCCATAATTATGAAACATACCCCCTCTGAATGATTTTTATGCCAAATACTTTTTCTTGAACCTATACACTTTCAGTTTTTACTTTGAACGCGAAAACGCAAGTAACAATGTCAGGACGATCAGTCGGTTTTTCATGTGAGAGTAAAGCAGAGTATTTCAGGTCATTGCGGATTGTAGGTGCAAATTAAAAAAAAAAGAAAAAAAAAAGTCAGGTTTGCTATGCTTTCGAACAATAGACATAGCATCTTGGTATAGCTGTTGCATGTTTCGTAAACTACCTTGAAATGTAGAGGGTAAAATCATTTTATCCTGCTAAGAGATCTTGCTGAAATGATCGGGACTCTACTAAATCTTGTAGTCCTCTTATTTTATCAGTAAGTAATATATTTTGGTCTTTCCTTAGGAACTCTAATTTTTTCGCTCTGTCGAGCCAATACTGAAGAGAATCACATATATAAATATCTACACCACACCGCCATTAAATATATAAAAAGATCCAACCCCACTTGATTAATAACTATAAAAATATTTGAATTTTAATATCAGTATTATTATCTTACGTAAGTTTTATAGTTTTCAGTAGCATATACTATATATACTATATAGCCGCCACTCATTAAATTATAGAAATCAATATCTAATTTAAAATGTTCTCTACATGTACTTATATAACCCCAAAATGTTTTACTTTCATATCATCAATATAGCATTAATATGTATAATTAATGAAAAATAGTCACATCATAGCATTAACTGTAATAATATTTTATTTCTAATGGTAATAATGTCATCAAAGCACCTCAAGTTTTGTAGTTTTTAATATCCAATACACAGCTGTACTCAGAAAATTACACACCACAGAATCAGACCTGTAAATTATTTTTAGTAAGTCTTGAAGTTTTTAATAACCAATTTAATTTGAGTTATAAATATTCAGCTTTCTTGCAGTTGATGGCCTTCGTGTAATATTGTTTACTGTAGTGTGTGTTTTGTTTTATTCTGAAATGCAATTAGTTAGTGACGATAGATGGATTTTAGAACATAGGAAAATTATGTTGAAAAATTGACATTTCACTGAAAACTACTATTTTTCTGAAAAACTTTGGGTTCCAAGCTTCAAAATGAGAGGTCATTTATTAAAATCCGTTCAGCCGTTTTCCCGTAATTTCCATTACCAGTTCAAATTATATATCTGCAGTGCTCGGGAAAAGTGACACAAGTCAGTTTCCACAAACCTTTTTTGATAATTTATTGACAACTTACGGAACATCTGCTCGCTTGGAAAAAAAATACGTAAGTATTCCTCCCATTACAATAATTCATACAGAAAAAAATCAAATCGACATAAACCAGTGTAAGTTGTCAATAAATTATCAAAAAAGGTTTGTGGAAACTGACTTATGTCCCATTTTTCCGAGTACTGCAGATATATAGATATGCAATGCTGAAAGAGTCAAAGTAACCATAATTATATTTTAAATACAGTGACTGTTTCTGAGAGTTTAGCACATAATAACAGCCCTAACCGATGTTCAGTGGGTGCTCCATAATAATCCAAGTTGCAAGAGAAAAGCATGCAACTCGGTGCTTTAGAGTATTAAAAGTAGCTTATGGGAGAGAAGACCTACCACAGTGAACTCTTGCAAGATGGGTGGAAGCGAAGCATTCGCTTTCAATTAAGAGCTGACAACCAAAGAGCTTTAGATCAATCAGTGAGATATCTCCAGAAATGATGCTGCAGATAGAGTCCACCATCTCACAAGGATTTGGCAACGTATTGTTGACATGATAGGGGACTATATTTGAAGTATGTAATGCTAAAAGTAACCTAAATAAATTTAGTGTCAAACAGTAACTATGTTGCCATTACTTTTCGAATGTCCTGATATGTTCTAAAGTTTAGGAATCCAAAACGCCATGGCATAAACATATGTTCACATAATGACGAGGAGAAAAGACCTTTTGGAAGGCTAAGACGTAGATGGTAGGATAATATTAAAATATACTTGAGGGAGATGAGATATGTTAGGGACTGGATTAATCTTGCTCAGGATAGGGACCGATGAAGGCTTATGTGAGAGCGGCAATGAACTTCCGGGTTCTACAGGGTGATTCACGAGGAAATGTAAAACATTTAGGATATGAATTCTGAAGTCATTCTGAATCAAAAAGTTCGTATGAATATAAGTCCGTTTTCGAACGGTTACGGAGATATGGCTCTTTGATTTCACAAAAATTATTAAAATTCAATTGTACTAACTCGCATTTAGAGACAGATAAGGAACAAATTTAAAGTTTATATTCATGTATGCATACATACTAGTATTCTAGACGTCGGGGTCGATGTTTTCGGACATTTTTAAATGTACCTCCTTCTGCTTCAATGCACTGTTGCGCTCGGGCGTGAATCGCGCTCATCGCTCGGGAGAGTTGCACGTATGTAGCTGTTGTTTATGCCGCATCCAAAATACGGTCGATTAGCGCCTCTCTCGTTTCCCCCTTCCTTTGCTATACCAAGTCTTTCATCCAACCCCATAGACAGTAAGTACTCTTCGATATGGTACCCTTCTGTTCGGAAAGCGTCGTTCATATTCAGCGATGGCTCACAAGGAACTTTATTCTGCAGTCGAAAATTTATAAGGCATCTTGAAAACACAACTTAACACTTCCGATAACTGTACCTGTATAACTACTGTACTGTAGGTAGCTGACTGGACTGCTGTGAATTAATGATAGTGTAGGCTATTTGTGTTATCTGCGGGTTCTGTGTCATTACATCAGACAAGGGCAGGCGATTGGACATTTGTAATGCCCCACCACCCGGTTTCTTCCTCTTATCTACATCGTTCACAATGCAGATTCCAATGTTACGTCATTCATTGTGACCTTGACCTTGTCTCACGCCTCGTCTCACGTCAGCAGCATATGGTAACGTCTGATTCACATTGGGGCGAAACGTTTTACCAAAAAAATGCATCTAGCCATTGTTCGAAAACGGACCTATGTTCATATGAACTTTTTCACTCAAAATGGCCTAAGATATCGAATCCTAAATTTTTTACCTTTCCTCTTGAATCACCCTGTATAAAAGCCATTTGTAAGTAAGTAACATTAAACTAAGCCATAGGACTGAAGAATGTTACATAATGATCGCAGAAGGCTGGATATTCCTCAACGACCTCTAGTCTAAACCCTATTTAGAATTTATGACACCTGTTGCATGGATAAAAAATTTAGGGAAAGCATTATTTCTAGTAGAAACGCCGTTTAAGTTATGTTAATTATATTATCAACATGATCACATGTGACATTACATGTAACACTAAAAGAGTGTTAATTTATTGTCACTGTGTGAAGAAGCATTTTTTTTTACTAAGACGTCTTGATTTTTTTATTTGTAAATGTAGTCTAACTTTTGCTTGTTTCATTAGTGCTTTCTGTACTAGAATAATAATGTCTTACAGGCTATACCGGATGTTTCAGAATTTAACCGAAGAAATTTAAGGTGATGAGGAGGGGTCCTAGGTATTTTGAGATAGACAACTAGGGGTCTGAGGGTTCAAACTTGTAATGACGTGAAAGTTTTTTTGGGTCCGTACACCCTGATTAATGTGTTACGATTTAGAAAAACTATTGCTGTGGAACTTGAACGTACTACTTTTTGGCCTGAACTCTGACTCATCCGTTACAGCACAGCTACATGCGGATAATTCTCTTCTAAAATAGGTACAATAACGAAAATGAATTAGGGTGAAACAAAAAGTAATACAGTGTCATACTATCATATTATTTGCCGGAAATTTTACAGATTGTTGTTGTTTTCTAATGCCAGGCGTTTGACAATAAAGTCATTTGATCTCTTGCACTCCAATATTTTTCAAAGATATTATCATGGTCAGCCACTGAAGCACAGATTTTGAGGTGTTCTGAATCCATTTCTTGGTTTGAGTTTCACAATGGGCAGTTAGGGGACTGATATATTCCAATTCTATGCAGGTGTTTGGCCAAACAGTCATGGCCTGTTGCCAATCTAAACGCAGCTACAGACGATTTTCGTGGTAAAGCGGGAATTAATTGTGGATTATGATGCAGAGAGTTCCATTTTTTCCCTTGAGATTGTGTTATCAAATTTTGTTTGTTGAAGTCTAAGTATGTAGATTTAATAAATCTTTTCGCAGAGTAATACGTAGATTAGTAACAGGTCTGTAAGTAGCAATGCTGCCCTTCTTTGCTAATGTATCCGCATTCTCGTTTCCCAGGATTCCACAATGGGATGGAATCCATTGGAATACAATTCTTTTATATGATTGATTACTTCTTAACAGTTAGGTTTCATCCAGTCCGAAACCATCCCATACCCCTACTTAATTTTAATACTGTATTATGAGTATCAAATGTAAACAACTTTAACAATTCATAACTCAGATATTTTTCGTCGGAGACCCTGTGTTCCCCTCTGAAATTGCTTGTCTACAACCCGTCTAGAACCAGATACATTTCTTTGGTTGAATTTTGAAACGCACTTATAACAATATCCATTTGACTTTTCGATTGCTTTGGTAGAAGGCTTGACAATAATATTCAGTTTCGCTAATTCAAACCCGTCGAGGACTTTGGGGTTTAGCTTTTTAAACATCCTTAGCAAACTTTTCTTTCTAAAAGAAGTAAAATCAAATGCTATGTCGTAGATTTAAAACAACAAAAGAACCCTACCCCTGACTCAGAGGGTGCAAGACAAAATTTACAAGCCGTTTCTCTCCCATATATAAATTAGCTCCCATCCCTGTTTTCCTATGATGAGAGGTAAAGAATTCCATCTTATAGATGCGTTATAAACAGATTTATTCACACTTACAGACTAAGAGGGTCGATTTCTAAAACAAGGTCTACACCACGGCAATCGCTTTAAACCTCGTTTGAACTTATAAAACGAGATCTTTTTTATTTTTCTGAGCCATGGCTCAAAACCATGGTCTGCAGCGGAGACCACAGCTGGGGTAGGTTTAAAACCTCGGCTTCATGTGTACAAGATGGAGGTAGATGATCAGCTGGGTGATTATAGAAGGAAAATTTGTGTCTACGGGTATTAAATCCCCGGATTAGAGTGTTGAGAGACAGGAATAATCCTTTGTAACTATATAACGACGATAATTTCAGGCGAATATTTCGATTTGCGAAGGATTCAACGCAAAATTTAGCAATTTAGCTAAATAATAATCTGCAACGAAATGCAAGAGGCGGCGGGTTGACAATTTTTACACGTTCTTGTTGCTTTGAGGGAAGTAAGATGTAATATTTTATATTAATTATACCTTTTTGTCTATAAGACGATATAACTTAATTTTTAGTCTTTATACTAGTTTTGGACATTTTATTTAATACTCGGAAATGACATGGGCCTACAGGAATATGAAGCAAACGTGATTTTGTTTTCTTATTTCAAGTTTTATGCTACTAGGGTTTTCAACGTAGTACTAGCCTATTATATATGAAAATAAAACCATACTACATTTTAGTTTCAATTGAAATTTTAATCCAGTTAATATTTAGGTTATCAATTCCTTAGAACCGGGTTTTCAGGTAGTTAATGTTGGTAATAGTTATGAACAAATGATAAACAACAACATAAATGCTCGATTTGTGCTATTTATTTGGGTAGTATCATTCTGGTATCTAAAAATCCGATCCCTATTAAATACTAAGTAATGCTAGTATTTTAAAAGCATATAATTATATTCTGTAAATTAGAAGATATAACAATACCTTAGCTGAGAACAAAAGAATGTGACTTACTGCAATTCAATAAAAATATTAATCCCGATGTTCATTTCTTTCAATATATCGACGTTTACAAGAATAAAAATCGATTCTTAGCTGCGTTGCCATATTGTATAAAACCCACGAACCTCTGTTTCTTCTCAAGCCGCGTCTCGACTTCGTTTTAGAAATCGCATAAGGATTCAGACCTCTATCGCGGTTTAAAAGCCAGAGTTTGGAACCACGATTTCGTCCGTGCTTTAGAGACCCAGAGAGTCCAAGAAGTTTTAGCCTATTGCATCTGGACGTATTAGCAACAAACAAGTTGATTTACATAAAGTAATTACCAAATAGCGGTGTGTGTAAACACGTTTTTGTCCACTATGTGTTGAGAGTTGTTAGAGTCCAAACTCCTGTGACTGTTTCAGACTGAAATTGTTTACTTCTTAGTTGTTATGAAGCGACTTTCCTATGTTTGAGCTTATGTAATCAACTTTATTTTCATTCCAATATTTCTTTTACATTCATGCTGATAAAATGTGACTTTAGGCGTTTTGATGGATTAATTTTGAGCGTCATAGAATTCCTACAACAGATTAGAGTGTTCTTCTGTGATGAATGGAGTGCAAGGTTACGACATATAGGCCAACAACATTTCAACAACTGTGTTTTTGTATTAAAGTCTCCAGCACTTTGTTTTTATACTTGCTTATCAAGTGTTCTTGACATTTTTTATGAAGAAGAGGGAAAAGGGAAATCATCTTTGTAATGAAGTGATATACTAGGGTTTTTCTTATTTTAACTATTGTTTTTCACGTGCTTGTAGGTCATCTGCGTAGTCTTGGGTTAACAAATAGGAGTCGTGACCCTAGATATGTTCGGGCGCGGATTCGAATCTAGTTTGGGCCATTATGCTAACTATGAGGCGAACAGCACAGTTTGACTCTCCATCCTTTAAATTTGCTCCAAAAAGAATTATCAGAATTTGTCTATATAAATCTTTTGATTACCCAACAAAATTAATTTTTCAGGAATTTGATGTATCAAATCTAGAACAAATTTATAAACAAACATTGCTGATTTATTTCCATATAAACCACAATAAATTTAAATTTGATCCTCACGAATACCATACGAGACAAAACTACAGTTTCTTTCTAAATACTCCCAAATGCCACACAACTGCTGGATTAAAACACAACAGAAATTTTGGACACAAAATATATAATTCATTAATTAGAGCTTACCTTGAGCTAAGTACACTTAACACACATAGATTTAAGAAACAAATCAGATTAATTATTTAATTGTTTAAGCTAATTGAGTTAAAAACTGATACTCTAATATTTATGTACTTTTGTATTTTCTATTTGTATATAGACCCTATTATTACATGCTGTATTATTTTACCATTTATTAATGTTATTGTGCTCAATGAACTCTCTTAATTTTGTGATATATTTTGTATAACTGATCTGAACTGCGCCCGAGCACGAGCTTCTGCTCTTTCGGGCTGCAATGTCTAATGTAGCTCAAGTGTAAAGTATTAAATAAATTGATTACTTACTTACTTACTTACTTACTTACTTACTTATAAATGGCTTTTAAGGAACCCGAAGGTTCATTGCCGCCCTCACATAAGCCCGCCATCGGTCCCTATCCTGTGCAAGATTAATCCAATCTCTATCATCACACCCCACCTCCCTCAAATCCATTTTAATATTATCCTCCCATCTACGTCTCGGCCTCCCTAAAGGTCTTTTCCCTCCGGTCTCCCAACTAACACTCTATATACATTTCTGGATTCGCCCATACGTGCTACATGCCCTGCCCATCTCAAACGTCTGGATTTTAAGTTCCTAATTAGGCCTATGTTAGGTGAAGAATACAATGCGTGCAGTTCTATGTTGTGTAACTTTCTCCATTCTCCTGTAACTTCATCCCTCTTAGCCCCAAATATTTTCCTAAGCACCTTATTCTCAAACACCCTTAACCTATGTTCCTCTCTCAGAGTGAGAGTCCAAGTTTCACAACCATACAGAAGAACCGGTAATATAACTGTTTTATAAATTCTAACTTTCAGATTTTTGGACAGAAAACTGGATGATAAGAGCTATTAAATAAATTGATTAATTAATTAAACTTAGGAAAAAATAATAATAAAATAATAACAAGCTCAAAAAATGATACACAATTGTAAGTAGTATAGTGTACATATGCTTATTTTGCAGTCTGTATTAAGCGTGGCGCCTCCTTTATTGACTGAGCTTGAAATTAGGTTTTTATTGTGGTAATTCAAACTTCAGTAACATAATGCGTCGAAATTGAGTTGCAGATTTTGTTTCTGTATTACCCTTACTCTTCTAACTAGAGCTTTCGCATAACGGTTACGCTTTAATACGAGTAAAATTTAATGCTCTAGTCAGCATTCACTCCAACACGGTGTCATGACGAAATTTTCTGTAGTAATGTCACGAGAGGTCTGAGATTTGTCTGGGAAATCTCAGACCTCTAGTGACATTTATTAGGACTATTTCGTGAATAAAATAAAAATATAAATAATATATCCCTAAAATTCGATCACAGAACGTTAATAATTGTATATTAACGAAAACTTAACCTATTCAGACATTGTGAAGTTGAAATACTCGTAGATGAATATCGATTACTGCAATAAAGAAATTCGATGTTATTATTCAGTAATGCCAATTGCGAAAAGCGAAATACAGGTTTAACAATGTTAATTACATGTATTGCACTTTTCTCTTATTATTACAACATAAATATATTTTAATTATCTGCTGAAATCATAATTTAATTTAACAGTAACAGTGGGGACAGCTATATACCAATGCTTATGTATTCACAGCGAGACATGTTGCTACCACAGTGAAGCCATCTCTGTATAGATAGGCCTAATTAAAACACGAATTTTATTACGCCATACGGAAGGCAGTTTGATCAAAGACCTTATTTTACTATGCAAGGTCTTTGGGTTTGATAAGCAATATGTTACATAAATTTCAACATTTGACTTTCTATTAATTGTTTAATTTCATTCACAAAATACAAATTTTAAAAGCTACAATTAGACTATAGATTAAGTTACCTGTGGGAGCAGGACCAATGTCAGCTGTGCCTTATTTCGACCGTTACAATCAGTGCTACACGAAAGCATTTTTATAGCTCGACAAACGCATTCTCGCTGTATTGTGTAACGAAACTAAAGCTGCATCTACACAGTTCAATACTCCAATCGCGTATGCGTGCAATCTGGGAAGAATATTGAAAGAATCAAGTTTAAAAGGTACGTTCAATTAAGATGCATGAAGATTTTGTGTCTACATTGTGCGCCGTTTTGAACATCGTCTTCACTGCGTAAATATATTTATTAATATTAAATATCAATCTTGCATTCATTGCTTTAAAGTTGAAAGAAAAGTTTAACCGTGTAGTTGCATCTTAATGTATTCATGATCATCAATTTACGGGGAAACAGTTTGCGACAACGATTAAACAAAAGAACGACCATGCGATAAATTGACAGCGATAAATCTAGCTACAAAAATTATCGCAAAGTGTGACTGTGATTGGTTGTAAGTCAAAATTTCATTACACTTCATTGGTCGAAAATGGAATGACGTCATATAAACGAAATAATCAGCATCAATAATGGAAGTACAATGTCTGATTTTAATTGAACTTCCACTCTGGCATTTAAATGCATTAAAGCAGCGTTTACAAATACATTTGGTATAAATTTTCGTGAATAAAAATATTGACATGAAATTCAGAAACATATAAAAGTGTATTTACGGTATTCTGACTCATTTCGGCATTGATCACTGTGGCATTTAAATTAGAAACAGACAGATTCCAAGCGTGAGGAATGCGCCTGCTAAGAACATAATGATACCGCTAACGGTACACAGCAAGACCCATTAGAGATTAGAGAGTTTTCGTACTCTTGGTCGCCAGCTGTACTGTTAACGCTATGTTGACGTCAGTAGTGACATATTTGGTGACCTGTTAACGTTCGTAAAACTTCGGAAGGAACCATTACACGTTATTTCCCTCTCCTTTAACATTTTATCATGTTATATAGTCAATAATAGTCAATCAATCGCGCTGTAATTCTTTTTTAAATGGTAACTCAATATGTAAGGAAGGTATATAAAAAAATGTGAAATGAAAATCTTTTTTGAAAAGTAAGAAAAAATACTATAACTTCAATGTGATCTGTTCAGAATAGACATTAACACAATCAAAAGTTGATAATTGGGGGGTCAAAGCGAGAGAAATGTTGGGAAAGAATGGCAATTACTTTTAAAGGTAGTCGCTACTCAAAATATCTACTAGTTTCCTAGTTACGTCGAGTTAAAACAAAGGAGCGTTTTCAATTGACGGAGTAATCACGAATCAACCTTTTATCAACTACGGTACCTCAAGACATCTTTCTTAGCGATACTGACGACTCTTCATAAATTTAACACAGAAAATCATCATCATATTTTTATTCTCATAGTTCAAAAAAATGATTAATTAATTAATTTAAAAATAAATTTAATTAGAGGAGCCTTTACAGCCAACCTCAGCATGATATTCTGTATGGGATATTCCATAATTTAACAGTGGTCTGTATAGCAAGTTTGCTGGTCGACCAATAAATAAATTTAAAAAAAAAACTTTTATCTGCTGGAATCTCAACGAAAAATTCTTTCCTGAATAATTTATCCATCTTGAGCTGTTCTGAGTAGATGAATATCGTTCACATTGGTAAATCTCAAACGAGCTACCATGTTTTAACACCGAATCAGTCCTACGGTAAACTTCATTCACGTCCACGTTATTCAGATAGAGATAGCGGGTTCCGCTATTGAAATAACGTGAGCTGACTGGCTCTGATTGGCTCTTTTATCAATGACATCAACATAGCGTGAACGTTTAGCTTACGGCGAAGGTGCGAAAGCTGTCTGACGCTAACGTCGAAACAAAATAATTAAAGAGTGTGGGAAATAAAAATGGATGCTTCGACGATGAATGATAAAGAGACAAATGAAATTATAGGCAAAAAGAATCTTATTAATTATTACGTTTACTATGATTGAGATGAAGAGTGTGATCCCAAAACGCGTTAAGTTCATCTTTGTGAAAGGACTGGGCTAGTTTTTTATCCACCCATCTACGGACTGAGCGCGTTTTCAAGTAACATGCATATTAACACAAACTTTTAGACAAGGATTGACTTTCGTTTAGAAGAAAGCAAGTTTAAAATATGATAGGAAGAGATCTAAAAAAAAATAACCACATCTGTGTATTAACTTAATCATAAAATTAATAATAACAATCAAGGTTTTATTTCATATACCGTCTATGCTTACCCTTTTAACAAATTTATTGGTTTTTCAATACTTTGTTACATTTATTTTGAATTGAACGTTTTCGGCTCTATTGAGCCATCATCAGAACCATTTACGCCCATATGCATGATAAAGGTACACATATAATGAAATACAAATGAACCCAAATAATATCAAATAACATGATTCTATGTAAAACATTAAATATATGGGGATATTAGATTATTATATAAAACTGGCTATATAAGCCACATTCAAGTGTTAAAATATTGTTGTTAAAATGATTGCATGATGAACTTTAAAACTGTAAAACAATTGTAGTTATCGGGTTGATGTCTATGTGGAATTCCACAAGGACACCTCCGCAACAGTTAACATTCTGTCGCATCTAACCACTATCAGATTTGGAATTCCACATAGACATCAACCCGATAACTACAATTGTTTTACAATTTTAAAGTTCATCATGTAATAATTTTAACAACAATATTTTAACATTTGAATGTGGCTTATATAGCCAGTTTTATATAATAATGTAATATCGCCATATATTTAATGTTTTAGAATCATGTTATTTGATATTATTTGGGTTTATTTGTATTGCATTATATGTGTACCTTTATCATGCATATGGGCATAAATGGTTCTGATGATGGCTCAATAGAGCCGAAAACACTCAATTCAAAATATATGTAACAAAGTATTGAAAAACCAATAAATTTGTTAAAAGGATAAGCATGGACGGTTATGAAATAAAACCTTGATTATTATTAATAAATTAGCTTATCGGTCTCAACATGCCTTTTAAATTTAATCATAAAAATTATCAAATGAACTGAGCGAGTTTTGGGATCACACTTTTCAATTTTTTGTAGAGGGAGGGAAAGGAACTGGCCATCCTACCCCATTATCTCCTGGCTTAGATGCCTCATGAGTGGCGTTGCATATTATTTCCAATACTGTTATTTTCAGTATCTTAAAGAATGTAAGTATTCCGTGTTATTTTCAATATCAAACATAATTTCCGTTCTCAATTAATTAATTCCGTGTAATTTCCAATAGCACCCGCTAGAGGAGGGCGTGACGTCACACAGCTACTTTCTGTCAACTCATGCGTTCTACTGTTTACTTATTCTGTTGTTGCCTAGACTCGTTGCCTAGACGGCAATGTTTACAATTACCCACAGAGAATGTTGAAGCGTTAAATCTGTTAGTTGCTGTTCGTTTTCAGACATGGAAGTCGTTGATATATTAGTAACGACAAAAAACAAGCCATCTTATGTACATAAAGGTTGTAAGTACAACATAAGTAAACGAAATAAATCTACGATGAATTGGTTGTGTGAAAAATATTACAGTGTAAAATGCAGAGGAAGAATTACAACAAACGAAAATCACCAAGTAGTGTCTGTTGGTAGTGAACACAGCTGTATTGCAGATGTAGCAAGATGTGAAATAGAAAAACTCAAATTAATTTGTAAGAAAAGAGCAAGAGAAGAAGTGACGCTCATGCCAGCAGTGTACAGGGAAGTATTTCACGAAGTTTCGAGTTTAGGTTACGAGTTTGTGACGGAAATTCCCAATTCAGTTCTCTAGCCACAACTATGTATAGATATAGGCGAAAAGAATTCCTTTTGTTACATAGTAGGGTAATTGTTAAACACAGGCACGCCATTTCGGGTGAATGTTACTTATGTCCAGACCACTATAGGAGACATAGGCCAGTTTTACACTAATCCTAAACATATTTAGTATAACTTGTTGCTTGTGAGCCATCCCAAACGCCGACCTCCACCTGTAAGAGGGCCAGTCCTTATACACTCGTCAGTCAAGGCCTACTGACAAATAAAACCAATTGACAATAGATATCTCAGTCATGACAACCTCATAAAATATCCTATCAATTGAATAATAGATCTTGCTACGTACAACATAATTATATTATATTATGCTATTATTACCCATTTCAACGAGTACTGACGACCTCTGCAAAATACTTACGATAATTTGGTCTAGGGAGCATTCTCTTTTGGCACAAGGATGATTTATGTAACATGTTTCTAAATTAGTCTTTTAAATACCGGTACATTCTTTAATAAATCACTGAAAAACAAATGTGAATATGGGATGTGGAGTGAGTACAAAATTATTATTATTTTTTATTTTTTTGGCGCATCATTTTTACGTAAATAGCGACAAATAAAAACTAGCATGCCACATAACATTATTTTAAGAAATACAGGAAACAAGCATGAATAATATTCACCATTCTTAATGATCTTGGGGTAAAGAAAAAAAAAACGTATGGAAAGAAATTACATACAAATGTGCGTGTAATAAACAATAAGCAAACCATCTTCGATTAATCATTTCAAAACAACGTGAATATAGCGTGGATTGTGTAGGAAAATAATTTCTTATATGTTGCTCCCAATGTGCATCATTGTTAACTTATGAAAACAAATGAAAATTAACATGGCATATAAACACTATTTGAAGAAAGACAGGAGATATTAAGTGATATTCATCGTTCTTAATGATCTTTGGATGGAAAATAACAATTAAATATGTATAAAATAGAAATTACATACAAGTGAGCATATAAGAAAAACAGTAAGTAGAATCATATTTGATTAATAAGCTTAAATTACTCTAGGTTTAGTGTAAGAGTGGCCTATATCTACATTGACCCCATTTCGTAGTGCTTCAGCAAAAACATGTTTAGCAAGACTTCTGACTTCTGTTGAATTCAAACAATAATTATAAAATACGATAATTTGGTCCAGGGAGCATCCGTTTTTTGGTGCAAAGACAATTCGTTTGGCGTGTTTCTTAATTGAAATTATGGAATGGCGTTCCTGTGCTTAACATTTAATCATAGTAGTCTACAATAATTCTTTGTTCTAGATCAGCTATGTTGTAATTATTATTTACTATTTATGACGTATGTGTCAAAATATACGTTTATTGTGTATTGGAAATGACAGTCATGGCAGAACCATAAACAGACAGTATTGGAAATGACTAGTTTTTAAGTAGTGTTGGAAATGTAAGGATTGGAGCTAGCATATATCCATGAGTGATGCCTTATTGGTGTCACTTATGAGGTTCAAACCTGATTCGGACAATTGACTAACAACAACAATTATTACGTAGGTCTACTTCGTTTCTGTTTGAGTGAATGGATTTGGATAGAAGCAATAGATCTGAATACCAGTGTTGCTCATGTAGTCAACTTAATCGGTAAAAAACGTAAAGGTATTCTACATATGTCATGAAAGCGCTTGGGGACATGAAGATACAGCACCATAAACTTAAACGTACAAATTATAAATTAAGTCAAATGTTTTACTTACTCCGATTATAAAGAATGCATTTTATGTGTAATCCATAAAATGGAAGTGAATCTTATTTTCACGCAAAGTGAATGATTTCATCTATATGTGCATTTTAAGTGGTAGTTCTAGAATATAAACTATAAACAGTCATTCCATACGCAATATGAGAAAGGAACTGATTTCTTGAGGTTATTTATCGCATTAGTACAAAAAGTTTTAGTTTCGAAGCAAACCCGGATGAGAATTCAATTCATGTGAATGGAAAGTAAGCATCAAAACTGAAGGAAACGATGTATTCTTGCTTCCTCACAGATAGGAAACTGGTTCTTTTTTTCGACGTCAAGTTTTCAAGGTTGTCTTGCCATCCATCATGTCACGAAGCCCCGTATCTCCACTTCTGGGGCATTTTCCAGGTCCGGTACGTCCATTAATATTTGAAGCTTCTTGTTACGTAGACTAGTTTACAAAAAAAACTTTGAAAGATCGTCTTTGTACTATGTCCGTGTGCAGTGTTACTATAAATGATCTTTCCGATCACAAACTTGAATAACTATCGTTAGATATAGACACACACACAGTGGGCCAAAAAAAGACACAAAATTTACATGGTTATATTCCAGTAGCTAATGATTTCACTTGAAAGTTTATTTCACAGGCAAATTTCATAGTCCTTGTAGACTGGGAAAGTACTGTAATATTTAATTTTTTACTATTTATTAAACATTATTTTTTGTAAGGCAGTGCAAAATCGATCGTTTATGCCGAACTAAGCATTATGGTCTTACGAGTTCAGCAGGCCAAGCCGTTTGTTATGCTATCATCATTTGTTTTCTTCCGTTTTGAGTTCTCATTTTGTGAATAATGGGTCGCTTAACGAAGACAAGATTTTCATTAAACATTTTCACCAATATGATAATTTATCTGCCCGTCAAATTCTAAGGAACCACGCTCAGCGAGAATGGTCTGTTTCAAGTGTACAACGATTGATTAGCAAGATACGGACATGATATCCCTCCTGAGAGATTATTGCGTGAAAGATCGCATTTCTCAGATTCTCTGATGGTTTCCGCTGGAATTTCAAACGAGATCTTAATCCTATGGACCAGTTTACTACAAAACTAGAATTCGTAATATTGAACATTTAACACAACGCCTTCTTGACTGTTGGGACCGGCTTGATCAAAGACAGATATCCAGTGCTATTGGACAATGGAGAAGACGCCTACAAATGGTTGTGTGGACAAATTGCGGTCACATAGAGCATCATTTTTAATTTTGATTATTTCAAAGATCATTAATTATTATTAATTTTACCAACATTCAGTTTCTGCATTCTGAAGTAATAAATTGTTTCAAAAACCACATGTTTTGCATCATTGTGTATTGACCTACATAAGATTTTAATTGACTCTAAAAAACACAATAAGTAGTCCTGCTCATCTTAAGTCTACTCTTTTCAACAGTGTAGGCCTATTCATTATAAATTAATGTTATGTATTTCCGAAAATAGAGTATATTTTCTAATTTTGTGCCGTGTTTTTGACCCTCGTTTACACACATACGTACAACGAATTATTACTAGTGGCTTTGTGCAGCAAGTGCTGCAAACTAAGTTCATTAGACGTTCAAATAAAAATTTTTCAGATTTATCTTCAATGAAAAATACCAGACATCTTGAAAGTTATTTGCTTTCATAATAATGAAACATATTCCCTCTGAATGGTATTTTTATGCCAAATACTTTTTGTTGAACCTATCCACCTTCAGTTTTCGAGTTTCAACGCGAAAACGCAAGTAACAATGTCGGGACGATCAGTGGGTTTTTCATGTGGGAGTAAAGCAATGGCTATTTCAGATCATTGTGGATTGTAGGTGAAAGTTAAAAAAAGTCAGGTTTGCTATGCTTTCGAAAATAGACATAGACTCTTGGTATAGCTGCTGCATGTAGAGGGTAAAAATCATTTTATCCTGCTAAGAGATCTTGCTGAAATGATCGGGAGACTACAAAATTTTGTAGGCCTCGTATTTTATCAGTAAGTAATACATTTTGGTCTTCCTTACAAACTGTAATTTTTGCGCTCTCTCGAGCCAATACTGAAGAGAATTATGCATATAAATATCTACACCACACCGCCATTAAGTATATGAAAAAGACCCAACCCCACTTGATCAATAACTACAAAAATATTCTATTTTTAATAATATTATCTTACGAAAGTTTTGTAGTTATTTTGTAGTTACATAATAGCCGTCACTCAGTAAATTATAGAAATGAAGATCTAATTTAAGATATTCTCTGCATCTACTTATATAACTCCAAAACCTTTCACTTTCATATCATCACTGTAGCATTAATATGTATAATTAGTGAAAAATAGTCATATCATGGCATTAACTATAATAATATTTCATTTGTAATGGTAATAATGTCATCAAACCACTTCAAGTTTTGTAGATTTTAATATCCAATACACAGCTGTATTCAGAAAATTACACACGGCAGAATCAGACCTGTTAATTATTTTTAGTAAGTCTTGAAGTTTTTAATAACCAATTGAATTTGAACTCTAAATATGTCAGCAGTCCTGCAGGTATGGCCTTCGTGTAATAGTAGTGTTTATTGTAGTGTGTGTTTTGTTTTATTCTGATATCCAATTATTTCTCAAAACTGACGAAAAATGGATTTTGGAAAATAGGAAAATGATGTAGGAAAATTAACATTTCACTGAAAACTACTATTTTTCTCAAAAACTTTGGGTTCCAAGCTTCAAAATGAGGGATCATTTATTAAAATCCGTTCAGCCGTTTTCCCGTAATTTCCATTACCAGTTCAAATTATATATAGATAATAATTCCATGTTGAGTACATAGTTTACTTATTTCCTTATGTATTCACTAGAAACATATCGCATATGAAGTGAAGATAATTGTACCCTTTAAACATTCATTACTTGACAGTAACAGGTATAATTACCTGTGTAATTGAAATCGAGATAATTATATATGATTACCTGAAGTATTACTTATTAACAAATTGCAGTTATGTGGGAGAAAACTGCAATTTATATATGCATAACTATAAATTCCGTACATGCATAGTATAGAAAATAATACTTATTAACAAATTACAGTTATGTGGGAGAAAACTGCAATTTATATATGCATAACTATAAATTCCGTACATGCATAGTATAGAAAATAAGTGGAAGTTTAAATTTCTATAGTAGATTGCGTACATGAATAGACCTTGCAACATGATTGCTATTCTGTAGGCAAGATTGGGGAAAACACTGACGCATGCGCACTGTTGTGAACAAAATTCCTGTTTCGCGATAATCTGCCTACTGTCAAAGAAAATTATATGTCCTTGAAACTACTCCTATTTGTTATGTAATGCCGTTATGTTTCATTATAGCCTATTTAGTTTGTGTAATACGTATCATAATGATTCATCTATTACTCAGTTACTATGGTTATTGTCATTGAGCGTAGCCAAATTTAACATGACATCAAGTATTGTTCAAAAATTAAAATAGCCAGTATGTAAGGTTTGTCACATTTTACAAATATCTTTTTAGTAAAATTACAACACTTCACCTCTAAATTTTTCTTTTTACACAAATCTCTACCTCTACAACACAATAACAACAAAGAGTGGCGCCTCACCAAGCTCTTACACTTCTTTTTCATCTAGAAATATGTTGAATAATCCTGTCTGCTAAAGGGAGACCTTTACAAATTTTTCAAAATAGAGCTTTAAGAAATTTATTGGGTTTTCATTATTTGACTCCAGTTAAATATATCATTTTTCTTTCGTTTTACCAGTTGAATCAGTTATCAAATTAGGTTCTGCTATTTTTATGTACAAAGTTATTACCGGTAACAATTTAATACATAGTAATATATTTCAGTTTAATAAAGATATACATACTTATTTAACAAGACAAAAAGAAAATATTTTTTTCTCAGCATAGTTCAGTAACTTATGGAACGAAAGGAATTAAGCATTTTTTTAATAACAACTTTTAACCAACTTCCTTTATAATAAAGATTTTTACCAAATTGCCAGTGTTTTAAGAACTGTTTAAAAATACGTTTTTGGGGAGATTATTTATTTTAATTCTCAGTTGATTTATTTATTACATGATTTCAAACTTTTTCTGCTTTCTGCCCAAAACTTTATGTTATCTTACTATTTGTTCATATTTTGCTTTCTTTCTTTCATAAATTCTTGTGTTATTGTTTGTTTTCCACAGACTGTAGTTTCATAACTTTTTAAATTACATTGTACAACATATGTATGTGTTCTTGTACAGCCCCTACATGTAAGTTACACTCGTTGGACCATACTCAATAAATTAAAAAAGGGCCTATCGTTTCTATGTAATTTTATACGTAATCTATGCTAATCAGTGTACCTATACTGCATAATAAACATGAAGAAGAAAGTCGTTAAAGCCTAGGTTGACTACATTTCCGTTTTGTGCAATTTTATCAGGATGACTTTAAATAAGTCATATTTTCGTGTGCACAATTCCCGGATGAATTGAGTTGAAAATTTTGAATATGAACAAAATATTCAGTAAACAGACGGACAGATGACATGCCGAAAATAACTTTTCCGTGGATTTTAACCTCGCCGATACTCTTTCTCTGATCAAGGAAAAAGTAAAAAATAATTTCGCTCTCTCCACCTTTCTCAGCTTGCGCTGCATATAATACGTCGTAGTCGTAATCAACTGGAAGCAGAATACGGCGGTAAAATATGAAACTTGCTTCTACAGGGCAACGCCAACCACGCTAAACGATATAATTATTGGTAAGTTAAGAACGCAGTTTTCTGCGTCAACCGTACACTTACGATTTTCCTATGATAGTCTGCTGTAAACATTCAAAATTATTTATTTTCACTTCCTGCTTAATCTTTCTCCTCTTTATTTGGTTTCAAATAGATCGCTGTAAAACTTAAAATACCAGCCGGTGTTATCTCAAATCTAAATGGTCAAGAAAATAAAGTTTAATACAAAATCTTAAATAATAAGTATAAGTAACTATTTAAATAATTGAGGGGTTTGCCGGAAAAAGGGCGTATACGTCAATATGGTGAATTGAGATATAGGCAATCTAAGATTTTAAAACGCACCTGAATAAAATGTTATACAGATAGTGAACAAATTTATACATTAAATTAAAAATCTTAGCGAGTATAAATGTTTTGTAGCATTTAGGTAATTTATATTATTAAATTTCCTTATATTTGTACCATATAAAACTTCAGTCTATACGCCCTTTATCCATATAATGATTTGCTTAGGGGATTTAATGTAGATTTCAGATTTAAATTTCACACGGAATTGAAACAAAGATACATTTTATGACATTTATTATCTACTTCTAAAGTAATTTACATTATTTCAGATATACTGAGTAGACATTAAGTACGCAAAGCAAAATCTCTGAATATAACAGAAAAAGAAAATCTCCATTTTGTGTGAACATAAATAAATAAAATTCATTCTTTGTATAATCCTGATAACAATAAGCCCAAAATCTGAATATTGTAACAAATCTCTTTTTAGAACATAAAATATTTCCGTCTGAATCTATGAGCTTCATAAGTTTGTTTACTCTTAAAGCAAGGACAATAATGAACATAAAAAGCAGTCAAAGGAAACAACTGGACTGACTAAATTGAACTATATATATTTGCTTAGTCTCTACCAAGAGAAAACACACACAGTGCAGTATGCGGTAACGCTCAGCACTAGCTCTACTTGTAGACTGACCGACTAAATCACGCACGCACGCACGCAGCCCTGTCCTGCAGGTATGTACAGTACAATCGAAACAAAATTTCGCTACTATAATTAGCGAATTATTCACTACATTTTAAACCATTTTCCCGAAGAAGGGCGTAGAGGTCTATCCGCCTTTCTTCCGGCAAGCCCCTCAATTCATCCCTACTTTTTCCTATCGCAGATAACATTTTTTCGCATTTACTTATAGTTTATTGCTTTTTTATTTAAATAGTTATTTGTAGTTAAGACTTTGATGTTGGTACGAAAATACTATTTGTAAATTCGAATTGTAATGGTTTAACCTATATATTATGGCGTACTTATCATTTGTTCAGTATCGTCCCGAAAGTTGAATGTGACACTGTACCAAATTTTCAAATAATTTTTATATTGTATATCGAAAATACTACGCCTACGTGGAACTGTTTTCTATCTCTGTACAACCAACGATGTTGAGGGGAACTGAAAACATAGTGTGTTAGAAAAGTATAGATATCTCAGGCAACTAACATGTTTCCATCTATAATAGTTTTAAAAACCGAAGTATTCGATACATGAAAACCCTTAAATATGTAGATGAATGGATATATGGAATACTTTGGTTATACAACAAATTCTCCTAACGTAACAGACCGTGAAACGTAATAGAAATTCTCCCTTTACCTTGCGTTGGTATGAAATCTGAAAGTCTTCCCTGTGACATTGCACAAAAATTTTATGTTTGAGTAACACATAGACCACCTTGAAAACTAGAATTCTACATTATATTTAATTTATAGTATTTCAACTTACCATTTCTGGAAACCGTGTCATTTAAAAAGTCTCCTTTTCAAAATGGCCCTGTATTAATTTCAAAGGCGAGCAGTTTTTAATTGTTGTTATCGCCATTTTTCGTGCTAAAGTGAGAGTGGACTTGGATGGCGTTGACCTAGACATAGTTTCCACTGAATCTGTGAAACTACGTCGGAACGCGACGACCGTGACCTACTCTAACTTGGGTCTATGTACTCGCTCAACAATCGTAACTTGTATGACTCTGGTAACGATCCGTAGAATGCTACCGGTTTTCCTTGAATCAAAAAACTAATTTTATCGTCCCGATTTACGTGGTGCTCGCGAAATGCATAAAGGAAATACGAGGCTAGTCTGCGAAGGATGACGACTTTGATTAACTAGCTCGTTTCATGCTTCCATTTTGTTATGTAATTAGGAAGTTTGTTGCTCAAACAATTTATCTTGTATGAAATATATTTCGACAGAAGTGTCCGAAGAAACTGTGACGATTTATTATAATTATAAAATGTATAATGAAGTATATCGCTAATTATTTTCATTAATTAATTTAAACTAGTGTACTTTGTTTCGGTTTTAAAATGCACTTTGTTCGAGATCGTGCGTATTTGCTTGGTTTCCGCACAAAACCAATCCGCGGAAAGTCTAAAATTCCACATTCAGTATTCCCAACCAAACACACACAACAATTCCCCTCTTCTTACCGCTTAAGTGACATATTGATTTTACTGCTTTAGGCTTTTAACATATTATTTTTAGAGACGTTCAATATAGTAATAATTATAAAGTGGAAACTTACCACTGCAATTTCACCTAAATTGCACTCTTAATTATTGTTTTTAAATATTTGCAAAAATTAAGTAAACTCTACAACTCCACTAAAGTTACTGCATTCGTGATGCAAGTAAGATTAAGCCGTGAAAAAAATCAACAAGATTCGAGACTCATCATAGACTGGGGGGGGGGGGAAGACAGACGTATATCACGGCCTGCTGGAGTATAGTAAACACAGAAAACATTTTAAAACAACAATGTTGAAGATAGATATTTTTGTTTCGCAAATTTGCCGTCATTGAACAGAAACCAAGATGGAGATTTCATTGCAACTAATTAGAAATTCCTCTTTCAGGTATGCAATAAACGATCTTCGCACAAAATAATGTACGATACACGAGCGGTATGTTTTCTTTCAATTCTCGGAAATTAAAAAAGCTCAACTACGTTTCGCTTTTTCAAACTTTTCCTCGAACATGAAAACTTCAACATACCGCTCTTGTAACGCATATTACTATTTTACGCCATAACCTTTAGTCTGAAGATTTTTCGTTTCTCTTTGATTCATATTGTAAAATTTTGCAGATGGATCTTTCCTCTCATAATCGAGAAGTATTTTGAACCAACCCCCTTTAGAAGAAGTATCTATCATTTTTATATATAAAATTGAGTAACCTGAGGCTTCCGTATCATTTCAATTTTTTTATGGTGCAACAATATGTAAACCACTGTTCTTCAGAATAATGTCATTTCTGGATAGGTTAGTATGTTTTCTTCTAGTCTAAATTTTGCTCTCACATTATAGGTCTACGTATTATTGTAGGAATTAATAACATATTAGAAATTGTGGGGTGGTTTTTATAATTTATTATTATTATTATTATTATTATTATTATTATTATTATTATTATTATTATTATCAATTTATTTATAACGCTATTTCATTTTACACACTTTAGGGTTATAGTTACATACAAAACGTGTTTTTTAATATCAGCTTATAGGGAAAAAGACTAGTAAGAATTCTCCTAAGTCAGAATGCTACTTGTATTGTTTACGAATTCTGATGAGAGATCATACAGTCTGGCTATGAAGCACAAATATAGGTATGTAGGAGAAAATATAATCAAATTAATTACAAGTTATTATTGTAACAATAATTACAAATTCAAATAAAAATGAAATAACATTATTAAAGTAAAATAGTATATGATTTATATCTTAACCGTATTATAAATTATCGGAATGAACATTTTAAATTTTTATTGGACTCGTTTTCTTTGTTTCTCCAAAGAATTGAATCGTTCTCGGATTCACTATTGTCTTACTCTATTCCTATGGTGTATTTGCACTGTTACTTTCACTTTATCACGTTATAAGTGATACGATGGACTTCTTCGTGATTCCCTTCATTACTATTACGACCCATTAACAATATAACGAGCAGGTTAACTGATAATGAGAAGAAATAAGACTACACACGGTCTTGTGTGTGGTTGAGTGGCGTTGGATTGAAATTCCTTCGCCATGACTGTTACACGTAATTCTACCAAACTAAAGTGTCTAAATTGTAGTGCGTTTCCACTGTGTACTGTAAGTAGATAGGCTAGATAGATAGATGGATTTATTGTGTAATTTTATACATACAGATTTTATATTATCATAATTTTCTCTAAAATGCAATGCACGAGTCTTCTGACCGTACGTGCTTTGTACCTAAAACAAGTCCTACTTTGGAGGTTTCACCCCCCTCACCTATGATTATACCCAACCACTCTCTAAAAGAACACACATATTAAAATGAAAATGACACAATAAAACACATTATATAATATATCCTAACCTAAAACAGACATAAAAGTGTATAATTAGGTAGGCATGTAAATATTGGCACTATTATTAGGCCTATAGTATTTCTTTATGTGTATGTATGTATTTATTTACACTGCAAGTGGGCAAGCACCCGGTGGCAGTGGTATACACAATATAAACAATACACAAAAAAAAGATGATAAGCAATACACAATAAATTTACAATACACAATACAATTATACAATACACAATACAATTTTATACACAATACAATAAGAATACACAATATAATTTAAAAACACAATAATAATAATAATAAAACATAAATAAAATACCTAATTTTACATTACAACCTACATAATTATGTATAGGCCCTACATAAGTTTCAATAGTCTTTCACTTTATTCTCATCTCACTCACTGTAGTGGCACTATGACGCATTTCACTGACACTTTAGGACACATTTCACTGACACGCTATAACACATTTCACTGACACTATAGAACACATTTCATTGATGCTATAAATTATCACTGATCGGAACTATTCACTGCACTGTAAAACCATAACTTCACTGACTCACCTCGCTTCACTGATACAACAGTTCAAATAAGACAGATAATTACACCCTTATGCATACTGTACTTATAAACAGAACTACATTTAAACTAAACATTTCTAGTCTAAGGCCCTCTTATACGCTATTTTTAAATAATTTACAATTCAAACCAAGGAAGTAACTCGTCAGGCTAAATAAATACATGTCACCTTGAAAAATTAAATGTTAAATGTCACCTTAATTTTAATTTGCACTTGATACACAACTTTTTAAATTATTCTTGAATCTCCTTAAGGAAGGACAGCCCTCAAAGACCGCTGCAGGTAGGTCATTCCAATCATTTATAGTTCTATTTAAAAATGAGAATTTACCTACATCCGTTTTCTGTTTCCTACATTTAGGGCAAATACATGTTAATGTTTTCAGAAATTTAAAACAAGAAAATACAAATAAACGCGACACAAGTGTCCAATCTCTTAAACGAAAACAGCTTCCGGAAAACTATGTCCTCGCCGGAAGATTGGAAAATCAATGAAGCCTTTTACAGAAGGAGAATTTGCAAAATCTTGCATAAAGCGTGTTGCTAGAATAGGCTGCAGAAAAAATACGCGATTTTAAGAAAATAAAATTGTTTCCATATACAATTCAGAGGAGGATAGGCAATATTGTAAAATTAATTGAAACTGGAATATAAAATAAAATTAACCAATATGAAGCTTATTCACTCGCATTGGACGGAAGCAGAGATGGTATATAATGACTAGGGCTAGGATTTTGATGAAATTGCATCTTTTTTTCTAGTAAGCCAGAAACATAGCTGCTTTAGTATTTATATGTTATGTGATAAACTGAGTGTTTTAAGACATATTTGTTAGGGCATTTTTTTGCATTTTTTGCCTGTTTCAACTCATGAGAGCATCTTTTGTTTTATTCGGTCATTTTTTAGGCATTTTCATTTAATTTTGGCCATAAATCCCCATTACTGTAAAATAATGTTTATTTCCTTTGATATTTTCTTGACATATTTTGTCTATTAATACCCATTATTTTGTATGATATTTTAATCGTTTTTCTACACAAATATTGCCATTTTAACGTAGTACACCCCACGCAATGGATCAGTCCAACCACCCCTTCAATATAGACTCCTCTGAACCTGCTAATTCCGGATAAGAGTGGCCTTGTGGTAGACTATATGAAAACTAAAAGTGGAACAACTGGATAATACGCACGACAGACCAACATCGATAGTCGACTCTACTCGCTGGCCACTAGTCACCGGGCCGTACCGAGCCGCATCAAACAAAATATAATCGAAATGGTGGTAGTCAAATTCGCGACTATATTCTTAAATAATTCACTCCATTAGTCAAGTTCAAGGTTTTATGTAGTACAACGGCGGTTTTTGAATGCATTAAGAGAACATGAAGATGTAATAAGATAATAAACTAGGTTATCACAAGGAAATTAACAGGAAAAAAGGTGTGTTTCACAGAATACCATTAAAATGACGGAAAGTAAATTTCCGGTTAATGTTCGCCAAAGCGTAAAGTACGTAATTATGACAGCGTTGCTGTTTTATTTCTGGCCTATAGAAAAATACCTAGCCTTTTACGAAAAAAAATTTAGGGACCATGAAATTATTCACCGCTTACATTATAGGCCTATTATTTATTAACAATATTACGAATCAAAAACTGTCATATTATATAATTTTAACTACTACATGGACGAATGAAATCAAGCTAACCTAACCAAAGCTAACCTAACCTAATCAAAGCTAACCTAACCTAACCTAACCAAAGCTAACCTAACCTAACCAAAGCTAACCTAACCTAACCAAAGCTAAGCTAACCTAACCAAAACTAACCTAACCTAACCAAAGCTAATCTAACCTAACCAAAGCTAACCTAACCTAACCAAAGCTAACCTAACCTAACCTAACCTAACCTAACCTAACCTAAGCTAAGCTAATCTAAGCTAACCTAACCTAACATAACATAACCTTCGTAAATGCAAGGCCTGTAACCGGAGCAAGAAGGGATCTCAATCATTTAATCTGCAAGTACACGCAAAAATAAATTCAAGTAAGGATCACGCTCCCACTGCATGAGAGGTTCGCGCATGCGCTACAGCAAAACTGTTTCTGTCCCGAGCCTCTCATCTAAGGCACTCGTCATAATTTACTCGCAATATTTACGCAAATACACATTGTCGCTAACAGTGGTGCTATCTCTCAATAAAGTTCAGAACGAAGGAGGTAGACAGAGAAAGAAAAAATTCCTCCCGCCAACTACGCCACACACCAACGTCATGTTCTTATGTTGGTGACATTGTGTATTTACTTAAATTTGGTGGTAAACGTAACGGCACGGTTCAAAGCGACCGTGCTAATTCTCCAGTATAGCGCTAAAAGTAAAGTAAATCCATGGGGCTACAGCCCATGAAGGGCCAAGACTGGCCAGCTGACTCCTGATCTCACATCCACATACCGACGCAGAGGTGAACTATCATACATGGAAACTACATCAGGTAAAATAATTAATTAAAGTGTACTACTTAGGAAAAATTATGTAAAATTTAATTAAATTACTAATCTAAAAATTAAGTAGTACAAAACCTCTTTTCCTACTAAGCCAATTATGTAAGATCAATTTTTAGGACATTATTGAAGGCATTTTTTTTTTTAGATTTTTAGGTCATAAATGCATTGTTTTAAATACATTTTTTCATTATTTATAGATAATCAAAATCCTAGCCCTAGTAATGACGAAGTTGAATTATCTATCTCATCCTAGGAGTTCATGAGGATTATTCTCTGTGTAAAAGTCAAAATTTTAATTTATTATTTGAACACACTAGCAAACCATTCTACCAATCCCCCACTGCGCTCTGACAACTGGTGACATAAGAGTCTCTCTCCCTTCTCTTTCGTCGCCGAACAGGTCCCTTTCTGAGTTGAGCAGGTAGCATTTTTTGCACTAGTCACGATGCGCTGTATACTACGGTCCTATTGCAAATGGTTATAGAAACATTTCTGTTGTTCTCTTTGTTTTCCTAGTGTTTTTTACTTAAATATCATATTTAATCGTTCCGCCATGACGTCGTGATCTAAGTCACCATGCCTAGGTCTCGGGTTCGAGTTCTTATGGGGGAAGAAATTTTCTCATGGAATTTCGATCAGTTTATGGGACCGGTGCCCACCCAGCATCGTGATGCGCTTGGGGAGCTACGATAGGTAACGAAATCCGATTACGGCAACCAGTTATATCAGATAGGGAAACCATCGTGCTACCACACGATACTTTCATTCTGGTTGGATGATCGTTCACCTCCGCGGAAGCATATGAGCGTGAGGTCAGCTGTCAGCTGGTCTGCTCTGGCTCTTAATTGGCTGTTGCACCGCGGATTAATTTTTTTATCGTATGTAATTGTTATCATAACGTGTTATCCTACTCTTGTAAAGATTAGAATGAAAAACTATCAGTAACTCACAAACTATTTTTTTCTGGCATCAGAATGATACGAAGCGTTACTAGAAGTTGAAGTGCATGTAATTTGACAGTGCGCCGAATTTCCTTAAAAGGGCGATAGAATAAGTGTTTTATTACCGAAAGATAGGCTATAACTCGTGTTTCCCGGGCGGTAATTTATTATCGAAAGGTACCAGTATGTGGTATTCCGTGGGTGGACTATGGTCGTTGCTGGCTGATGGTCTGCTTGGAGGCTATTATGTAGTCACAGTCTAGTATATACAGTCACGAAGCTCAATACGTAGGGAATATGCATCCATAGATAGTTGCTAACCACTAGGATCGCTAATATCGCCTCATTACAGACAATGCGAAATAGTACAGGCACAGTCTATTGTTTCTAGTACCCTCAACAACTAAAGCTTCATGACTGTATATACTAGACTGTGGTGTAGCTTTGAAATTGCATTGCATTTAACAGATCCGTGAAATGAGGCATTTGTGGGACTTAAATTTCAGTTTTTATTTTTTTTTTTTCATTCTTTTTTCTTAGTTCTTTGGAGTAAGTAAAATCAGATTATCTGTCTCTCTGTATACAATAAAAATAAGTATTACTTCTTATCATAAGGTACTAAATGTCAGCTTCAGAATGAGCCCCAGTTCAATGTTCTGCAGTAAATGGTTCCAGAGTTCTGAGCGCTGAAAGAGGCTTGTTTTTATAAAATACGCTAAATTTGTCGCTCAGCAGTACGAAAACCGTTTGACTTTCGATAGTATGTTTTTGAAAATGCACTGTCTTCAGCACCTTGTATAAATAGGGAAAAAATTAGAGTTTTAAAAAAATGCGAGGTTTTTTACTGATCGATTTCATATGGAATAGCCCATGCATAAAATAAAATAAAATGGAATTGATTTTATTTTCTATAAACATTAACAACAATATGTTCACATTTTGTTACATTACTTCCTGTAGTTGACGCATGATTTCGATGGTACTAAACATTCAATTGCAGAATCTGCAGCATTTTCAAAATCTGAATTCTCGTTTGAATTCATTTTAACAATTTTTTTTTTCGTTGTTGGTAACTCTATAGCATCTATTAGATGCTTTGTGGTTGTGCTAACAGTTGGAGTTACTTGTCAACAATGTGACGCTGAAACGTGTGTTCAGGTTACTGCCCAGCGACAGTCCTGATGTATTTTTATATTTGTTATGATTGGTTAATTAATATTAACCAGGCACATTCACAATCACACTCACATTCATACAAAAATATTTCATTATTTCTCTTGGTACTGCTGTTCTTTTGTTATAAACAAAAACCTATCGTGTTCAAAACCAATAAAACAAACGAATAGCGATCGAATAGCCCATATGGAGACTGTTTGCCCACGAAGTGCAGTCCTTGTGTAACGGTGTATCTTTTACACGGAATCGGTTGTAGTTGGTTCGCCATCGGTAGATTTGAACAAGATTCGGCGTTTTTATGCAGTTATCTTGCCACTTAGACGAGATTAGATAAGGTGGCAGTATCAATTGTTTACGCCAGGCTGTGCAGTTGCTCGTGGCAGCGTCTGAGGAAGCAGACAAGTCTTATCAAACAGTCTGAATCATAAGTGTTCAAACACCTCAACTTAGCTTGCTTTTTAATGCCATATCTATTTTTCGCTTTTGAAATTATCACACATATCTCTTCCAATAAATAAATACAATGTATATTAGGCTATATCACACTATTTACGTATTGTACGAATTCAGATTTCCACAGTGTTCAACGTGGCGCGAGAATTTATGGTATTTGTACATTACTTACCTACTTACTTACTTATACTTACTTACTTACTTTCTTACTTACTTACTGGCTTTTAAGGAACCCGGAGGTTCATTGCCGCCCTCACATAAGGCCGCCATTGGTCCCTATCCTGAGCAAGATTAATCCATTCTCTCATCAAATCCCTCCTCCCTCAAATCCATTTTTATATTATCTTCCCATCTACGTCTCGGTCTCCCCAAAGGTCTTTTTCCCTCCGTCCTCCCAACTAACACTGTATATGCATTTTTGGATTCGCCCATACGTGCTACATGCCCTACCCATCTCAAACGTCTGGATTTAATGTTCCTAATTATGTCAGGTGAAGAATACAATGCCTGCAGTTCTGTGTTGTTTAACTTTCTCCATTCTCCTGTAACGTCATCCCTCTTAGCCCCAAATATTTTCCTAAGCACCTTATTCTCAAACACCCTTAACCTATGTTCCTCTCTCAAAGTGAGAGTCCAAGTTTCACAACCATAAAGAACAACCGGTAATATAACTGTTTTATAAATTCTAACTTTCAGATTTTGTGACAGCAGACTGGATGGTAAAAACTTCTCAACCGAATAATAACAGGCATTTCCCATATTTATTCTGTGTTTAATTTCCACCCGAGTATCATTTATATTTGTTACTGTTGCTCCAGGATATTTGAACTTCTCCACCTCTTCAAAAGATAAATTTCCAATTTTTATATTTCCATTTCGTACAATATTCTGGTCACGAGACATAATCATATACTTTGTCTCTTCGGGATTTATTTCCAAACCTATCTCTTTACTTGCTTCCAGTAAAATTCCCGTGTTTTCCCTAATCATTTGTGGATTTTCTCCTAACATATTCACGTCATCTGCATAGACAAGCAGCTGATGTAACCCGTTCAATTCCAAACCCTCTCTGTTATCCTGAACTTTCCTAATGGCATACTCTAGAGCAAAGTTAAAAAGTAAAGGTGATAGTGCATTTCCTTGCTTTAGCCCGCAGTGAATTCGAAACGCATCTGACAGAAACTGACCTATACGAACTCTGCTGTACGTTTCAAAATTTCCCATTCCGAGGCTTATTTGAAGGATTCGTAACAAGCTGTTTTTTACTGTGATGGGTTGTTAGCCCTTCGCCCAACCCCCAAGCTGGAGGACCACCCCTCATTGGCTGTCCGCGACTGCTCATTCAATATATTCACAGCTATCTTCCATATCTGGAGGCCGTCTCCTCGATTTGTACATTACCATTTATAAAGAAATATCCATCTTTTCGTATCTACATTTCGTCTCCATCAGGGAAGGTAGGAAAAGATAGGAATCCAACTCTGTTTTCTCTCTCTGTGACAACAGCACGTTTCAAAACGAGATTAATCGTGTAATATTCTTAACTGCGGCTGTGATAGCGTAATGTAGGTACTTAAGATGACTTTTCCGTTACCATGACAACAAACACTGAGGTTTCCACGCATGTTATCGTCCGGTGGCTCTTTCCACTGTTTGCTTCGACTACAAGGTATCATCATTAGAGGATGTTGCAAGGTTTCGGGGAGAAAGCCTTCAATCTTCGAGAAGAGAATCCAATTCCACTTACTGTAATTTTAATCCACATGAAATTGTCAGTTAAAAAGTAACATCGCCCTTTTGGAAATAAATTATAATTATGTAGTGTTTGTCAGGGATATAGGAATGATGTGGGTTGAAATGCAATCATGTAGAGGGAAAATTTGCACGATCTCATATTTACAGATGTATAGCGCGTACACGTGCTGCTTATTGGACAACAGTGAATGTGGGCTAGCGGTAATCTAATCGTCAAACACAGATTAAATTTGAATCGTATCAAATGTTACATAACTTGCCGATGTGTTGATTAATTCGATACAATAATAAACATCACCAGATTGAACGCACATTTTGGAGTTTCTGACAAAATACCAACACTAATGCTAATATTACTGCAATAAAACCTGTACATATTGATTATTATCACTGTTTTTTTTTCAATTCTGATCGAATTACAGCGTTTACGTAAATTGTATGATTGTAGTACACTTTTTCCTAGGAACAATTATTTTCCATAAAAATATTTGTATTCCCAATCGTTTGGAACTCCAATTACTTCTTCCTCATTCATTTTTTCCCAAGAAATTGGTATGCCTACCAACCAAATAATACTTACTTACTTACTGGCTTTTAAGGAATCCGGAGGTTCATTGCCGCCCTCAAATAAGCCCGCCATTGGTCCCTATCCTGAGCAAGATTAATCAATTCTCTATCATCATATCCCACCTCCCTCAAATCCATTTTAATATTATCTTCCCATCTACGTCTCGGCTTCCCTAAAGGTCTTTTTCCCTCCTGCCTCCCAACTAACACTCTATATGCATTTCTGGATTCGCCCATACGTGCTACATGCCCTGCCCATCTCAAACGTCTGGATTTAATGTTCCTAATTATGTCAGGTGAAGAATACAATGCGTGCAGTTCTGTGTTGTGTAACTTTCTCCATTCTCCTGTAACTTCATCCCTCTTAGCACCAAATATTTTCTTAAGCACCTTATTCTCAAACACCCTTAACCTATGTTCCTCTCTCAGAGTGAGAGTCCAAGTTTCACAACCATACAGAACAATCGGTAATATAACTGTTTTATAAATTCTAACTTTCAGATTTTTTGATAACAGACTGGATGATAAAAGCTTCTCAACCGAATAATAACAGGCATTTCCCATATTTATTCTGTTTTTAATTTCCTCCCGAGTATCATTTATATTTGTTACTGTTGCTCCAACGATGATTTTACAGTGGTGTTCCTCAGTGCGTACATGCCCAATGTGGCGTAGCTATCTTAGTGAATAACAAATGGAAAAATAAAATTATGAGTTACTGTTTTATAAATGAGAGAATAATAACATGCAAATTTAAAATTGATAGAGGATATTTAACAATTGTTGGGGTTTACGCCCCCCAAGAGGGAAGAAAGGATGATACAAAATTTGTTATGACGAACTGCAAGAGGTGCTCAACAAAATCAATAAATCAGATAATATTTTAATATGTTGCGATATAAATGCAAGAGAAGGTAATTTACCAATACCAGGAGTAGTTGGAACATATGGAGAGCAACACATAAATTACAATGGTGAAGAATTGAGGCAGTTTTCAAGCACTAAGCCTAAACCATGAAGTGAAGATGATGATGATGACTGTTGCTCCAAGATATTTGAACTTCTCCACCTCTTCAAAAGATAAATTTCCAACCAAATAATACAATTTCAAAACTTATTGTTATTTATTTCCATAACGACGAAATAGTTATCTACGATATGAGTATCGTAATGTTTCATATTACAATACAAGTTTGAAACCAGTTGAATATTGCAATATGAAGTTACGATAAATATATCGTTCAATATTTTATCCCCTTTGAGAAACAAATAATTTTTAATAAAAGTAATTGTATTATTTTTATTAGTTTTTAACATGTCTTTTGTGGAGAGGCGATTGTATTATTATTAGTTTCTTCCTGGGAGAAGCGATTCATTTGTTTGTTTTATTGGTTTTGAACACGATAGGTTTTTGTTTATAACAAAAGAATAGCAGTACGAGAAATAAAGAAACATTGTTAAAACGAGTTCAAACGAGAATTCAGATATTGAAAATGCTGCAAATTCTGCAATTGAATATTTAGTACTATCGAAAAAATGCAGGAAGTAATATAACAAAATGTGAACATATTGTTGTTAATGTTTATAGAAAATAAAATCAATTCCATTTTATTTCATTTAATGTATGGTTCATATTACGCAACCAGTTAGATAATATCAGTATAATTACCTAACTAGTTTCGTCATGTGTTTACAACATTTTTATTAGTAATGTAAAGTCTAAAATCAAGTGGATAAATAGATTTTCGGGTTTACTTTACAGAAGTTTTCGTAACTAGTACTACTACAAGATTGTTCAGAGTATGGCAATGATAGTAAATTCTAGTATAGTAATGAAAGGTCATCACATTCTGAAGTTGTTTTTTTTTTACAAACACTCCGGAAAGAATGGAAAGATTTATGGAAACCTAGAAACTTTATAAGTCCCAAAAAGGAGACAGTGCCCATGATCAGACATACAACGAAACAAAACTAATTTTATTACTTCAACTAATCCTTCTCTTGTGACCCAGGCCGCACGTTCTCTGATCATGTGCGCTGCCTCCTTTCTGGGACTTATTTGTGCGACAAAACTTTTTTCGAAGACTGTACGTACATGATGATGACAGACCATTATAATGATTACCATGATGATGAAAGGCAGGGTAGCTCAGTTGGTAGAGCAGCTGGCTACGAACTGGAAGGTCAGGGGTTCGATCCCAGGTGGTGACAGGATTTTTTCTCGTTGCCAAACTTTCAGAACGGCCCCGAGGTTCACTCAGCCTCCTATAAAATTGAGTACCGGGTCTTTCCCGGGGGTAAAAGGCGGCCAGAACGTGTTTCCGACTACACCACCTCATTCTAGTGCCGAGGTCATGGAAAGCATGGGGCTCTACCTCCATGCCCCCCAAGTGCCTTCATGGCATGTTACGGGGATACCTTTACCTTTTACCTTTTTACCATGATGATGATGATGATGATAATGACCATGATTAATAGCATTTATTAACCACGACGATGATGACCGCAATGACAATACCAATGGCCATGAAGACGACATTGACCGTGATGATAATTAATAACATTGATTACCTTGATGATGATAGCCAGGATGAAGATGATGATGACGGCAATTGTGATGATGGTGAATGAAGAATTTTATTGTAATCTGTATATATATATATATATATATATATATATATATATATATATATAATTTGAACTGGTCATGGAAATTACGGGAAAACGGCCAAACGGATTTTAATGATTGACCCCTCATTTTGAAGCTTGGAACCCGAAGTTTTTCAGAAAAATAGTAACTTTCAGTGAAGCGTTAGTTTTCCTACATAATTTTCCTATTTTCCAAAATCCATCTTTTGTCAGTTTTGAGAACTAATTGGATATCAGAATAAAACAAAACACACATTACAATAAACAATAGGATTTTACACGAAGGCCATGACGTGCAGGATTGCGAACATATTTAGAGCTCAAATCCAATTGGTTATTAAAAACTTCAAGACTTACTTACTAAAAATAATTTACAGGTTTGATTTTGCGGTGTGTAATTTTCTGAGTACAGCTGTGGTGTATTGGACATTAAAATCTACAAAATTTGACGTGGTTTGATGACATTATTACGATTAGAAATGAAATATTATTATAGTTAATGCCATGATGTGACTACTTTTCATTAATATTATACATATTAATGCTATATTGATGATATGAAAGTGAAACGTTTTGGGGTTATAGAATAGAGAATATCTTAAATTAGCTCTTCATTTCTATAATTTACTGAGTGGCGGCTGTATAGTGTATAACTACAAAAGTTACCGTACGTAAGATAATATTGTTATTAAAAATCAAACATTTTTATAGTTATTAATCAAGTGAGGTTGGGTCTTTTTCATATACTTAATGGCGGTGTGATGTAGATATTTATATGAGTCATTCTCTTCAGTATTGGCTCGAGAGAGCGCAAAAATTACAGTTCCCGAAGAAAGACCAAAAGATATCACTTACTGATAAAATAAGAAGCCTACAAAATTTTGTAGTCTCCCGATCATTTCAGCAAGATGTCTTAGCAGGATAAAATGATTTTACCCTCTACATTTCAAGCTCTACATGCAGCAGCTATACCAAGATGCTATGCTTTTGTTCGAAAGCATAGCAAACCTGACATTTTTTTAAGTTTCACCTAGAATCCACAATGACCTGAAATAGCTATTGCTTTACTCCCACATGAAAAATCCACTGATCGTCCTGACATTGTTATTTGCGTTTTCGCGTTGAAACTCAAAACCTGAAGGTGGATAGGTTCAAGAGAAAGTATTTGGCATGAAAAGAAAAAAACCATTCAGAGGGAGTAGGTTTCATTATTACGGAAGAAAACATCTTTCAAAATGTCTGGTATTCTTCATTGAAAATAAATCTGAAAAAAATTTTATTTGAACGTCTAATTTACTTAGTTTGCAGCATTTGCTGCACAAGCCACTAGTATTGTATATTACAATATGTTTTTGATACAGGTGTTAATAATCACGTGGCGTAGGATTTAGGAATTAATTTATTTCCCTGTTGATGCCGTGGTTACAGAAGTAGCGTGATACTTTCTTCACTGGTGAGCCAGCACCACACCCTGGAAGATCTCGCGTCACGTCGGCCTCGGGCAAGGTCGCGCCGTGTTTACGTCTGCGGCAGGCGGTTGAACTATCCACACGTGTTCACGGTGTACTACAGTGTTGGTCTAACCACTCTTTCAACCACACAGGTTATTCAGCTATGACGGTGAATGGAGTTGGCATTTTTGTTTGCCATTACGCCACTAGGGTCGCGGGTTACCAGCTTCTATTTATATAATAAATTAATTGTGAATTCAAGAAACCCTACTTGTCCATTTTGAGTAAATTTTTCAGAAAAACCGATTATCAGTGTCTTCAAAAGTGTTTGGTATTTTGGAACAATTTTTTTTATTAAAACATAATAAAAAGATGTAATGTTTGACATACATGAACTTGAAAATTTTTCTTTAGTATATTCTGGGAAAAAATCTGAATTGCCTGGAGTTTATGATTGGTAACAATTATTTTATTCCTTTAAAACAATTGCTAGACAAAAAAGAGAAGAAAATTTTTAAAATCTTTTAAACTACTTTAACCCTAGAATGCTATCGTACGTAATTTTGATGTATAATGGGTCGTAATTTTGATGTATAATGGGTAAACATGATTCTCACTACTTTTCCCGCCAAGCAAACTCTTTTTTCTAGCTATGCCTCCATCTGTTAGGTGTTGACTATCAGTCGTGACAGCGGGTAGCAACTTATAGTGCTTAGCCAAGTTATTATAAGATATCGATGGTATTCAGGTAGAAGGACTTATCCAACAAAACAACTTTTTTTTCAGAAGCAGCTATAATTAAATTTTAACACATTATTATTAGTTACTTAAACTTATCTGAAGGAATGTAAACATAATTGTCAAAAAAGTAATTATAATTAGAATAATTAATATTTCTGCAGCTGTACTCTCTGACCAAAATTATAGCGTGATAATCGATCAGGCCTAGTTGTACTGTCGATACTTAGCGCGGCACACTAGCGCGCACTATCGGATGCAATAGAGAACCTCAGCTATTCTATTACCATTCGTAATGAAGTAATGACGAAACTATGACGTAGTTGTGTAACAGTTGTCCTGTTATACGTACATGACGTATGTAGTGATTATTATTAGTAAGGAATTTACACACGACTTATAAACGAGCTATTGTGCAAGTATAAAACAGTTAAGAGTTTTTATTAGTAGGACCGTAAAAATAGGCCTAATTTAATGTGTATTCAACATGATGGGATAGCAGCGCACATTAAGGACTGTGCATTTATGATTTGTCCTTTATTGGCTATATTATGGCTAAGTCATCGCAAAAATTTAACATTTTATTCTTCGTATAAAAACTTTTTAAATTCTACAGAAAATTTAAAGATCACCAAAAGACTTGGTCCTAACAGAGTGGTGGTTTTAAGATGACGAAAAACTGGTGGAATTGTGGCAAGTTAAATGAAAGTATTCTCTGTAAACATGCCATGATATAGTTTATATTCTCCATAAATTGCTTTTTGACACATTGAGATATTATTCCGCGACTCCGGCGCCAGTTTTCGACATGGTTTCCATTTCCCCCTATCCTTGTTGCATTAATATTGACTCCCATTGTATCTCCCCCGGGAAAATGTCCAGCTGTCGTCATTAGCCCACTATAGTATAGTCCGGATCAGCTTACTTAATACTCTGAGGGTGAAATCTAACCATTTTCCCCTTTTACTACATTATGCTATTGAATTATAGTGATTTTCTAGATGTCACGTTGAATTTTCTTTTACCAACTTCGTTTAGAATTTCGAGTAGGTACTGACAAATACAACAACTGGCAGTTATTTTCTAACTGTTATGTTGGCAGCAATAATTTTGATTTGCAGTAGAAGAACATTCATGAAATTGAAGTAAGCTTGTGAAATTTGAACGAAATTAATAATTAATTAGTAATATCGGTATTAATATCAATACATAATTCAGTTGTGTTATATTCTTCCTTACGTTTTCCATGTTAATCATTTGTACTAAATGAGTTGCTTTTACTATATTCCAATGTATTTTACTTTCTTTTTTTCTATTATGGTATTATTTTCATGTTATTTAGTGTCGATTTTATTATGCTATTATTATTATTATTATTATTATTATTATTATTATTATTATTATTATTATTTTGTAATATGTTAGTATTCTGTTCTTTATCTTTTTGTTAAATTTTAACTGCTTGTATGCTTTGTGACCTGGTAGAGTGTAAGAGAAGGCCCTATGGTCTTAACTCTGCCAGTATAAATAAAGAATTATTATTATTATTATTATTATTATTATTATTATTATTATTATTATTATTATTATTATTAAAGGAACTGGCCACCCTATCCCATTACCTCCTGGTCTAGTTACCTCATAAGTGGTCCCTTCTTGGTATCATTTGTGAGGTTCAGACCTGTCTTTGGACAGTTAGCTAAACAACATTATTATTATTATTATTATTATTATTATTATTATTATTATTATTATTATTATTATTATTATTATTGTGCTATTTATTTTGTTGCATTTTGGTCAATTGAGTAATGTAGACTATTATATTGATTGTATTTTCATCTCATTGCCATTTTCTATCATTCATTCTCATCATCATTTGTTGTTTTGTTTCGTTTTGTACCTGTGCTAAACTGTAATTGACCTTGTGCTGTTGTTTCGCACATTAATATTCTAAATAAATAAATAAAATAAATTATTATTATTATTATTATTATTATTATTATTATTATTATTATTATTATTATTATTACAGTAACTGGCTACCCTATCCCATTATCTCCTGGTCTAGTTGCCTCATAAGTGTTGCCTTCTTGGTATCATTTGTGAGGTTCAGACCTGTCTTTGGACAGTTAGCTAAACAACATTATTATTATTATTATTATTATTATTATTATTATTATTATTATTATTATTATTATTATTATTATTGTGCTATTTATTTTGTTGCATTTTGGTCAATTGAGTAATGTAGACTATTATATTGATTGTATTTTCATCTCATTGCCATTTTCTATCATTCATTCTCATCATCATTTGTTGTTTTGTTTCGTTTTGTACCTGTGCTAAACTGTAATTGACCTTGTGCTGTTGTTTCGCACATTAATATTCTAAATAAATAAATAAAATAAATTATTATTATTATTATTATTATTATTATTATTATTATTATTACAGTAACTGGCTACCCTATCCCATTATCTCCTGGTCTAGTTGCCTCATAAGTGTTGCCTTCTTGGTATCATTTGTGAGGTTCAGACCTGTCTTTGGACAGTTGGCTAAACAACATTATTATTATTATTATTATTATTATTATTATTATTATTATTATTATTATTATTATTATTAAAGGAACTGGCCACCCTAACCCATTATCTCATGGTCTAATTGCCTCATAAGTGTTGCCTTCTTGGTATCATTTGTGAGGTTCAGACCTGTCTTTGGACAGTTGGCTAAACAACATTATTATTATTATTATTATTATTATTATTATTATTATTATTATTATTATTATTATTATTATTAAAGGAACTGGCCACCCTAACCCATTATCTCCTGGTCTAGTTGCCTCATAAATGTTGCCTTCTTGGTATCATTTGTGAGGTTCAGACCTGTCTTTGGACAGTTGGCTAAACAACATTATTATTATTATTATTATTATTATTATTATTATTATTATTATTATTAAAGGAACTGGCTACCCTATCCCATTATCTCCTGGTCTAGTTGCCTCATAAGTGGTGCCTTCTTGGTATCATTTGTGACGTTCAGACCTGTCTTTGGACAGTTGGCTAAACAACATTGTTGTTATTATTATTATTATTATTATTATTATTATTATTATTATTATTATTATTATTATTGCAGTATTTCAATATATGGCATTTTACCTTCTTTGGTGATTTCTAGTATTAGTTGGCAACACTGAAGAGACGGCCAAATTAGCCTTTTAGGAACTACTCTTACATGGTCCTCACATGATATGTTTTTTATACAGAAGGGTTTTTTTATACACCAACTGTCTTACTAATAAAAACTCTATATACAGACGTTTAACTGTCTTATTCTTATACAATAAGTAGCTCGTTTATACGTAGTGTGTAAATTCCTTACTAATAATCACTACATACGTCGTGTATAACAGTATAACTGTTACACAGCTACGTCATAGTTTCGTCATTACTTCGTTACGGAAGGTAATAGAATATCTGAGATTCTCTACTGCATCCGCTAGAGCGCTCTAGTGTGCCGTGTTAAGTATCGATAGTACAACTGGATCTAATCGATTACCATACTATATTTTGGTCAAAGAGTACAAGCTACAGTAATATTATTCTAATTATTCTGTGCTCTTTGGTTTGTTCTTCTTTGGTTACTAGGCAACCACCATCATAAAATGACAGTCGATACGAACAGCTGTTAGAGGAGCGGCCATTTTTTCTCTATATACAACGCTTAAACAAGGGGTTTCGTGTAGGAGTCTTACTAATAAGCCGTGTATAGTTTTTATACGAGACTTATGCAGAGTTGATACAGAAAACGTTACTAATAAACCATGTATAAGCGAGGGATGTATAAACAGGCTGTAACTATACAATGGGAATTGCTTTGCAGTAGTTATATATACGAAACCCCTTGTTTAAGCGTTGTATATAGAGAAAAAATGGCCGCCTCTCTAACAGCTGTTCGTATCGACTGTCATTTTATGATGATGTTTACCTTGTAACCACAGAAGAACAAACCAAAGAGCATAGAATTATTAGAATAATATTGCTGTAGCTTGTACTCTTTGACCAAAATTTGCTGTGGTAATCGATTAGCCAGAGTTGTACTATCGATATTTAACACGCCACACTAGAGCGCTCTACCGGATCCAGTAGAGAACCTCAGATATTCTATTACCTTTCGTAACGAAGTAATGACGAAACTATGACGTAGCTGTGTAACAGTTATACTGTTATACACGACGTATGTAGTGATTATTAGTAAGGAATTTACACACGACTTGTAAACGAGCTACTCATTGTATAAGTATAAGACAGTTAAACGTCTGTATATAGAGTTTTTATTAGTAAGACCGTACGTGTATAACTACTGCAAAGCAATTCCCATTGTATAGTTACAGACTGTTTATACGTCCATCGCTTATGCAGGGTTTATTAGTAAAGTTTTCTGTCTCAACTCTGCATAAGTCTAGTATAAAAACTATACATGGTTTATTAGTAAGACTGCAAGAGTTTTAAATCGGTCGGGTTAGCAAGTGAATGACATTTAGGGATTGTTTGTATCTTCCTCCTACTGCCTACGAACACTAAATGCTACTGACGCGCGTTCGAAGCGCTACATTAACGCGCGTTTGCAGCGCCACTAACACGCCACTAAAAGTGGCCTCGTCTGAAGGGACACTAATTCTTTGCCGTTATTGTTGTTGTTTTTTTTTTTTCAATAAATTCGTCTATAGTTCTTGAATTAATAAATTAATTTTCATTATATATTTTGCAATAAAATTTTTTCTGAACACACAGTAGTCACGTGCTTCTTCTTGATCGCACAATCTGGTGTCCCGCAATCTCTACAGCTCGCAAATTAACATAACTACAGCTCGTCTTCCAACACGTAGTAGAGACATCACGTTTGAACTGCATACAGATTACTGGAAAGAATAGAGAATTGAATGGTTTGGAGCCGTTTTCATGAATAACTCAAGATTGCAATACTCTTCCCTATAATCGTCCTCTGAACAGCGGCTTGGAATGTGGATTGGCGCATCCTGATCGATGCGGGCCCTGACCCACTTGGCGGTATTAGGGCAGGTCGTGGCTAGGCGGGACGGCTGAAAGGACGAGAGGGGGGAGTTATCCCAGACTGTGGATTCGAACATCATCCGCCTCCAAGTCTGCTCCAAAGTGTGGCATTAGTATCCTGGCTAGGTCATGTAATAAAAGCGCCATAGCCCATTCAGCTAACGGCTTCTTTATCCAAGAGACAAGGGTTCGATCTCTGGCACATTATCGCTTTCAAAACATCCGCTGTGTTCTGTTGCTTATGATTAGAGCCCGGAATTTATGTATTTACATATTTTAATCCTACATATTTATGCACGAATAAAATGCAAACGTTGACGAGATACACATGTAGGAATATCGTCCATAAATTTTATTTTACACTTTTTTTTTTTTTTTTTTTTTTTTTTACAAATTTGGTATAATATTATAGTCCCGTCGCTCTAATTTCCGGCAGCCAATCGCGTTGCAGGTCGGCTACATTTAAACGTGTGCGTCTTGTGATTCGCTTATGAAGACGTTATTCCTTTCTTAAAGCTCGATAAATACTTAATATAATCGCCCGCCATTTTGGCTCTTTCGTTGGCGTTTGCAGAAAGCACACGAAGACGTTATTTGCCGCTCAATTATTTGCTGAATTACAGTGCGTTTGATTTATTATCATAGGAGCTACGACATGATAATGTTTAACTGTATGGTAAATAATTCCTCGTATGGTAGCTCGACAACGAAAGAACAGAAATGGCGAACGACACTACCTACCTAGACTTTATAGAGCCTTCACTTCCTAAGACGTAAGCAAAAGATGAGGAGTCACGCCGGGAATAACAGCGTCGCGACTATAGGTCCACATATTTCACACCATAGTACATAACATTATAGCAGAATATATAATAAATAATAATTTATAATAATACTAATAATAATAAAAATAATAATACTTACGGCTTTTAAGGAACCCGGAGGTTCATTGCCGACCTCACATAAGCCCGCCATTGGTCCCTATCCTGAGCAAGATTAATTCAGTCTCTATCATCATACCCCACCTCCCTCAAATCCATTTTGATATTATCCTCCTATCTACTTCTCGGCCTCCCCAAAGGTATTTTCTCCTCTGGCCTCCCAACTAACACTCTATAGCATTTCTGGATTCGCCCATTCGTGCTATATGCCCTGCCCATCTCAAACGTCTGGATTTAATGTTCCTCATTATGTCAGGTGAAGAATACAATGCGTGCAGTTCTGCGTTGTGTAACTTTCTCCATTCTCCTGTAACTTCATCCCTCTTAGCCCGAAATATTTTCCTAAGCACCTTATTCTCGAACACCCTTAATCTCTGTTCCTCTCTCAGAGTGAGAGTCCAAGTTTCACAACCATACAGAACAACCGGTAATATAACTGCTTTATAAATTCTAACTTTCAGCTATATGAAAAAAATAGTTTTGCGATTAAAATTTTTTCTTTCAAAATTCAAAATGGTGGCAGTCCACTGTGCAATTATGAAGCGTTTCCCTCATAACTCATAAACTTGTTAATTTTTTCATGTTCTCTCTCTTTTATTTTATTGCTGAAACTCATGTTTACAATATCATGCTCTTTTAACTACATTCCTTAATAAATAATATTTTTTTTATTTTGTGTTAGACGAGAATACTGATATTTCACCATTTTTAAAATGAATTTATTTTTATTAGACAATCTATCAAAGGTAGGGAAATGGTTTTGCATCACATTGTAGATATGACATGCATGCATAAATACACACAAAAAATTCATCACAGAATATTGAATAGTTTTTTAGTTATGTGGGAAACGCTTCATCACTGCACAGTGAACTGCCACCATTTTGAATTTTGAAAAACAAATGTAAATATGTTTTTTTAATCGTAAAATTATTTTTTCATATAGCAGAAGGACAGTGTTTTACACATACTGGATATTTATGAAACGAGCGCAAGCGAGTTTCATAATTTTCATACGAGCTTCTTAATTACCATTATAGGCGAGTTTCATACGACTTTTTATGCTCGACCATATTTCTAACTTGAAATTATTCAGATGTATACATTTTATTTGTATCTGACAAGATCGGAAGTGACCTTGTTCTAGGTCGTGGATTGTGAGATGTGCGCAGACGCGAAAGTATTGATTTTTTCCGAGGAACAATAATGGCATTGACCTTGATGTAATCCCGTTAAACTTGGTATAACTTTGATTATTGAATTCGACATTGAAAAACGAGATGACAAATTGAATTTATTTGAATATTATTTACAATTAACGCTAATTATTATAGTAACAGAACAAAACCTTCTGCGACAGTATTGGATTTCCAGCCTCCGTGACTTTTCGCTAATTCTCTTTCGATTGCATATCCGAGAATAATCGATACTTGCGGTTTTATAACGGTACAAAGCTGACTTGTCATTGGCTGAACACCTGTAAGCTGAGTTGTCATTGGCTGAAAACACCTGTACTTTAATGAGTAGGTGTACTTTAATGACATGCATTAAAGGACTGCTACCAGGTGTATAATTAGTACATTTCGGTATGGTCGAGCATAAAACAGATTAATAGGCTATTTGCTATGATTTTAATAGAACAATAGGAAAAAAATTGGTAGGAAAATTAAAATTTCACAATACTATAATATTGTACAACGTATAAAAATATGGAAATTGCGATAGTTGTTTTCTTTACGGTCCGACAAGGTTTAATAAACTAGTGTGAGAAATGAAGCTTTGCCAAGTTAAGGGTTAACCCCTTAAACTTTTGGTAGAAACTGTATATACACACGGTCTATGAGTACTGCATACATTAATACGTGCTTACAGTTATGCATATTTAACAGAATGAAGTTTTCCTAGAAATTTAGACATCAATTCAGGTGTAAAGCCGCTGGTAGTTTTATTGGATCGGCTCTAAGATAATTTCCCCCTGCGTGCAAGGCACGCAACCCGCGTGACGTATGGCTGTCATGGCTACCGGTTGCTTCGCTACAGACTTCCGAGTGCCCTATTTTTATCACGTCGTGATAACACTTCATTGATTGATCACATCTCGACCGCATGCTCTGAGCCTCGTATAAAGATGCTGGACGCCATCGCCAGAGCTTCATCAGTGACGCACCAAGAAGGATACGATTCGTCATCACACCGCTTGTCAGCAGGTAACATTCGACGTAACGCATGGACTGAAAAAAGTGCCGCTATACAGTGCTAACGGGATCACTGACTTTCTATAGACGTGTAGTCCTTAAGGGAAAAACTAGCGTTGAGGTAGTTCCGGTGATTTTAGGAGTGAAAATGTACGAATTTGTAAGGGATTTCTTGCGGAGATGGATTTCAAAAGTTAGGATTTTATAGGGAAATGTTTCAAGAAAAGAAAATTGTTGGAAAATGTAGTAAATTACGTGTGAAATTAGATGTGCGTGTAATGGAAATGCAAACATTGTGGTTTCTAGTGAAGGAGAGGGACGTAGGGACATAAAACACACGATACGATGTGTAGTGAAGAACGTAAAACTTGTATTAATTCAATAACCACTGCAATACAGTGAAGCACAACAAATAATAATGAAATAGACACAAAATTCCACGTCGGTCATTACGCTGACATCACTAAACAAAAATCACCAGGCTTTAAAAATCCTACAGAGATTCTTATTTGTAAAGCATAATAAAAGCCTAAACTAACGTAACCTAACCTGTCACAGATTCGTATATACAAGACATAACAAAAGCCTAAACTAACTTAACCTGTCACAGATTTGTATAATATAACCTGAGTGTACACTTATGTGAAACTTTCGTAATGTCGCCAAAGTTATGTTGGTATTACAGAGGAGACAGCTGAAGGTGTGGAAGCGAAGTGGAAAGGGAACTACCTCAGCGTTAGTTTAATCTTATGTTTAAATCAAATTTAACATTTTTACAGCTGTCCAAAAATATTTTTCATGTTAATCTTTTCTCAGTAGTGGAAAAAAAATGCAAAGTTTATTTGCCTATTAATGTTTAAATGATTCTATTCGTAATTTCAATGTGATATCGAGTGCATCAAACGTTGGTGACAGAACATGAAACAGCCATGATGAAAAGAAGATTGTTTTAATTACACCTACTATTCAACGGAAAGAAAATCCATTTGTTTTAATTATACCTACTATTCAACGGAAAGAAAATCCATTTGTCTTAATTATAGCTACTACTCAACGAAAAGAAAATCCATTTTTTTATTATACCTACTATTCAACGGAAAGAAAATCCATTTGTTTTAATTATACCTCTACTATTCAACGGAAAGAAAGTCCATTTGTTTTAAATTCATTTGTTTTAATTACACCTGCTATTCAACTGAAAGAAAATCAATTTGTTTTAATTATACCTACTGTTCAACAGAAAGAAAATGCATTTGTTTTAATTATACCTACTATTCACTGAAAGAAAATCCATTTGTTTTAATTATACCTACTATTCAACTGAAAGAAAATCCATTTGTTTTAATTAAACCTACAATTCAACTGAAATAAAATCCACTTGTTTTAATTATACCTACTATTCAACTGAAAGAAAATCCATTTGTTTTAATTATACCTACTATTCAACGGAAATAAAATCCACTTGTTTTAATTATACATACTATTCAACGGAAAAAAAACTCATTTGTTTTAATTATACATACTATTCAACGGAAATAAAACTCATTTGTTTTAATTATACCTACTATTCAACTGAAATAAATTCCATTTGTTTTAATTATATCTACTATTCAACTGGAAGAAAATCCATTTGTTTTAAATTCATTTGTTTTAATTATACCTACTATTCAACTGAAAGAAAATCCATTTGTTTTAATTATACTTACTATTCAACGAAAAGAAAATCCATTTGTTTTAATTATACCTACTGTTCAACGGAAAGAAAATCCATTTGTTTTAATTATACCTACTATCCAACGGAAAGAAAATCCATTTGTTTTAATTATACCTACTATTCAACGGAAAGAAAATCCATTTCGTAAGTTTCATTTCTTGTAATTATCAATGTCGAGTTCAAGCGTAAGTTCAATACGACTATAGCCTACTGTGAAAATTTTGCATATATTTATCGTCATATCGTCATCAACGCCTTTATCGCCATTCCATGTCTCGTCTCATCGTCACACACTTCGTATTTTCGTTATTGTCGTCCATTTCGTCGCCATCTCATTATAATCGTCATCTCGACGTCGAACCATTTTGGATTCAAAATGTAATCTTCCATTTATATGCATTCTCTTTGAACTCGAATGGATGTGGAAATCGCAGTATTATGTTGTAACAAGGTAAAATTAGACACTGAAGAAAGTTGTGACTTGAACCGGTTGATTACAAATTTTTGTTATCTTAAATTCTGTGAACATCTTTCTGGAAATAATATATTGAAAAAGAAATTAACATGTTTTCTATTGTTGAAATGCATGACCATGGCTTCTGTTCGTAAGATCCAATCTTCTATTTCTTAAGATCCAACATACGATTCTCAGAGGAAAGTTGAATTAATTTTGTTACTGATCCGTTTAGGTAGGATGCCTACAGACTTTTTACCTTAAATTTTGTGCATCATTTTCAAATGTACATTTTGTTACGTGCAGCAAAAAACTTGAATCTGTCATCTGATGTTAAAAATGCATCAATATTGGTTTCTCTTTGCGAGACCCAGTCAAGGATTCTTTGAAATACAAATAGAAAGTTCTCAAATGGTATTAATTATAAAGTCGAAGGTTAATTTCAAGTGAAAATTGCTTCAAGAACTAGAGTGAATAATGAAATCAATTAAGTGTTGGCCTCTCTTTAGAACAGATAAAGATGTCACGACAGAATTTATTGCCCTGGAAACTGGGGTACAAACATTTAATTACATTTCCTTAGTAACAAAACCATTATGTGTGTAGTAAGTTAACGGGGTTCCAGTGATTTGAGACGGTGCTGACGTCACACAGTGGCGCCACTGATCGCGTGGAGGTACCACAGAGTCTGGCTTCACTGTGAGATGCACAGTAGCTTAGCTGCATCTGCCTCTCATCTTCACAACTCGAGTTCGATCCCTTCTGTGGTCAAAGACGCTGAAGACTGGATAAATTTATCAGCGTAATTTACGTGAAGTGGGTGTAATGGTGATACCTAGTGAGAAATGATCAAGAAAAAATCTTTTCTCTATTAGAGAACTGTATATGTGTTAACTTCGATTCTTTTTGTTGTCTAGAGTAAGGTGAAGTCATGGTTCATTTTGGAGCCACGGTCATGATTTCCACTTCCGCTGCCTGTTGGGTATTTTTCCGGTCTCTGTTACATCACCATTAGGTGCAAGCGCAACATTGTGCCAGTCTTACGTCAGAGGAGTCCTATCGTGTGTTCAATTCTATAGCTAGTAGAGATGGGAAAAGTTATTTTTTCGTAACAGTTCCAACTGTTCCAATTTATTGAAAATACTAGGTTCCAAATAACAGTTCCGAAATAACAGTACCGTATATAACTCCACAGGTGCACAATGGTATCTTGGAACATGTAGTACGACTAGTATCTAATGTGGTACTTTGGACGCTAAATGACCACATACTTCCTTGTCTGCCATGTGACGCAATATGTCATAATGAGCTGAGACACACTGAGATGTGAATTCGTGGAAAAGAAATGTATTCTAATACTAGACTGAATTCGTAGATAAGGTTTGTTCGGAACAGGAATTTTAATGTAATTTTAAATTATTTGAAAATTAGTCGAACTGGATCTCAATGCTAAATAAAACCTAACCTATTCTTCCTCTTCTGTCCGGCTGAAGTTCACAATGGTGTTCAGTTTCTCTAAAATGTAAATAAAAAGCTATAATCATTTCTGCCGTGTTAAAATTCATAATAACGTCATTGAGAGTGATAATTTCATTGTAACGAAACAGGAAAATTGTCAGTCTTTGTATTTTTTTAAATATAAAATCTTCAACATTCTCTGCTTACTCACTGAGGTTACAATGAAAACATGTTTGAACAGAATTTAGTTTAATTTCAAGAATTGGTAATAAAACTATAAATAGAAAACGTTTGTAAATAAAACAACCTATAATTTTTCATCTCCCTTGATAAAATTCACATTGCGGTAATGTGAATGCAGGCATTATGTTAATAATTGAAGGATTCAGAGGCATAGTGGGCCAAGCGCCATTTATTAAAACGGAGAAAGAAAGGGTTAAAGTTAAGTGAATACCATAGTTTAATGAAGATTGACATATAATTTAGTTACCATAATGTAGTTACAAAGTGAAACGAGTATTTTGTAACAGCAAGTATTTTGTACTAGCCCAGAATAACACTGTTATTTTGGAACGTAGTATTCCAACAGTTTCAAGCAAGGAACTGTTACAAAATAACTGTTACGTTATTTTTTTTCCTACCTGTAATACCTAGAGCTTGCAGTCACGATTTCGAATTCTGCCTATCACATGGATGGTTTTTCTTTGTCAATATGATATTCCAGATCGTTTTATGGGACGATTGGAAGATATGGCGACCTCACCTTACTGAAATTTTCGAATATGAGCTTAGTTCAATCCTTATAGCTAAATTGTATTCTGAAGTCTTCAACAAAAGAGTAAAATGATATAAATACATGCACGTGGTTTTGAGACCTCGAAATTGGCAGTGACTCATTTGTTTGTTGCCGTGTAACAGATCTACTGATGTTCAATTATTTAATCACATTATCCTTTTGCTGGACACCAATGTATTTGTGGAGGAATTGCTGATATTTACGGCCATCATGCACTCAGCTGTGCGAGGAGAAAGGGTCGTATTCCCAGACATACATCACTCAATGATATGATTAAAAGATCTCTGACTTCTTGTGGCATCCCGTCTCTTTTGGAACCACCAGGTATTAGTCGCGCGGATGGTAAACGACCAGGGTCTCACCTTAATTCCATGGTCTAGAGGAAAATCTTTAATTTGGGATTCCACTTGCGTAGACACTCTAGCTCCATGTCACTTACCGAATACCTCCAGACGCGCAGCATCTGCTGCTGAATTAGCCGTGAAGAAGAAGGTCAATAAATATGCTCATCTTTTAGACAATTATATCTTTGTCCCCTTTGCTGTGGAGACCTTCGGTCCTTGGAGTCATGACGCTAAAGTTTTGGTATCTCAAATCGGCCAAATTTTAATCTCCATTACTGGTGATCGCCGTTGCTCTACTTATTTGCGTCAACGTTTAAGTATTGCAATTCAACGTGGAAATGCAATGAGCGTTTTGGGTACTCTTCCCGAGTCCAGCCCTTTGGACGAACTCTTACTCCTGTAAAATTTATTATTCTGTGTGTTAATATCTGTGTTTAGTTTTATATATGTAATACCTTTTAAGTATGCGTTAGATGCGTTTTCATCAACCTGAGATTCTATTATGTCGTGGGCATATTTTCTAAAGATGAATTTTATAATCTAATATTGCTTCTTTTCACTTTCATATCCTCTTTATTATTATGGTATTTAGACAGTTTTAAATTGACTGTTACACTTTTACTACGTCACACTACTTTCGACCAATAAAACGGTACGAAAGGACGTCTTTCAACCAATCATGGCTGCTTATCGCACAATTTTATCGCGTCCCTAGCATTTGTTTAATTTTATCTCATCCCTAGCATTTGTTTATTTTTATCACTACCCTAGCATTTGTTTCTTTGTTTGCAAACATTTCAAACTGCACTGGTCTGGACGTCAAAAAACAAAATTACAAACCACTCCAGTCGATGCACAGCACTTTCAAATATGACTCGCATTGGCATTCAAGAACAAGAATGAATAAAGATCACTGGTCATATATGAAGAGCACCATTCGGAAATCCTGAATAGGCCTAAGTTGAGGGATACATCATGTACATCAACGAGTTCACTTCTTTTACGTACACGTCCAATATAACAACAACTGAACCACCAACCACTAAAACATTCAAATTTGAAAATTGTATTTGCAATAATTGTTTCTTTTAAAATTATTCATGTTTGTTTTTTATTTCATCATCGTTAATTAAAACGTTTCTTGTTTATTTCATCATCCCTAATTAAAACTTTTCTAACACGTGTTTATATTATTTAGGTTATGTTTGTTATAGCTTCTGCTATATATTATGGATAGTCACGTATCAGAGATTGTTTAATACTAAGTTATTGAAAATCATCTGTCAAGTGACGTTGATTACTGGGATCCGGATGATTGAAGTGGAATGCAAATGTTTTAATAAAAATGAAACTGAATCAACAAAGCCTTCTTGACTAGTAACAGTCCACAGAGTTCAATGATGATTCCATAGTTGGCACAACTGATACCGGTAACAAGAAAACATAATCATAAAACACTTCAGCCATCTAGCGTAATGTTGAGATGGTACAATAATACATTTGAAGACAGTTGTATTTTCGTAAGCCAATTTATATTTTATTGTATTGGAGTACTTCGTTACTTCTAATCTTTATATACTTTCTTCTAATCGTGTAATAGTCAATTAAATCCCACTCGAGTTTTGATTTTCTCTAGATAAATCAAAATCTCTAGTGAGATTAGTGTTGAAAAATAATAGTGGTTTGTATGTAATTCTATAATGCATAGCTTAATAATTAATTTGCTGGGCAGAGTATATTAGGTGTTATAATACGAAGGAACCAAGAAGCGTTTCCATGGCAACGTTTAACTTTTTATCAGCACTTTAGAGGAATAAATTGAAATGCAGTTGGCGGTGCTAATTTCATTTAAATTTTATCTCTTTATCACTCACTTGTTTAGTTGTGTAATTTACATCAATTATCTATACTTCGCGCACTTAATATTTAGTTTATATTCTGCTAAGAAACGGCAGTGTTGAACGTTATGCAAACTGTGATCGAACATTGAATGTTTGAAGTTTCAATTTGAAGTGTTACATCTCAGAGTTCGTTGGACGTCTTGCATCACGCTTGCGCATACAATTTGTTCCGCCAATTCGCAGTTCTTTCCTTATACATAGTAAATTTCTTTCACATATATTCGTTAAATCTTTTCTTACATAATTGTCATTTTACTCATAACACAAAATATAAAGATACTCGGTAGTAGTGTTATAATGCTGCAAGAATAAATTTCGTCATTCTCACGCGCATTTTCAACTTACTTACTTACTTACTTACTGCCTTTTAAGGAACCCGGAGGTTCATTGCCGCCCTCACATAAGCCCGCCATTGGTCCCTATCCTGAGCTAGATTAATCGATTCTTTATCATCATACCCCACCTCTCTCAAATCCATTTTAATATTATCTTCCCATCTACGTCTCGGCTTCCCCAAAGGTCTTTTTCCCTCCGGCCTCCCAACTAACACTCTATATGCATTTATGGATTCGCCTATACGTGCTACATGCCCTGCCCATCTCAAACGTCTGGATTTTATGTTCCTAATTATGTCAGGTGAAGAATACAATGCGTGCAGTTCTGTGTTGTGTAACTTTCTCCATTCTCTTGTAACTTCATCCCTCTTAGCCCCAAATATTTTCCTAAGCACCTTATTCTCAAACACCCTTAACCTATGTTCCTGTCTCAAAGTGAGAGTCCAAGTTTCACAACCATAAAGAACAACCGGTAATATAACAAAACAAACTTACTTACTTACAAATGGCTTTTAAGGAACCCGAAGGTTCATTGCCGCCCTCACATAAGCCCGCCAGCGGTCCCTATCCTGAGCAAGATTAATCCAGTCTCTATCATCATACCCCACCTCCCTCAAATCCATTTTAATATTATCCTCCCATCTACGTCTCGGCCTCCCTAAAGGTCTTTTTCCCTCCGGTCTCCCAACTAACACTCTATATGCATTTCTGGATTCGCCCATACGTGCTACATGCCCTGCCCATCTCAAACGTCTGGATTTAATGTTCCTAATTATGTCAGGTGAAGAATACAATGCATGCAGTTCTGTGTTGTGTAACTTTCTCCATTCTCCTGTAACTTCATCCCTCTTAGCCCCAAATATTTTCCTAAGCACCTTATTCTCAAACACCCTGAACCTATGTTCCTCTCTCAGAGTGAGAGTCCAAGTTTCACAACCATACAGAAGAACCGGTAATATAACTGTTTTATAAATTCTATAATATAACTGTTTTATAAATTCTAACTTTCAGATTTTTTGACAGCAGACTGGTTGATAAAAGCTTCTCAACCGAATAATAACAGGCATTTCCCATATTTATTCTGTGTTTAATTTCCTCCCGAGTATCATTTATATTTGTTACTGTTGCTCCAAGATATTTGAACTTCTCCACCTCTAAAGGTCTTTTTCCCTCCGGCCTTCCAACTAACACACTATATGCATTTCTGGATTCGCCCATACGTGCTACATGCCCTGCCCATCTCAAACGTCTGGATTTAATGTTCCTAATTATGTCAGGTGAAGAATACAATGCGTGCAGTTCTGCGTTGTGTAACTTTCTCCATTCTCCTGTAACTTCATTCCTCTTAGCCCCAAATATTTTCCTAAGCACCTTATTCTCAAACACCCTTAACCTATGTTCCTCTCTCAAAATGAGAGTCCAAGTTTCACGACCATACAGAACAACCGGTAATATAACTGTTTTATAAATTCTAACTTTCAGATTTTTTGACAGCAGACTGGTTGATAAAAGCTTCTCAACCGAATAATAACAGGCATTTCCCATATTTATTCTGTGTTTAATTTCCTCCCAAGTATCATTTATACTTGTTACTGTTGCTCCAAGAAATTTGAACTTCTCCACCTCTTCAAAATTCAACACTAGAGTTAATGCATCCGGTTGCCGTCATTGCAGTTCAGTTAGTGGAACGTTGATTTACGATGACCATGAACCCAAGTTCAAATCTCGGCTATGGTGAAACAGTAATTATAGTGGAAAGTGCAAGGTTCTCCCGTTTTTCCCTCGTCATTCAACCAACACTCAGCAAATCCCCTTTCATTACAGTCACCGTCTCGAAAAATAAGACTCCACTTGTGTTTGCTTGACGCCAAATCGATCGTCCTCCATATTAGGTGTTTATCGCGGTTTGTCCAAAATTTTGTAGATGGTAATGGTGAGATTCTAGAAGACTCATAGAGGTACCGAAGCCCGCAGGTTGTTACTTGCCTGACGGGTACATGACGACTCGTGTAGATCTATGAGGTACGGCAGACCGCTACTAGAGGTGTATTAAACGGATTTGAAGGCTGGAGAGGAATTTATAGTGTGGCGGATGGTGGAGCCGGTTTAGTCGGGCAACGCACTGTGCACGCATCTCATTCCATCGTAGGTGCATAAGTAGTCTACTTGTTTGGATTAGGTGGTTTAGGATGCTCCATGTCCCGCCAGATAAACACCTCTATGCCTCTAATTCATCCGGTAAATATGTAAGTAAAATTTCATCATTTCTGTTCCAGAAATGACATCAGAATTCCTGAAGTTCTTACGCAAAATTGCACAAGATATATCAATATTGGCCAAGGTGATTTTCAACTTGATTATTTATCTTACATTATCATGGCATCGGCTGATAGAAATTAGCTATTAATTCCTAAAAAATGTCTGGCACAAATTGTTATAGTTCTTTCCACCTCCACCTCAGGCTACAACGTGTGCATAATGCGTGCGTCCGTTATATTTGTAATATTCGTAAGTGTGATCATGTTTCCCCGTCTTTCCAAACTCTGTCTTGGCTAAGGCTAAGCGATCGACGAGCCCTGCATTCTCTTGTTCTCTTACTTCAAATTCTGCGCACCGCTACCCAAATCTATTTGGCTTCTCGTTTTCAAAATCTATCCGCATATCATCAGCTAAGTACAAGATCTCATCATAACAATTTACTCATTATACCCTACCACAAGACATCTTTATATTCTTCATCCTATACAGTTTCAGTTGCTAGAAATTGGAACTCGCTTCCGAGTGATGTAAGGGGTTGTTGGACAATAACTTCATTTAGGTCAAAATTACATAAATTCTTACTTAACAGATCAATTGCTGATTAATATTTGTTACTTATAATGAAACTAACATCTGTCCATTCTTATTATTATTATCATTAATTTCTCTAAATAGATTTACAAAACCTCTAATGGCAATTACATTAATATTCTCATTATAGAAATATATATATATATATATATATATATATATTCTCCCTGTAACATAGTCCTAGTAAGCTTATATTAAATTAATTAATAGCTATCTCAAATATTAAATTAATTATAATTCATTGAATTAAATTAGCTCATAAATTAAGTTACTACTTTACCTTATAGATTTACCTAAATTTAAATAAATGTGTAGTGAAGAATATTGCTGGAGAACCTTTTAAGTGTAGTGTAAATATTTGTAATTTAAATTTATGTATTGTATTGATTAAGGCTGGTTGAGTGGAAGAGAAGGCCTTATGGGCCTTTAACTCTGCCAGCGAAAATAAAACATTATTATTATTATTATTATTATTATTATTATTATTATTATTATTATTATTATTATTATTATTATTATTATTATAAAATAATTTTTAATGACCCAGTGTTTGTTGTATACATTAGCTGAACGACGGCACTGCTCGCATGTCGCGTGTCTATGTATCTTACAAGGTTATATGTCGCTTAATTAACCACATGGGCAATGAAGATTTGACAAGATATTTTGCTGAGTGCAGCTTGTTTATAATATAGGATATAGGCTATTGTTTGCACTATTTTCATACAGCATACAGCTTGAATCTTTTCTATAACGTGACTTATACTTAAAATCTTCTCCCAAATCGAAATCATTCCTAAAAACTTTTATACTTATAATCCTGTGAACCCGGGTTCGATCCCCCGATTTATAACTTGGGTTGGGCAAGCCCATGTTCCAGATAACACAGGGGTTTTCCCCGAGAGCTCCAGTTTCCCTGTGGCATTTCAACAAATCTCCATCACCATCTCATCTCAACCCGGATGTAGCGTAGACCAGCCTCCTATGACGCACCCTGGGCAACGACTATGTCGGTAAATTGGTCTACATAACCGGCTTCATGTGGGTGAATAAAAAAACAGTCAAGTACGCGCCATTAGCACAAAAAAACTTTTATAACTGAAAGAGATGTAGGCCTACATAAATTCCTTGAGACAAATGATTTAACTTTGTTCTCTTATGGTACAAAGATAAAAAAGGTGTAGCATTGAAGTTAGCCGTTTGTGAATTAGGTTAAAAAGTTGAAGGAGGACCACAGGCTGTTAAGTTTTCCAAAATATGAAACTACGTCTGTTCACATCCTTTTTCGTCTCTCAAAGAAGGAATTTTGATCTGTCAAATAACTCTTAGGATCGATTTCTAAAACGAGGTCTAGACCACGGTCATGGCTTTAAACTACGTTTGAATTTATAAAACGAATTCTTTTTCATTTTTCTGAGCCATAGCTCAAAACCATGGTCTGAAGCAGAGACCATGGCTGGAGCAGGTTTAAACGCTTCATGTATACAAGATGGAGGTAGTAGATCAGCTGGATGATTATCGAAGAAAAATTTGTGTCTACGAGTATTAAATCCCCGGATTAGAGTGATGAGAGACAGGAGTAATCCTTTGTAACTATATAATGACGATAATTTCAGGCGAATATTTCGATTTTCGAAGGAATCAACGCAAAATTCAGCAACAACGCTAAATAATAATCTGCAACCTTCTTGTTGCTTTCAGGGAAGTAAGATATAATATTTTATATTAATTATACATCTATGCCTATAAGACGATATAACTTAATTCTTAGTCTTTACAGTAGTTTTGGTCATTTTATTTAATACTCGAAAATGATGTGGCCTATAAGAATATGAAGCAAACGTGATTTTGTCTTCTTATTTTAAGTTTTATACTACTGGGGGTTTCCACGTAATACTAGCCTATTATATATGAAAATAGAACCATACTACATTATAGTTTCAATTGAAATTTTAATCCAGTTAATATATTTAGGTTATTAATTCCTTAGAACCGGGTTTTCAGGTAGTAGTTATGAACAAATTATAAACTACAATATAAACGCTTGACTTGTGCTAATTATTTGGACAATATCATTCTGGTATCTAAAAATCTGTTCACTATTAAATACTAAGTAATGCTAGTATTTTAAACGCACATATATTCTGTAAATTAGTAAATATAGACTAACTATACCTTAGCTGAGAAGAAAAGAATGTGATTTACTGCAATTCGATAAAAATATTAATTCTGATGTTAATTTATTTCTAATATCGACTGTTTACAGGAATAAAAATCGATTCTAAGCTGCGTTGCCATATATAAAACCCACGAACCTCTGTTTCTTCTCAAGCCGCGTCTCGACTTCGTTTTAGGAATCGCATAAGGATTCAGATCTCGATTGCGGTTCAAAAGCCGAAGTTTGGAACCACGATTTCGTCCGTGTTTTATAAATCGACCCTTACATTTCTCTTCACGACATAGACATAAGTGTCGTTAGCAATAGTACATGAAAAAGAATTGATTTCAACTTCGAACTTTGTGGACGATATGGCTTGTAAACTGGCGATAAGAAAGAAATGGGGAAGAATATAGTCTTCACAATATGACAGTCCAGTCGAGATAATGATTGTATTAGTTACTTAATAAAGTTTATTAAAGTCATTTGAAATTTTGTCCAATATTCTTTTGAGAAGATTAACTCCGTACGTAGATGAAATTATTGGGGATCATCAGTGCGGTTTTCGGCGTAATAGATCGACTATTGATTAGATTTTTTGTATTCGACAGATAATGGAGAAAAAATGGGAGTATAAGGGTACAGTACATCAGTTATTCATAGATTTCAAAAAGGCATATGACTCGGTTAAGAGGGAAGTATTATATGATATTTTTATTGAATTTGGTATTCCCAAGAAACTAGTTGGATTAATTAAAATGTGTCTCAGTGAAACATACAGCAGAGTCCGTATAGGTCAGTTTCTATCTGATGCTTTTCCAATTCACTGCGGGCTAAAGCAGGGAGATGCACTATCACCTTTACTTTTTAACTTCGCTCTAGAATATGCCATTAGGAAAGTTCAGGATAACAGGCAGGGTTTGGAATTGAACGGGTTACATCAGCTTCTTGTCTATGCGGATGACGTGAATATGTTAGGAGAAAATACACAAACGATTAGGGAAAACACGGAAATTTTACTTGAAGCAAGTAAAGCGATCGGTTTGGAAGTAAATCCCGAAAAGACAGAGTATATGATTATGTCTCGTGACCAGAATATTGTACGAAATGGAAATATAAAAATTGGAGATTTATCCTTTGAAGAGGTGGAAAAATTCAAATATCTTGGAGCAACAGTAACAAATATAAATGACACTCGGGAGGAAATTAAATGCAGAATAAATATGGGAAATACCTGTTATTATTCGGTTGAGAAGCTTTTATCATCCAGTCTGCTGTCCAAAAATCTGAAAGTTAGAATTTATAAAACAGTTATATTACCGGTTGTTCTGTATGGCTGTGAAACTTGGACTCTCACTCTGAGAGAGGAACATAGGTTAAGGGTGTTTGAGAATAAGGTGCTTAGGAAAATATTTGGGGCTAAGCGGGATGAAGTTACAGGAGAATGGAGAAAGTTACACAACACAGAACTGCACGCATTGTATTCTTCACCTGACATAATTAGGAACATTAAATCCAGACGTTTGAGATGGGCAGGGCATGTATCACGTATGGGCGAATCCAGAAATGCATATAGAGTGTTAGTTGGGAGACCGGAGGGAAAAAGACCTTTAGGGAGGCCGAGACGTAGATGGGAAGATAATATTAAAATGGATTTGAGGGAGGTGGGGTATGATGATAGAGACTGGATTAATCTTGCTCAGGATAGGGACCGCTGGCGGGCTTATGTGAGGGCGGCAATGAACCTCCGGGTTCCTTAAAAGCCATTTGTAAGTAAGTAAGTAAAGTCATTTGAAAAAACTTCTTCTCATGTATATTACTATCATCATTTTCTGGTCAAGATTCAATATCAATGAAAACATTTTGAATGATTTTGAACTCCAAACCTTGACACAGGTTAAAAGGTTCCTAAAGATTTCACAACACTTTCAGCAGTTTAATAATATCCCGTGTGACTACGAGGAAGTTATGTACTAAATCTTCTCTTCTTACTGGGTCCACCTGTTCGATACGTGATGTGCATATTAACACGCAGCAAGGCCGCGTTGACGTCGGCTGCCCGAGCTATAGGGCAGCACTAAGCTGAGCATGCGCAGTATGTTATAACTGGAACTTCGAAAATTCAGGTGGCAAAAATTTTGAGTCTTTACAAAATAAATCTTCTTCTTACTGCACATGCGCAATGGAATCTGTAAATTAATCGAACGGTAATACGGCAACAACTGCAACTTGGACCTGTTTCACCAAAATTATCGTCTTCTACATGGATTGAAACATTAGTTTAATTCCGGTTACTTATAACTACAGTCCTGTGTTCGGTTACCTAAAGCCTCCAAGCAACCCTAGGTCTGTGAGTATAGCAGCAAATAGGGATTATAAAGAATGGACACTGAGCGAATTTTCCTGTGTTTTGTCTCTCTGTGTGCCGGCGTTTAGTTCCACTTTCAAGCGCTAGAGGTTAGTGTAATCGAGCATACGCTAAGATAATAATTGAGTATAGAGTTGAGACACAAGATCCAAACATCGCCTACCTTATTGCATAATCCAGTAATGCTTTGCTTCAAATAAATTCAAGTTAATAGTTTTTCCTTATTTGTCAGTGATAAACTAGTTGTAATAATAATTTGTTATATTTTATATATAATAAATTATATTATAAAATATAACATTAAGTATCAAATTTGTTTAATATTTGTATATAATATAATATAGGTATATGGTTTTACTTCTCATAAGAGTTTTGTTTTTTCCATTTTCAGCGCTATCAAATCATTACATATTTTAATTGTTGTTTGGGTCAACGTCTCAACTCTCATTATAAAGGAACTCTAGAGTCTAGACATTACAGTTAATGACGGATTTATTATTTTATGGATCCAATTTATTTTATTTGAGTACATAATGTACCTAGATGTATTAATTATATGTATTATATTTCCGCTGTGTCGACTGCTAGCTGGTGTGATGTCAGCGCCAACTCTAGGGAGAAAGCAGAATCTCACGCTCTAGCTGGCTTGAAGGTCATTGAAATCAGTCCGGCTACATCAAAGGTACCGACGAGAAGTGTCCATACTTAATTACCTTTACACTGAGTATAGCCTGACGGCATCCAACGCTGTTAGTTCAGATCTGCTGTTCAGTGAACATATGAAAACAAAACAAAGCTAGGCGGATGAAAAATGAAAGAATTTAGTAGCGAGCACGTCATTAGAAAAGAAGAAAATGTGTTTTATAAGAAAGAAGGGAAAATGTTTCATTTAAAACACTTCAAATGTTTAAAGTTTTTTATTGTTATATGTAGACTCGTAAAGCACGCATTGATCATTTGTTTTATTTTGAGTTTGTCCTGACATTTATATTTTTTCATTTGTTAATTCCAAACTTTAATTAGAGCTAAAGTATCTAGATGCGTTTTACTTATTGTAAAAGTCAGGGGTACAGAAATGCCGGGCGACAGGTAACCATGGAGACTAATACATAATGTTAACAAAAGCGGTTGCACATCTGCATATCTCGTGACAGGGAATCAAAACTCCTGCTTAATTTGACGTTAAAAACTGGTCATTAAGTGAATTTTCAGCCGAACAAATACAGAATTTTCAACATTTGCTATAGAGGTTAGTAATCTTCCAAAGATACTCTACATTTGAGGTATAAAAAATTGTGGCTAGCATCATTCGTTTTGTGTGTCATGATGATAATACGGTAATCAATTACATCACGGGTTAGGCCTGTCATTGGCCTGTTACGTCTTCAAGATTACGAAAACTTGATCACGCCACCTCTTCATAGGTCGACCCAATGACCTCCTGCATTTCGTTCTATAATTGTGTGTTTTATACAGAGTGATTTATTTAGAACTAACACATTTCTTTCTTTCTTTCTTTCTTTCTTTCTTTCTTTCTTTCTTTCTTTCTTTCTTTCTTTCTTTCTTTCTTTCTTTCAAAACGAAATAACAGGAACAGAGAAAGGAAAACGAAAATAAAATAAAATAACTTGACATTTGGAGGCGTTTGGTAATCCAGTTTCGTAAGCCAGCTATAACAGCTAGGTCTTCATCATTCTAGTTCTAGGTTACCTTTGTACCGGAAGGATGATCGTTCACTTTTGCTGAGGCATTTGGACTTCAGGCCAGCACTTTGGATTGGTAGGCCTTGGCTTTACATCGCAAAGGATTAGATGAAAGAAAGAAAGAAAGAAAGAAAGAAAGAAAGAAAGAAAGAAAGAAAGAAAGAAAGAAAGAAAGGAAGGAAGGAATGTGTTAGTTTTAAATAAATCACTCTGTATAAAACACACAATTATAGAACGAAATGCAGGAGGTCATTGGGTCGACCTATGAAGAGGTGGCGTGATCAAGTTTTTGTAATCTTGAAGACGTAACAGGCCAATGCTTGTAGTGTAAGTGCGTATTTTGATAGGCTTGAAGTGGGTATATATGAATCTTTAAAAAAGGAAACAATGTATAAAGTTTTATATTGCCGGTACGTAAATTTTACTCCTTTGGTTATAAATCTTTTGTTATTTATTGTATTTCCTCGTTTTCATCTAATCCTTTGCAATGTAGAGCCAAGGCCTACCAATTGAAAGTGCTGGCCTGAAGTCCATATGCCTCAGCAAAAGTGAACGTTCATCCTTCCGGTATAAAGGCAACCTATGGGTAGAATGATGAAGACCAGCTGTTATAGCTGGCTTACGAAACCGGATTTCGCAAGCATCCAGTCCCTAAGGAAGGGATTGAACTCTAGTACGCTTGATTTGTTGCCACTTGAGGTGTAGTGTACAAATAATAATAATAATAATAATAATAATAATAATAATAATAATAATAATGATAATAATAATAATAATAATATTTTCAACATGTGGGTGTTTGTACAAGCTGTTTGATTTACTGGTCGACCTTGTATCGTGGTTTGTTTACTCTGATATGTTGAATTACGTCACTAGCGTAGAGTGGCTTCATTCAACGGATTCCTTTGTCGGTTTTCAACTTGTTTCTTCCTGTTTGTCGGTTCTGCTTCCGTAAATTCCTAGTTGTGATTAGCTTTCATGAATGTTGGAGGATTTAGTTAAGAACTGTTTTCACTGGGAGAGGTGATAGTAGGAGAAAGAGGAATGAAGTGCATAACATTTGCTCATGATATGGCGTTGTCTGTCATCTGATATCTTCTTCTGCCCCGAACTCTTCTTCCGTTCACCATCCCTTCCAGTGTATCCTTCAGTATGCAGTTTCTTTTTAGCCTATGACCCAGCCCATTCATTTTTCTGTTTCTGATCAGTTTCAGCATTTCCTTCACTCACTTTTTCTAGCAAAGCTTCATTTCTTATTCTGTCTGTCCATTTCACGTGCTCCATAGCCACATTTCAAATACTTCTAATCGTTTTCCTCCACTTGTCGCAATATTCATGTTTCTGCTCCATATAACGCTATACTCCACACTTTCTTCCTTAGTTTTTTTCCAGAGATCCGCAGAAGATGCTCCTTTTCTTATTAAAAGCTTCCTTTGTCATTGTTGTCTTTCTTTGACTTCCTGGCAGCAGCTCATGTTACTGCTTATATAACATCCCAAGTATTTGAAGCTGTCCACATGTTCCAGTGACTCATTTCCAATACGAAAGTTTATCTTCTTTAATTTTCTTCCGATAACCATGGTCTTCGTCTTGTTTGCATTTATCTTTATCCCGCACTGTTATCATTTCGCTCCATTTAAATATTCCTTAGTATGATTTCGATAAGAGTAATTTTTTTATTACTTTATCTATTTCCATAAGATGTGTTTTCCTGTCACTAAGCTTTTTTTTTTTCGATTACTAAGACTATTTCCAGACGATATATTTTTATTACCAAGGCTAATTTCGATAAGATGTCTTTTTTTAGACTACTTAGGCTATTTCGATAATTTTTTTTTTTCGATAGCTAAAATATTTCGGTGAGATGTTTTTTTTTTTCTTCAAAATGTGGTCCATTATGACTGAAACCAGTTATTTACTCTCATCATTCAGTTTCAAATCTTACTTGAAGTCTGGAAGCATAAAAATATCATTCATTCAGTGTACTGCCCAAGGGCAGGTCTTTCATTGCAAATCCAGTTTTCTCCAATTTTTCCTATTTTCTGCCTTCCTCTTTACCTCCTCATGTGATCCATATATCTTAATGTCGTCTATCATCTATCTTCTTTTGCCCCGAACTTTTCTCCCGTTCACCATTCCTTCCAGTGCATCCTTCAGTAGGCAGTTTCTTCTCAGCCAGTGACCAAACCAGTTCCTTTTCCTCTTTCTGATCAGTTTCAGAATCATTCTTTCTTCACCAACTCTTTCCAACACAACTTCATTTCTTATTCTGTCTGTGCACTTCATACGCTCCATTCTTCTTCATATTCACATTTTAAATGCTTCTATTCGTTTCTCATTACTTTCTCGTAATGTCCATGTTTTTGCCCCATACAATGCCACACTCCGCACAAAGCACTGCACTAGTCTCTTCCTTAGTTCCTTTTGCTGATGTCCGTAGAAGATGCTCCTCTTCCTATTAAAAGCTTCCTTTACCATTGGTCCACACCTGTGAAGTAATGGTTAGTGCGTCTGGCCACGAAACTAGGTGGCCCGGGTTCGATTCCCGGTCGGGGCAAGTTACCTGCTTGAGGTTTCTTCCGGGGTTTTCCCTCACCCTACTATGAGCAAATGCTGGGTAACTTTCGGTGCTGGTCCCCGGACTCATTTCACCGACCTTATCACCTTCATTTCATTCAGATGTTGATAAAGCGTCGTAAAATAACTTACTAAAAAGCTTTACCATTGCTTTCCTCTTTTTGACTTCCTGGCAACAGCTCATGTTACTTCTTACAGTACACTCCAAGTATTTGAAGCTGTCCACTTGTTCTGTTGTCTCATTTAGAATAAATTTTCTTCCTATAACCATGGTCTTCATCTTGTTTGCATTTATCTTCATCCCATACTGTTCACAGCTGACATTTAGCTTCAGTAGCATATCTCTTAGTATGATTTTGATAAGATGAACCTTTTTTTATTACTACAGCCATTTAGATAAGATTTGTTTTCCATTTACTGAGACTATTTCGAGAAGTTGTTTTTTTTTTTTTTTTTTTTTTAGATTATTAAGACTGTTTGGTGAAGATGTATTTTTATTAGTAAGCTATTTCGATAAGATGTCATTTTTTTAGATTACTTAGGTTATTTCGATAATCTTTTTCGATTTATTTATTTATTTATTTTATTTATTTACTTACTTACTTTGAAAGAGTAATGGAACGGAGAGAAATTCTCTCCGGCGCCGGGATTTGAACCCGGGTTTTCAGCTCTACGTGCTGACGCTTTATCCACTAAGCCACACCGGATTCCACCCCGGCGTCGGAAGAATTGTCTCAGTTTTAAGTTCCAACTCTTGGGTTCCCTCTAGTGGCCGCCCTCTGCACTACGTCATAGATATCTATGAACCTAGGACCGAAGTCCACACATGTGCTGAGGTGCACTCGTATTGAGTGACTAGTTGGCCGGGATCCGACGGAATAAGCGCCGTCTTAAATCACGTAGTGATTTACGCCTATCATATATATTATTATTATTATGTACCGAAGTACATATGATATTTCCATGCAGATTTTCTGCGTCATCATACGATGAAAGAGTAATGGAACGGATCGGATCCCGGACAACTAGTCACTCATTACGAGTGCACCTCAGCACATGTGTGGACTTCGGTCCTAGGTTCATAGATATCTATGACGTAGTGCAGAGGGCGGCCACTAGAGGGAACCCAAGAGTTGGAACTTAAAATTGAGACAATTCTTCCGACGCCGGGGTGGAATCCGGTGTGGCTTAGTGGATAAAGCGTCAGCACGTAGAGCTGAAAACCCGGGTTCAAATCCCGGCGCCGGAGAGAATTTTTCTCCGTCCCATTACTCTTTCATCGTATGATGACGCAGAAAATCTGCATGGAAATATCATATGTACTTCGGTACATTATAATAATAATAATAATAATATACTTATTTATTTATTTATTTATTTACACTTGAGCTACATTAGGCATTGGAGCCCGAAAGAGCAGAATCTCGTGCTCGGGCGCAGTTCAGATCAGTTATACAAAATATATCACAAAATTAAGACAGTTCATTGAGCACAATAACATTAATAAATGATAAAATACAGAAGTACATAAATATTAGAGTATCAATTTTAACTCAATTAGCTTAAACAATTAAATAATTAATCTGATTTGTTTCTTAAATCTGTGTGTGTTAAGTGTACTTAGCTCAGGGTAAGCTCTAATTAATGCATTATATATTTTGGGTCCAAAATTTATGCTGTGTTTTAATCCAGCAGTTGTGTGGCATTTGGGAGTATTTAGAAGAAACTGTAGTTTTGTCTCGTATGGTATTCATGAGGATCAAATTTAAATTTATTGTGATTTTTATGGAAGTAAATCAGCAATGTTTGTTTATAAATTTGTTCTAGATTTGATACACCAAATTGCTGAAAAATTAATTTTGTTGGGTAATCAAAAGGTTTATATGGACAAATTTTGATAATTCTTTTTTGGAGCAAATTTAAAGGATGGAAAGTCGATTACTAAAGCTATTTCAGTAAGATGTCTTGTTTTCTGCAAAATGTGGTCCATTGTGACTGAAATCAGTCATTTATTCCTATCATTCAGTTTCAAATTTGGAAGTATAAAAATATAGTGGTGTAAAATCTATGAAATTGGTTATGACGCAACAGTTCAAACTCAGCCTTGCAATGTCGCTTCATTAGCAAACGATATATTGAAGGACGACTCCTTCCTCAGCTTCCCACTCCTCTTGAAATGCAGTTGTTCTCGCAGTCGCCTTGCAAGGTTACAACTTTATTCAGCACTGGCAGTGACAATATTACCCTGACTATTTAGTTTATATGACGTCATTCCATTTTCCACCAATGAAGTGTAATGAAATTTTGAATTCCAACCAATTACAGTCACACTTTGCGATAATTTTTTCAGCTAGATTTATCGCTATCAATTTATCGCATAGTCGTTATTTTGTTTAGTCGTTGTCGCCAACTGTTTCCCCGTAAATTGATGATCATGAATACATTAAGATGCAACTACACGGTTAAACTTTCCTTTCAACTTTAAAGCAATGAATGCAAGATTGATATTTAATATTAATACATTACCGCAGTGAAGACGACGTTCAAAACGACGCACCATGTAGACACAAGATCTTCATGCATCTTAATTGAACGTACCTTTTAAACTTGATTCTTTCAATATTCTTTCTAGATTACACGTATACGCGATTGGAATATTGAACTGTGTAGATGCAGCTTTAGTTCCGTTACACACTACAGCGAGAATGCGTTTGTTTAGCTATAAAAAAATGCTTTCATGTAGCACGAGTAACGGTCGAAATAAGGCACAGCTGACATTGGTCCTGCTGCCACAGGTAACTTAACCTATAATTGTAGACTATAAAATTTGTATTTTGTGAATGAAAGTAAACAATTAACAGAAAGTCAGATATTCAAATTTATGTAACATGATCTCATATCAAACCCAAAGACCTTGCATAGTAATAATAAGGTCTTTGATCAAACTGCCTTCCGTATGGCGTAATAAAATTCGTGTTTTAATTAGGCCTATCTATACAGAGATGGCTTCACTGTGTAGCAACATGTCTAGCCGTGAATACATAAGCATTGGTATATAGCTGTCCCCACTGTTACTGTTAAATTAAATTATGATTTCAGCAGATAATTAAAATATATTTATGTTATAATAATAAGAGAAAAGTGCAGTACATTTAATTAACATTGTTAAACCTGTATTTCGCTTTTCGCAATTGGCATTACTGAATAATAACGTCGAATTTCTTTATTGCAGTAATGGATATTCATCTACGAGTTTTTCAACGTCACAATGTCTGAATAGGTTAAATATTCGTTAATATACAATTATTAACATTTTGTGATCGAATTTTAGGGATATATTATTTACATTTTTATTTTATTCACGAAATAGTCCTAATAAATGTCACTCGAGGTCTGAGATTTCCCAGATAAATCTTAGATCTCTCGTGACATTACTACAGATAATTTCTTCTGTGTCATAAAAGCTAAAATACATAATTTTCCAAGCTGATTTATTCTCTAGAAACATTTTTTGGGACAGGAAAAAACTGTTTTGATATTTCGCTTTCGGAGTCGAAATGGTGTACCATGTTTCGTCCATAAGAACATGCCATCAAAAATGCTTTGTTTCATCTTTATGTAATAATAATAATAATAATAATAATAATAATAATAATAATAATAATAATAATAATAATAATGATTTATTTTAGCTGGCAGAGTTAAGGCCGTAAGGCCTTCTCTTCCACTCAACCAGCAAAAAGTGTATATACATATGCATGAACTTACAAAGAATTCAACAATTTGATTTAGATGAGAGTTACATGTATACAAGAGTTATTTACGAATTAAACAACAAAATACTATGAACTATTAATTAAACACTGAAATAAACTAAAATACATAAAATGTTAATATATTTCAAATAATATTAGATAATAGAAAGAGATTATTATGAGACAATTTTGAAAATACAGCACAATCAGGATGATGTCTAAAGAAAAAAGTAACAATGTAGACAGTGATATTTTAAATCAGTATGATTGGAGTGAAATGCTAATAAGGTTATCTTTTAAGCTGTTCTTAAAGGTGTTTGTTGTCTTACAGCCCTTAATACTTTGTGGCAAGGAATTCCATTGACGCGAGGTAGATATTGTAAAAGATGATGAATAACAAGATGTTCTATGAAGAGGTATACTTAGCGTGCCACAGATAAGTGATCTGGTATTTACGTCGTGGTTAGAGTATAGATAAGAGAAACGAGACGAAAGGTAATTTGGTGTTGAAGTGTGCAGAATTCGAAAGAGTAAAGACAAAGCGTGTAAAGTTCTACGTTCTTTAAGTCGTTCTACGTTCTTTATGTAAACACTGGATAAAAAATATTTGGTGAACATTAAATTCTTTAGGGACTAATCTAACAGGGAAAGGATAGGTTAACATGAAAGACTGAAAATGCTATCGCTAATTAAATCCATTGCCTTCTGTGATGACCTAAAACCTTGCCAATCTACCTCATAGATATCAGAAACATCAATTATGTCGCTTCAGACTTCTTTGATGGGTGCAAAAATGTTTGCCAAAATCTCTGTCCGCACAAAGGGCTTGTCATAGGAAGAGGATGCTTCGGCATGAAGTGGATGGTACAGGTGGTGCAATTGGTGCAGCGTTGCAGCTGCGGTCACGTCTCACTTGCTGCCGGGCGCAGCGTCTGGTATCGATCTCGGCACTTCAGGTCGACGCCCTCCGCTGCGCCAGACAGGCAACACTTGAGGTGCCGCGCGCAGTTGTAGTTGCCCTCATGATTAACAGCGCCCTCCATATTTTGACTAATTAATAAATAAATTTGACAGTAACACTGTCTGCTAGCCTGGGAATGCGTTGTCTTGTTTATGTATTTCATCAAGAAGCATTAGAGTCTGTGTATTCGTCACAAGGAAGAGTTGCATAGCAACGGATTCTTATGCAAGTCGCCAGCTCTTCTAATTCACAGCGCTGGGAGTTCCCCCATTTCCGTAGTTTATAGGGAATTGTGGACTTGTGAAGAGAAAGGGAACCGGGTTGTAATCCCACCCGACCGACGGATCCTCTCATTTCATTTCATTTGTCCTCTTCAGGATGTCCAGTACACCTAGTATATTCAATTCAATTCAATTCAATTCAAATCAATTTATTAAGCCATTAAATATACAGTGATAGGCTTCGTCACCAAAAAAAAAAAAAAAAAAAAAAAAAAAAAAAAAAAAAAAAAAAAAAAAAAACGTACATTTGAAAATACACATATAATTGAAAACAGTAAAGTTTAATTAGAATGAAAGCACAAAACATTTTGAAACTCTAAAATTAATGAAAATCAATTCACTCTTATGTAATAATTGTAACTAATCTAAATAACTTTATCTATTAAAAACAATTTCGTATGAATTTATGTTAAGAAACTCATCTACAGAGTAGAAATGATTATTTAAAAGCCAATTATAAAATCTAGCTTTGAAACTATTGGTTGGTAACTTATAATATTGACTGGGAAGCTTATTATATAATTTCATCCACATGACAGAAAAATTTGTACTAGTTTTATGTAATCTACAGTATGGAATATTAATTTGTTCACTATTTCTAATTTCATGATCATGTATATTGGCTATTAATGAGTAAGTGTCTATATTTTGTCGAGTGTAAAGGACTAGGTCATATATATATATATATATATATATATATATATATATATATATAAATTTATGACAGTTAATATCTGTGATTGTTTGAAAAGAGGTCGACAATGTTCAAGATAGTTTGATTAACATAGAATTTAATGGCTTTCTTTTGCAAAATCAAGACACTCCCAATTTTGCTACCATTTCCCCAGAAAATTAAGGCATATCTAATTATCGACTGAAAGAACGAAAAGTAGGCACATCTTAAATAATTTTGAGAAACACAAGTCATTAATTTCTTTAATAAATATATAACTCTTGATAATTTTGTGCATATATATTCGATATGTTTTTCCCATGTTAAATTTGAGTCTATAAAAAGTCCTAGAAATTTGGTATAGTTTTGTATGTTGTCCTTTTTTATTACATGATTTAGGGTAAAAGTTATGTTGATAGTCTTTTCTTGATTAAGAAAAAAACCACTAGATTCAAACCATAAAGCCATCTGTGATAGAATATCATTGGTTAGAGCATGTAATTCATTCAGAGTATAGCATTGTCTTAGTACTAGAAGAATTAACTCTGTGTTCTCCGAAAGCTAATAAAAATCGGTGTCACGAACATGATACATACTTTCTTATTATACGTACTACACGTTTCGCAATAATTATCTTCTTTTATTATATTGTGACTAATATTCCCGTTTACAGTTTATTTTCTTAAACGGGCGATTTTAAACCTCAGCTTTTTTCCGACTGAACTCAGTTGTGTTCGACTTCGGACGTTCTTGTCGTGTTTCGAAGTGTATACCATTTAGTGAGGATGAAGAATTGGAGTGGTGCACAACATGCGAATTCCATCAATGCTTATTAATAGAGCCCGGATGTTAGGCAAAACGCCTTTTTTAAACTGAGAGTATGTATCAAAGACCTATTAGAGATAAACACGTTTCCACACATTTAGGGACGATAGGCCCAATTTTTATTTTGCTTTTTTTTTTGCCTATTTTAGCTCCCGTTCCCTATTTTAAGTTTTATCATTTTTACGTCGTTATTGTACATTCCCTATATTTTTAATGCATTTAAAATAAACCACACATAAATTATATCAAAAAACAAAAAAGAACGGTTGTACAAAATAAAATATATATTTACCTCACACAAATATTTGCTGAGAACCTTATTCTCCAGCAATAAATATGTTACCAAGAAGTCGTAAACTTTTCCTCCCTGTCGATTCCATCTTTCATGTCACTTAACAAATGAAGAGTCCACTGCAAGGATGATGGATGTCACTTTCTTGTCGAAAATGAACCAAGACTGTCAATGCATAGCTTAAGACATATAGAATGTACATAGAGAGTTATATGGCATTAACACTGATAGTCATTGTCCAGTAATGATCGGAAAATCACAGCTAAGCTTTGAGCGCTAAGCATTTCAAACTTTCAATTGCTTCTCCTGCAAAATGTATTCCAAATGACATCCATCATTCTTGCAGTGGACTCTTCAAAGATGTTTGAACAGTATAACCCTCAGTGCTCAGGTCACTTCGGGGTTTACCAGCGAAAGAAAGGGGATGAGGGAAGTATTAAAAGCAAGTCTCCAGGTCCCGTTACTGTTGTCGCTTGCACGCACAAGTCACGCGTACTTTGAAGTCTCTAATCCCTTCTCACACCCCTCTTTTTGAGACAATACACAGTCGGTTTTTCCCAATCTCTGAAAGAAAGTAGAGACAGCCCTTCTGAAATAAGTTGTTTTAAGTTTGCCCCAATCACTTGAGTAGAAGTAGAAAGGTCTTTTTCCACCATGAAAAACGTTTTCTCTATGACAGTTGACAACTTAAAAAGCATCTTGTTGTGACATGTAACCAAGGAAAGTGAGTACCGTATGGGATAGTTGATTACTTGTCTATTTTTTTTGTCTGTTTCCATGAATAATAAATGCCTATTTCACTGCCTATTTTTACTATTTTAGTGCCTATATGCCTGCCTATTTTAATCAAAATAAATGCCTAAACATCCGGGCACTACAGTTATTACAAAAATGGCGATAGTTTTGTGCCATCAAGCCGTGTAGCTCAGTCGGCAAAGGCGCTTGCCTGCCGATCTGAAGTTGCGCTCGGGTTCGAGCATGGGCTGATTATCTGGTTGGGTTTTTTCCGAGGTTTATCCCAACCGTAAGGAAAATATCAGCTAATCTCTGGCGAATCCTCGGCCTCATCTCGCCAAATATTACCTCGTTATCACCAATACCATCGACGCTAAATAACCTTGTAGTTGATACAGCGTCGTTAAATAAGTGAGTAAAAATGTTTCGTGCCTGCACAACGCTTATTTCGGCAGCATTACAAAATCCCGTGTTATCAAAATGTGGGTGAAAATTTTCGAAGAAACAGGTCCTGCTCTAACGAGAGAGAATAGAAGTGTGCGAACACCAGAAAACATAGCTCCTGTAAGAAGCCCTAAACATTCTGCTTGACGTCAATCTCTTTCTCTTGGGATATCGCGTTCTAGTGTCTACCGAATGTTGCATAAAGACTTAAAATTCCGTCCATACAATGCCCATAATTATGGTTCAGGCAGATAGCACTGGATCATTACGAAGTTCCGTAGTGTAATGCTGCCAAACAAGCGCTGTGCAGTTACAAAATTATAGTCATTTTTATCATGAACATTGATGGCATACACACGCTATGCACCACTCCAATTCTCCATTCTCACTAAATACTAAACACTTATAAACATAATGTTCTCAGCCGAATCCATCATTTGTTATTTACTCGTAGCTGAACATGTACAAAATGTACCAAATATAGTTCAAGATGCTCTAAACTACTCTCTTGGAATGAGAAATCCTGAAAACTTGCATTTGCGTTAAAATCTTGAAATCTATTTTTGTAGCATCACAATAGGCTATCTTGACTTTATGCTTGTAGTGACATTGAAAATGTGGTGGGCATTTGCAATATAGTTGACAATATTAAAATTTTACCGCATATCTCTGACGGAATTGAAGCGGTGAGATCAATAACCATTCAAGTCCACTTTTGGTCATTCATTTTTTTTGCAAATTTCACATTAAATTTAGGATATTTCCACAAGTGTTACGACTACTTTGTCTTGATCTCTAAAACAACCAGAAATATTACGTGCAAAAAATAATAATTAGGAAAGAAATAAAAAAAGTTTTTTGCATACTTCTCGAAACTTGTGTAAATGGACTTATTGATCTCACCGCTTCAATTGTTTTAATCGTTATTCAATTCATTGTTTTAACGCTGTGTTGTATGAGTTTTTTTTTGTTACTGTTACGTAAACTTTGAGATACAAAAGATGGGAAGAAACACTGTTACATAAGACAATTTCTATGCCAGCTCTAATATAAGAGAACAATTTATAGCAAAATAAAACAACAAATTAAATTATGTAAACATTTGGCAACGAATGGATGAAGACTGATTTCCGATAGTACGAATACTTGCAGACTGTTATAGCATAAGGAAATATAATGCATTGGAAGATTAAGAAGACGATAGAGTCGGAAAGACTATACAGGATGTGACTCAGTACGTTGAACACATTTTAACAATGTACTTAATAATTAGAAACAGGCCACCGGTGTAGTTCAAATGGCTTGCCTGCCGATCTGAAGTTGCGCTTGGGCGCGGGTTCGATCCCTTCCTGGGCTGATTACCTGGTTTGATTTTTCCCGAGGTTTTCCCCAACCGTAAGACGAATGCCTGGTAGTTGATACCGCGTCGTTATATAACAATAAATAAATAGGTAGATAGATAAATAGATAAATAAATAGATAGATAAATAGATAAATGAATAGATAAATAGGCAAATAAATAGATAAATAAATAAATAAATAACTACAGTAAGTAAATAAATAACTACAGTAAATAAATAAATACATAAACAAATAAATAAATAACTAAATAAATAAGTAAATAAATATTTAAATAATAAAATAAATAAATAAATAAATAAATAAATAAGGAAATAAGTACGTAAATTAATTACTTAATTAATTAACCAAATAATTAATTAATTGATCGATAAATAAATTAATCAATCAGTAAATTAATTAATTAATTAATGAAAGCAGTGTTGCTAGATTATGATGAGTACTAGTTGCCGATTTGCGAGTTGCATGTAGCCTAAAGTCACCTTAAAAACAAATAATAATTTCCGTGGGCCTATTCTAAACAAAATTCAATCAAAGTATGCTATATATATATATATATATATATATATATATATATATATATATATATATATATATATATATATTACTTTGGATAGTGCTATGTTTGTTTACATCGGTTCATATCTTTGGTGGTAGTAGTGAGAGTAGACAAAACTATAACGTTGTGTCGAAGCTACAGGAATAAAATAAAAAACTCACGAATGTTGTTTTTATTATTATTATTATTATTATTATTATTATTATTATTATTATTTCACTATCACGAATTCCATCAACGCTAGATAATCGCGTAGTTGATGCAGTGCATTAAATAACCAGTTAAAATGTTATTTTCTTCAACTTGCACAGAATAAATTTAGAGGATCTCGAGTGCGAATTCTGTGAAAGATTATAGTGCTCATGAATCGTTCGTTTCTCTTCTAAAGGGTGCGGCAAAACATCCTCCCTAATTTAAAGTTTACATAAAGAACAGATGGATCAAAATAAGGAAACTGTATTAATATGAACTGTATCTAAGCAGTGGGAAATTTAGGTTTACACGCGTTGCCATAGCGATATCAAATGACATGCGAAAACAACAAGAACTGAATAGCACATTGAATACACGGAACTGACATTCAATTAGTGCAAATTGTAATCTGTAACGAATTCCAACCATGCCGTGGACGGGTGAAGAACGTGCTTACGCTGTGGTATCGTTTCTGGTAAGTGGTAATTCCGTTGTCGCTGCTCAGATGTTTCCCGGACGCTTAATTTTTTCACGTCCCTTGGCCAGCACGATCACCAGACCTTGCACTCTGCAATTTTTTTTCTAGGGGGGCAACTTAAGGCTGAGGTGTTCAAACATCGGCCGAGGACTTTGCCAGACCTAAGAAATGCATTACAGAAAGAAATTGGTCTTATTCCTCAAGAAAGGCTAGTTAGAGCGATGCAGAATTTCCGAAGTCGCATTCCACAGTGCATTGATAGTGAAGGACACTACTTGAGAGACACGTTATTCAAAAAATGAAAAATTCCCACTGTTAAGATACCATTCATATTAATAAAGTTTCCTTATTTTGATACATCTGTTTTTTATTTAAACTTTAAATTAGGGAGGATGTTTTACCGCCAACTTTATAATCTTTGCTTCCCTGAAGGAACTATGGTTGCATGCATTAAATTAAACGACGAAGGCGCTGAAGATAAATGAAGCTCGAAATAACGTTTAAAATTTCGGGCTGTGTCTCCTAGGAAACGCAAAGCGCGCTGCAGTGCTGGCGCTGTTGAGCTTTATAAATAATGCGTAATACTGTGACGTGACGTGCACCAAGATGGAAGGTGACCAACTGGGTGAACAAGAGCTTCCTTGACCTATGTGGTTGGCGAGTGGCCTACACCGCTGCCGGAAATAGAACCACGTGAATCTGACCACGTGACGAACGCCAGTTAATTCAAGTGCAGCGCCGAGAGTGAATGACCACTCGAAAAGACCTGGGCCGGATGCGGCTTATTAAGGAATTATCATAAAACTGTTGAGGGAAACATAAATACTTCTTCATTTAACTACCATTTTCAATTGTAGATGGTAGTCATGATTGTTGAAATGGCATGACGCAGTACAGCAAATCTGAAGTTACAGGATGTGAACAGGAATGCTTGAAGATACCGCAACCTCTCCCATAGTTAACGTTATCAGCAAAAGATCTTGCGTTTGGCGAGAGATAAGGCCCATTTACAACGAAAATTAAACATAACCGTAACATAAACACAGAAGTTTGCGGCCAGGTTATCAAATGGGATCATTCACAATGATTCACATAAACACTGACATTAATATTGCCGTTAGACGTTAACGTGAAAGTTTGCGAACTCCAAACTTTCATGCTTATGCTTACGTGATTTGCAAAAAGTACACAATCGTGGAGCGCTGAAGTACACGACAGAATAATATGAGAAAATGGCGTCGTTGTTATGTTTCCATGGTTACCAAGTACCTTTGCGGTTATGTTTATATTCCCATCGTGAATGATGTGATATTACCGTAACGTTTACATTCTTAAAGGCCCATTCACAATGAAAATTAAACATAACCGTAACATAAACACAGAAGTTTGCGGCCAGGTTATCAAATGGGATCATTCACAATGATTCACATAAACACTGACATTAATATTGCCGTTAGACGTTAACGTGAAAGTTTGCGAACTCCAAACTTTCATGCTTATGCTTACGTGATTTGCAAAAAGTACACAATCGTGGAGCGCTGAAGTACACGACAGAATAATATGAGGAAATGGCGTCGTTGTTATGTTTCCATGGTTACCAAGTACCTTTGCGGTTATGTTTATATTCCCATCGTGAATGATGTGATATTACCGTAACGTTTACATTCTTAAAGGCCCATTCACAATGAAAATTAAACATAACCGTAACATAAACACAGAAGTTTGCGCCCAGGCTACCAAATGGGATCATTCACAATGATTCACATAAACACTGACATTAACATTGCCGTTAGACGTTAATATGAAAGTTTGCAAACTCCAAACTTTCATGCTTATGCTTACGTGATTTACAAACAGTACACAACCGTGGGGCGCTGAAGTATACGACAGAATAATATGAGGAAATGGCGTCGTTGTTATGTTTCCATGGTTACCAAGTATCTTTGCTGTTATGTTTATGTTCCCATCGTGAATGATGTGATTTTACCGTAACGTTTACATTCTTAAAGGCCCATTCACAATGAAAATTAAACATAACCGTAACATAAACACAGAAGTTTGCGCCCAGGCTACCAAATGGGATCATTCACAATGATTCACATAAACACTGACATTAACATTGCCGTTAGACGTTAACATGAAAGTTTGCAAACTCCAAACTTTCATGCTTATGCTTACGTGATTTACAAACAGTACACAATCGTGGGGCGCTTAAGTATGCGACAGAATAATATGAGGAAATGGCGTCGTTGTTATGTTTCCATGGTTATCAAGTATCTTTGCGGTTATGTTTATGTTCCCATCCTGAATGATGTGATTTTACCGTAACGTTTACATTCTTAAGTTGACGCTTACGTTTTGTTTAATTTTCATTGTGAATAGGCCTTTACACTCCGGACCAGCTTACTTCAAACCCAAAGAGTGAAACCTAACCATTTTTCTCCTGTTACTACATATGCTAGTGGATTATAGTGATTTTCTAGATGTCAGGTTGAATTTTCTTTTACCAACTTTGTTTCGAATTTCGAGTACTGACAAATACAACTGGCAGTTATTATCTAACTGTTAAGTTGGCAGCAATAATTTTGGTTTGCAGTAAAGGAAACTGATGAAATGGAAGTACCCAACTAAGCTTGCGAAATTTGAACGTCCTCTGAAGTTAAATATTTAGGCATAATTTTCGAAAATAATTTAAAATGGAACCAACACATTTATCTTTGTAATAGGCTAAATTACGTAAAATAATATATTATTTTGTTTTAGAGTCAATAATTTTATTACGCACAATATACTTAACTTTATTTCAATCGGTAATTATGTATGGAATTATAGGATGAAGTAGTTCATTTAAAACCAGTTTTAATCCACTTTATTTATTACAGAAGAAAATAATTGCAATATGTCTTCATAAACCTATTGATTTTACATCTCATAAATTGTTTCTAGAAGGAGGAAGAAAAGTAAAGAAGGTAAACTTGAGAATTCTAAATGAGGCAGTGGAGCAGGTAGTCAAAAGGAGAATAGCAATAGCAAATGAAGTTTTTAATAAAAAAAGGAGCACCTTCTGCGGACCTCTGGAAAAAGAACTAAGGAAGAGATTAGTGAAGTGCTTTGTGTGGAGTGTAGTATTGTATGAGGCAGAAACATGGACTTTACGACGAAATGAAGAGAAACGACTAGAAGCATTTGAAATGTGGATATGTAGAAGAATGAAGCGTGTGAAATGGACAGACAGAATAAGAAACGAAGCTGTGTTGGAAAGAGTGGGTGAAGAAAGAATGATGCTGAAACTGATCAGAAAGAGGAAAAAAAATTGACTGGGTCACTGGTTGAGGAGAAACTGCCTTCTGAAGGATGCACTGGAAGGAATGGTAAACGAGAGAAGAGTTCGGGGCAGAAGATATCTAATGATAGATGACATTAAGATATATGGATCAAATGAGGAGACAAAGAGGAAGGCAGAAAATAGGAAAGACTGGAGAATGCTGGATTTGCAGTGAAAAACCTGTACTTGGGCAGAACACTATGAATGAATGAATATATTACACCTCGAGATAAATGAACGTTAAGCCTACCTCCGTTGTGCCGATAATAACAGTAGAAGCAATGTACCGAAATAACGTGTACAAACGAATATATATTTTGGGTTTGTAAATCTGCCATTTCACTGACAGATTCATAGATAATAAATATGGTTCAATAACCATTATCTTAATCTGTTGTGACAATTTGTACTAATGTAATGAATTCGAAATTATTTCGTAGCATGGAAAAGTTACATTTATTCTCGGATGCTTTAGGCATATTCTAACGTCGTACCACAATCTAGTATATACAGTCCCGAAGCTTGAGTTGTGAGGGTACTAGGAACAATAGACTGTGCAGGTACTATTTCACATTAATAATAATAATAATAATAATAATAATAATAATAATAATAATAATAATGATAATTCTTTATTTATACTGGCAGAGTTAAGGCCATAGGTCCTTCTCTTACACTCTACCAGGTCACAAAGTATACAAGAGTTAAAATTTAACAAAAAGTTAAAGAACAGAATACTAACATATTACAAATAATAATAATAATAATAATAATAATAATAATAATAATAATAATAATAATAATAATAATAGCATAATAAAATCGACACTAAACAACATGAAAATAATACCATAATAGAAAAAAAGAAAGTAAAATGCATTGGAATATAGTGAAAGCAACTCATTTAGTACAAATTGTTAATATGGAAAAACGTAAGGAAGAATATATCAAAATGGAATGTAATAAAATAATAATAAAAAAGAAAAGAAATACGAAAATTAAATAAAACTGACGATAAAAAGGCTATGATAATAAATTCATCGGCTGATAAAGAGAACAAAAAGGGGAAAGGAAGGAAAAAGAAATATATAGGCTATATTTATTTTTGAAACTAGGCAATGTCCGACAGTCTCTGACATGTTGTGGTAGAGTGTTCCAGAGATGAGCTGCAGAGACGGTGAAAGATGAAGAGTAGAAAGATGTTCTGTGTTTAGGAATGGAGAGTGTGATATGGTGTTGTGAGCGAGTATCTATTTCGTGATGTGAGGACAAATGTTGAAAACTAGAAGCTAGGTAGCTAGCATTGTCTGTAATGAGGCGATAGTAGCGATCCTAGTGGTTAGCAACTATCTATGGATGCATATTTACTACGTATTGAACTTCGTGACTGTATATACTAGACTGTGGTCGTACGTCCAAAACATGCGCCGTTTCTTTCTTTATTGATTTATTAACTGACACAGAACGACACAAACAAGGATGATTTGAGATAGAGAAATTGAATTGACATTTTAAAAGCGAAATTCTGTCGATAGGAAGAGTAGTTGTGTCAGTATTATGTAAAATAACTGGATGAATCTGGCTATATTAAGACGCTTATGAACCTAGTTTTCCATAAGAAAAACTACTTTTAAAGGGCTGACGGGGGACCATGAACCAGTTGGCGTAGAGAGCTGCAAGGTTGGTGTGGGAACTTGACGTCGTCAAGGACTCGCATTCAATCACATCGCTTTCTGCAATGGTCACCACAGAATGTGGGGTCACTGGAGACTAGATCATTACTGCTTGTTCTCGGCTATTTAAAAGTGACCTCATTTACTGGTACCGTTTGAGTGAAATACAGGGGAGGCATATTCGGGAGTTCATGAAAGTAACAATTAGAACTCCGTGTCGTAGCATTTCTCTGTAATGAATAATTATAGACTACAACAGACTCCGCGATTTTCTAGTCAGATTACGAGCAAAAGTAAGGAGTTTTGAGGATGAAACAAAGTGATTCAAGAAAACTAGCCTCGAGACTTTCTTTGTCTATACCATGGATTTGAACCTTGTTCTCCTTGCATACAGCTGAATTGTCTTCGTTAACATTATACAGGGAGTGTGTGAAATGTGCATTCTCTTTAAGTTAACAGAAACTAGCACTACTAGCAGTACTGTCATCAGTGGCAAGCATTCGGCTTAAGTTGCTGAAGCTCTGCTTCACTATAATTACTGTTAAATATAAAAATTAAATACTAAAAACATTATTATCAAAAGTTCCTTTATACTATAGTGTCCACACTAACGGTATTACTAATAAACCGTGCATAGTTTTTATACGAGACTTATGCAGAGTTGAGACAGAAAACGTTACTAATAAACCATGCATAAGTGATGGATGTATAAACAGTCTGTAGCTGTACAATGGGAATTGCTTTGCAGTAGTTATATATACGAAACCCCTTGTTTAAGCGTTGTATATAGAGAAAAAATGGCCGCCCCTCTAACAGCTGTTCGTATCGACTGTCATTTTATGATGATGGTTGCCTTGTAACCACAGAAGAACACACCAAAGAGCACAAAATAAGTAGAATATTATTGCTGTAGCTTGTACTCTTTGACCAAAATATAGTGTTGTAATCGATCAGAGCCAGTTGTACTATCGATACTTAACACGGCACACTAGAACGCTCTACCGGATGCAATAGAGAACCTCAGATATTCTATTACCTTTCGTAATGAAGTAATGACGAAACTATGACGTAGCTGTGTAACAGTTGTACTGTTATACACGACGTATGTAGTGATTATTAGTAAGGAATTTACACACGACTTATAAACGAGATACTCATTGTATAAGTATAAGAGAGTTAAACGTCTGTATATAGAGTTTTTATTAGTAAGACCGTAAGAGTACACAGAAATAATAGCTTATAATTTCACAATCGTATATTATAATTCCTTAAGATAAAGCTCAATCAATAGGAAAACTCTCCAAGATTTCGTTTCATACATTTTCCATGGCCACTGTTGTGTGCAATGTTGTTTCAAGCTTATTGTTGCATGGTCATTGTTGTGTGAAATGTTCGTTTCAAGCTTATTGTTGCATGGTCATTGTTGTGTGAAATGTTCGTTTCAAGCTTATTGTTGCATGAATGAAAATTTGCATTTATCAGTCTGGTACCTTGTCGTTAGAGATGTGGACGGTAAAGCAAAAAGGTTCAATGCGTGCTCTGGTTTGCAGAATTGAATTCTGTTACGCGTGTTCAGCGGCGCATACAGAGGGAATAGAATGTGGATCCTCCTACACGCAAATCCATTTACAAGTGGGATAGAACTCTACGAGGTAATGGAAACAGCTAGAGAAATATAATAATAATAATAATAATAATAATAATAATAATAATAATAATAATAATAATACTTACTTACTTACTTACTTACTTACTTACTTACTTACTTACTTACTTACTTACTTACTTACTTACTGGCTTTTAAGGAACCTGTAGGTTCATTGCCGCCCTCACATAACCCGGCCATTGGTCCCTATCCTGAGCAAGATTAATCCAGTCTCTACCATCATATCCTACCTCCCTCAAATCCATTTTAATATTATCCTCCCATCTACGTCTCGGCCTCCCCAAAGGTCTTTTTCTCTCCGGCCTCCCAACTAACACTCTATATGCATTTCTGGATTCGCCCATACATGCTACATGTCCTGCCCATCTCAAACGTCTGGATTTTATGTTCCTAATTATGTCAGGTGAAGTATACAATGCGTGCAGCTCTGCGTTGTGTAACTTTCTCCATTCTCCTGTAACTTCATGCCTCTTAGCCCCAAATATTTTCCTAAGAACCTTATTCTCAAACACCCTTAATCTCTGTTCCTCTCTCAAAGTGAGAGTCCAAGTTTCACAACCATACAGAACAACCGGTAATATAACTGTTTTATAAATTCTAACTTTCAGACTTTTTGACAGAAGACTAGATGACAAAAGCTTCTCAACCGAATAATAACAGGCATTTCCCATATTTATTCTGCGTTTAATTTCCTCCCGAGTGTCATTTATATTTGTTACTTTGCTCCAAGATATTTGAATTTTTCCACCTCTTCGAAGGCTAAATCTCCAATTTTTATAGTTCCATTTCGTACAATATTCTGGTCACGAGACATGATCATATACTTTGTCTTTTCGGGATTTACTTCCAACCCTATCGCTCTTCTTGCTTCAACAAGAATTTCCGCGTTTTCCTTAATCGTTTGTGGATTTTCTCCTAACATATTCACCTCATACGCATAGACAAGAAGCTGTGTAACCCGTTCAATTCCAAACCCTCTGTGTTATCCTGAACTTTCCTAATGGCATATCCTAGAGCGAAATTAAAAAGTAAAGGTGATAGTGCATCTCCCCGCTTTATAATAATAATAATAATAATAATAATAATAATAATAATAATAATAATAATCTAGGAAATTGCTTCACCTATATTTTGGATCACAGTTCGCTGTACATATTTTTAATGATAAAGCCAACATTTGGTCATCGTGGGCATGTTGAAAGAGATTCGTTATTTCCGCTCATTATTTTCCCATTCGCTGTCTGTTATGCAATCGTAATCGCCGTTCATTGCTCTCTTTTATGAAAACAGAAGAGACCTCGGCGAATCACGCGACTTGTGTGCCATACCATCACGTGATGGTGAACACGCATCATAGGGAAGTGACGGGAAGTGAAAAAGATGAAGACCGAAATGAGGAAAAAAATACAAAAAATAACATAAAATCAAAATGCAAACAAAAATAATATAAAGAGAGGAGAAGGAGAAGAAGAAGAAGAAGAAGAAGAAGAAGAAGAAGAAGAAGACGAAGAAGAATATAAAAAATAAAAATATGGAATGAAACAAAGAAAAGAAACGTAAAGAAAAAAATGCAAATACAATAAGTGACGAGCTAAGAGAATATAAAAGAATGCAGGTCACCAGCGTAACTCAGTCGGCTAAGGCGCTTGCCTGTAGATCAGAAGTTGCGCTCGGGCGTGAGTTTGATTCCCGCTGGGCTGATTACCTGGTTGGGTTTTTTCCGGAGTTTTCCCCAGCCGTAAGGCAAATGTCAGGTAATCTATGGCGAATCACCGGCCTCATCTCGTCAAATAACATCTCACTATCACCAATTCCATCGACGTTAAATAACCTAGTAGTTGATACAGCGTCGTTAAATAACCAAGTAAAAAGAAGGAATACAAAATATTGAATGAAACAAAGAAAAGAGAATTAAAAAATAAAATAAGTGGCAGCTAGAAAACGAAAATAAATGTAGAAGAGAAAAGAGTGCAAAGAAAAGAGATGGAACTACTCTAAAGAAAATAGAAAATAGAAAAAAGATAAAATAGAGAACACGAACATTAAGTGTCAGTGAAATGTGTCATAGTGCCAGTGCAATGAGTGAGATGAGAGTGAAACTTGTGTAGGTTGTAATGGAAAATTAGGTTCACCTATTAATTAGGTTATTTTATGTATTATTATTAATTGTAGTTATTGTGTATGAATTGTATTGTGTATTATTTTTGTGTGTAACTAAGTTATCACTGCCACCGGGTGTTTTCTCACTTGCAGTGTAAATAAATAAATACATAAGGAAAATAAAATGTAAAGAGAAAGAGAAACATAGTGAAAAGAAAAATACAAAAGAAAAAAAGAAAAATGCAAATGAAGACGAGAGAAACAGTATGAATGAAATATATTTCCCAGAAGTGTTATTGTTGTTGCAGAGAAAGGAGAAAGAATGAAAATCAGTATGTAGAATGGTAGAGGAGAGGAGAGGAGAGGAGAGGAGAGGAGAGGAGAGGAGAGGAGAGGAGAGGAGAGGAGAGGAGAGGAGAGGAGAGGAGAGGAGAGGAGAGGAGAGGAGAGGAGAGGAGAGGAGAGGAGAGGAGAGGAGAGGAATTAACAAAGGAAGAAGAAAAGTTATGAATAATGAAAAGTTAAGAAGATGGGAAATAAAAAGAAGAAATAATAATAAAAGTGAGAAGGAATAAAAATAAGAATGGAAAGATTAATCTATACTAATAATAAATCTGTAGCCCAAATTTTTCTGGTAATTTTCGATTTTCCAAAAATAATTGGTCCTAACATATATAATTAACCACCCTGAAACCGAAAATCGCTTTTTTGAAATTTTTGTCTGTCTGTATGTTTGTTACCTTTTCACGCGATAATGGCTGAACGGATTTCGATGAAAATTGGAATATAAATTAAGTTCGTTGTAACTTAGATTTTAGGCTATATGGCATTCAAAATACATTATTTAAAAGGGGGATTATAAGGGGGTCTGAATTAAATCGAAATATCTCGCTTATTATTGATTTTTGTGAAAAATGTTACATAACAAAAGTTTCTTTAAAAATAATTTGCGATAAGTTTTATTCCACGAAACATTTTGATAGGACTGATATTTAATGAGATAAATGAGTTTTAAAATTAAAATAACTGCCATCTAAGGCCGTGTAATGAATTAAAAAATAAATGACTTCGTCTATAAGGGGCCTTGGACAGCAACAATCGAAAGCTATGAAAGATAGCCTACAGAGAATGTTTGTGTGTTTGTATGAAGTAATATCGGAAGCTAAGTTAACCGATTTGTATAATTAATTATTATTTCACCATTGGAAAGTGTAGTTTCTCTAGATGGACATAATACTATAATGTTATTACAGTAACTTCTGATATGATATAATATAATATAATATAATATAATATAATATAAAATAATATAATATAATATAACATAGTATAGTATGTAATATTATATAATATAATTTAAGTTATTTGAAGGGTTCAGAACCATAGTAGGCCAAGCGCCATTTACTGAATACGTAGAAAACAAGGGTTAAAATTAAGTTATTACTATAATTCAATGGAAACCTATAACAAGTAAAATAAAATATACACATTAAATCTAAATGATGTCAATCTTCATTAAACTATGGTTGCATGTAATAAAAATTAAGAAACATGTTAAAGGAATTGTCATTGCACCAAATGAGTGTCTCTGGACCAAAATGATCGCATTTTAATTATTTGGATGCAATTTAAATTAAGTAACATATTAAACGATTTATCCTTCTATCAAACTCGAATGTTCCCTGGATCAAATGTCCTATTTTAATTATGTAATTACTTTATATTTTTATTTCTAACGGGTGCAGCGGAGCGCACGGGTACGGTTAGTATGGAATATAAAATAGATAGACTATGAACAAATATAGACAAAACTCTCTTTTTTTTCGGAGCCACCACATTTTTCCCACACGTGCAATGAGAAAACCATTCAAGCTAAAATAAAAATACATTTACTAAAACATATTAAACGATATTATGATTAATTAACAAAACACGTTACACACTGGAGCTTTTTTCTAGAAACGATTTTTTTCACATTATGGTTAGTCATAGAGACATAAAAACATCGATTCAGGGGCCACAGAAAATGTTTAGGCTCCCATGGCGACCTGGCGCCCGGGATTTGTCTACCCCTGGGTATGAAAATGAAGATAAAGGGAAACAGAGAAATAAGGGGACTAATAGAGAGGTAAATAAAGCGAAAATGAAACAACGAAATAAAAATAAGAATAAACAGGGATGGAAAAGAAAACTTGTGGGAGGGAGAGAGACGGGGAAGTGGAAGAGGGAGGGAAGTTAGAATGAAAAAAAAGAAGAATGAAAGAAATCAAAGATAGAGGATAAATGTAAGAATAAAAGGGAAGGAAATAAAATTGAAGGTTCAAAAGAAAGAGAAGAAAGAAGAAACAATTAAGGGAAGAAAATGAGGAAGAATAAATTTAAACAAAGAAAAGAAAAACGAAACAAAACACTGCTACATAAAGTTAGTTTTAACACTAAATTTGAAGTCTCAATAATTTGTATAATCTTGAGGAATTAAAACCTCAGAAAGTAAATAATTAGGCCAGCCATAGATCAGATCGGCCACCGGTATAGCTTAGACTGTAACTAGCTGCACTCAGGTGTGGGTTCGAATCCCGCTTAAGCTGATTATCTGGTTTGGTTTTTCTCGAGGTGTCCCCTATGCTGTAAGGTGAATATCAAGTAATCCCATGGCGTATTCTCAAACTGAACTCGCTGTCACCAATTCCACAGATCCTTAGATAACGTCTTACTAAAGCGTCGTTAAATAAGCAACTTAAAAAGGGGAAGATAGATAAATTCAGAAATAATTATGGTGGACAAATTGAGAGATAGATTTTCTCCAGGCGATTTATTTCATGCCATTGTCCCGTCATAGTCGTGTGTTTCTTTTTATCTATCTGCTTAGCTTGTTTATATTTAAATGACCGTTGAATAAATAAATTTCCATTTAAACAGATGACTAAATAGAAAAGTAGAGGTTCCATGACGTAGTCAAAACAGTTGCAATCTCGTTTCGAATGTCACGCAATGTTTGTATTAACAGCACTAGTGTAAACTGATATAGAAAGTTACGTAAATATGGACCAAGTGTTTAAGAAAATATAAACAAATGATAATGTGGAATTACTCGTATATACTCGACGGAGAGGCTGAAATTAACACTTCAAGAAGCTTATTTATGGAGACAGAAGATGCTTGAGCTAAATTTTGTGAGGGTCACGTAATAAGGGGATGATTTAAATATAATTTTAATCGGTTTTAAAGATGCTGTATCAATTTTATTTTGAGACAGACTTTACCAATGAAACGTGGACACCTGCAACAATACTCAGTTCAGTTTTTAAACCATAAGGCCACGTATAGGGAAACTCTGTGCAACTCACCAAGCGCAGACTTCACATTAATTAAAAAAAAAATAGGCGAGTTTTCAAAAACGATAATAAAAATCTTTTATCGAACATCCAGCTTAGATAGGTTGTGATTTTTTACACATACCTTTGTTTTTTTCTCTTGCCACTCAAGTTGCTGTTTGCTTTTTTAGAATTTTCGGTTGCGTATTGACATCGACCTATCTACAACACTGGATGTCCGACACTACATAGAAGTTATCAGTGAATTTTTTCTGGCGGAACGCGCTGGAACGGCCGTTCCGGCACCTTTTTGTTGCATTCTTCATCATAGAACCGAAATATGTGTGAATATGTTTTAATACAATCTTTCTTTGAATTCCGCTTAGATCTTGAAAGTCTTAGTTGGACGAAAAGGAGGTTAAAAACGACAAAATTCCCGTGCAGTGAACAATAATCATCTCCCCGTTCGCTATAAAATATTCTACACAGAGTTCCACAACCTTTTTCTACAGAAGAAAAGCACTATTTTTATTATTAATAAAAACAAATAAGTGTGTCGTGATATCGTGGGCGTTCAGTAAAGTGTGTCGTCAGTTAAAAAAAAGGTTGGGAACCACTGCATTACTCTATTCTATCCTGTTGTAATACATTCTACCAATATTTGTACCCTATTCTACACGGTTGTATCATTGTTTCAGTCCCTTATAAGCCAATGCATCTCGTTTTACTTATTTTTCATCGTAATTTACACTATCTAATCCTGTGCTTTCATACTATATTTAATTTTATCCTATTCTGCCGTGTAAAAGACAAAGTATATGATTATGTCTCGTGACGAGAATATTGTACCAAATGGAAATATAAAAATTGGAAATTTATCTTTTGAGGAAGTGGAGAAGTTCAAATATCTGGGAGCAACAGTAAGAAATATAAATGATACTCGGGAGGAAATTAAACACAGAATAAATATGGGAAACGCTTGTTATTATTCGGTTGAGAAACTTTTATCATCCAGTCTGCTGTCGAAAAACCTGAAAGTTAGAATTTATAAAACAGTTATATTACCGATTGTTCTGTATGGTTGTGAAACTTGGACTCTCACTTTGAGAGAGGAACAGAGATTAAGGATGTTTAAGAATAAGGTGCTTAGAAAAATATTTGGGGCTAAGAGGGATGAAGTTACAGGAGAATGGAGAAAGTTACACAACACAGAACTGCACGCATTGTATTCTTCACCTGACATAATTAGGAACATTAAATCTAGACGTTTGAGATGGGAAGGGCATGTAGCACGTATGGGCGAATCCAGAAATGCATATAGAGTGTTAGTTGGGAGGCCGGAGGGAAAAAGACCTTTGGGGAGGCTGAGGCGTAGATGGAAAGATAATATTAAAATGGATTTGAGGGAGGTAGGATATGATGGTAGAGACTGGATTAATCTTGCTCAGGATAGGGACCAATGGCGGGCTTATGTGAGGGCGGCAATGAACCTCCGGGTTCCTTAAAAGCCAGTAAATAAGTAAGTATTCAGCCGTGTACAGTAGTTGTATCATACCCAAATCTATTACGTCGCACATATGCCGTTCTATTATATTATACTCTATTATTTTCTTACTCAATTAAATTTCACTGTTTTTAACATTAAAAAAAGTAATTCCAAACTTTCCCTCTTATAGGTAAATGTTTCCCCGTAAGCCACAATCTCTCAGCGGCACGCCGCCTCACCTGACCGAAGATGCGCCTTGCCAGCCGGCTATTGTTAGCTCAATATGCGGGGAGCATTGCCAGAACGCGGCACTGTAACCACGTGTGTCGTCGAGACTAACAATCCGATACAAGATACTACAGTTGAGTGCGGGACTCTGTATTAAAATGCAATTGAAATTTTATTAAAATCGACGTTTACTTTCTCAATTTCTTGTGATGTTACAATACATATATATGAATAGATTCAAATTTATTTACAATTTACATTTGAAATGAATACATAATACGAATAGATACCCGAAATGAGCATATGCTCGTGCTCGGCTACAGTCCAGTAGTCTACATAAATTTTACAGAGACTATTACACTCTTACTACGTCATACTACTTTTGACCAATAAAACGGTACGAAAGGACGTATTTCAACCAATCATGGCTGCTTATCGCACAATTTTATCGCGTCCCTAGCATTTGTTTAATTTTATCGCGTCCCTAGCATTTGTTTCTTTGTTTACCAACATTTGAAACTGCGCTGGTCTGGACGTCAAAAAAAAAAAAAAATATATATATATATATATAAAATTACAAACCACTCCAGTTGATGCACAGCAGTTTCAAATATGACTCGCATTGGCATTCAAGAACAAGAATTAATAAAAATCACTGATCATACCTATGCATCTTCTGAAATCCGATTTACAAATAAATGAAGAGCACCATTCGGAAATCCTGAATAAGTTGAATACACCATGTAGGCCTAAATCAACAAGTTCCACTTCTATTACGCACACGTCCAATGTAACATCAATTGAACCACCAACCACATTCAAATTTGAAAATTGTACATTCAATAATCATTCCTTTTAAAATTTTTTATTCGGAAATTCTGAATAAGTTGAATACACCATGTAGGCCTAAATCAACGAGTTCCACTTCTATTACGCACACGTCCAATATAACATCAATTGAACCACCAACCACATTCAAATTTGAAAATTGTACATTCAATAATTATTCCTTTTAAAATTATTCATGTTTATTTTTTATGTCATCGTCGTTAATTAAAACTTTTCTAACACTTGTGTACAGTATATTAGTTAGGTTATGTTATAGCTTCTGCTATATGATATTATGGACAGTCACGTATCAGAGATTGTTTGATATTAAGATTTATTGAATAGTAATCATTACAGTGTCTGTATAAAGACACTACTGCCATCTAGTATGCATCTAGCGTAATATTTGTAATGTTGAGATGGTACGATAATACATTTGAAGACAGTTGTATTTTCATAAGTCAATTAATATTTTATTGCATTGGAGTACTTCGTTACTTCTAATCTTTATATACTTTCTTCTAATCGTGTAATAGTCAATTAAATCCCACTCGAGTTTTGATTTTCTCTAGATAAATCAAAACGTCTAGTGAGATTACTGTTGATAAAATAATAATGCTGATGATAGAAATAATAGTAACAACAACAACAATAATAATATTAATAATAATAATAATAATAATAATAAAAATAGAATAGAATAATCGTGGCGGAGATGATACAAAGATAGTAATACAAAATAATTATTAATAATAATAATAATAATAATAATAATAATAATAATATTAGTGATAAAACAAAAATATTTACAATAATAAAATAAATAATAAGACGGATAATAGTACATTATGCAACGAGCCTATAATGATAGTAATTAAGAAGTGAGTATGGGTGTTTATGAAACGAGCGCAAGCGAGTTTCATAATTTTCATACGAGCTTCTTAATTACCATTATAGGCGAGTTTCATACGACTTTTTATGCTCGACCATATTTCTAACTTGAAATTATTCATTTTATTTGTATCTAACTGACCTTGAGCAATACCTCGTAAATTGTGAGATGTGCGCAGACGCGAAAGTATTGATTTTTTCCGAGGAACAGATGTCGACATTGACCTTGATAGCCTATAAGAACCTACAGAGTAAACTAAATATTAACTTTGATATAACATTGAAATTAAATTAGACATTGAAAAACGAGATGACAAATTGAATTTATTTGAATATTATTTACAATTAACGCTAATTATTATAGTAACAGAACATAACCTTCTGCGACATTATTGGATTTCCAGCCTCCGTGACTTTTCGCTAATTCTCTTTCGATTGCATATCCGAGAATAATCGATACTTGCTGTTTTATAACGGTACAGAGCTGACTTGTCATTGGCTGAACACCTGTACTTTAATGAGTAGGTGTACTTTAATTACTTGCATTAAATGACTGCTACCAGGTGTATAATTACTATATTTCGGCATGGTCGAGCATAAAATAAAATATGAAACCACTAGCGGGAGTTAACACAACTTAAATAAGCATATAATAACCGGGAAAAAAATGAACTCGAAAATCAACAGAAAAGTTCGTTGTATCGCAGACGACTGCAACCGCCGTATTGACATTGTGTTGTGCATTAATGGTAGTAGAGGGGAGCCGAAAGTCTACATAACTGCCGTTCACTTCGAATCTTCTCGTACAATCATGGAAAGTTAATGCTGCAAAACCAAAATGTCTACGAGTCAAACTGTTCATTATTACCAGGATAAATACAAATAACACTGAAATATATTATTCAAGTTTCAGTTATAGATCTCCCCCTTTTGTGCAAGAGGTATGATATTTTATGAATGGCGGGGAAAATATAAATTTCAAGAACTCTCTAGTGACAAGAGATAGTGACAAGTACAATCAAGTGTATCTCTGGCGATGCTAAGAAATCATTTATTGGAGATATACACTGTTATTAATTAAGAAAATGATCTATTTATATTTATTACAATGTTTTATCTTATAGGTTACATACATCAGATAATTACAATAAAAATTAGTACTTTATAATGCTAGTAACACTTAAAAAATAATAAAATTTATCAAATATCATACAAACATTTTCACTTTATTTTAAACTTAAGAATGTGTAAATTGCTTAGGTCTGGATTAATTTTCAATACTGAATTGTATAGTCTTGGTCCATAATTCCTACTGTGTCTTAAACCAGCACTCGATTTCGAGATATTTATTGAAATTTAAGTTTCCAGCATTCCTCATTCCGAATATGTGTGGATTTCTGCATGCTGACCGTCTATCCATCTGTCCTTCGTCGACATGTATACGCTCTGGTATTCAAAGCGACTAGAGGCATTTCTTTTCACGTTAATCGTGTGTGTTCAAGGTACCAATGAGAAAAATTGTGATATTTTATGACGAAAGCTTTACTCTGACGTCACTCGTGATGCAATAGAAGCAGAAGTGCAAGATGGACCGTGCGGTCCGTCTTGCTCCATTCTATATTTAAAATGTGCCTCAAGGTTTCCCATATTAAAACCTAAAAAAAAAGAGTCGTTCTACCAAAAAATATTATTATTGTTGTTGTTGCTACTGTTATTGTTTAGTCAACTGTCCGAAGACAGGTCTGAACCTCATAAGTAACACCATAAGGCATCACTATTATTATTATTATTATTATTATTATTATTATTATTATTATTATTATTATTATTATCATCATCATCATCATCATCATTATTTCACTGTGAAAAATCTTTATTGGTCGAAAATTAACCGTATACAGAGTGGCCGTACGTAGTGTCATTAATGTCAGTGGGTTATTCTTTGAGATATTTCAAACAAAAAAGCTAAATACAATTTAGCTCGTTTTTGCTTCCTTTTCGAGATAAAAATTGTTTTTGCATGAAACATTTCAAACATTTGGGAAAGACATTGATTGAATTCCCAATATGCTGAGCCAATTTAAGAGAACAGTGTATTATAATAATAAACGATGGAAAGAATTTTAGTTTTGTCCTTTAGTTGTGCAGAAATTTGATTCGAACAGATGTAACATTTTAAAATTCTTGTCAGACTGAAAAATTACATTTGTTCAGATCAAATTTCTGCACATTTAAGTCAAGGTCTTTCCTAAAACACGCTATTAAATGTTTAATATAAAACACTTTTTATCTCGAAAAGAAAACAAAAACGAGCAAAATTATATATAACTTTTTTGTTTGAAATATCTCAAAGAATAACGCCCTAGAATTAATGACAATACTTACGGTTCACTCTATATATAAGATTATGTGAAAGTTCATAATATCAGCCTCAAGTATTGATTTCATCTTAATTGTTGGTCTATTGGCCTTAACGGGACACATCGGCTTGTTCATTCATTCATATTGCGTCTAGAATCTGATCTATATTATTCTGTGCAGTTAATTGGACGTAGTTTTCAGAGTATTATCTATAATAATGTCACAAGAGGCCTTCATTGAATATAAATCTGAAAAATTTTTGTTTGAACGTCTAACGAACTTAGTTTGCAGCAGCATTTGCTGCACAAGCCACTAGTATCTCTAAAATTCGCTCACAAAATGTTAATAATTATATATTTATGAATACTTAAGCTATTCAGACATTGTGAAGTCGAAATAGATGAATAACGATTACTGCAATAAAGAAATTGAATGTTATTCAGTAATGCGAATTGAGAAAAGCGAAATACAGGTTTAAAAATATTAATTACATGTACTGCGCTTTTCTCTTGTTATTATAACAGAAATACGTTTTCATTATCTGCTGAAATCATAATTTAATTTAAACATTTATAGTATAATTGCAAATAACCTGATTAATACATTAATTAAATGAACAATTGTTACGAAGGAGTGTCATTTTCTCTGAATACAATGGACATGGAATTTTAAGATGTAGATGTGGAAGTAGGATTTCGCACTTTATTTAGTACAATGGATTCATGCTCATCGATTTACGTGGAAACAGTTGGCGGCACTGACTAAACAAAAGAACGACCATACATAAATTGATAGCGATAACTCAAGCTGCAGAAATGATCGCGATGTATGACTGTGATTGGTCGGAATTCAAAATTTCATTACTGGCCGAAAATGGAATGACGTCATATAAACGAAATAGTCTGTAGTAATGTCACGAGAGGTGTGAGATCTACCGATAAATCCACGAGCGAAGCGAGTGGATTTATCTGGGAAATCTCAGACCTCGAGTGACATTTATTAGGACTCTTTCGTGAATAAAATAAAAATTTAAATAATATATCCCTAAAATTCGATCACAAAATGTTAATAATTGTATATTAACGAATACTAAACCTATTCAGACATTGTGAAGTTGAAATACTCGTAGATGAATATCGATTATTGCAATAAAGAAATTCGATGTTATTATTCAGTAATGCCAATTGCGAAAATCGAAATACAGGTTTAACATTGTTAATTACATGTACTGCACTTTTCTCTTATTATTATAACAAATACATTTTCATTATCTGCTGAAATCATAATTTAATTTAACAGTAACAGTGGGGACAGCTATATACCAATGCTTATGTATTCACAGTGAGACATGTTGCTACACAGTGAAGCCATCTCTGTATAGATAGGCCTAATTAAAACACGAATTTTTATTACGCCATACGAAAGGCAGTTTGATCAAAGACATTATTACTATGCAAGGTCTTTGAGTTTGATATGTGATGATGTTACATAAATTTGAACGTCTATTAGTTGTTTAATTTCAATACAAATGTTATAGGCTACAATTTTATAGGTTACGTTAGGCCTCCTGTGGAACCAGGACCAATGTCAGCTGTGCCTTGTTTCGACCGTTACAATGAGTGCTGCACGAAAGCATTTTTTATAGCTCGACAAACGCATTCTCGCTACAGTGTGTAACGGAACTAAAGCTGCATCTACACAGTTCAATATTTCAATCGCGTATGCGTGCAATCAGGGAAGAATATTGAAAGAATCAAGTTTAAAGGTACGTTCAATTAAGATGCATGAAGATTTTGTTTCTACATGTTGCGCCGTTTTTAACGTCGTCTTCACTGCGTCAATATATTAATTAATATTAAATATCAATCTTGCATTCATTGCTTTAAAGTTGAAAGAAAAGTTTAACCGTGTAGTTGCATCTTAATGTATTTATGATCATCAATTTACGGGGAAACAGTTGGCGACAACGACTAAAACAAAAGAACGACCATGCGATAAATTGATAGCGATAAATCTAGCTGCAAAAATTATCGCAAAGTATGACTGTGATTGGTTGGATTTCAAAATTTCATTACACTGCATTGGTCGAAAATGGAATGACGTCATATAAACGAAATAGTCGGTGTAATTTATTACTACTACTACTAATTCTAAACTACCGGTACAGCACAGCATAAACGCTTCAAACAGTACGCAGAAACTAAGTGCTGTTACTGATCAGACAGGAGTGGGGGATAAGTCCTTTGGCTTGAATCTGTGGAAGAGTGCGGATCTGCTCTTGTGGAATACTGTTTACTCTAGATAGTGTAATATAGCATTGTTCTATTCCTACTACGTTAGAGTATTTTAAAATACAGTAGAACCCCGATTATCCGCCACCCTATAAACCGACTCTCGGATTATCCGACTTTTTTTTCTAGCTCTTATTTTCTTTTTGCTACAGAAAAATATATGTAGTACTGTACGTTATGTTTCTACATAGTTTTTCTATACAAGGTTATTACAAGCCTTTACTCTTACTACGAAGTATATAATAAAAATGCTTCAGCAACAGAAATAGTTACTTGTAAAACAATCACTACTTGCTTCTAAAGAAATTACCCCAAGAATTTCCACAAACTCGTACCGGTTATGCAATTCAGTCCTTATCCTTACTATTCGGGCGGCCTTACTGTATAACTTCTATGCAAAATGTCTTCCACAGTTGTCAAAAGAAAATAATTGTGTTTATTTATTTTTTAAAAAATCACAAATAATTGAGAGGTCTGGGAAAGAAGAAACTGTGGTTAATGCTGCATCAGAGTAGGAGATTGGCGTTACAACTGTACGCGATTGAAGAAAAAAAAAAGGATAAAGTGTATATAGTATGTAAATCTACAACATGAGACTTCTACTATTCCTATCTTTCCGCAGACAATCATCAATCAACAACCCTTGATCCTTAAGAACCCGTCGTTGACAATCGAACTTTCAGTGAGCTCCTGATCCACTACATAGCACGTTAAACACAAGACCAGGAAGGAAATTACGAAATTGTGTATTCTGAACTTCAGCTATAAACATCTTTTATGGTACGGATTATCCGATTTTTTCGATTAACCGTTCATTCCACCCCCTTCATTACCACGGATAATAGAGGTTGTACTGTAATCTTAAAGTGTAAAATGTCTTGTCTCTCTGTCACACCTCTCGTTATCAGTTAGTGCAGACGTCTCAATAGGGCCTTCTCAGAGCACTTCCTCCTCTTTCTCTTTTTCAATGTAAGAGTGGAACAAGATGCAGGAGAAGTTCGTGTATCTCCGGATGACGTCATTGACCGCGACGTTTGAATAGACATCTGCAACCGCTACGATGTAACAATCAGTCATTGTGTCCATCTCCGAGGAAAGAATGTTCTTATTACCGCAAATGTATGAAGAAATAAAAGCTTTCATAGGGAAAGCGAAATTGTGGGAGACGCAAGTTTCAGTGGGTAACTGTTACCACTTTATTAATCTAAAATTGTTACCTGATTTCAATCAAGACCAGTGTAACAAATATAATGAAATACTGAAGGACTTGAGAAAAGAATTTCAGATCAGATTTAAGATTTGAATAGTTCTCATTTAAAATAATTGCTTGTGAATTTCTAAGGTGTTTAGGTTATTTTTAATTATTGAAAACATTACGAAATATATTATTTAACTATTATTGTAATTAATGTATTAATATTAGCGTAACGTAAGAATACTTACTTTAACAATCAACAAGTTTTTATTGTAATTTTATTATTATTATTTAATTGAATTTTATTTTATTAAATATAGTATAAACTTAAAAAAAGAGCGATACCAAAAACCTTTATTAGAAATGAAATATTGTTATTGTTTGGTCAACTGTTCGAAGACAGATCTGAACCTCACAAGTGATACCAACAAGGCACCACTTATGAGTCAACTAGGCCAGGAGATAATGGAGTAAGGTGGCCAGTTCCTGGTGCTTAAATAATTACGTAACATGTATGGTTCTTCATGCTTCAGATGTCTTCTTTTTACTCATAGATAGTATATAATTAGAAAATAAATGTATTATTATTGTTATTATTATTATTATTATTATTATTATTATTATTATTATTATTATTATTATTATTATTATTACTGCAAACTACTTAAGAAATTCCTTCCGAAAACAACCGTCTATAGTGACAGTACAACTCAAAAGTGCAGCTTTGTGGCATTTCTCCCGCGACAGTTACAACTTAGCTCGCTCATGCTTGTAACATTAATCAGCGATCGGCTATCTTCGGGTACTGCGCTTATCTCTTCAGCTGACTATGTTATCTACACTTGCTCTCTATACCAACTTTTATGCGTTGGCCTTGAGACGCCTGAGTTAGTGGATGTGGAAAAATGACATCATGCGCGAACGCAAGAACGAAAGCGCCATGCTTTGTTGCCACACTATACTACTACATTACTAATACTACTGCTACTGCTACTTAAAGTGGCATACGAACTATGATTGTGAATTACAATCCATCCAACCTGTTACTCTGTATTATCTTGAGAGAATGTTCAACCTTATGCTGACCCCATGTCAATAGAGTCTTTAAACGTGTCCAACTAGTAGTATGAATGTATATTAGGTCGTCTGAACTGTACCGTGTTCCCGTCTCAAACTTTAAAGGGTGTCGTAAGTTCTGAAGAGCTACGTAGCGCCGCGCCGATGCCTGGCTATCAGTCTCCCCTCTACCCTCTGAATTTATCATGTGTTGCCTTTCTGCGGTACAGTTTGATAAAGAATTGTTAAATGCCGTAAGGAAAGCACTATCAATTGCAACATGTACAAGTAAGTATCTTGGCGGAAAATATAAATATTATGAAGGTCATTATGAGAATCTCACAAGGTCATGATGTTATCTTTCCAATATCGACACTTAGCCACAAGGTTATCACAGGGTTGCTGGCAATATAGTATAAGACCATGATATACTGCATCCTGTAGTTGAACACATGGTTTTACAGATAAAATACCACTGCTTGAAATAATACAAGTTTACAAAATGACTAAGTAGTACAGGGACATGATTTTATTTTTACTAACTTTTCTAATATTAACCTGGCTATACCTTTGGATTAACGGTTGAGAACCGGAAACACCGTTTGCTACCCATTTCCACGACTGGAGTTCGATGATACTGGCGTAAAATACAAACAAATTACTTTACTACATATAGGAGAGAAGAAACGTAGTTCATCTATTTACGTAAACTAGGAAATATCGCGATTTTTAGTTTGATAATTTTCATTAGGTTTTTGTTTAATCAAAATACAGTACTGTATTAACAATAAGTGTTTTTACTCACGAACTGAGCTATCCATTCGGACGTATTCATTAGCCAGTGTACATTATACTGTCTACAGCACATTAGCGTACAATATAGAGAACATATAGAGAATAAAAGAGTTAATCCAAATTAATTAATCATTTCAATTTCAATTACATATTTAATGAATATAGCCTAATGATTCAAAAATACAAAATTCTGGTGGTATGCAACATACAGTGCGAAAAAGCTATATGAATGAAATGCTTCTTCTTTCAGACATTATATATTTTTTAGATTAACATAATTTTAAAAAAGAATTCCGTGTTTGTTAAAAATGTATTTGGAGAATTTAGAATGAACGATTTTTTGCCACCTAGAACGAATTCAACGAACCCACAATGGACATCCTGGAGAAAGAAATCGAAATTAGTATAACTAGAATATCTGGCTTAACCACACTAAGGTCCACACCTCTGGAGTAACGGCTAGCACAGGGCTGGGCATCGGGAGCGGATATAGACTCTAAACGGGGACTCTTAATATTCATCCTTCGCTGAATCAACGCTGCGCGGTGTTCGGCGGGGAAGAAAGGGGATGAAGAGAAATCATATGGCTCTCCGTGAGAGAGTAGAATCCGCTCTTGCTGCCCAGCCCTGGGCTAGCACGTCTGGCCGCGAAACCAGGTGGCCCGGGTTCGATTCCCGGTCGGGGCAAGTTACCTGGTTGAGGTTTTTTCCGGGGTTTTCCCTCAACCCTTTACGAGCAAATGCTGGGTAACATCGGTGCTGGACCCCGGACTCATTTCACCGGCATTATCACCTTCATCTCAGTCAGACGCTAAATAACCTAAGTTGTTGATAAAGCGTCGTAAAATAACCTACTAAAATAAAAAAAACACACTAGGGTTACAGAATTTGGACTTCGGAAACTTTACCCCAATTAGCATTCCAGTATATCACAATAGTCATCTCCAGATCCTTATGTGTAAAGGATCGTCGGTTTTCTGACAGCACGCTATGAAACACCGAGAAACTTCTCTCCACATCAACGGATGTCATTGGTGCATAGCCTACTTGAAGCAAGTGAGATCTCGTTGTGAATTGTAAAAATGGCAGTAAAAATGTAGTCGAAAGAAGCTGAAGTTGAAAAAAAACACATTAAGACCTAAAAAAAAGGCTAAAAAGGACCAATAAGCCGAAAAATGACGAAAAAGGCAAAAAGGACCAATAAAACCCACCCTTTTCTGGCCTACAATGACCCAAAATTAACTAATATTATGTTGGGTCTCGTTTTCGGACATTCAAAAAAAAAAAAAAAAAAGTATTTATTTTTCCTCAATTTCCGAGCTCTATTAATAAATATGTCTTCCTAAAATATATATTATGTTAGTTTTAAGTATATTATTTTTTATTTAATTTATACTAATTTCTTTTCAAAAAATTTGATAAATATTATTTAAAAAATAAACTATTCATTCTATCTTAAAGATTTTACTGTATATTGTTCACATGAGAGAACTTTACATGCATACCAAGCTTCATTAAGATATCTTAAGTAGGCCTAAGTTTTGGGTTATCATGTAAACCAGGGCCGGGCATGAGAGCGGCTCCATTTAGTCGGCCAGAGCTGCTCTCGCTCCGCAAGGCAAGCCGGAGCAGAACGCTCACGCAGTGGCGGACTCTCATTACAGCTACCTTCCCTGCATTAATATAACAAGAGCCACGGTTGTTCTAGTCATTCAGTCTGTCAGTACATAATAGTTTATAAGGATATTACATCACTCCATTGTACAGTACACTTTTATTAATTTAATGAAATAAACTTCGCTCTATGCATACACACAAATCATTAGGCTTATTTACATAACCCATACGCACAGTGCTTTAACATTACATAATGATAGGCTATTAATAATATAAACATAATGGATTACAATCAGACATAATGGTAGGGATTAATAATATAAACATATGTAATAAAGGATTGCAATAATATGATATGATATAAGCTATGATATGATATGATATGATATGATATGATATGATATGATATGATATAAGCTATGATATGATATGATATGATATAAGCTATGATATGATATGATATGATATGATATAAGCTATGATATGATATGATGTGATATGATATAAGCTATGATATGATATGATATGATATGATATGATATGATATGATATGATATAAGCTATGATATGATATGATATGATATGATATAAGCTATGATATGATATGATATAAGCTATGATATGATATGATATGATATGATATGATATGATATGATATGATATGATATGATATGATATGATATGATATGATATAAGCTATGATATGATATGATATGATATAAGCTATGATATGATATGATATGATATGATATAAGCTATGATATGATATGATATGATATGATATGATATGATATGATATGATATGATATGATATGATATGATATAAGCTATGATATGATATGATATATGATATGATATGATATATCATAAACTGTAATGTACTATATTATGATATAACATAATGCTTGTATAATTTCTTCTTCTTCTTCTTCTTCCCCTTAATTTAACCCCTCCCTTTTAGTTTCTTATTACACGACCCATGCCACCCGGGCCTTACAGGGTCGCGACCTTGTATAATTTAAAATTATATATTACTTAATGTATAACAACTTATAATGCAATATAAATATCAAATAGATATTCTAATATAATGTAACTGAAAAACATTTTTTTTTTGTTGTATTAATTTATGGCGTTCATTACCAACATATTTGTCATATTCAGTAGCATGTTGTAAAGAATAATGTCGTTAGATATTGAACTTCTTAATCAGTTGGAGTGTTTTATGACAAATTAAACACTTTGCTAATCCACTGCTCTCTACGAAAAAGAATTCCTTCTCCCATGATACATTAAAAGCATTGGAAATAGCGGGACGCTTTAATGTATGAGCGGAAGCTCCGTCTTCAAAGTTCGCCATCATACTGCAGAGTCACCACTGCACCGACACTGAATGACGCACAGTATGCATACGTCACAGCGCTCGCAAGACCCTCTCTTTAAAGCACACAGCGCTCATTTCTCAGAATCACACAATGTGCCCAGCCCTGATGTAAACGCTGCCCGGTTGAAAAAATAAAAAGTTTCAAAAGTTTTTCATAATTAAAAAAAAATAACTATTAGATTTTCAAAAACGTTAAAATTATTTATTGATGTACAGATTATGTACAGTGGCTCCCATTAATATTCGGTTTGACTGGCATGTAAGATTAAAATAAATACACTAGTTATTTTCAAAAAAATTAGTGAAAGTAAAAATGTGCACTATAATAAACTTAAAATTATACTCTGCGTAAAATTACATAGAATTACAACAAAATGAAAAACATCTTCTCTGTTGCATAATAAAAGTTATAAAAATTATTGCATTATTTGTGATAGAACATAGTGCCTCATTAATATTCGGTTTGTTCAATTCAGTATTTTGTTGAATACCCCTTTTGCCTCAAAACAGCCCTCAAACGCCTTGGCATGCTCCTGGATAACTTCGTAGTAAATTGGGGACTAATTTTCCTCCATTCTTCCGTTAATCTCCGTTTCAGTTCTGTCTTGGAAGTGATAGAAATTTGTCTGATATTGCGATTAAGGTTCTTCCACAGAATCTCAATCTGATTTAAATCCGGTGATTGTGCTGGGGTTCGGACAGTTGTATAGAAGCCATAAATGCACTTTTACAGCTGTGTGTTTAGGATCATTGTCCTGATAGTACTTGAAACTGTCTTTAATCCCTAGCTCTCTCCATTTCATTTTAAATTATTTCTAATAATGTCCAAATACACATGCTGATCCATTCTTTTTCTACGAAAACAAGTTCACCAACTCCACCTGCAGCCATACAATTCCATACCATGACGTTGCCCACACCGTGTTTCATTGTTCGCAACAGATTCTTTTTTTCCGAGATCTTCATTTTTCTTATACCACACGTACTGTTGTCCATCCGACCCGAAGACGTTAAATTTGCTTTCATCAGCAAACATCACAACGTCCCACCAGTTTTCCTCTTTGTGGACATGTTCCCTTGCGAACTGAAGCCGCATCCTTTTATTTATTTCATTTATGTAAGGTTTTGTCCTACATACTCTCCCATTAAATCACTCTTTCCTCAAATCTCTTCGAATTATTTCGGCACCTACCTGCTTGCTAAACTCCTCAAGAACACATGCTGCAAGTTTCGTTGCATTTAGTCGAAGATTTTCTTTTATTTTCTTCAGAATGGAATGGTCTTCTCGTTCAGTTAATTTTTTTGGCTGCCCTTTCTGTGGTATGGACTCGATTCTGCCTTCGTTTCTGTCTCTTCCCACTATATCCCCAACTGTATTCTTATTCACACTAATATTTCGGCTATTTTTGTGTATTTTAGCCCCTCTTCGTCATGATAGATCACAAAAGTTGTGTTGTTTCCTTTGCGACCCATTTGACGACCTGTAGACTAATCCAACCTCGCCAGGGTTGTGCACGACGTGTAGACAGAATGATTGCACGTTCGCTACTGAACCCTACAATGATGTCAACGGAAAACGTGCATTAGATTGAAAGCAAAGAAATCAAAACCGAATATTAAAGAGAGTGAACTTTGATGGTACTTGCCGATTATTTGTTATTACATCGTGAATATTAAACTTTCGATGTAAATTATTTAACGTTATGTACAAAGTGTTTAAATAATGTATTTGCAAGGAAATGCAGGTTCGCTTGAACACAGAACAAAACAACAATAGAAAAATACTGTAAAATCAATCACGAACTGAATATTTATGGGAGCCACTGTATATTAAACATGCCAATTTTTGTTTGCAGAAGACCTATAGATTCTGAGGGAAGAAATGTTGAAATATATAAAATTACTGTATAGTAAAATTATACTGGCGAAAGGTATCTTCCTCCTTAAGGAGAAAGCTGCAGAGGATTTTTCAGTTCGTATTGATTTTATTTGACACTTGTAAAATATTTGCACTTGTTTCCCTGTCATTTTGTATAAACACAGGCATGAGTAAAACAATGTATTAAGAGATACAAAAGCTTTCTTAAGCTTGTATACTGGAAACTAAGATGTGTTCTGTCTGATAAACATTAACTTGTGTGAGGGGGTTCAGCGGGGTGTTACTTCATTCAAATTCAGTTGACAAAAGAAGTGAGGCAATATACAAACATTATATCTCTTCCTGAAACAAAATGTGCGTATTCAAAGTGGATCCATTACGTAAAAATTATGTAATGTGACAGGCGTCACGAAATGCTGGCCAGACTCGTCGTTGCCAATGCCAACTTGTCCGGCATTTCTCATGCAGCTACCACAGCAATCAAAGCGCCGACTTCAAGTGTGGCTTTGGCCCATAATTTGGCAAGGAAGAGAATTAGTTTAGTGTACATTTGTGTGTCATTGGTTAGGAACGCACAGTTCAGGTCTGGACTCAGTTCCAACTGTTCATTGAATAAGGAGGGCGTACAAATATTATAGGATTTAATGTGAATAACATCGATATGTTTATTTCTTAGTATTTCTTGGCATTAAATAATAAGAGTAACGAAGTGTAGGCTATAATTGGACATACGAGAAATAAGTATATAGGTCTACAATTTGAACAATATCATTTATTCATTAAACTTTTAGTAAGGTAGAAAATATATTTATGCATACATAAATTTAATACGTTATACAGGGTGAACCTAAGTATTTATTTATTCGTTTTATTGCTAGTAAGTTGAAATGAATACAAGTTAATAAATACAATTAAAGATAAACTAGCCCACTCCTGAATGAGTAAGACTCGTGCTCAGGAGGGGATTCCAATACAGACAAAAATAAAATTAAAATTGAGAGTGAATACAGATTAAATAGTGTTTAATATGTTTAAACCCAAACTATAAATCCAATACAAATGTTGTATAATTTTTTTATTAATTTGGAGAGGATTCATGGTTAAAATAATATTGGAATAAAATTTGTTTAATAATCTGGGACCTTGACTCATGCTGTGATAAAAAGCCGCATTGGTTTTACATTTTGGTTCACACAAACGCAGAGAATTCATATTTTTAGTTCTATATTTATGTATATACCTTTCAAAGATATTAAAATTTCTATGAAAATATTTTAATAAAATAAAATAATACATTTGTTTAATATTGAAAACTTTGAAATGTTTAAACAACAATTCAGTTGGTAATCTTTCTGCTTTTTAAACAAATTTTTAATAGTACTTAATACTTAGTAATGTCAGTAATTTCAGGGGGTTATTCTTTGAGATATTTCAAACAAAAAAGTGTAATACGATTTTCCTCCTTTTTGCTTCCTTTCCGAATAAAAAATTTTGCATTAAATATTTCATAGCGTGTTTTGGGAAATCCATTGATTTAATTCCCAATATGCTCAGTCAATTTAAAAGAGCAGTGTGTTATGATAATAAATGATTGAAAGAATTTTAGTTTTGTTCTTTAATTGTGGAGAAATTTTATCCGAATATGTAACTTTTAAAATTCCTTTTCAGAACGAAAATTTACATTTCGATCGTCCAGTTCAAAGGTGCGATAACTAAAAAATTTCCATTTTTTAGTTATTTATACTACTGAAAGCCCCTTTCGGAGCTCTTTCCGATTCAGTATTGAGATAAGCCATATTTACAACCAATAAGAAAATAAAAACTAAATAAACTGCTTTAGAAATAATTATAACTATTGACTTTACTAATTCATTATTAGTACATTTCGAAATGTATTAATAATGAACTGGAAGATTGTGATATAAGGTCTACTCGTCCTGAATACTGACTCATTTCTAATTGTCGTGGTTATGAACCAGAACTCTGTTCTTTTCTAAGTGATTTATTTGAAACTTTCAACTGAAGATATCTCAAAACTTGTTTTTTTGAGTTGTCGTACTTTTGAACTATACGATCGAATTTTGTTCGGATCAGATTTCTGCACAATTAAATGAATAAACTAAAATTCTTTCAATCATTTATTATCATAATACATTGCTCTCTTAAATTCACTGAGCATTGGGAATTAAATCAATGGCTTTCCCAAAAAGACGCTACAAAATGTTTCATATAAAACAATTTTTATCTCGACAAGGAAGCAAAAACGAGCAATATTGTATTAAACTTTTTTGTTTGAAATATCTCAAATAATAACCCCCTGAAATTAATGACATTACTTACGGTTCATTCTACATATAGACTACTGTCATCACATTCTCACTACATTCAATTTATTTTGATGCACCAAAAATACATGTGTCAGCATTCTTCGTATTCTTATTTTTCTGATGTAGGAATTCATTCTCTTTTGTTTTTCTATCATACTTCTTCCTCTGAAGATGTGCATCCACTGTCCACCCATCGTAACAGACAAAATAATATGGTTAACTGGGAACATGTTGAAAGAATTAATATTGGATGTAAAAAATATTAGATTATGAACCAATGGTAGTGATGGCAGGCGAAAAAAGCGATGAAAAACAACTCTTTAACTGAAAGCTATTAGACTATTATTATTATTATTATTATTATTATTATTATTATTATTATTATTATTATTATTATTATTATTCCATTACGCACTGCCATGCACGAAACGTTCCTCGTTTTTCTGAAGAATGTGCATCAATTGCGTTGCTCTAGCGCTGCCTGTGAGGAGGAGGTTTCGTGGCCTTGCGCTATCGTAAGGTCACAGTCAACACAACATTGATATTCAGCTTATACATTGTATGTAAGTAGGATGGCGCGTTATGCAACCCACATCGTCATATTTTTCATCCGTAATGAAGTGTCCACTCCACTGTAGAGAGACACAAAATCATACTCCAATGCTGTCGTCCAGAGGAGAAGAAGAATTTTAAACGTGTTAAATAGGCCTAAACTTCTCATTTTTTCAGCACTGAAATCACTGAATTTAAAGGCAACGGATTGATATATTTTTTTAAAGATCCTCGCTATAATTTGTATTAATTAATTTATTTATTTGCTAATTTATTTACTTATTTACGTATTTATTTATTTACTATTTATTTACCGGTGCTTATTTATTTACTTACTTTCTTACTTATTTATTCATTTACTTATTTTCTTTTTACTTACTTATTTACTCATTTATTTACCAGTACTTATATATTTATATATTTACTTATTTATTTACTTACTTGCTTACTTATTTATTTATTTATTCACTTATTTATTTACTTATGTTATTACTTATTTTTTACCTATTAATTTACTTTCTTATTTATTTATTTAGGTCTTCTTATTTATTTACTTGCTTATTTATTTACTTCTTTAATTATTACTTACTTATTTCTTTACTTATTTATTTATTTATTACTTTTTATTTACTTATTTTTACTTATTTATTTACCTACTTGCTTACTTATTTATTTACTTATTTAATTATTACCGGTACTTATTTATTTATTACTTTTTATTTACTTATTTATTTACTTACTTCCTTACTTACTTATTTATTCACTTATTTATTTACTTATTAATGTATGTATTTATTTATATATTTATTTATTTACTTTCGTTATTATTTATTAATTTTTTACTCATTAATTTACCTTCTTATTTATTTGCTTTGGCCTACTTATTTATTTCATTACTTATTTAATTATTACTTCGTTATTTACCTATTCGTTTATTTATTTACTTATGAGTATTTATTTACTTATTTATTATTTATTTATTTAATTATTTATTATTTATTTATTTATTTATTTAAAAAGGTGTCTGTAATGTATTTGTTTTACTTCACCGCAACTAATCTTTTTTCTTCGTAATTCTCTCTCTCAGTATGAATAATTTATATTCTTTCTCGACTTTGTCTAATCTCATCCGTCAATTGTTCATTTGATCTGTTTTTTTCTTTTAATATTTACATACCCATAGAAATTGGCTTCCACATTCTCTGACCTAAAATTTTTATAGGTTCGCATACTTTAATAATAATAATAATAATAATAATAATAATAATAATAATAATAATAATAATAATACTTACTTACTGGCTTTTAAGGAACCCTGAGGTTCTTTGCCGCCCTGACATAAGCCCGCCATCGGTCCCTATCCTGAGCAAAATTAATCCATTCTCTATCATCATATCCCACCTCCCTCAAATCCATTTTATTATTATCTTCCCATCTACGTCTCGGCCTCCCTAAAGGTATTTTTCCCTCCGGCCTCCCAACTAACACTCTATATGCATTTCTGGATTCGCCCATACGTGCTACATTAATAATAATAATAATAATAATAATAATAATAATAATAATAATAATAATAATAATAGAGCTGCAGAATGACGTGTGTTTTTCACTTGGCGTTCGTAAAGGTCAAGGTTGGTAGCGGGGTCGCGGCGCCTCGCCGTTTCCATGGCGACCTTCGAGTAGTAGGAAGATGCGATCGTCGTCTTATGCAAATGTTCACAAAGTCTGCGTGAAAGTGCCCCACCCCCGGCCACGACCACTTCCGCCTCCAACCACCTGACTTGTTGTGTCCGTGCCTCCTCCTGACGGAGTGCATTTCAGCCCTGTCTTCCTCGTCACAGCCAAGTGTCGTTATACCTACCTCATCCCAGCAAAAGTTGTTATGTCCTCTCCACACCTGAACCAATTTTGTTGTCTCTTCTCCAAGTATAATTTTTGTTATTCTCCCTGTGACGTAAATAATTCAGTTCCCATGCGAATGAATATTGCAGTGCATAAGGTAAACGAAGCGCTACCTCTTAGTACAGTACAATGAGGAAAGCGTATCGCCAAATCCAGCGTACCGACTATATTCTACAGCACGGTTAGATATTCGGAATTAGGATTTAGATCTGTGGACGCGTGTCAGTTTTATTTATTTATTTATTTATTTATTTATTTATCTGCATGCCTGCTTGTTTGTTCTTTTATTCGTTCATTTACTCGTTCATTGATTCTTCTTTCGTGTATTGATTCGTTCGTCCTTTCGTTCATTGATTCTTCTTTCGTGTATTGATTCGTTCGTCCTTTCATACATTGATTCGTTCGTCCTTTCGTCCATTGATTCGTTCGTCCTTTTGTTCATTTATTCGTTCGTCCTTTCGTCCATTGATTCGTTCGTCCTTTCGTCCATTGATTCGTTCGTCCTTTCGTTCATTTATTCGTTCGTCCTTTCATACATTGATTCGTTCGTCCTTTCGTCCATTGATTCGTTCGTCCTTTCGTTCATTTATTCGTTCGTCCTTTCGTTCATTGATTCGTTCTTTCGTGTATTGATTCGTTCGTCCTTTCATACATTGATTCGTTCGTCCTTTTGTTCATTGATTCGTTCGTCCTTTCGTTCATTTATTCGTTCGTCCTTTTGTTCATTTATTCGTTCGTCCTTTCATACATTGATTCGTTCGTCCTTTTGTTCATTGATTCGTTCGTCCTTTCGTCCATTGATTCGTTCGTCCTTTTGTTCATTTATTCGTTCGTTCTTTCATACATTGATTCGTTCGTCCTTTCGTCCATTGATTCGTTCGTCCTTTCGTTCATTTATTCGTTCGTCCTTTCGTTCATTGATTCGTTCTTTCGTGTATTGATTCGTTCGTCCTTTCATACATTGATTCGTTCGTCCTTTTGTTCATTGATTCGTTCGTCCTTTCGTTCATTTATTCGTTCGTCCTTTCGTCCATTGATTCGTTCGTCCTTTCGTTCATTTATTCGTTCGTCCTTTCGTCCATTGATTCTTTCGTCCTTTTGTTCATTTATTCGTTCGTCCTTTCGTCCATTAATTCGTTCGTCCTTTCATACATTGATTCGTTCGTCCTTTCGTCCATTGATTCGTTCGTCCTTTCGTTCATTTATTCGTTCGTCCTTTCGTCCATTTATTCGTTCGTCCTTTCGTTCATTGATTCTTCTTTCGTGTATTGATTCGTTCGTCCTTTCATACATTGATTCGTTCGTCCTTTCGTCCATTGATTCGTTCGTCTTTTCGTCCATTAATTCGTTCGTACTTTCGTCCATTGACTCGTTCGTCCTTTCGTCCATTGATTCGTTCGTCCTTTCGTTCATTTATTCGTTCGTCCTTTCGTTCATTGATTCATTCTTTCGTGTATTGATTCGTTCGTCCTTTCATACATTGATTCGTTCGTCCTTTCACTCATTGATTCGTTCGTCCTTTCGTTCATTGATTCGTTCTTTCGTAAATTGGTTCGTTCGTCCTTTCGTCCAATGATCCTTTCGTCCTTTCGTTCATTGATTCGTTCTTTCGTATATTGATCCGTTCGTCCTTTCATACATTGATGCGTTCGTCCTTTCGTCCATTGATTCGTTCGTCCTTTCACTCATTGATTCGTTCGTCCTTTCGTCCATTGATTCATTCGTGGCATGGCTTTAAAACCATTATATATTATTATTATTATTATTATTATTATTATTATTATTATTATTATTAATATTGCCACTGGCTGTTGTACAGCACATTAAATATAAGGAAATGAATGAATGAATTATTACCTGAGCTCCAAGACATTCTGTAAACTACAGTCTTGAACATAGACTGATTATATTACGTAGAAGTTACAAGTAGGGCTAATTATAGATTGTGTTTTATCTTACTGAAAACTGTTTAGTCTTCCTAATTTCTTGATACTAAATTCTCACTATGTATTTTAATGCGTAAGTTTTGAAATATCATAATAAAAAAGCCTACCAGAGAATGTCATTCAAAATATAAATGTAGAGTATTCTCTGCCAAGATAATAACAGTGATAAGCCCTTCAAGTAATATACTGTACCACTGGGACGCTTTTGGAACGTGCGGCGGCGAGTTAGAGATGTGAGCGATCCTGTTTTTATTGTTTACTGAAGCTGTGACTGCTGATAATTTGATGTTATAGTGACCGATAACGTAATCAAGATAAACATTGCTTTATTGGCCATGTTCAGTGTCTGATACCTCAAGGAGAGATAGCGTCTGGCTGCACAGATAACACACCTTTTTAAGTAATATCTGCGTCTGGAAAGCCTTTGTTACATGTAAACAAAACAAACAAGTCCTATACTCAGCTGTACAAAGCTCACAGACCGAAGTTTGTGTTTGAAGGAGTGCATGAGGCCACAAAATGTAATAAAAACTAGGCTATATATGAACTTTACGTTATTGTGCGTTATCATGTAGTATAGTGTGTTATCCAGTCTTTTGAGAGGGCTATCAGCATAGCAAGGTGTTTATTGAGTATCAGAAAATCCTATGTTCAGTTCTCGTGCCGGTTATCTCGAATAGTGTGCGGATTTTTCGTGGTTTCCGCATTGCTCTATTAGACACATTATTTATTTATTTATTTATTTATTTATTCATTCATTCATGTATTTATGTATTTATGTATATATTTATGTATTAATTTATGTATGTATTTATTTATTTTTATATTTGTGTTTTTATTTATTTATATATTTATTTACTTATTCATGTATTTATGTATTAATTTATGTATTTATTTATTTTTGTATTTCTGTTTTTATTTATTTATTTATTTATTATTTATTTATTTCTGTATTTATTTATGTATCTATTTATTTATGTATATATTTATGTATTATTTATGTATTTATTTATTTTTGTATTTGTGTTTTATTTATTTACATATTTATGTATCTATTTATGTATATATTTATGTATTTATTTATTTACTTATTTATTTATTTATGTATTTATGTATATATTTATGTATTAATTTATGTATTTATTTATTTTTGTATTTATTTATTTATTTATCTATTTATTTATGTATATATTTATGTATTAATTTATGTATGCATTTATGCTTTTATTTATTTTTGTATTTGTGTTTTTATATATTTATTTCCTTATTTATTTATTTATTTATTTATTTATTCATGTATTTATGTATTTATTTATGTAATATTTATGTATTTATTTGTTTGTTTATTTATTTATTTATTTATTTATTCATTCATTTATTGATTTATTTATTTATTCATTTATTTATTTATTTATTTATTTTAATTGACAGTCTATGAACACTTTAGGCGCAAAAGACATTGTTTTAAAATTACGCAACAAAAAAATATATAACATTAAGATTGAAAATTTATAACATCACAATAGAATGCATTAAGATTATAATAGAACATACTTACCAGCCATTCAAATACATTTTTTTAAACAAGTTTCTGTTAAAACCAAAAATGAAATGTGGAAATTTATTTGATACTTTCATTGACATTATTAAAAATGCGTAGATTACAGCTGTCAATCTGTAACATCGCTTTATTGAATTCATTTCTTGCCACCTTGTTGGCGGATAAATAAGTTGTGATTTTTCTTCGTATATTTATTAGAATTTCTAAACTTATCGTGCACTATTTGTGTAATTTCGTGACCAATACGAAACTAAAATGAAATTCTTATTTAATAAACTTTTTTGTGAGTGATACCAAATCCACATATTCACGTTAGTCTCTTCCTGCCTGATGAGTGAGGATAGTAATTACGTCTTCTCTTTCTTTACATAAGTCAAAACGTAATAATTAGATCGCTGTTATATTTTATCAAATGGTCTGTACACGTCACGCATGGAATATTAACACAATCCATTCATTTCCGTTAATTAATTACAGGATGCCTGAGTTAGGCCTACATTCTTTATTTTTTGCGTGTAACTAACTTCCCTATTTGTCATCCCCACAAATTTTCTAAAATTAATGTACAGGGTGTTTCAGAAATACTTTAACAAACCTTGGGGGCATGTTCCTCACGCCAAAACAAGAAAAAAAGTTCATATAAACATATGTCCGAAAATCCTTAGTTTTTTAGTTATTAATGAAAGAACATAATGAAACTTGTTAGAAATTGTCAACTTCATAACAATGAAAATTGAAGCAAGCAAGAGAAGAACATTTTGAACATTTGTTATGAGTTTCTGAATTGATTAAAGTTGCAACACTTGCTATCAAGCTGACAATATCTAACAGATGTTTCATTATGTTCTTTCATTAATAACTAAAAAACTAAGGATTTTAGATGAAAGAGTACGATGAAAGAGTAATGGAACGGAGAAAAATTCTCTCCGGCGCCGGGATTTGAACCCGGGTTTTCAGCTCTACGTGCTGACGCTTTATCCACTAAGCCACACCGGATTCCAACCCGGCGTCGGAAGAATCGTCTCAGTTTTAAGTTCCAACTCTTGGGTTCCCTCTAGTGGCCGCCCTCTGCACTACGTCATAGATATCTATGAACCTAGGAATCCGGTGTGGCTTAGTGGATAATAATAATAATAATAATAATAATAATAATAATAATAATAATAATAATAGTTTTATTTTCCCTGGCAGAGTTAAGGCCATCAGGCCTTTTCTTCCACTCAACCAGGATCAAATCACATACAGAAAAAATACATACCGGTATACAAATATGAACTTAAAAATAATAATAAACATAATTAAGTAGAAAAGCGTCACCACGTAGAGCTGAAAACCCGGGTTCAAATCCCGGCGCCGGAGAGAATTTTTCTCCGTTCCATTACTCTTTCATCGTATGATGACGCAGAATATGTATATGTATGTATATATTTATTCACACTGCAATGGGTATATACCCGGTGGCAGTGATAACTAATTACACTCAATAATGACAATAATAAACTTATTAATTAAAAATACAATTAATAATAATACTAATAATTAATAATAATAATAATAATAACAACAACAACAACAACAGGGAATATACTAAATTAAATCAAACGATCACTTAAAATAACATTTGAAATATTCTAATTTGTATCTTAAAACTAAGATCGAACTAAAACCCACGATTATGATATGTTCATATCTGCACAAGTACCTTTCAACATTACACTCATTTCACTGTCAACTCACTCACTGCACTGGAACTACAACACATTTCACTGATTCTATCCTGATTTCACTAACACTTTAAAAACATTTCACTGTTCAAATTCTTTGCACTGCCACTATAAAATATAAAGCTTCACTGACAGGAACACGTTTCACTTACACTACACACTTCACTGACACGACATACTTCTTCACTGATACAACACACTTCACTGACACAACATAATTCTTCACTGATACAACACTTCAATAACAACATATCATTTGCACCCTTTAAATACTGTGTATAATTACCGACTATTAGTAAGGTCCTTAAGCCTATTTTTAAATACATTTTTGGTTGTTGGTAAAGCCTTTAGTAAGTCTGCAGGTAAAGCATTCCAGTCCCTGATAGTACGATTGAGAAAAGAAAACTTTCCAGTGTCCGTCCTCTGCCTTCTTTCCCTCAATTTATATGAGTGGTCGTTCCTTGAAGAGTAATTTGGCGGCTGCAACCTATTTTTTATTTCTCTCCAGGCAGGCTCACCTCTGTATGTTTTGAACAGTGCGCATAATCGAATTCGCGTTCTCCTGTCCGTGAGTGTGTCCTATTTTAATGGTGAATTTTTCCGACAACACTTAAGAGCCCGTTTTTGAATCTTTTCCAGTGTCTTAATATGTTCTAATCTGTAAGGATCCCAACATGTAGCACCATATTCCATTACTGGACGTACTAGTGATTTATATGCAATCTCCATGCAATCTGCATGGAAATATCATATGTACTTCGGTACATTATAATAATATATAAGGATTTTCGGACATATGTTTATATGAACTTTTTTTCTTGTTTTGGTGTGAGGAACATTCCCCCAAGGTTTGTCAAAGTATTTCTGAAACATCCTGTATAGCTGCTAGATTAAAAAAAAAAAGAATAATAATAGAATATAGAGAGAAGGGGGCAGAGGAAGAAAGAGTAACGCTAGTGAAAAGTCTATAAGACGAGAACTGCACATAATTACTGAACGTCAATTAAGAATAGTTTGCCAACTGTTCATAGTCTAAACGTAGATTTTCTACATACATATATACATATCTCCTTTGCCGCTTAGCAGTGCGATCATTCCTCAAATATACCTAGCAAGAGAGCTAAGAAGTTTGCTACTTTAACTCTTTAAAACTAAATCCGAGATTTCACAGTTGCTTGTAAACTATTACCAGCATTATCGTTCTTCATTTGTTTATAGACGTTATTACAGAGGGCCGCTTTTCCCTTCTGTTTGCCATGTTTGCTCTCTCTTTCCTAAGAAGGAAGCTTAACCGTAATTTAGCTTAAAGGCTTTTGTTCACGATTGTTACGTTTTTATAGTGCTTAATATTTGCTTTCTACAAGAATATGTGCCGTGTCACTGGGAGGATTACACAATCGGATCGAATCGCAACCTAAAACTATTTATCTTGCACAACGTGTAATAACAACGACCTTGACTTGAGGTTTTCTTTAAAAGTCGCTTGTATTGTTGGTCAAGAAACGCCTGCAGTTATAAAAATCGTGTTTCGAAATTAGAGACTTTAAATTTAGTTTAAATTTAAGCAAAATTGACGCATATTAGCTAAACACTTTTATCAGGCGCGGCTCCTTAAGCCCGTAACACACTTGCAGAGTTTTCGCCAGCGAGAAATGTGTTGCGAGAAAATTAAAAAATTGATAACATGGATTCAAATGGAAGAGATTCTCGCTCAAGGCAAAAACCTCGCGCTAGTTTCTCGCTGGAATCGGTAGTTCAGCGAATTTTCTTGACACATTTATCAAAGATGTTTGACATTTATACTCTTTATGACGATGGAATGTAGAAAAAGATATCACAGGTGGCGATGAATTGTATTGTTTTTATTTGAAAATGAGGAAAGATGGCTGATAACTGCAGTCAGAAACTTATCGAACTTGTATGATGTCACCCGTAGGCCTGTTCATATGATACACGGGATGAAAACTATAAAAACACGAAACTTAAACAAGAAATCTGGAGACAAATACCTATCAGATTATCCGAAAATAAACAGAGCTATTTATATTTTATTTTGATGAGATTTAATAGTATTGATTAAACATCTGAAATAATGTATCTATATGACTTAACAGTTTACGTAATTTTAATCAGAATATATATGATATTCTCTATCATATCATGAATGGCAAAAGAACTGTGGTCCATTGAACCTGAAATAAAGCCTAAACGTATCATCATTCAAATCGAAACCAGTGTCCAAAACTCGCCCTTATTTTCGTAAGATACAATGTGATTTTCAGATATTTCTGGCTTTAATTTTAGGCCTACTTCTTCTTTTCATGAACAAAATATGTTCATGTAACTCCATTTCCTCATCATCTGAATAATTACTCAGATTCAACATAGCGTTCGTACGTAATTTGTAAAGTACGACAATATACTTACAGGTTATATATTTTAGTACGACAATATACGTAAATACATAACCTATAATATTTCCCCCAACGAGTCATTACTATAATCAGAAAAATGCTTTCTGCATGAAGGCAGTGCATAGATGATCATAGCGAGCTGTGATCTGTGATAGCGAGGACTCGCCAAGTGTGTGGAGGAAGGCTCTTCGCCTCTTTCTCGCAACACATTTCTCGCTAGCGAAAACTCTTCAAGTGTGTCACGGGCCTTAATGTTGTAGTAAGTTTGCGCTACACCTAAAAAATATAGGTATATTTTGGTTTAAAATACAAGTTAAATTTTCGTGATTTAAGTACTCGATTTGTATGATCAGCTGTAGTAAGTTTCTCATCCAACTAGAATCATTTGTAGGAGCTTCGTCGTTGACTTGCCAAAGTAAACGACTGTGCTTTTTATGGGGACTGGCTTGATCTTCGGTATCTCTTCGGGGCGAGGGGATGAGAGGGGTGCTGTCCAGTGTGGATTTTAAGTTGTTGGTAAACGAACAGATGACAGTAGCTCTGGGAGAGAGACAGAACATGCCAGCCCCATGATTGCAGTTAGGCGCGAAAACAAGTTTTTTTTTTTAGAGGGTGAGCTTGTATTTTACTGGTGATTTTGCTTTCCATTTCCACTGCAGTAACTTGAGTCCAGTTGGTTGGAAGCACGTGGTGGTGCGTAAGAAGTTGTTTTAATAAATGAATAGTGTTATTTGTGCCAGTATATGCGTTGTTCTACTATGTTAAATAGACCCTAATTAAGATGAATACAATTCAGTTTTTAATAGAACATCCATTTTCATGGCGCAGCTTAGGGGAGAGGTGTGAGATTAAGCATCTTGGTAGACCGACTCCATACCTTGAAATTTCGCAGTGCGTGAAAATCAAAACCAGGTCGTTCAACAGAAAATTAAATTCTGACTTGTTCGAGAAATTTCAGTGGTTATGTGGCTGTGAAAGAAGAAAATCTTTGTTGTTTTCCTTGTGTTTTGTTCGAAGTAGAAGAGGCATGGACAAAAGGACGGTATTAGTGACATACAGCTTCTCCAGGATCGCTCTAAAAAAACACGAAAACTCGGTGAGTTTTCTATTTAAATAGGTTAGTTTTTGGAAATTTTTACGACTGTAGAATGGTAGGCCTAATATTTTGTAGTAAGAAAGTAAACGACCAAAATTTTGAAGCACCAGCCGCCACTGACTTTTATTAAGTTTCATTTAATACGAGTAGTTCAAGGAATAATGGCCATGTCAAAGGCAAGTTTTTAATACAAGCTTCTGAAAACGTGAAAACTCTTGAATAAAGTTATGCAGCGTACTTCATCGAAGTTGCAGCTGCTTCTTCGCTGTAGTTAATCATAGTCAATCATCACATTGCCAGACTGAGAAATGCAGTGCAATGAGGAACATGAAATTAATATTGCGTAGTTCTTTGTTCTGTCACAAGTGTACATGTAATTAAATTTAATAATTACGTTTCAGATGATAAGCATAGTAATAGTCTATTATTATTATTATTATTATTATTATTATTATTATTATTATTATTATTATTATTATTATTATTACCATCATTGTGGAAATCACTTTCTACATATTTTCGTGTTTGTATTTAATTTAATGTACAGCAGTGGCAAAAAAAAACCGGATCGACTCTTGTAGACTTGTTCATAGTGACAGCACGATAGACTGGTAACTAAGACTTTCATGGTTCGAATCCTGCCTGGGAAGGAAACTTTTTTTTTTTGTTCCTTATTCAAATTTATTCCCAATACTTTTCGATTGCAGCGATATTTTACTACTTAATTAACTTATTATTCCCAGAACATGAATTTTACCAGCTTATTTTCTATTGTCTTTCGAAATGGGCTACGTCAGCAGTCGAAACAACAATTTCAATAGATCACTCGCTATCTTGTGAATGCGGGCGTGGCATGCGCAGTGGCTCATTTCGGGGACTTTGATTATTCCGTCGGTCCGGTTTTTTTTTTTTGCCGCTACTGTACAAAAAAACCGGACCGACCCTTGTAGCTGATTTCAGAGTCTTGTTCACTCCAGAGCACGATAGACTGGTAACTATTTCTTTCGTTGTTCGAATCCTGCCTGGGAAGGAAACTTTTTTTGTTCCTTATTCAGATTTATTCCCAATACTTGTCGATTGCTGGTAAAATTCATGTTCCGGAAATAATAAGTTAATTAAGTAGTAAAATATCGCTGCAATCGAAAAGTATTGGGGATAATTTTGAATAAGGAACAAAAAAAAGTTTCCTTGCATGAATCTGGTAAAAATTGTAATTAGAAACCGTCTTTCAGTAAAAAGAGTTGCCATTCTACTAACAATAAATCTTGAAGTGCCTATTCGTAAAGAATTTCAATGTTTAGAGTGTCTATAAAATGACGTACTTTAATGTGTCGTAAATTTAGCAATAATTAATTCTAAACATGCCTACGTATAATGATTTACTTACATAGGTATATCTAGAGCGTGGTAAGATGGTTTGAAAATAATAAAACACCAAGAAACTAATTATATAACTTTTTGTTTCTGCAAACCTTGTTAATTTTATCTTTCTGTATAATTATTTAGAATATTGAACAAGCTTTTCGCGTCCACACCTGTGGAGTAACGGTTAACGCGTCTAGCCGCGAAACCAGGTGGCCCGGGTTCGATTCCCGGTCGGGACAAGTTACCTGGTTGAGGTTTTTTCTGGGGTTTTCCCTCAACCCAATATGAGCAAATGCTGGGTAACTTTCGGTGCTGGACCCCGGACTCATTTCACCGGCATTATCACCTTTATCTCATTCAGACGCTAAATAACCTTAGATGTTGATAAAGCGTCGTAAAATAACCCACTAAAATAAAAACAAGCTTTTCGCAATTTACACAAATATAGTTTTTCATTTGTGAATTTTTGCGACAATTATTTATTTTCTAGCTTAAACCCTGCTATAACGCAAAGTAATTTGGCATTTTCAGATTATGGGCCTATTTAAAACTAAACTTTATATTGCTATACCTAGGATGCTTAATTCACATTACTCAAATATATAATGAGTATAATATGTCATAGGCTTAAATTATGCAAAACGTTTTAGTGGGCCTGCGAAAATAATACTAATAATAATAATAATAATAATAATAATAATAATCAGGGAACGGATTTATATGGACTAAAAATATATGAAATATGTAAATATATATGTAGTTATTTTTACCAAAATATGGAATTAAATATGGATTTTTACCAAAATATGGAATTAAATATGGACTTAAAATTATAAAAAAAATGACTATGTACGTTAAATATTGGTACATTTTAATCAAACTAAACAAAAAATATAATGGACGTACCTTATCTTCCAATGTAGTTTCAACAAAACACAATTTTTATTGTCTGTTACCATAACAATAGGTTACAAACATTTCTTTCAAGTGCTGAAAAGTGAATCTTCTTCTATTGTCTCTGAGGATAGATTTATACTGACTAAAAGAGCGTTCGACGTCACAAGAAGTAACTGGTACATAATTCAATTTCACAATGTCTGCTGGGGATAAGTCCAAGTTAATCTTCACTGTTGATTCACCACTCATCACAGCAACAACCTTTTGTAGTTCTTCATATCCAGGGTTTTTTGAAAGTACAGTGTCCACCTTAGCTCTTACTGCATCTGCAACTTTACCTCTACCACGATTCAGTTGTTCCACAGTACTATTTATAATTTCAAAACTTTCAGATAGTGAAAGGTGCCTATTTTGGAGACTTTTGAGCGTTTTTATGATGCATGAAAATGTATGCTGAATGTGAGCTAAGTCATTCTTCACACTTATGTCACAGGTAACTGTTTTCGCAGTATCAATTGAGACTGCATCTTCAGAGTCCAATGCAAGGAGAACATTGTTAATAGAGTCTATATGTTCGGCATAATATTCAACTGCTTCTAGCCATGTACCCCATCTAGTTAAAATTGGCTTTGGTGGCAATGGAATTTCAGGGTACATTTCTTTCAACACGTTAACTCTACTGGGAGCTTTGAGAAATACTTTTTTCACTGATGAAATCAACAAATCTACTTTAGGGAAATTGTCTCTGACCACTTCTGCCATACGATGAAATGCATGCGCCACACAAGTAAAATGAGTCAATTTAGGATATACAACAGATAATGCTTGTCCAGCTTTGACCATATAAGGGGCAGCATCGCTAATAAAGAATAACACATTATCGTACATAATACCCTTTGGCCACAGGATACCCATAGCTTCGTTGAACAGTTTAACTATAGTTTTGTTATTGCACTTTTCTAGAACATCACAATGTAAAAGAATTCGTTCAGAATATTGTTCACTTAACAAACCGATAACTACATTACCAACAAGTCTACCTTCTTTGTCGGGAGTCTCATCAATGGAAACCCAAATTGAACTATCTTTAATTTCATCTCTTATCTTCTGTATTGTCTCATCGTAGATGGATGGAGCATACGTCTTCCTAAGTGTTGACTCATCCGGGATTGTATGTTGAGTATATTTTTCAAGGAATTCCCTGAAGACCTTATTCTTTAGTTTGTAGAGAGGAATATCAGCAGAGATGAGAGAACGGCACAGGTCGATGTTAAACTCAGATCTTACATTCGATGTTGTTGGTTGTGTTAAAAACAATTGTCTCTGCTTGGAATTTAGTTGTTTGTTGGCCTGATGTTTACTAGTTGTAATGTGTTGTTGCACCAGGAACTTTTGTGTAGATGATACTGCACACTGACACAAATTACAAAATAATATTTTATTGTCAGTTGATAAACCATCTTCTTTAAATTCTGAAATGTAACTTGTTAGTTTTGATTTTAAATTGACTGAATGACGTACTTTTGGCATATTTACCGTCTTTATAGTATGATTTACAAAACTGAACCTATGTGTACTCTGACTGGCATTTAACTGTTGAACTGCACAACTGAAGTCTGTTAAAAATTTTAAATTAAATTAATACAGTTTTGTAACTTACTTTCCCATTGTTGATAGGACTGCTAATTTTCAAATAACTCTGATGTTAAAGGGATTACTGAACATGTGTTTAAATCTCTATTGTTGAAATGTATTTTTAAAAGTTAATGGAATTTTGTTTTGTTTTATTGTTAAACCTAATATAATATGGACTGTTTTATATGAAATATGGAAAATATATGGAAATTAACGAAAATATGTACTAAACTCTAAAATATGGAAAAATATGGAAAATAAAAGTAGGATTTTTCAACCCTACACATTGTGAAATATAAAGATAATGCAAAATATAAATTATATTAGCTTTATAAGTAAATATGTATTTACATATAAATCCTTTCCCTGATAATAATAATAATAATAATAATAATAATGATGATGATTTATTTAACCTGGCAGAGTTAAGGCCATACGGCCTTCTCTAACACTCAACCAGGAGTAAAAACTGCGTTACAAAAACACTACAAATTTACAAAGTACACTACAATTTTACACACAAAACTGAATAAGATAATAATAATAAAATGTAAACAACAAGTAAGTAGAAATCAGACATAATATATAACATACAGAAAGAAAGAAAAAAGCATAATAAAATGTGAACAGCAGGTCAAAATAAATGAGGCATACAAAGTATAAAAAAATAAGACAATTATTTATGATGATGATAATAATAATAATAATAATAATAATAATAATAATAATAATAAATAAGAATAGTAATAATAATAATAGTAATAATAATACTAATAGTAGTAATAAAATAGTGCAGTACAAAGCATACAATGAATACAATATTTTTAAGTACACACAGTAAGGAAAATTATGATTATATATAGCTCAACTTATCACATTAGATATATACCATTATCGGAAAATATGAAAACAAAAATATAAAATAAGTTAAATATCACTAGAACATAAAAAAATGTGAATACGTGGAAACATGCAATACAACACTTGTCATAATAGTAAGTTAGTTTGGCAACTAGTCATAAGATAATTTTCTAACTTGGATTTGAAAGATTTCAATGTTCGGCAGCCCTTGAATTCAGGCGGCAGAGAGTTCCAGTGACGAGAGGTAGCAACAGTGAAAGATGAGGAATACAGAGATGATGTGTGAAGTGGAATTTCTAGCGTGTTATTGCGTTGTGATCGAGTATTAATATTATGATAGCGAGAGAGAGTATGAAAACGAGCGAATAAATAATAGGGGGATGAAGTGTGCATAATAGGGGGATGAAGCATGAGTTGTAAGGGTTCCGTGATATTCAAACGGCTGGGAGCCACTGTGCTGGAGTAGCTATCAAGTTCAAATAGGTCATCCTATTTTCGCAATAAACTCCTTTCCACACCACCACAACCTAATCTACAATTAAGTAACCTTTCCAGCTGATAAACCATTGTTCAGTAGAACAACAGATAAAAGTGTTACGACCTTCGTGCTCTGCCCAGTCTTCTTTTTCGTAATGGAGAGATGACTTGATCGCGACCGATGTACGTAATGTAATAAATATTGACAAAGTTCAAGGCGGGGACTTCGCCCCTTCGATGCAGAGTACACTGACCATTAAAAAGACACCTCGCAGGAAGTACAGCGTACTGGCGAGTTTGCTTTTGCTTGGGGCTGTTATATGAAATTGTAACCAGAATTTACTGCAAAGTCTACAAACACAGTGAGAAGAAAATTGAATTACGTGCGGTACGTCACCTGTCAGACAGTTTATAGCAGCACTGAGAAAATTAGGCCTGCATATAGGTCTTACAAATGGCTCACATAAGCCCGCCATCGGTCCCTATCCTGAGCAAGATTAATCCAGTCCGTACCATCATATCCCACCTCCCTCAAATCCATTTTAATATTATCCTGCCATCTACGTCTCAGTCTTGCCAAAGGTCTTTCTTTTTTTTCTCAGGTCTTCCAACTAACTCTCTATATGCATTTCTGGATGCACCCATATGTGCTAAATGTTCTGCTCATCTCAAACGTCTGGATTTAATGTTCCTAATTATGTTATATGAAGAATACAATGCGTGCAGTTCTGCGTTGTGTAACTTCCGCCATTCACCTGTAACTTCACCCTTCTTAAGGGGTTAGGTACAGCTTACAGCAGTAAAATTTTAGAAATATTCAACATTTTTTCCCTCCATTACTGTATTTTGTACAATAATGAAAATTAGTATGTGTAAAACACTGTCCTTCTGCTATATGAAAAAAAATAATTTTACGATTAAAAAAAATTATTTAATTTTTTTTTTTTTTTAATTCTGTTCACTGTGCAGTGATGAAGCTTTTCCCACGTAACTCAAAAACTATCCAACATTCTGTGATGAAATATTTTTTGTGTATTTATGCAAGATCACTTTTCTACCTTTGATAGATTGTCTGATAAAAAATAAATTCATTTTAAAAATGGTCAAATATCAGTATTTTCTTCTAACACAAAATAAAAAAAAATTATTTTTTAAGGAATGTAGATGAAAGAGCATGATATTGTAAACATTAGTTTCAGAAATGAAATAAAAGAGAGAGAACATGAAAAAGTTAACAAGTTTATGAGTTATGAGGGAAACGCTTCATCACTCCACAGTAAACTGTCACCATTTTGAATTTTGAAAAAATATATATAAACAATTTTTTTTTAAATCATAAAAATATTTTTTTCATACAGCAGGACAGTGTTTTACACATACTAATTTTCATTATTGTACAAGATGCAGTAATGGAGGGGAAAAAATGTTGAATATTTACAAACATTTTACTGCTGTAAGCTGTACCTAACCCCTTAACCCCAAATATTTTCTTAAGCATCTTATTCTCGAATACCCTTAATCTCTGTTCCTCTCTCAAAGTGAGAGTCCAAGTTTCACAACCATACAGAACAACTGGTAGCATAACTGTTTTATAAATTCTAACTTTCAGTTTTTTAAAGCAGACTGAATGACGTAAGCTTCTCAACCGAATAATAGAAGGCATTTGTCATACTTATTCTGTGTTTAATTTCCTCCCGAGTGTCATTTATTTTTGTCACTGTTCCTCCAAGACATTTTAGTTTTTCCACCTTTTCAAAGGATAAATTTACAATTTTTATATTTTCATTTCGTATTACGAGTATGTTCTGGTCACGAGACATAATCATATACTTTGTTTTTTCGGGATTTACTTCCTAACCTATACCATCACCAGACAGCGGATTTTCGGTCCTTACACAGCGACAAGACGTCACGTCCTTTGGCGTACGGAGAAAGCGTAACAATGAGTTCAGTGACCTCCCAGTAACTGACATACATCTAACGTTCAATATCGGCATCGAAAATCCGCTGTTTGTTCATTACTTGGCATGTAGGTCTAGCGTACAAAATAGTTATAGGGGACTAAATATGGTCTAATACATTCAAATTAACAGTGAACGAATAAGACTTTGCAAGAAGATGTTCATGTCAACACAGATCCGCGAATAGGCATTATATGTATAGAATGGGCACTGAGCGAATTTTCCTGCGTTTTATTTCTCTGTGCGCCGGCGTTTAGTTCCACTTTCAAGCGCTAGAGGTTAGTGTAATCGAGCACACGCTAAGATAATATTTGAGTAGAGAGTTGAGACACAGGATCCAAACATCGCCTACCTTATTGCATAATCCAGTAACGCTTTGCTTCAAATAATTTCAAGTTAACAGCTTTTCCTTATTTCTCAGTGACAAACTAGTTGTAATAATAATTTGTTTATATCTTATATATAATAAATTATATTATAAAATAATATAATACATTATAAAATTATGTATCAAATTCGTTTAATATTTGTATACAATATAATGTAGGTATATGGTTTTAATTCTCATAGGAGTTTTGTTTTTCCATTTTTAGCGCTATCACGCGCTATCAAATCATTACATATTTTAATTGTTGTTGAGGTCAACGTCTAGAGGAACTCTAGAGTCTAGACATTACAGATAATGACGGATTTATTATTTCATCGGTCCAATTTATTTTATTTGAGTATATAATGTACCTAGATGTATTAATTGTATGTGTTATATTTCCTCTGTGTCGACTGCTAGCTGGTGTGATGTCAGTGCCAACTCCTGGGAGAAAGCAGAATCTCACGCTCAAATTGGTTTGAAGGTCATTGAAATCAGTCCTACATCAAAGGTACCGACGCGAAGTGTCCATACTGTATAATTATCTATACGCTGTTGATACCGGAGATCGTTTGGCCAGGTCAGCTGTTAGAAAGACTGTTAGTGATGTAACTGAGGGTGATAAGCTCTATCTTCAAAGGAAACAATTTTGCAGAGTGACAATATTCATGTTTACAGATTTTTATGAAGAGTACATTGGTTTTCATATCCCAAAGAAGGATCAGTGCAGCGAGTGTATTAAAGAGGATCAATTGATTTCCATTATTGGCATTTCATGGTTCACGTAAAATGCCTCGCCTGTCTTGGACCTAATGACAATAGTTTGCTGCTGGAAGACATTTATTATACTTATTTATTATTATTATTATTATTATTATTATTATTATTATTATTATTATTATTATTATTATTATTTTACTTATCGGAGATAGAATTGTTAAAACACCAGGCGTACATGTCTTTGAAGTAATCCACTAATGATGAGAGTCCTACGGGAGATCAAGAGAAGGTGCGGTTAGTGTTCAGAGAAGACGTCAGGATGCGAAAAGTATGATGGGTGAAGAGATAGTGATTTCGTCACCACAAGGCAGTATTTTATCGTTGACGGGTACATTTAAGGGCCAAAAAAGTTATAATCTTAGAAGTTGGTGCATGAGCGGTAAAAAATAAATAAAAGGTCTGAATGAAATTACAACAGGAAGTTTGGTGATTTAATGTCGTAAATCGTGTTTTAGTGTGATGGAAAAGTGTTTAGGGGATCATAGATATAGAGATCAGGTAAAAAGTTATAAAATTGAAAAAAAAAAAAAAAAGTTGGGAAATTAAAAAGGGGCTAGTTAATAAATATAGTTACCGATTGAAGTTTACTGTAAAGAAGTAAATCTTCGAAAGTGATGTAGTGAAGTTATGAAAGATGATCTTAGTGATAGTATTTACAATTTTTTATGTTTTTTTTTCTTAGTGTTGATTGTGGTTAAGAAATGAATGATCAAACTAAAGTGAACTAGATACTCATGTCAAGATTTAATAAGATTATGATGACGTGTATTAGGTAGAAAAAAGATCCCAATGAGTATAACCGGGTGGAGTGTTACGAATTAGATGTAATGTAGAAAGACGGAATTATGTATAAATTTAGCTGGCAATATTAGAATGCTGAAAGGAACGTACAGGGACATTTAAGATCAATAAGAAGAAATTGACTGTTTGGAGTTAAGTTAATAGCGAGAGTAGACGAGGTATTAGTTTAACAGGCTGTCGGGATTGCATGCTAATTGTAGTTATATTAATAGAAAGTTATGGTGAAACCCGTATACATAAGTTGTGGTACACCATAACTAATATAAATGTTGATGACAAATAAATATCTATCTATACACTAATCATGAAAGAAACGTAACAGTTTACTGTATATTCTGGACTGGCTCACGTCTGCTAGTACTTCGAAAACACACACAAAATAAGACCTCCATTTAATTAAACCCACAATCAGTATTTTTAAGCTGTATAAATCTGTTTGCTACATTTCCCTCTGTGCCTTATCTCACTTCACACGGGTCAGGAGCTGAGATTATTGACTTTATGGAAAGACTCAAACTTTGGACTATAAATGTGAATACTCATCAACAAAGGCAGAAAATGACAATGAATAGAGTTCAGTCGTATTCTAATTTTGTCACTAGTAGTTAATAAGTGGACCTTGGTGTTGCAGATGTGGTGACACAAGAAGACTGATTGAGACTGACGCTGAATATTTGTTGTCAGTCTGCCCGCTGCATCTACAAGCCACAAACCTCGTCTCTCTGATATCTGCCCGACTGAGTAACCTTCACAATGCTGGGAGTCTGCATTGTCCGATCCTCCAGGGGAGCTGGTTTCCCCTCACAGCAACAAAGGTTCTTTAAGTGGTCCATATCTAGAAAGAATTACTCCACTGAAGTGGAATATCGTCCAATCAGAAGCGTCCTAGTAGCAAATAGAGGTGAGTATTAAGGAGCGGATTCCTATGTAATTAAATATTATTTTTGCGTGTGATAAAACACAATTAACAAAGTTAAAAATTCCGAACATGATGTTTCAAGTTTAAAACCCGAATTTTATTTCACATAAAAACACATATTTTCACAAAAAAATTTATGTAAATACATATTTTCAGGAAATATATTATAAGCACATAAATCTTGAGTTTTTTTTTACTTAAATAATTTTTTACAAGAACTTTTAAACATTTTAAAACTAAATCAATTATGTCACTCAGAAGTACGTTATCTTTTTAAGAATTCTTGGTTGCTTCGAGTTTCTAAGCGCTGTGTGGTGTATCCGTGATCCATTTTTGTAATAGTATCGCCTCAAGTTCTGAGAACTGCTAGGCAGCATATCAGTGTTATTATTAGAGAATAAATTAACATGGACAAGGAGGAGAGATCTTGCAACACATAATTAGGAATGTTTATTGTTGCTGAAGATGATTTCATTCCACGCTTTGTTTGTGAAACACAACAGATAAGAGCTCGGGTATGAATTTTAATTTGAACAAATCTCTCGCCTCTCGCTCATGTCCATGAAGTAAGTAGACCTATGTCTTGTTGTGATTCCCTGTTATCGGGCTTGGTCAATCGATATCCTTCAAGATATACTGAAAGATGGTTATTTAAAAACCGATATGGCTTTCCTATTGGCAAATTTAAGCTTTTTGTGTGACACCATAAAAAAATTCGAAACATCCAAAAACCTGTTGTCTGAAACAGGGAGGTGCGTGCCGTGGAAATTAAACTAGACTCGCTACCAGGTTCAGAAGCACAATTACTAAGGGACAAATTCCAGAATGTGTTTGGGAAAAACAGTGGATATAAAAAAATGTGTAAAGTTGCTCAAGTATTGGAGGATGTGCCTGTAGGTGAAGTTGATGGTGTATGTGTTTGCGACATTCCTCTCTTTAAATATGCACGTCTGACGTCCTGTGATGCGGAAAGATCGTTTTCACAATATAAATCGTTGTTCAGAGATAATCGGCATGCATTTGTGATGGAGAATTTGGAGATGACCTTTGTTGTTCACTGCAATTCTCGGCCAACTACTAGCAGTCAAGTGTGGTTGGTGAGTACTTAGTAGCATTTTTTTTTTCCAAGCTAAGTAAGGTATTTTTGTCATATTTAAAACAAATATTTTTTTGTTTTTAGCAAATATTTTTTTGTTTTTAGCAAATATTTTCGTACTTTTTAGCACATAAAAATAAATATATTTAAATTTTTTAGCACATAAAAATCCGCTCCCTAGTGAGTATGTATATGTATACGGGCTATTCCATATGAAATCGATCACTAAAAAACCTCGCATTTTTTATACTCTAATTTTTTCCCTACTTATACAAGGTGCTGAGGGGAGTGCATTTTCAAAAATATACTATCGAAAGTCAAACGGTTTTCGTATTATTGAGCGACAAATTTAGCGTATTTTATAAAAACAAGCCTCTTTCAGCGCTCAGAACTCTGGAACCATTTACTGCAGAACATTGAACGAGAGCTTATTTTGAATCTGACATTTGGTAGGTTATGTTAAGAAGTAATCCTTATTTTTATTGTACATAGAGAGACAGATAATCTGATTTTACTTGCTTTTAGGCTTTTTGGCCATTTGTAAAAATGTAAAATAAATTTTGAGAAAAACCTTGCATTATTAAGAGGGATTCGGCATTGTTTGCTTAGTGGCTCGGCAATAACTTTCGAGGGTATTAAATAGATTTTCACATGCCTAGACTTGAACGGCGCAGTACCGCAGCCGAGAGCTGAAGATAAGCGAGCGTTGGGCGTCATTTTACTCCTGTGTTTATGAAAACCTGTGATAAAGCTAGCCCAGCTATGCGCTACTAGACGAAACATCACGTGTTTATGTCTACTGGCCTTGATCCCTCGGCTATCTCCCGCCTCACAGTCAGCTGGTTACTTCACTCACGTAGGCGTACTATTTATTTTCTTTATTTGATATTTTCAATACTTTCTTATCAACGTCTCACCAGTAAAAAATATGTTTATTTGTACTTTCAATGCGGAATCTCACCATATATTTAAAAAAAAATTTTCGTGGTCAAAGGCGTCTTAATGAAGAAAAATCTAAATTTCTCCATTTCCATAAAAAAGAAAAACTGTTTACATGTCAATATAAACTTTAACTTCTCAGCATCAAAATAAACCATGATTTTGATCATTGGGTAAAAGGGTTTCGGAGCCACAACAGTTTAAAGTTGCTAATTTTATGACAATAGACTACGATAAATTTAAATATTATTAATTTAAACACTATTAAGTTCTGATACCTCGAACTTTGCACAAAGCATTATATCACAGTTGTCAACGGACAGAAAAAGTTTCATTATATTTAAAAATTGCAAGGTCAATTTTCTCTATATTTCGGTCGATTTGAGATGGAATAGCCCATATGTATCGTATATTTATTGTCATCAAAAGTATGTACAATTTGTATATCATTCGTTATTGGTGGTCGTGTTACATTTTTATTTTCCAGGAACCTACCCTTAACTACATTTTATTATTATAGTCCATATTACGTGCAATCATTTTAGTTACTGTATTTCTTAACAAAAACTCATTCCCTTTAATTACTATTTCTTATTTATATAAACTCTACATATGTTTATTCCTTAGTTTTCCCTTCTCATTTTTCTTTATTATATACAAAAATTTAAGTTAGGGGCCTATATTAATTGCACCAATTTATAGCCATAACCAATTGTCCTAAATTGCTTACGTTATTTTCTAATTCTTTCATCCAGTTAAACTTATTTTTAATTGTTTGTAGGAATCAGGTGACTTTGTAATGAGCATTTATCAGAAATATTAAATTTGTGCTCTAGAGTCTACGGTACCTTGTGCACTTTCAAGAAAGCTCTTAAAGATCTTAGTAGTGACACTTTTCTTAATATAGGACATTTCCTCGAAACAAACTATTGAGATCTCGGTATAAATAAAATACGGATAACAACTTAATTAATTTCAATATCACCACTATCATCATCTTCTACGTATTTTGAGGGCTCCACGGGTTTATTAGGGGGTGCCTGGACATCCCCTGTAGCTTTGGCTATAAAAAAAGAGAAAGAAAGGAAGGAAGAAAGAAAGAAAGAAAGAAAGAAAGAAAGAGGGAAAGAAGGAATTTAATTGAATAATGCTAATTGTAATTGGAACTAATCTAATCCGTGATGTGAATATTATGTCGACAATATAAGTTCCCAGAAAGTACTAGTAGCAACCACAGAATACTTTTCTTTAATATGATGTCTAGTACATAACACTGAGTCCGTGCCCTGTAAAAGGACTCCATTATTCATGAGTGAAGGCATGAATATTCATACCTCCTCTTCTTCACACCATAATATTGCTTCATCATACTCTTGAAGCAATCTTGCGCTGTCACCATGATGGACACTGGCAGGTGTGTCATGTCGTCACAGTGACAATGTCGACCCTGTTCTACATCGAAGTCAGAATGAACACAGTGTCTGCTCATTGACCTTTCAAATTTTAATTACATCACTGTCATTTCTCTTTGAAAGTTCTTGTCAATCATTTTTGCAATTTTTCTTTATTATTATTATTATTATTATTATTATTATTATTATTATTATTATTATTATTATTATTATTCATCCAAAGTTGTTGTTATTATATTATTATTATTATTATTATTATTATTATTATTATTATTATTATTATTATTATTACTTACTGGCTTTTAAGGAACCCAGAGGTTCATTGCCGCCCTCACATAAGCCCGCCATTGGTCCCTATCCTGAGCAAGATTAATCCAGTCTCTATCATCATATCCCACCTCCTTCAAATCCATTTTAATATCTTCCCATCTTCGTCTCGATCTCCCTAAAGGTCTTTTTCCCTCCAGCCTCCCAACTAACACTCTATATGCATTTCTGGATTCGCCCATTCGTGCTACATGCCCTGCCCATCTCAAACGTCTGGATTTAATGTTCCTAATTATGTCAGGTGAAGAATACAATGCGTGCAGTTCTGTGTTGTGTAACTTTCTCCATTCTCCCGTAACTTCATCCCTCTTAGCCCTAAATATTTTCCTAAGCACCTTATTCTCAAACACTCTTAATCTCTGTTCCTCTCTCAAAGTGAGAGTCCAAGTTTCACAACCATACAGAACAACCGGTAATATAACTGTTTTATAAATTCTAACTTTCAGATTTTTCGACAGCAGACTGGATGATGAAAGTTTCTCAACCGAATAATAACAGGCATTTCCCATATTTATTCTGTGTTTAATTTCCTCCCGAGTGTCATTTATATTTGTTACTGTTGCTCCCAGATATTTGAACTTCTCCATCTCTTCAAAACATAAATTTCCAATTTTTATATTTCCATTTCGTACAATATTCTGGTCACGAGACATAATCATATACTTTGTCTTTTCGGGATTTAATTATTATTATTATTATTATTATTATTATTATTATTATTATTATTATTATTATTATTATTATTATTATTTACATGTACTTTATGTATTTAGATATTTTGTCTGTTTCTCATCTTAAGGGAAATTCATCCTCCTATCTACCCAAAGAACATCTTACATCTCGCTGTTCTCTAGATTTATAATTTAATATTATTTTGTAACTCCCTTTTATGCTTGAAAAGTGCGTAGGTATTATACTATTCAATATGTTTTTTTCTGTTTTCTCTATTAACTTGAATGTTGCCTATCGAGTTTCGAATTAATTGTTTGATCTACAAGTAACCTATGCATTGTACCAATGATTATAAAAGTTTCATCTCTTATGACTCCATTTTTCTTTCATGTCTTCAATTTAATATCCAATATTTACTTTTATAAAGAAACATTTGCGTCGTCAGAACCTTGTGTTGTTTCAGCATTTTTCACATTGCTTCAAATATTCTTTGCAACATGCTTAATACTGATTTATATATATATATATATATATATATATATATATATATATATATATATATTTTTTTTCATACAATATGGTACTTTAAATTTTATCTTCACTTTATTATTAAGGTTACCTATATTTATATACAATAACTATTATTCCTCGTTTATCAAATCTTTGATTAGGGCCAAGAAGTTCATGCCCAAAAAACCTACTAAATATGCATGCAAGTATGCGTTTAAAAACCTTAAAATATGCCAATAAATATGCACTAATAAAATTCTATATTTCTTGATGTGTCATTAATAAATAGGCTAAGTAATAATAATAATAATAATAATAATAATAATAATAATAATAATAATAATAATAAAAAAGGTAAAGGTATCCCAGTAACATGCCATGAAGGCACTTGGGGGGCATGGAGGTAGAGCCCCATGCTTTCCATGACCTCGGCACTAGAATGAGGTGGTGTGGTCGGCACCACGCTCTGACCGCCTTTTACCCCTGGGAAAGACCCGGTGCTCAATTTTATAGAAGGCTGAGTGAACCTTGGGGCCGTTCTGAAAGTTTGGCAACGAGAAAAAATCCTGTCACCACCTGGGATCGAACCCCGGACCTTCCAGTCCGTAGCCAGCTGCTCTACCAACTGAGCTACCCGGCCGCCCCAGTAATAATAATAATAATAATAATAATAATAATAATAATAATAATAATAATAATAATAATAATAATAATAATAATAATAATAAATGAAGAGTGCAGGGGAAAAACCTGATAAGTCATGTTTTACTGTTTTTACATGAGAGCAAGTTAAATGTTTCAAGATCCATTATATTCTCTTGTCTTTGAGTTATCATTCTTCAAATGTCTTTGGGTTTGGACTAATGAGATTGTTATTCTGTACAGTTAAACTACACAAATCTACACTACCTGAGCTGTTACATGGCATCTAAAACAGAAAACCGATAATTTTGGACTTATCAACCCTTCAGTCATGCACGATTCGCTAGGTGTGCCACAAAACTTTCAATACTTTTCTGGTAAAAATAATTATAATGATGTCACTCAACACCAGTTTTTAAAAATAGAATATGATGTTTTTATTTTAAAAATACAAACTATGCATTTTTATGCAACGTAAAATCAGCTTTAATGAGCTTAAACGTGAAAATATGCCACAATAATATAAATATCACGAAATATTATGCATTTATATAAAAAAAAGCCAAAATATGCAACATAAAATTGGTTTGATAAGCTTAAATGTTGATGATCTGTGAAGATAACTAATCAGCAATTAATTGTAGCCAATGGAAAAAATATGCAAATGCATGAACTTCCTGGCTCTACTCACGATCATATAATTATGAATATATTTTATAACTCGTGGAATACCGAATACAGAAATACTGGGACAAGACGACCTTGACTTCCGTACCAATTATCCCCTATCCCTATTGAAAGAAAGTCTATCAGTGTTGCCACGTCTAGTCATGTTAGGCAACAAATTTGCAATACTTATTTAATTGACATAAAAACCGTCCATCCTATCGAAAGACGGCAAAGGAAAAAAATATTCTTTATTAAATTCTCTATTAACATTGACAAAAATCAAGATCCTATGCATAGTAATTATCCACAGGGCAATGTTAAACTTTTCTGAATTTTTTTTTTTTCGAAATCTGTAAACTTCCCACTGATATGTTATTAGACTTTTTTATTATACTCAATATGATCAATTTGCCCTGCGAATCTGCAGGATTATTTCACTTCCATCCTGTATATATATAGTTAAATTTACTGGTTTTCCACTGTATTAATACCACCTCTCCCCTTAAAAACAATATCGGTAGAGTTTAGATGAACTAGTTCAGTGCAATGCATATTCACACACCATTCTTTGTTCTCAGGTGAAATCGCGATCAGAGTCTTCCGAGCATGTACAGAATTGGGCATACGATCTGTGGCGATCTACTCGGAGCAAGACAAAATGCACATGCACCGGCAGAAAGCAGATGAATCATATCTAGTTGGAAAAGGCCTGCCTCCCGTACAAGCCTACTTGAACATTCCTGAAATCATTCGAGTAGCCAAGGTACTTCACTGTTTATATGTTCAGTTTTATTATACATCTTGATTACACAACTTTTAACACTATATCACTTCGGAAAACGTATTATGTGTCTTTCTCGTGTTAAATTTAACATTACCTCATTACGAATGCTAACCACACCTACAGAGACATCAACATAGACATGGAAATTTTACACATTCAACCAAAAAGCCAGAAACTAAACACACTAGAACAATACGAAATATATAGGCACAAAAACACATCCAAATGAAATTCTCAACACACAACTCAATTTCAGAACACACACATTCTTTGACTCCACATTACACTACACGAACACAACCCCACTGGAAGCACAAACAAAAGGCGCCAAGACCAGCAACAACCAGTTCTGAAGATGGCCAATAACAGACCGAAACATGTCAATGAGGTAATGTAAAATTTAACACGAGAAAGACACATAATACGTTTTCAGTTTTATTGTTACAAGCTACTTCGCCATAGCGTCAATTTCGTGCAGGTTATACATTAAGAAACAATTATTATAAGCAGGCCTATGATTAGCAAGCACATGTGAAATACTATTTTAGAACATTTTATGTTAATCTTATTCAATTTTTATACAGTAGCATCGAAATAAAAATAAAACTGCATGAGAGTTCATTTTCAAACACAGTTGAAACAACCAGAGGAATGAGACCGGGAAGTGAACTTTCACTGGTACCAGTATTGGGAGACTAGCAAAGCGTCTGAATAGGATGAAGGTGATAATGCTGGTGAAATAAGTCTGGGGTCCAGCACCGAAAGTTACTCAACATTTAGTACTCAGATTGGGTTGAGAGAAAACCCCGGAAAAAACCTCAACCAGATAACTTGCCCCAACTGGGAATCGAACCCGGGTCACCCGGTTTCGCGGCCAGACGTGCTGACCATTACTCCATAAGTGTGGACTATAATCATACGTTATGAAATATCTGACTCTATTGCTTGCTTCATACCATGTAAACTATTTGTCACAATATTTTGCAATTCATTTTTATAGTTTTCAGAGAAGTCTTTATTGTATATTAAAAGTATTTATTTCAGTCACTGACCTCACAGCATATATTTTAGGTGTTAAACCTTTGCATTATATGTTTAAAAGACGTATGAACGTTTTCGTTGGATGTTGGCATAGTCCAACGAAAACGTTCATATGTCTTTTAAACATGTAATGCAAAGGTTTAACACCTTAAATATATGCTGTGAAGTCAGTGACTGAAATAAATACTTTTAATATTTGTCACAATGTAAAAAGGAAAGTTGTAAGAGTACACAAAAAATGTGAAATTTATTCACCCTGGCTGGCTGTTCGAATATTAATGTCGGTCATTTTTTCTTTCCACGAGTATATATAATGCATATAACATAAAGTTCGAAAATGTGATAGAAACTGTAGTTTAAATTGTCATAATGTTGAGATAGTTGTCACATTAAACATTTAAACATTGATATGACAACCTAATTTATCTTAACATAACCTCAAAATTTTCTTATGGTTTTGTGTAAAAATGTTTCAATATAGAGAAACTTTAGGAAATATAATTTATAAAACGGAACGACTTCAGAATACCGCGTAAGTACATGTGTCGTTATTGCTTTATTGAATTATTTATTTTTGGTCCAAGGAACATATTTTTATGTAGGTACGTATTTATTTATCTACCCTTATGCCATCAGTAAAAAACATGTAATTTTAATTAAGCTTACTTATAATTTGCACAGTCTTTGTACATAAGTACTTACGCGGTATTGTGAAGTATGGCGATAAAATCAATAAATATATGTGCCAGTATGAATATACATTGTAAAACTGCATGTTCACAGGAGAATGACGTCGACGCTGTCCATCCTGGCTATGGGTTCCTATCAGAACGCTCAGATTTTGCTCAAGCTTGTATTGACTCAGGTTTACGGTTTATTGGCCCTTCACCGAAAGTTGTACAACAGATGGGAGATAAAGTAGCAGCTCGACAGGCAGCAATTGATGCAGGTGTGTAAGCTATATATTAAACCAATAAGATTTGATGTGCTGGTTCTGAACTCATTAAGTTCACGGAACCCTTGTGTGTTGCTCGTCAATCATAAGCGTACGTACCGGTAATAATTGTCTTCATGGAATCTCATACATAGTACAGGACGTATATTTTCTTATTGACTCTTCATTGGAATTTACTACAAATTAATTTTTCTTTCTCATAGGTATCCAGTATTTTTCTCACTGTGTTCTGAGAGTTTAGGATTGGACATTGGACATCTGAATGACGGGACCCATCCATTGATATCAGTGGTAGTTTCTGCATTTTCTAATTGGGTGTGCATTGTTGTTGTTTAGGCAACTATCTAAAGATAGATCTGGACTGCACTAGTTTTGGTTTTTTCAGAGAATACCTGGAAAGTGGAAGAAATTAGGCATTCTCTGATGCGCAACATGGTATATTCAAAGAATTTCACATAAAGTCGACCAACTTGATGATTGGTTACTCCCTCCTTAAGTATAAAAGAAATGAGGACATTCCTAAAAAATTAAAGGATCACCTTCAAATTTATACAGATGGATCTCTAAATCCTAATAATGGGACATCAGGAGCAGGATATTATATTCCAAAATATCAAGAAAATTATTTCATAGCATGTTCATCCTCCTCCAGTCTTGACACTGAATTGCTAGCTATTGATGCTGCTCTTCCGTGTGTCACTCAAATTTCTGAAAAATCTATTTGCATACTTACCGACTCCAAGGGGGCTATAGTTAATATAATTAAATATGTACCAAACCTATACGCACATAGAATTATTCCAATTCAGAAACAACTAAGTAAACTAAAAGAACTCCAAAAGGAAATAACATTTCAATGGATACCTAGTCATTGTGGTATACCTGGAAACGAGAAAGTCGATAATATTGCAAAACAGGCAACATATTTGCAACCAAGACCTCTTCAAGTGATATCTCTATCCAGTGCTTTTGCTTCACTAAAGTCTCATTTTACAAACCTATGGATCAACAATTGGCTCTCTTCTGACAAAGGAAAAATTTTACAGTCTGTACAAGACCTGGAAATGTACAAAAACTTGCACAGACATGTTCAAACATTTTTAACAAGAGCCAGAACAGGTCACATTGTCACTCAATTGCATCTACACCGATTTCACATTTCTGATAATCCTACTTGTCTGTGGTGTAATAATCATGATGAAGATCTGGAACACATTCTTCTGTACTGTCCATCCATAAACCACAAAAGAAGTAAATTAAACTCATCAATACCGGTTGCAGAAGACACAGCCCTGCAGTATATATTGACTACACCCCAACTCTGGCTACTAGCAACAGGCATCTATAATGAACACCGATCAAAATACCCCTCATTTCTCGTGAAAAACAACAACTGAATAGACTATAGTGGACTATAGTGGACTTTATGTTGTCAGCAAACAGCTGGATACATTAAGAAGATTGATTTAAAAAATTAAAAGTAAATTCAATTACCCAGGACAAAGAACAATGCAGATTGAACTGGAAAGAACATGTTGCCAGGATGCCTTCCAACCACTTGCCAAAACTGATCTTACTCTATACTCCAAGAGACTGAAGAAACTTAGGAAGACCTAAAAAGCGCTGGATAGAGACCATAACAGACCCCTAGGTCTAATACGTGAAATAATGATGATGATGATGATGATGATGATGATGATGATGATGATGATGATGATGATGATGATGATGATGATGATGATGAATATGATGATGATATGTTGAAACACGTATTTCCGTGAAAGTCTTGAAATCGATAATTTTACAACTTTACAATAGCCTAAGTTACTTTGTTCTTCAGTCTTTGTATAATAAGAAAATGGAAATATTATTATGAAACTTATTGTAATTCATACATGGTTATGGAAAACACTGGTAGTATTAAAGCTATGAAGAATGGTGGACTGTTACGGTTCTTTGTTGTCAGGTGTGGCAGTTGTTCCTGGAACCCCTGGTCCAGTGACTACATCAGAAGAAGCCATGGAGTTCTGCCTCAAACATGGACTCCCCGTCATATTCAAAGCCGCATTTGGAGGAGGGGGGCGTGGTATGAGAGTAGTGCGCAAGATGGAGGTTGGTATCACCTTATTGTATGTTCAGATCAGGCACAATCCCTTAATGTGAGGTGTTGAAATTATGAGAACTCTAATAGGTGCAAATGTTAGCCTAACAATTTTCGTGGTATTGATTGTGGTATGGCATGGTATAATATGATATACCGGTATGATATAATTTGATGTGATGTGTTATGTGATAATTTGATATGACGTGCTGTGTGATGTAATATGTAAGGTCGGCACTCATATTAAGATGATGATGATGATGATGACGACGACGACGACGATGATGATGATGAGGACGACGACGACGATAATGTAATGATAAATTTGTGGGATCATGATGGAAAACAGTGCTGGAAAAATATATCCCATTGCCATTTTCCACAATAAATTTCACTTTGATGAGCCAGATTATCAACCAAGGATTTGTGGAAAGACAATACACTAGACTTTCAGTTAAATCTTCAGCAATTGTAGTTACCACTAGAGACCGATATTCAAAACTACCTTCCACTGACTAAATTATGTGGTTTTGACTTCCCCCCCTTTTTTTTCCTTTTTTAGTCCATATTCCCTTTTTTCCCCCTTTTTTAAAAACATCTTTTATTTTGATCCTTTTTTTGACAGAATATCGCAAACATTTAGATAATTTTCCTCTGTTTTTCTGATAGGCCTAGGCAAGCGAAAATAAACATCATTATTCTTCTGATTCTAGACATTGAAAAACTAATAAAGTGTGCTGATTTAGAGTTCAGGATAAAAAGAAAATTTTCGCCTCTGGTTTCAGTTGATGTTGAGCGATCATTTTCTGTTTATAAAGACATTCTGTATTCAAAGAGGCAGAATCATATTGAAACATATTGAAATGTTGAATTGTGATCAAATATAACACTTTCCTTATAATCCATGTTGAATCAACACAATTAACACGAGTAGGATCGCCATTTAATCATTTATTTACTTTCCTTATGTTGTGAAGCAATAAATATAAGCTTGTGTGTGCTATGTGTATCCATGAATATGCTGAAGTATGTTTTCAATTAAAATAGCACCCTTTTGAAGTCCTTTTTTGACTATATTAAATTACAACACTTTCCTTATGTTATGAAGCGATAAATGTAAGATTGTGTGTGCCATGTATTTTCATGAATGTGCTGAATTGTGTTTTGAGAAGTAATAATAATATAGTCCTTTTTCAAGTTTTATTTTTTTTTTTGGCTATAACTTCCCCCCCCCCTTTTTTTTGTCCTTTTTTGATGAAAAATTTTCCCTTTAAAATTCGGTCTCTAGTTATCACTATCTTCTGTATTTATTTTCTAGGAAGTGGAGGAATTGTTTCAACGAGCGAGTTCGGAGGCAAAGGCTGCTTTTGGAAATGGAGCGATGTTCATCGAGAAGTTTATAGAACGACCACGTCATATAGAAGTTCAGCTGATGGGCGATAAAGCTGGCAATGTTGTTCATTTATTTGAGAGAGATTGCTCAGTTCAGAGGAGACACCAGAAAGTTGTGGAAATTGCTCCAGCCCCCAAGTTAGACCCACAGGTAATGTGATCAACTTAACGAAAATATATTTCTCCGATTTAAAAATGTGTAATGTTTAACGAATAAAATAAATTCATGCTGTGACTAAAATTCACTATAAAATTATAGTTTTTATGAGTCTATTTTTACATTAATTAGAATTCTGTCTTACACACAATTGGCACCACAACTATCATGTTCTTCTGCAACAACTATTGCCATCTTCTGCATCCAAATATTGTTTCTGTTTTGTATGTTCATTGGTATGCTTGTAATTGTATACTCCTGGTTAGGGTGACCAGATTCAGATGGATAAAAAAGAGGACACTAAGGTTCAAAAAGGAGGACATTGTTCGAAAAAAGAGAACAGAAAATATGTACTTAGGTTCAGACTTATTATACTTTAAATTAGGTAAATATCTATTTTATTAAGTTACAAAATATTTACAATACAGATTTAGGCTTATATCTTACTTAAAAGTACATTAATATCTACTAGCCGTACCCGTGCGCTCCGCTGCACCTATTGGAAATAAATATAAAGTAATTACATAATTAAAATAGGACATTTGATCCAGGGAACATTCGTGTTTGATAGAAGGATAAATCGTTTATTATGTTACTTAATTTAAATTTTATTAAAAAAATTAAAATGCGATCATTTTGATCCAGTCATAAAAATTATTTTAGGAAATACAGGAAACTGATCCCTATCAAGTTTTCTGTGCATAAGAAGCTATTTTAATCTTACCTGTCCTCGATTCACTCAGAAGTTACTGTAATAACATTATAGCATTATGTTCATCTAGAGAAACTACACTTTCCAATGGTGAATTAATAATTAATTATCAAATCTCTTAATTTAGTTTCCGATATTACTTCATACAAACACAGAAACATTCTCTTTAGGCTACTATATGTTTCATAGCTTTCGATTGTTGTTGACCAAGGCCCATTATAGACGAAGTCATTTGTTTTATATTTCATTACACCGCCTTAGATGGCATTGTTATTGTAATTTTGAAACTCATTTATCTCATTAAATATCAGTCCTATCAAAATTTTCCAAAGAATAAAACGTATCAGAAATGATGTTTAAAGAAACTTTTGTTATGCAAGATTTTTCACAAAAATCAATAATAAGCGAGATATTTTGATTTATTTAATTCAGGCCCCCTTATAACTCCCTTTTTAAATAACGTATTTTTAATGCCATATAGCCTAAAATCTAAGTTACAACGAACTTAATTTATATTCTAATTTTCATCGAAATCCGTTCAGCCATTATCGCGTGAAAAGGTAACAAACATCCAGACAGACAGACAGATAGGCACACAGACAGACATACAAACAAAAATTTCAAAAAAGCGATTTTCGGTTTCAGGGTGGTTAATTATATATGTTAGGACCAATTATTTTTGGAAAATCGAAAATTACCGGTACCAGAAAAATTTCGGCTACAGATTTATTATTAGTACTGTATAGATTTTATTACAGAATAATTATGAAAAATCTTAGTAATAATGATTTTAAAGTTAGCTACATAATATGAAAGTCAAGGTAACTATAATATTAAAGAGGACTGATAATATCTATTTAGATTCAGGCTTAGGCCTATATTATACTTAAAATTATGTCAATATCTATTTTATTACAGCATACTTATAATAAAACTTAATAATATAAAATTATTTTACAATTAGCTACATATGAAAGCAACAACCATAACAAGTAGGAATAAAGAAAGTTATGATCGTTGGCAAAGAGTATATTCCCTCAATGCTGCGGCCATCTACAGGCAAATTACTTGAGAAAGGCGTCAAATCAGAATTTCAAAATATCAGGCATACAAGTTACGAAAAGGAGGACATGTCCGGACAAAAGAGGACGTCTGGTCACCCTACTCCTGATTGCGTAGAAGATTTTATTTAGTCTTTTTATTTTCTGCAGTATGTAATCAGGGGTTTAGTTGGAAAATAAAAACAACTGGTACTGTAAACTGGGGTTACTTTGAACACAGAGGAAACTTTGACCATTTTTTCAGAAAATCATATTTAGGTTTCCACATGCTGCACTTGTTATGATGGAGGTAAATTTGGTATGAGAATGATTTTATGATAATTTACCTCCATCTATAACAAATGCAGCATGTAGAAACCCAAATATGATATTCTGAAAAAATGGTCAAAGTTTCCTCTGTGTTCAAAGTCTCCCCAGTTTACGGTAGGCCTACTCAACACACTTCAAAATTTTTCACATAGACTCAAAGATGAATTTCCACTGTAAACTTCTTTTATGGGAGTTAGGATATTCTGCACATTATCTGTCAGAGCACAACCAGGATTTCACATATGACAGTGAATTAAACTGATGCATAGACTACAAACCTGGCTTTCAGGTAAAGCTGACGTGAATACTTTAAAGGGAAAAATTGTTTCAGGGCCGGGTATCGAACCCGACACCTTTGACCGAGCGCGCCCAATGCTCCGGACTGAGCTACCCAGGAACTATACTAGATCCTGGCTCAGTTATTCCCCTCATATCCACATACCTCAAGTGGATTAACAGAACGTCGGAGCCAAAAGAAAGTGTGCACTCAATGCTTGCTGTTTGTGTTCTTTTAGGTACGAGACAGAATGACGGATCAGGCTGTGAACCTCGCTAGGCACGTGGGCTATGAGAATGCTGGAACCGTGGAGTTCTTAGCAGACGAGACAGGAAACTTCTATTTCATTGAAGTGAATGCCAGATTGCAGGTGGAGCACACAGTAACAGAAGAAATTACAGGGTAAGTTAACAGGCTATGGAAAACCCAGTGGCGGGCATTCAATCCCTCCTAACTCAGCAGTGTTGGGGTATATACTACTAGGTTCAAAAAGTTCCCGGAATTTTACTACCATTTTTCGTATTAATATATAACAAGGGATATTATACATTTGTTTTGTTGGTAACATTCATGATGTCATTTCCTTAAAGTTTGTTGATAATGGCAATTATTGGTTTTGAGTTGTAGGCAATTGTTTATCATAGTGTTTCGTTTGTTCGTCGCATTTTGTAATTATGTCCACAGAGCAAAGTACAAACATCAAGTTCTGTGTTTTGCTGGGGACATGATCAGTATGGCTGATGAAGATGGTGATTTCTTAAACAAAATGAAACTGGTGCTACTTGTACGACCCAGTCCCTAAACGACAGTCATCTGAGTGGAAATCGAAAACATCTCCTCGGAAGCAAAAATTTCCTAGGCACACTTCCAAAGGCAAAGTTATTGTAAATGTTATGTTTTATTTAACGACGCTCGCAACTGCAGAGGTTATATCAGCATCGCCGGATGTGCCGGAATTTTGTCCCGCAGGAGTTCTTTTTCATGCCAGTAAATCTACTGACATGAGCCTGTCGCATTTAAGCTCACTTAAAGCAAAGTTATGTTGGAAGTTTTCTTCGACTCTCAGGGTCTCATGCACCATGAGTTCATTCCAGAAGGTCGTACTGTAACGAAAGAATTGTACGTAGAAACCCTCCGTCGCTTCTGGGACGCAGTGAGAAGGAAACGTCCAGAAAAGTGGGTAGAAAACAACTGGTTCCTTATGCATGACAATGCACCTGCTCATCGCGCAATTATTGTAAAGAATTTTCTTGCCAGGCACAACATAACTGCTTTGGATCACCCACCATACTCTCCTGATCTCTCACCACCTGATTACTTTCTGTTTCCCCGTCTGAAAAGTCATCTGAAAGGACGGATATTCAATGCTGAAGAGGTTATCGCAAACGCGACGAGAGCACTAAGACGGGTTTCACAAAATGGCTTCCAGGCCTGCTTCCAGGAACTCTACATGCGTTGGCAAAAGTGTGTTGTTGCGGAAGGCAACTATTTTGAAGGAAATGCTGTAGAATAGTGTTTAAGGTACGTTGTTTCTATGATGCTAGCAAATTCCGGGAACTTTTTGAACCTAGTATGTAATTCACGCAGTCTTCTAATTTATATATACTGTACGTATTTTTCATAATTTGGATGGACTTCTAGCAGAGTTGGCGCAAGGATATTTCCATCTTCCCTGCTTGTTGATACTGCATCAGACTGGAATGGGTATATTGCTGTGTAATCTAGGGAAGTAGCTTACGTCTAGAGAAATGTGACGTAGCTATTTTTTTTGTTCCTCTTATGCACACTTGATGTGTTTCAGTTGTATTCATGTTAGAGTCCCTCTATAATATCTAATGTCATTATAAAAATTAAAAGGTCTCTAATTCGTTTTGATAAAACTTCAGTCAGTCGATATTGTGGATGAATTTTGCAATGAGCTAGCCAGCATTTAATGATCTCACTTCAAATAATAATAATAATAATAATAGTAATAATAATAATAATAATAATAATAATAATAATAATATATTTATTATTATTTATTTATTGATATTTATCTGCTGGACAACAGCCATAGGCCAATAAAAGTCCAGCACAGTGATACAAATAATGCATTAAAATGAACAACTATGGTACACATTACATAATAGTGATAACAACAAAATGAGTATAGATTACAATGATTAGTTTACAAGAATTAATACTATTACATTTTATGGAAAGGAGTTGATTCATACAAAAGTATTACCGGTACCAATATGTGTAGAAAGATAATGCAATTAATATTAGCAATGCTGACATCCACTCCTTCACAGTTTCACTTGGACATTGTTCACTTTATTTCGTTTTCTTTCCTTTTAGTTTTTATCGCCATTGTACGGCCAATGAATCTAGTCAAGTGCCACTGCATTGAATTAAAAGAAATATATATATATATATTAGCAAAGACATTGCCATATACTGATACTTCTATACATTGAATGGATCGAAATCGCCTACATGTAAGTTAGCATGTTTAATACATCTGGAGACCGGCGAGGAAGATTTAGAATTTTTAATATAGAAGTGTTTGTGATGTCTCATGTCCTTCATAGGAATACGAAGGCTGACACTGTTTAAGAAAGATTGACAATTAATGTCACCTTTAAGGACCTTACATAAGAATAAGTAATCGAGATCATGACGTCTGGCATACAGGCTTCGACATTTAAAGTGCTCGCATTTTTTATCATAGTTATACCCGGATTTATTAGGCAGAAATCTGTACGAACATAATGAAATAAATTTCCTTTGAATATTTTCCAGTTTTGCCGAATCAGTACTTGAAATAGAGTTCCAAACTACAGATGCATATTCGAATTTCGATCTCACTAATGTATAGTATAGTATTAAAAGAGAGTCAGGTGTTGAAAAATAATAAGTTATTGACCGAATTATTCCTAACATTCTTATTGCATGGTTATAAATATAATCTATGTGGTTATGAAAATATAATTTATTGTCAATTAATACACCGAGGTCTCTAATACAGTGTTTTCAATAATAATAATAATAATAATAATAATAATAATAATAATAATAATAATAATAATAATAATAATTTATTTTATTTACTGATATTTACTGTATGTGCTGGACAACAGCCATTGGCCAATAAAAGTCCAGCACAGTTATACAATTAATACATTAAAATGAATAACTATGGTACAGATTAAATACTTGAGTTAACAACAAAATGAAGAACATAGATTACAATAAAAGATTAATTTACAAGAATTAATACTTTAAAATTTAGGGAAAGGAGTTGATTATTAAAAAGTAATACCAATTTGTGTATTAGGATTATGCAAATAATATCAGCAAAGACATTGCCATATTCTAATACAATGAATGAATGATGATGATGATGATGATGATAATGATAATGATAATAATAATAATAATAATAATAATAATTCTTTTTAAACACTGTAATAACATACTAGCTCTGTATTTAGTTGTACAGGATATTAATTCTAAATTTAATACCCCAGTTATAAAAATCCTAAAGCAAAGGAGATGGGCGTACTGGGAATAGGGTTGCCAGATTTTCATAATGCAAATAAGGGACAGTTGCAACATTTAACTCCAGGAAAATGTGAAGAACTTATAAGAGAGAGATATAGAAATATGTGAGCCCATTTCAGAGCATATACTAGCACGTAAAAAAAAAAAAAAAAAAAACCCGTAATCTTACACCATTGAAGCTGTTACATTATTACCCATTAGTTTGAATAATTTCGAGGGAAAAATTGTTCCGGGACCGGGCATCGAACACAGGGCCTTTGGTTAAACGTACCAACGAACGAAATTATTCAAATCAACTTTACAGGGAGTTATACCTGAAAGCTTGATTTACCCATTACTTTATTTGTAGCAATACAATTGAAGAGTCCACTGCAAGAATGATGGATGTCATTTGGAACACATTTTGCAGGAGAAGCAATTGAAAGTTTGAAATGCTTAGCGCTCAAAGCTTAACTGTGATTTTCCGATCGTTACTGGACAATGACTGTCAGTGTTAATGCCATGTAACTCTCTATGTACATTCTATATGTCTCAAGCTATGCATTGGCAGTCTTGGTTCATTTTCGACAAGAAAGTGACATCCATCATTCTTGCAGTGGACTCTTCAATTTAAAAGGTATTGATACAGATACCTTATTGATACAGATTGGAGAAAGGTAATCGCAAAGGTTGTGTTTATACAAAATAGTATATAATATTCTATTTTTCTAAATGCAGTATGTTCTCTTTGTTTTATGTGGACAAGAAACACTCAGTTTCGTTTGAAACATTTTTCGCATTTTCACATATACTACACACAATCCGACAGCAATATTACTGTACCAGTAACCATGCACATCTAATGCTTGGAATAAAATTACTTTTAACTAAAGCAGAAGCAGCTAGAAGTTTAGATTTATTTCCTCATTGTCACGTTTCTAAAGACATTGATGTTAATAAAAAGTGACTGTTTCTTATCTTAATTCTATGTATAATAAAAATAAATATTAAAACACTAACAAATTAAACAAGTAACAAACAGTTTACAATTAATTGCTTCTTATTCAAGATAGACTGAATAATCAGTACTGGTACTTTCTGAATGCATCAACATTTTTTATCGAACTATAACCTGTTCATATTATTTTTGTAATTGTTTTTAATTTTATTATAGTTCTTTATATAAGTCTGCTTAGAAGTTAACATGAGATGCAGTAATGTTACATACGTTATGCGATATTTGTCTGTCTTAGAATCGATTTAGTACAAACGCAGATCAGAGTGGCTGAAGGCGTGACTCTTCCTGAAATGGGGTTGTCACAAGAAAAGATAACTCCCCAGGGTTATGCAATTCAGTGCCGAGTGACCACTGAAGATCCTGCCAAAAACTTCCAGCCTGATACCGGAAGAATAGAGGTGAGAATTGTACTGCAGAACATTATAGATTTTAGAGAGACGTGTAGTTTGTAAACTAACTCTGGCGTGATTAAATAATCTTGTAAAATTGTAGCATAAGCCATTTTATCCCTTGAGTTATCAATGTGTGAACTTTATTGATGTAATAGTGGAAGGATGATTATTTAATTTGTATGATGATCTAATCTTATGTACTTTAATTTTACTTTATGTAACATATTTTATTAATAAGATCATAGTATATTTTTAATAGCTGTTACATAACATTGCAATTAAGGGGACACTCAATTATATTTTGGAACTTTTTTCCTATTCGACCAATCTTTTTCAAATTTGGAGAAAAAGTAACATGCAAAATCTCAGCTCATTAGATCCAATACTTTTCAAAATAAAAAAATATTTCAATTTTTAATCAATCATTAATTGAAATATCACTTTTAATTATCATTTTTTATTTTTTGGCTTTTTGCATTTGACTGTGACTTCTCAATGAATAGGGGAAGAATTCTGCTTATTGATTTAGTTCTGTCACATAAATTAGTGTAGAAATTTAATTTTTCATTTCTATGACACTTTTTCTCCAATTTTTAAGTTGAGTGTCCCCTTAAGCATGACTATATATTTGCATTTTAAAATTTATAAAGAAGACTAGAATAGAAAAACTTTTGACACTATTAGGACTATGTTTAGTGATCTAAATTGCAACAGCACTATTTTTAGCAATACTTTATTTTCCTAATATTGAAATAGCATTTTTCAAGAGTAGCACATATTTAACCTATGCATAAGGTCATGTGACATTAATAAAACTTTAGAGAATAATCACTTATTGTAATTGTCTTGACTTATTTCTTTACACACACAAGTTTTGGACTACCATACCAGTGTATTTTGTTGAGGGTCAGTGATGATAATAATAATAAGCTAGAAACTGGTAGCACTTGATTTCTAGATTATTAAAGTTGCTAATTTTTGAGAAAGTGTTTTTGTTTCTCCATTTTTTGACTGAAATCTGTGTGGTTGACTGTAGGTGTTCCGTAGTGGAGAGGGTATGGGCATCCGTCTAGATGGTGCGTCAGCATTTGCGGGCGCCATTATATCCCCGTACTACGACTCTCTGCTAGTGAAAGTGATTGCTCATGCCGGAGATCTGCAAGCATCAGCTGCCAAGATGAACCGAGCTCTCAGGGAATTCCGAGTCAGAGGAGTCAAGGTGAGTCAACAGCAAGCAGAATTAACGGTATTTTGTAAATAACGCGCGAGTTTCATAGGACTTTACAGAACAGCTCTTGGAACCCAAGCCCCCTGGCTTATAAGTTCAGCTTTCTACAAAGAGAGGCAGTGAAAAGTTATCGCACTATGCAGGGGACATCGGGGAACAGATTGTCCGCATAACAATGATTTGAATAATTTATCATGAGTTATATGTCATATTTTATTACATATAACTCATGATTAATTATGATGATGCCGTATAGGCGAAAACGTTCATAAAATTTCTTCTGTAAGATGTATTAGCAAATAATAATTTTGAAAAAAATGATAAATAATATGATTGAAAACTTTAAAATAAATTTTTAACACTGAGTATACATGTTCGAGCTACCTAGACAAAAAAAGTGTGCTTTGAAGGAAAACTTAAGAGGATTTTACTGTTCATCAAATTCATCATTCTCAACCAGGTTTGAATTTGCACTTATGTTGAGAGAATGACTCAGTGACATATTTCATTGTAAATTAAAGAGCACTCGTAATGAAATTTTAACATGGTTTCAGTAGATCTGAATTGTTATACTGTATTTAATGGATGTCTAAAGTTCATGTATTTGACTTCAGCCATCTTGTGTTCCAGACAAACATTCCATTCCTTCTCAATGTGCTCGAGAACCAGAAGTTCCTCAATGGTACCCTTGACACGTACTTCATCGATGAGCACCCTCAACTCTTCCAGTTACCTCAGTCACGCAACAGGGCACAAAAATTACTCAACTACATTGGAACGGTGTTGGTGAATGGACCCTCAACGCCACTTGCAACTAAGCTGAAACCTGCAGAAATTAACCCTCACGTGCCTGAAATACCCATAGGTAACATATGACAGCAACATGTCTGTAGAGGGGAGTGGGAATGTTTTCAATGTTTCTGAACTTGTGCCCGAAATATTTGTTCAAGTGACTGTGGTCAAATGAGACAAAATGAATATCCTTGCATTGTCTTGTATGAAACCATAGGCCTACTTGATTCTTCAGGCATCAGTGCCATCTTAATAGATTCTTGTGGTCACAGGCGTCGACTCCAGGTCCTTTTGCCCCAGTGTATTTTATTAAACAATGTCGGAACATGTTCCGTGAAATACATAGTTAACTCCATTTTGAATCTTGCGTACACTACTTTTAACACTTGAATATAATTAATTGATTAGCTAGCAGACTTACTCGTGTTAATTATGTAAGATTTGTGCGGCTTACAGCTGTTTCAGTGCTTCACGCACCATCTTCATAGCCTACTAGATCTCGGCATCATCTCGAACTTCTCTGCCTGTTATGTGGGTGTGTTTGATTGTTGAAAGGTGTTGAAGAGTGGAGTCAAATAGTGTGTGTGTACTGAAATTGATCAGTGTGTTGAGAATTTGATCGGGGTGTGTTTTAGTGTGTTTGTATATTTCGTATTGTTCTAGTGTGTTGAGTTTTTGGTTCTTGGGTTGTATGTGTAGGATTTCCAATGCTAACCATACATACAGTAACATAAATGCGGACATGGAAATCCTACACATACAACCCAAGAACCAAAAACTCAACACACTAGAACAATACGAAATATACAAACACACTAAAACACACCCTGATCAAATTCTCAACACACAGATCAATTTCAGTACACACACACTATTTGACTCCACTCTTCAACACCTTTCAACAATCAAACACACCCACATAACAGGCAGAGAAGTTCGAGATGACCCCGAGATCTAGTAGGCTCTGAGGATGGTGCGTGAAGCACTGAAACAGCTGTAAGCCGCACAAATCTTACATAATTAACACGAGTAAGTCCGCTAGCTAATCAATTAACATAGTTAACTTATAAGAGTTAATCAGTTACAACAGAAATAAAATACAATTTCTTGTTATACTGTAGTTATGTTGCTTGAAGTCAGCAACACGCGACTTTGAATGCAACAAAAACATGAACGGAAACAAGTAAAAATTAATGACAATTTAAAAGCTAAGCGTACCGGTAGTAGCTGAGTATCACATGGATATAATGGATATAAATACGAGTACATATACCACCCAGTAACTCATGGATCTCTTCCTAGCCCAAGCTTAAAATAAAAAATCTATACATACGTTCATGGTTAGCCTACTTGCTCCATAGAATGTTCGCTGTATGAAATGCTCATGGAGTTCGTTTGAATTTACTGGAATTTGAACTCAGTTCTCTAGCATAGAAAGCTGGCACTCTGGTCAATAAATATCTTAATGGCAAGTAAAAGTCTGTGATTTAAAGAAAATATCAAAATACTAGAATAGAATGTAAGTAAAAGAACGAAAATAATCTTGAAATTTTAATAACCTAATAAAAATATTTGTCCTAGAGAAGAAAAGATTAAATGTGGAACATATTAACGTTAAACTAAACCTAAATTAGAGAATAATTGTACCATACCAATACACTGGGAACACATTTAGCCATCATCATTCTTTGTAACATATATGTTGAGTGTGGGGATAACGAATGTGATGCACTAATTTGATATACAGTTTAAATGTCTGTGATTAAATCCATAAATGTTAACTCTGGTTTATAAAAGTTAAAAAGATAAACAGTCATCAACTAAAAGTCACAACTCACTCGATTAAGGGCAGCTTTTATTTGAATCACATACATTGTGATGAGCATCAGTTAGAACAACTTGTCTGGTTTTCAGCTTGAGGATATTTCCCATTGATAACAGCTTAAATATTATCTTTTTATTATTGTACATACTGAAAATCAATGTATTGCGCTGCATCTCTCTCTACTCTTTAAAAAAAATTAGTTTGGTCATTATCAGATGAGAAGTGGGAGAAGCCAAAGTCATGCTTTTTTCCAAGAAATAGAAAGAGATACTGTAAATGATTTGTGTTCAAAAACTTAAAAAAACAAAGGACGAAATCCGAGTATTGAAAAGAAGAAAACTGACTGATTCTCTAAGCAATGGTGAAAAATGAGAAGCAAAAGCTGCCCCACTGGCAAACCACTATCACTTACCCCAATGAAAACCAATATCATTCACTATTATTGTCAATTTCTCGCCCTCCTTTTCTCCCTCTGTTCTACCCTCCATCCGTCACTCAATCACTTATTTGCTCATTCACTTCCTTCCTTTCTCCTCTCCTTCACTTCTTCTATCACCTAGTCAATCATTCACTTCCTCGCTTTTCCCACTCATCTTTTCACTCACTCACTCACTCACTCACTCACTCACTCACTCACTCACATTAGGTTTGTTTCAGCATGGTTCAGAATTGATTCTGAACTGCCTGCTCATATGCGTTCCAACAAGTTTTGAATTGATACTGAACTCGCAGTTCCCTGTTCCAACATGCTTCGGAACTCATTCAGAACCAGTGAAATTGGTTCTCGATTGAGAGCAGGAACTGGGAATTCTGAACTGCTGACGCATGCGTAGATTGTTTAATCTGAAGTTTTGGTTAAAATGCTTCGCGACTAGGCAGATTAAAATAAAAAAAAAAGTTCATCATGAGAGATTTGGAAGGTGATAGCGATATATTTTACGAAGAATTAAATACAAAAGATGAATATAATTTTAATATGAGAAGAAACTCCGAAGGCTCAGAAAGAAGAGTTTAAGAAACATTCCAACAACGTAAAATCCTGAACTATAGTCCCGTCGCTCTTATTTCCGGCAGCCAATCACGTTGCAGGTCGGGTACATTTAAACATGTACATCTTGTGATTTGGTGATGACGACGTTATGCATTTCCTAAGGCTCAATAAATACTTACTATAATCGCCCGCCATTTTGGCTCTTTCGTTGGCGTTCACAGAAAGCACATGAAGATGTTATTTGCCACTCAATTATTTGCTGAATTACAGTACGTTTTATTTATTATCATAGGAGCTACGACATGATAATGTGTTTAACGGTGTGGCAAATAAATTCCACATCTGGTAGCTCGGCAACGAAAGAACAAAAATGGCAAACGATACTACTTACTTACACTTTACAGAGCCTTCACTTCCTAAGACGTAAGCAAAGAGGAGGAGTCACGCCAGGAATAACAGCGTCGCGACTATAGTTCTGACAATGTACACAACTGGCATATGCGTCGAAAGAAGTTCGGTATTCGGAACGCATTCTGAATTGCTTGCTGAAACAAACCTATAATCTTTGGAACTTTCATTCACTTTGTCTTTCATTGCTTTTCCTCTATCTTTTATACACATACACAAAAAAAAATATATATATATGTTGTACTTGTACTTTTTCACATGCTCTCTTTCATTTTTATTTTCCCACTCACTCTTTTTCATCATCCATTTGCTCACTATCCTTCTTTGCACTCAGTTACTTGCTCGCTGCATCACTTTTTCCATTCCATTTATTATACAAGGTGGGTCAAAAGTCGCTTTCCCCAATATTCGTTCTTAGCTTTCATATTTGTGCACATATGCAGATGTCATAACTTAAATAAACAAATAGCTGGTGTAATAAGTGATGAGTTGACAACCAGTTCGTGTGTCAACAGTTTTTACGATATCATGTCTTGAAAACAGCCCTCGTTTTGCCGAAATGCAGTTAATATGAAACAGGATGAAGCACCACCTTATTTTGGTGTAGGAGTGAGGGACCTCTTGAACCAGCAATTCCATGAATGGATTGGCCATCATGGCTCAAAAGAATGGCACCCAGATCACGCGACCTGACACCATGTGATTTTTCGCTGTGAGGTATCCTGAAAAATAATGTTTTTGCTCAGAAACCGCAGGATCTGCATCAGTTGCGACAGATGATCGAACAGTCATTCGTGAAAATTGATGAAAATCGTGAGTTATGTTCTGCCATCTGTAAATCAGTACCTAAATGTTATGAATTGTGTATCGAGAAACAGGGCCTCCATTTTGAACAAAATCTGTAAAGGAATGTGTACTGTAGTCAAATGGACCAGCCTGATGGGCTAGTGGTCAGAGCTTCTGACTATAGTTCATGAGGTCCTGGGTTTGATTCCCCGTTAGAACATAGGAATTTTTCCTTAAAGGGGAATGTTCCTGTGTTCGTCCATGGTCTGAAAATTATGTTAGGCTTAGGTTTAAGACCTCTCTTGGCACTTCATGATCATCCTATCATCATCATCATCATCATCATCATCATCATCATCGGGGCAGTGTAATTCCGCCTTCCAGGCACCCCAACCTCAGAATTGGGTTACGAATAAGCCATTGCCAGGAGACACCAGAAATGTCAAATGACAACCTGGTGGCATTGGATTAAAAAACAATGTATATTCAAATGTAAATTGAAGTAATTAAATGTAAGGAAATGTTTGGGGAAAGCGACTTTTGACCCAACTTGTATTTTACTTTTTCACATGCTCTCTTTCACACTTTTTCATCATCAATTCACTTACCTGTACAGTACTTTCTTTTTCACTCAACTACCTGCTTGTTCCCTTGCTTTTTCTGTTCTCTCTCTCTTACAAAAATACACACACACACGTACACACAAACACACACAGACAATATACGTTAGTACATTTATATATTACTTTTTACATGCTGTCTTTCACTGTTACTTTCCCTTTCACTCTTTTTCATAAAGCATTCACTCACTTTCTCTCTCTCTTTTTTTTATCTAATTACTTGCTTGCTCCCACACGTTTTCCATTTTCCATTCTCTCTCTTTTACACATGCACACATACACGCACATAACAACACAGTATTTTACTTTTTCACATGCTTTCTCTCACTGTCATTTTTCCAACACTCTTTTCTCATAATCCATTCACTCACTTTCTCTATTTTCATAAACTACTTACACGTTCCCTCAGTCCACACCTGTGGAATAACGGTCAGCGCGTCTGGCCCCGAAACCAGGTGTCCCGGGTTTGATTCCCTGTCAGGACAAGTTACCTGGTTGAGGTTTTTTCCGGGGTTTTCCCTCAATCCAATACGAGCAAATGCTAGGTAACTTTCGGTGCTGGAACCCGGACTCATTTCATTGACATTATCACCTTCATTTCATTCAGACGCTAAATAACCTGAGATGTTGATACAGCGTCATAAAATAACCCAATAAAAAAAAATTACTTTTTACATGCTGTCTTTCACTGTCACTTTCCGTTTCACTCTTTTTCATAAAGCATTCACTCACTTTCTCTCTCTCTTTTTTTTTATCTAATTACTTGCTTGCTCCCACACGTTTTCCATTTTCCATTCTCTCTCTTTTACACACGCACGCACGCACATACACACACACACAAAATATACGTTAATACATTTATGTATTACTTTTTACATGTTGTCTTTCACTGTCACTTTCCTTTTCACTCTTTTTCATAAAGCATTCACTCACTTTCTCTCTCTCTCTTTTTTATCTAATTATTTGCTTGCTCCCACATGTTTTCCATTTTCCGTTCTCTCTCTTTTACACACACACACACACACGCACACGCACACTACACGCACATAACAACACAATATTTTACTTTTTCACATGCTTTCTCTCACTGTCGTTTTCTCAACACTCTTTTCTCATAATCCATTCACTCTCTTTCTACTTACTCGTTCCCTCACTTCTCTCTCTTTACACACGCATGCATACACACACATACACATACGAGTACACACAGCCTGTCTTTCACTCATTGTCCCATTCACTCTTCTCTCTCACACACACGCTGTGCTCACTCATTTATATGCTTACTATCACTTGTTCAGCCATTCTTTTCTGCCTCACTATTACCAAATTCACTCACTCAGACTGACCGGGAGGAACACTTATAAGGCACTGTACCATTTGGTCCTCATCGGTGTGTCAGGTGAGTGACTAGCAACCTCCATCTCAGATCCTCCCTGTGGACAGAGTTGTGCATCTTTTTCTGTAGCATAGTGACTGTAATGACTCACTCCCCTTTGCACAGGTTGTGTTGCGTGACGGCTCTGCGTGAGGTAAGTGACTTGTTGTTGCATGTTTTGCACCAGGGCACTTGCTTCGGGCACCACTCGATTGTCTAGTTCAGTGGTACCACTCCAAAACACAATGATAATGTTTCGAAATAATTCGAACTTAATAAGGTTTCCACTGTTGCACAAAGAAACTTTTTTTTGTGTTGTTTCTGTATTTATGCGTGTAAGGACACACCGTAGAATAACAATTAGGAAGACAGCACACAATTGTATGCTATTTTGATTATTTATGAATATATGCTAGATCTTTCTTATTGAGCTCCTCTCACTAAGTGACCTTAAACACATGCCAGTGTCGTTTATTTTTCTAACCACATTCATTCATTTTATTAATTAATTTCTTTTAGTTATGCATACAATTTACAGATTAGAACCATCACTTTTGAGGAAAACTTGAAATTGAAATCTCTCAGAACTACAAAACTTCGACTTTATTTTCTTAAATCGTTATCACTTCGAGCCGAAATTTTGTGTACTTCACCATCACTAATGATTATAATTGAAGAGTCCACTGCAAGAATGATGGATGTCACTTTCTTGTCGAAAATGAACGAAGACTGTCAATGCATAGCTTAACACATATAGAATGAGCATAGAGAGTTATATCACAGTCTAGTATATACAGTCGCGAAGCTCAATACGTAGTAAATATGCAAACATTAGATAGTTGCTCACCACTAGGATCACTAATATCGCCTCATTACAGGCAATGCAAAATAGTACCGTCACAGTCTATTGTTTCTAGCACCCTCAAAACTCAAGGTTCGTGACTGTATATAGTAGACTGTGGTTATATGGCATTAACACTGATAGTCATTGTCCAGTAATGATCGGAAAATCACAGTTAAGCTTTGAACACTAAGCATTTAAAAAACTTTCAATTGCTTCTCCTGAGAAATGTATTCCAAATGATATCCATCATTCTTGCAGTGGACTCTTCAATTAATATACATAATTACTTTTGAAAATGGTGAACTGCATAGTAAAATAAAAATTTACAAGACATTTTCAATTAGTGATATAGCACATGTAATAAATGGACTTCATGCGTTTGTGTCTCTTTTATCATTACTGTGGTAAATCTGCTCAACTAGACAATTTGTGACATTGTAAAATTAAATTTAGCACGTGTTGAAAGTATTTATTTAGTGCATGATTTCAGTTTGAATACATCTTTAATTTTTTATTGTTAAGGGGATATGGAATTCCTATCTTTCCCTATGTTAAAAGGAACATTTTCTCAGAATCTATTGTGCTTAGGTCCCCGAAATTTTAACAATTTGTAAATATACGTCTTCTCAGTAGTCGAGTATTTTGAAGTTTTTTTTAAGTTATGACTTGTTTGAGACATGTTTGTTAAAATTAAAAAAAAAAAAAAAAAAATGGAGGTAATTTTAGCTTAACTCACAGTAACAGAAATAAAGTGAGCTTCAGAATAGGCGTAACTCAGAACTCGTAGATTTACAAACTAAATATTTCAGGAACTTAAGTACAATATATCCTGAGAAAATGTTCTTTTTTTTTTTTTTAACACATGGAAAGATAGTGATTTGGTATTTCCCTAACGAGAAAAAGAATCAGTTAACTTTCTGGGTATTCATTCATCATTGCATCTTCCTGTCTTTGTCAGAGAAATATTTGGTAAATATTTTGCACCATTTCAATAATTCCTTACGTTTTGTTACTAATAATGCATGAATAAATTACCTTCACTCTATGTTCGGAATAACTCTTATTTCCTAGTATACCATATGTACTTGAATAATCCTTGTACCCCAATTTTGTGAAAGGAAATTTTGAAAAATTTTTTTTCCCCCACCAAGTAGCCATTACGTTATGCTGCTTTTCCTGCGAAAGCTGAATCTTTTGTAATTAAAATTAATGCTTGCATGAGTCATCCATGGCTGACCTTTAATACTATAACTCCAAGGTCCTTCGCAATAGCAAGCACTTTAATTTGATATATTTCACTTGAAACAGCACAATCCAACTATCTCTTTTTAGTTACATAGTTACAAAGCCTTTTTTTCAATTCCAGGAAACTTTGCTTGTTGCCCGCGAAATCTCCGGCAATTACCCATTGACAGTGGCGTAGCATCAGTGTAAGCTAAAAAGCTTAGCTTCCCCAGTTAATAATAATTTCATAATAAACCGGCAGTTTATGGAGAAAACTAATTATTAATTTTAATAGAATTTATATTTACGTGTTAAATATTGTGATGCGGCAGCTCAGGATGATTTGTGATGCAGCAGTAAACAAGAAGCCTGCACACACCAGCTTCCAAGCAGACTGGTTTCTTCTGTGTAATCCACACCGCAGATTTTCCATCCCTTTCTAACTAAACTACCCTAGTCGCAAGGCTCGCAAGAAGCTAGCTTTAACATTTAAAATAAGTAGTTTCCGAGTTATCCCTTTTCATCAATTATGTTCAGTTGAAGTGTTGGTGTGCATTGTGGCTGATATAATAAATAATGAGCGAAATAATAGTTCCTGACACTAATTTAATTGAATTTTTTAGGACAATTGTATTATCAAGACTGACTTACGAACAAAAGTGTGATTTAAAAAACAAATGACCGACTCCCTTGCTGTCAATGAAGGACACAACCAAAAGACAGACGCATACTTACGTAATGATACTAATATTGTTATTTCTCTAAGTATGACAGGGAGTGAGCTGATGTTATACGTATACATGTCTATTTGTTAAGAGATATGTGTAAACCGTGAAATCATATTTTACTACGTATCATTTGAGGTCATGCCTTATTGGTGTTACGAGGTTCCAACCAATCTTCGACTGCTGACTTGAAATTGACTACTATTTATTTTAAGACTGTATTTTTGTAATACGTTTTCTCATATTGCATGAAAGACAACTTGAGTTAGCTTCCCCTGCTCAAAATTTCATGCTACGCCACTGCCCATTGATCTGCTCAAGATGCATTTTGTTTTCACGCCAATCGTGTGTACAGCTTTCATCCATGTCGTGTCGACTTAGTTGGCAAGTTGGTATAGCGCTGGCCTTCTATCCCCAAGGTTGCGGGTTCGATCCCAGGCCAGGTCGATGGCATTTAAGTGTGCTTAAATGCGACAGGCTCATGTCAGTAGATTTACTGGCATGTAAAAGAACTCCTGCGGGATAAAATTCCGGCACATCCAGCGATGCTGATATAATCTTTGCAGTTGCGAGGGTCGTTAAATAAAACATTACATTTTTTTTTTTAACATTTCCATGTCGTACTTTCTTCCTGCTGCGCGGTTACCAGCTTGTTCTGCTTCTACAATTATTTGGAGTTTCTCATTAGAGCAAACTTCTTGAAGCCATGATTAAACACCCTACTATAACACCTGATTCACTGCTTCCCACTTAACTGATCCACGCGTAAAGCACACTTTTGCTTCAAGGTCGAGATACCCATCACTAGCAACATTGCTGCCAATTTTTATAAAAAAAATATGTGGGGATTATTCGAGTATATATGGTATGTGTTTCGTAGTATTTTCACGTACACTAAGTTTATATACCAATTCAATTCAAAATTTTCTTATAATGAGTAGGTCGACACCCTGCACAAAAATAATATCTAACTCCTTTATTGAGTTAATAAAATTCGGAACTTAACATCTAATTTAGTACATTAACCATATCATTAAGGAAACATATCATGCCATCAGTTAGCAATTGTGTATGTACTTTTCCAGATTAAATTATGTCCATTGTATGAATTTACACTTACATCTCATTCATTTCTTTCCACAGGTGCAGAAAAAGATGTATATTCAATTAAAAAAAATTACTTATTTTTGCCATAAAACTGAAATCATGTACTTGATTAGTTGGTACCAGTATTTAATATTTACCTAGTCCAAAATTAGTTATTTAGTTCTAGGTATGACTTGAAATATTTTTTTTTTTCTTTTTTGGTTTTTGATGCACATGTTTTGTTTTAGCAAGCTTGTATGTTGCACTATCCCCATCACGAATCCACGCTTTGTGAAATTTCAGATTATTCAGCCCGATCTGCAAGCTCTGAGAGTGACTCTGAGGGAGATGTCCCAGGTCAGTACTGTAAGGAGATATCTTAATAACAGAAAATTAATTTTATATTGTTGTACCTCTCTTATAGATTTATTAAACAATTTAAATTATTTCTAAAGATACTCCAGCTTTACATTACAATCTAATATCAATAAAAAGTAAATTCAGAAATCTTTGTAACTAGATGACATTCGTGTTCACACATGAAGTAGAATAGTTTTATTTTTGTGTGATAATTTGTGCACAGTTTTTATGAGAAATTCCGACGCATTAGTTCTAACCTATAAGATACAAATTTCATATTTTCTAGGAATATTTTATTATATTGTATTTTTACAGGTGGAACCAATAATTTTTGTAAAATAAACTTAATGTGTTATTGATGTAAAATGGAATATGAGTTAACATTAAAGTCTTGCAGGGTATTTGTCAAATAACAAAATGTTAAAGTTGTGTTCACATTGGTTCCGCATGTGTTTGGTATCGGTGGTCTGTACTAACCTTTGCTCCATTGTAATGTTCCCTTTGGCACGCCCAAATTACCACTGTCTGCCTGTCTGCTGCACGGGGCGTGGTTGCCAATTTCTTTGTCGTGTACCGGTATTATTTTTTCTCTGAAATTGGTGTAAAATCTAAAAGCTGATACTCTTTTATGGATAATACATGTTATGAAATGTTATTTTCTGATTAATATGTTTTCACATTTTTATAAAATTTTATTTCATGATACTTGATGCAGCATACCAACATACCAGCCAGCTTACATATCAGCAACACGATACCGGTACTCTTAAGAATTTGCATTTACTCAAACAGGGCTTCTATCCATTATCCTGTATCCATTTCAGCTATTTTCTAAGTCTTCATTTTCATTTTTATTTTATTTATTGTGGGTGTGATACTTCTACAATTTTATACCTGACTCAGTGATGTAATTATGATTAACTCTCCTTTATAAAATTGTACACAATTTGTGTTAGTAGAGGAAGCGCAAAGAAAGCTTGCCCATTTGACTGGTGCGCAGAAAATGATATTTGGTCCTCGTGCTGCCATGCTCGTTACAGGGCTGCTATGAATCGCCTAATGCTGATTACAGGGTGCATTCGAAATCGCGGTCTTGAGCTGTTCGTATCATGGAGTGTATTGTGCAGAGCGTATGCGTTACATATTCTGCGTTTTATCCCTAATATGAGGAGTTTTATTTAGTTCAAAGTGTGTTTGTTAAATAATAGAGTTCTGTATAACATTCTATGTACTTAACAATACCCCCCCGTTTGGCTCTAAATTAGGAAGTGCTAATAAAACGTTACACAGTCAAACTAGGGAATTATTTATAACGTTTATAAATTTATAAAAAACGAAACAAGCTCCGTTCGTAACATAGGGAGTATATACAGATTAAAATTAACCGACCATAGTACCCTAGTTATCGGAACATTTGAATAAAATCACATAGTATTAGTCCTTAGTGTTTTATTACACCGTCAAATATCAATTATTACACGATTACATATTTCTTATAACATCTTTGTCATTTCATTCAGTGATTTTATATGTAAAAAAATTCATGCTTCTGTATTTTCAACAGTTACATATTTCTTATAACATCTTTGTCATTTCATTCAGTGATTTTATATGTAAAAAAATTGTGCTTAATTATTTTCAACAATGTTATGTTATTAGTTACTCTGCAACAAGGTTTAGGTTCCGTTAGATGTGCTGTGATAAATCTCAGTCGAAACATCAAGTCAGCAGACGACTGAGAACTGAAGACAGTTTGCCAATCGAATCGAAGCGAGGTCGAGTGCACCCAAACGTTTCCAAAAGTTTGCGCAGCTTTCCCTGGCAAGCTCGTCTTGCGTCTACTCTATATCAAAAAGTGATAATGAATGCAGGAAATAAAATTGGTTATTATATTGATTTTCTTTTCTTATTCAGTCTCCATTCTTGATGATTAGAATCTTTTATTAAGAATCAGTAAGATCTAGTTTGACTTTAAACACAAAAACATCACTGTTTGAAGTTATTACATATTAGAGTCCAGGAATATTGACTCCTCAGACCAAGTAAGTTTCAATTTCGATGGTGATGCATTTTTAATATATCATACAAGTGCTTAAATTCTTGAAATGTGAATAAAATTCTTGTTTTAGGAATTTCAAAGTATGCAGTTTAATTTCGATGCTAGATTCATGTAGATATATGATAATCATCATCATGTATCTTCCAAGAAGTTAACATATTCATTCATTCAGTGTTCTGCCCAAGGGCAGGTCTTTCACTACAAACTCAGCTTTCTCCAATCTTTCCTGTTTTCCATCTTCCTCTTTGTTTCTCATATGATCCATGTATCTTAATGTCATCTATCATATATCTTTTTTTCTACCCCATACTCTTCTCCCGTTCACCATTCCTTCTAGTGCATCCTTCAGTAGGCAGTTTCTTCTCACTCAATGATCCAACTGATTCCTTTTCCTCTTCCTGATCAATTTCAGCATCATTCTTTCAGTTTCATTTCTTATTCTGTCTGTCCACTTCACCCGTTCCATTCTTCTCCTAATCCACATTTCAAATGCTTTCTAGTCGCTTCCCTTCACTTCGTCGTAATGTCCATGTTTCTGCCCTATACATTGTCACACTCCATACAAAACACTTCACTAGTTTCTTCCTTAGTTCTTTTTCCAGAGGTCCATAGAAGATGCTCCTTTTTCTATTAAAATCTTCCTTGGCCATTGCTATCCTCCTTCTGACTTTCTAGCAGCAGCTCATGTTACTGCTTATAGTACACCCCAAGTTTTTGAAGCTGTCCACTTGCTCTACAGCCTCATTTAGAATTCGCAAGTTTATCTTCTGTATTTTTCTTCCTATGACCATGCTCTTTGTCTTATTTGCATTTATCTTCATCCCATACTGCTCACAGCTGTCATTTAGCTCCAATAGCATATTCTTTAGTATCATTTCCTCTTCTGCTAACAACACCATATCATCAGTAAATCTTATGCACTTTATTCTTCTTCCTCCTACTATCACTATCTTTACTAAATCCTCCAAGTAGGTGTTGAACAGGATAGGTGATAAAGGACATTCTTGACGTATTCCTCTCCCAATTTCACTTTCTTCTGAAATTTCTTCTCCTATCCTGATTTTGACTTGTTGTTTCATATAAAGATTACTGAACAGTCTTCTTTTTTTCCAATCCACACCATTTTTCTTTAAGATCCCCATCAGTTTATTTCAATCCACTCTGTCAAAAGCCTTTTCTATGTCCATAAATATTACATACACTTCTCTGTTCTTCTCTAGGTATCGTTTGCCAATTGTTCGTAGCAATCCAATTGCATCTCTCGTACCTTTTCCCTTCTTGAAGCCAAACTGCTCTTCTTCCAACTGTTCTTTCATCTTAGAATATAAACATCGACATTTCAAATTGTGTTAAGGAAATTAAGAAATCTTTGTAAAAATATTTTTTATATATAAATGGTAATTGATTATTATCATTAGTCATTAGTAGACAATCCTTTTCTGGGTTGTAGAAAAAAATCCATGTCACATTCTTAACTGTGGGTTTTGTAACCTGGACAACGAGCACAAGTTGACTGGTGCGTATGTGTTTGCAGGTCCAGAGCCTCCACAGGGATTCCGTCAAATCCTGAAATCAAAGGGTCCAGAGGAATTTGCGAAAGCTGTGCGCAACCACAAGGGTCTCCTGCTCATGGACACAACGTTCCGTGATGCTCACCAGTCTTTGTTGGCAACTCGGGTTCGTTCACATGATCTGTTACGCATCTCCCCCTATGTCGCACACAATTTCAACCAGCTGTACTCTTTGGAGAATTGGGGTGGCGCCACGTTCGATGTTGCTCTGCGCTTCCTTCACGAGTGCCCATGGGAAAGACTTGAAGACATGCGTAAGCTGATCCCCAACATTCCATTCCAGATGTTGCTTCGAGGTGCAAATGCAGTGGGCTATACAAACTATCCTGACAATGTTGTTTTCAAGTAAGTGTACTACCAACTACAAAAGCGTGGTGAGACAGGCCAGATGCGAGTTATGCAGCAGATAATTACTGTTCGCTAAGGGTTTGTTTGGGCTGGAATATACTGAGCAGTTCCATAACCTTGAAATCGGTTTTGCATAAACGTCATTGTTGCAAGATTTAGAGAAAGAAAGTTGGGTACATCCCGGAAGTTATTTTAAAGGTACGGTAAATAGCCCTGATTTTATTTATTTTTATTTATTTATTTATTTATTTTTTATCCAATGCCACCAGGTTGTCTTTTCGACATTTCTGGTCTTCTCTCCTGGCTGTGGCTTAGTTGTAACCCACTTCTGAGGTTGGGGCGCCTGGAAGGCGGAGTTACATTACCCCGATGATGTGATAGGATGATTATGATAATGCGGTGCCAGGAGAGGTCTTAAATCTAAACTTAACCTAAATTCCAGACCATGGACGAACACAGGAATAATCCCCGCCCTGATTTTATAAGAAGCAGCTTCCTTTAGACTTTTCTTTTTTACTTCCAGTTATAGACAGAGAGAGAACAGTTTCCTTGGGGAGGGGGGGGGCAAAGGAAAAACCATAGAATCCCCATATAACGGGGGTTATGGGGGACATCATTTACCTCCTCCGCCCATTATAGCTTGACAGTGGTACAGTAATCGGAATATGATCCCCATATATGCCCACAGGGTCGTTAACGACCCACGTCATATTTTTATTGGTTCCTTTAATATTTGTTTAAATTTTCGGTTGGACACCACCATTATGTGTTCGATAATATATTGGCAACACTTTAGTTTGTCCAATTGTTCCGTTGTAACTCTCTGCAATGCATTTTAACTGAAAATGTGTAACACTTAGTTTGGTTATAATGCACGTCAACAAAGAAATGTAAGCAGACACTTCATTGTTAAGTATTTTAGTTCTGTTATTATTTTATTACATAGGGCAAACAGTAACTAATATGATTACATAAGGTGGAGTCATGAATTATATTCAGTAGAGGCGTAATAGTGTAAGAAATTTGGCTTGGGTCGTTTTCGACCCTATGGGCACATAGGGAACCTTTCGTACATTTTGCTAAATTTTCTAATAATATTATTATTGATAATTATTGTGAGTAGATTTTCTTTACTTTCATATTCCCTATGAAAATTTACGAAACATTTACGATTTATAAATACGTGAATTAATTTTTTTAGGAAAACTACTATCCCGCTAACACAGCTAACAAGCAAACATTCTGATGAGTGCAAATAAAAAAGTTAATTTTCTTTCTTCCACCATGTTAATAATGTCAAAAGAAGTGCTTATACAAATTTTGGCCACTCAACCACAATTACGAGGCTATCCAGAAAGTAATTTTCTGGGGCCGTTTACAGAAAAAAGCACAATTGCATGGAAAGATTTATTGAAACAGATACAGCAATTGTTGCGCTATTTGTCAACATATCCCCAACTGGAATTGAGACATTTGTCACACCATGGGGTCAATTTTTGTATGTGTCGTAGAAGTCAGCCGCTTGGGATCGGAACCAGCGTTTGATAGCCATTTGAAAGTCTCTGTTGATCCCATAATATGATAAATATCTCAGTTCCGGTGAGAATATGTTGAAAAATGGCTCTACAATTGCTTTGTCTGTTCCAATAAATTTGTCCAGTGAAATCGTGTTTTTTTTCTGTTAACTTCCCCTGGCAAATTTATTTTTTTACGGCCCTCGTAAGTGTAATAATAAATTTTTGAGTTATATTAAGCAAAGGAGTCATTTTTTTTATTAATTATGTCCAACAGATTTAGTAAATAATCGTTATGATGACTTTACTGTAATATGCATGAAAAGGTTATTCATGTGCCCACAGGGTCGTTTTCGATCCATGGTTAAATGGGCACTAATGATTATGTAAGCGGCGATTTTGCATTGTCATTCTCTATGACTAAAAGAAGCAACATTTGTGAAAATGAAGACTTTTTTCAAAAATAAAAGTTGCGGGCATATATGGGTCTGATGTTTCGAACAGAGTTGTATAAGGCTTGAACTGTAGGTCTACTACAAATTATAATAGGGCATAACTTAAAACAATCTCCCTCTTTTTCTCTTTCGTACAGAAACACATGCATACATCAATAAAACTACGTAACAGTGCTAACAGAAACTTTTTATAGGAAGCTTACCTTCTTGGAGATATAAGAAATGTAAATTCTAATTATTTTATTTAATCACATCTTTAAGTTTACACATTATACCGGGATCACTTTTCTTTTTTTTTTTTTTTTTTGCATTGTTGCGCAGTGTGTTATTCATATTTCTCCAAGTGGCGGCCTGAACACCTGCAGACTTCTAACATATGAGTACAGGCTGTTACAAAAGAAACATTACAGTGCTTCCATTCCTCAGATGAGGTATAAGAATTCTTATACATTCAGAAATTTAAAATAAATATTATTGTCCAGACACATGATCAGAAGACATTAATTCATCGATTTAAGCACTGAAACTTAATCATAAACAAAAGCCAAAAAGATCTTTTGAATTCAATATTTTCTAATGTTAATAGAAAAAAAAGAGGTCAAATAAGCATGGGGGGTTGGCAATGTCTCCCCATAACTCCACCTATGCTTCCAGTGACCTATAGTCGCGTCGCTGTTATTCCCGGCGTGACTCCTCCTCTTTGCTGACATGTTAGGAAGTCAAGGCTCTATAAAGTCTAGGTAGCTAGTATCGTTCGTCATTTTTGTTCTTTCGTTGCCAAGGTACCAGACTAGGAATCTATTTGCCACACTGTTAAACATTATCATGTCGTAGCTCCTATGATAATAAATCAAACGCACTGTAATTCAGCAAATAATTGAGCGGCAAATAAAGTCCCCGTGTGCCTTCTGCGAACGCAAACGAAAGAGCCAAAATGGCGGGCGATTATATTAAGTAATTATCGAGCCTTAGGAAATGCGTAACTTCTTCATCAGCAAATCACAAGACGCACACGTTTAAATGTAGCCGACTTGTAACGTGATTGGCTGCTGGAAATTAGAGCGATGGGACTATAAGCCTAAAGCGAATTTTGAAAGGAAAGTACTATCCGTGTTTCTTTTATGTAATATAAAGGTTTTCAGTGCTAGAAAGGAAACTTAACAATTTTCTCTACAACCAAAGTAAAAAATGACTCTTCATGTGTACTGCACATCTCTCTCTCGTGAGAGCGTAATAATATGAACTCGTCTTCAATATTGGATATCTGTCTTTTTTGTGTAGTTACAATTATTTAATAATTTCGCAATTTTCCTTACACTTCAAAAATCTTCTGCAAAAATTTCAGTAGTTGTCCTAAGCATACAAACCTCTTACACAATTCAAGATCTGTAGTAATTGCTTTCGAAATTTCAGTAGTCTTATTTACAGTTCACGTATTTGGAAACAGTAGGCCCTATTTAAAAATATTATACAGTGAAATGTTTTAATAATGAAATAGGGTGATGATTACAGTGGGTTATAATAAAAATATACATATTTTTTTCTTTCCAATGGCATGCTTTTGGCATAGTCACTATCAATCCATACGACCCTCTTGCTTCCCAGTATCAATCACATTCACTGGATGATCTTATATAGTCCACACCTGGGGATTAACGGTTAGCTCGTCTGGCCGCGAAACCAAGTGGCTTGGGTTCGATCCCCGGTCGGGGCAAGTTACCTGGTTGAGGTTTTTTCCGGGGTTTTCCCTCAACCCAATATGAGCAAATGCTGGGTAATTTTCGGTGCTGGACCCCGAACTCACTTCACCGGCATTATCACCTTCATCTCATTCAGACGCTAAATAACCTAAGATGTTGATAAAGCATCGTAAAATAACCAACTGAAATAAAAAAAATGATCTTATAATCATACAACATGCAATATGTTTTCTGTTCATCTCCTCTTGTGAGTTGCAGAGAATACAGAATGGATTGGTGCAGGTGTTTTGCTAAACAATCGTGATCTTTTGCAAGATGGAAAGTCGTAACTGCCACTAGTCTTGCCCAATCTGAAACTTCCATTATATCGTCCTTCCACTGTTTTTCCCATAAGCATTAAGCCAGATTAATATTCAGATTTTTATTCTGACAAATTTTGTTCAATTGAAGTTTTACGCTATGGTATAATTTTTTTTCCTAATGTGATAATAAAAATACAGATTTACTGAAATGACATTTCACTGTATAAATAATTGGGCAATGGTGCGATCCATTTTGAAAAGGTGAGTAAGATAATGATAGTGGATAAATATACCTAGTTAATTATTGGTGCATTTTTAATAATATGCTTTGTAAATAATTGATTAAATGGCGATCTTACTCGTGTTAATTGTGTAAGCATGTGCGGCTTACAGCTATTTCGGTGCTTCTTCACACCATCCTCAGAGCCTACTAGATCTCGGCATCATCTCAAACTTTGCTGCCTGTTGTGTAGGTGCGTTCGATTGTTGAAAAGTGTTGAAATGTGGTGTCAAATAGTGTGTGTGTTCTGAAATTGATCTGTGTGTTGAGAATTTGATTAGAACTATATGAAATATACAGACACACTAAAACACACCCTGATCAAATTCTCAACACACAGATCAATTTCAGAACACACACACTATTTGACACCACATTTCAACACTTTTCAACAATCGAACGCACCTACACAACAGGCAGCAAAGTTTGAGATGATGCCGAGATCTAGTAGGCTCTGAGGATGGTGTGAAGAAGCACCAAAACAGATGTTAGCCGCACATACTTACACAATTAACGCGAGTAAGATCGCCATTTAATCAATTATTTATATTCAAGTGTTAAAAGTAGTGTACGAAAGATTCAACATAGAATATGCTTTGCTTTAATAACTTTTCTTCCACACATTTCTCACTTTTCTTATTTTAAGAATTTACTAAGTTTATGACAGTGAAAATTCTCAAGAAGTTTGTTGATTTATTTCTTATTTTGAGTTACTGGCAACTAATTCATTAGATCATCTCAATTGGTATTGGGAAGACCACGAAAGCGCTGGCATGAGACCGTAACAGATCCTGTAGGGTCTAATACGTGAGGGATATGATGATGATGATCTCAATTGGTTTTGACTAATTGATACCTATTTAAATTTGTGTACTTCACACTAAGACGTTGATAGAATGGCTCTGTTTTGCTCTGAATTCTGGTTCAACAGTGTCAACCAAGATAGCTAGAACACTACTATGGTGCCAACAGCATTATGAATCGACATGTTTCCCCTTTTCTTTGGCAGAGGTCTCCCCAATCATTATCGTGGAGACATCTAGTACCAAGCGTTGAGAGCTGGAATTGGGCCTGGACATGAAATTTTGCCTTCATTCCACTCTATTCGCGAACAAAGGAGTTTTCAATATACTGCCTTATATGGCCTGTAATTTTTGTTTCTTTTTCGACTAAAGCCTCACTTAGGATTTTTTTTTTTTTTCGTAAAATTCCATCACCTCCAGTTCAGATCGAACCCATTTATTGGTTATTACAGATAACAGATACCGGTAATTCTGTAGGACCAAAACTTTAATCTTTACGTAGAACCCATTTATATTGAATCTAGGGACAAACATTCGATTCTCAAAAAGTAGTTTGTTTAATTTATCTCTTAGGATAATAGAATAATTGAGTGAAATGTGAGTTTCCTTAATTACTCCATTTATATTTACCCCATAGTAGAGCTGAAAGAGAAAGGAATGATTTTACATTGCGAAAATGAACTTGATTCCTTTTTTCATGATTTGCTGTTACATTTTGCTGCATCAGGATAACACTATTTTGGCATTGTTTTCTATCATCTAAATCCACGTCTTTATTAGTATCGACATCTTCATCTCAGTCACTTAGCTTTCATGAAACTGGACTACTTCTTATCACATTTCGGTCTCAGATGTTCACTCCCCAATTTGGTAAAACTTGAGCCAAACATCGGTATGTGCTTTAGGTTATGATGACATCATATTCTCCTTTAGAGCAACTGGCAGAAGGGAGGCAGTGTCTTTCCTTTTGCATGTGTTTGGCTCACTTCTAATCTACCCAGTTATGAAAATAGAACTGAGGCATTTAGATTATGGTATTAGTTTTATAAGATAACAGAAATTGATGACAGAAAAAAGAAAGGCTTCATAGGTGGTTAATAAGTTTAGCTTCTACTCTAAATTTGAAATTAGCACCAATACAGAAAAATGTTTATAACAATATAAATTTTTACAGAAACATAAATTTATACCAAAAGCAGTGATATGGAAGGTCTGCTCAATTTTTTTCTCTTGAGTATTACAAATATCAGTAAATGATGATAGCGGTAAAAAAAATTATCCATGCGTACATAATTCACATAGCAATAAATTAAAAAAAAAAAAAACATAGTTCCCTGATATTCGGTTTCAAATTTAACAATGCACATATCAAATCCTTCTCTAGATCAAGTCTGGGAAGTTTTTTTCAATTGCTTCTATTACTTCTTCAAATTATAAGCCATGTTATAAATTCGTCATTTCATAGTGTTATCTTGTAGTGGATTTTTTAATATATTTAGAATTGTGGGAAAGAAATCAATGTTAGTTCGGATATTATAAAGAAAAATAGGATTGCTCTAAGTCAGAAAATATTTAAAATTTTAACAGATGTGAATGTGCAGAATTGCTGTTTGTATTATAAATTCCAAATTTTCTGTATTTATTTATTTATTTATTTATTTATTTATTTATTTATTTATTTATTTATTTACTTACTTACTTACTTACTTAGTTACTTACTTACTTACTTAGTTATTTATTTATTTATTCATTCATTCATTCATTCATTTATTCATTCATTCATTCATTCATTCATTCATTCATTCATTCATTCATTCTGGTGGAGTTAAGGCAATCAGGCCTTCTCTTCCACACCACCAGAAATGCAATACAACTACAAGAAAAATTACACATCATGATTCAATTAATCTAATGTAATAACATGTGACAAAATGAATATGACATAAAAAAACAACTGAACATACAAGTAGAAATTGAAAATAACAAAAATTAGTCTAACATATTAAATGATGCAAAAAAAGGAAAAAAAAAGAAGAATAAAAACTTATACAACACAGACACAAAATAACAGTGACACTCAGCGTCATTATTATTAACCAAGAGAGAATAAGCTGTTCTAGTATTCTTGCACAAAAACAAGAGAAAGAGTTAATCTAACAGAAGGAAATTGTTGCCAAAATGCTAAAGATAAAAAAACTTTAGCATAAAACTTGCAACTTCTCAGAAACGGATTTCTAGTTTACTTTTATACTGTGATGGTGTTTTATAACCCCTGACGTCACTAGGTAACGAATTCCAGAGACAAAATAATGATACAGTGTAGAACGATGAGTATGAAGAAGTTCTGTGATGAGGAATAGAAAGAAAAGATTGATGCTGCTTTCGTGAAGTAGTAGAAGAAAAAAATCAAATCATATTTTGATAAATTAGCGATGTCTTGTCCTATGATAACTTGTGGGCTAAACTTCAAATAAAAGACAGCTATCGAGTAGTGAAATAAAGACTTGAATTTTGCTGACAGCAGTTGTTCTGATTGGTTTGCAGGTTCTGCGAGTTGTCAGTGCAAGTGGGCATGGACATTTTCAGAGTGTTCGACTCCCTCAACTATCTGCCCAACCTGATAGTCGGCATGGAAGCAGCTGGCAAGGCAGGCGGTGTTGTAGAGGCTGCCATCTCTTACACTGGAGATGTGTCGGACCCTACTCGCAAGAAGTACGACCTCAAGTACTACACCAACCTGGCTGATGAACTCGTCAAAGCCGGCACTCATATTCTCTCTATCAAGGTATTGTATCTGTCATTACCGCCATAACTCTCTTCTTTCTTTTAGTTTTCTTCTTTCCTCCTCCTCTTCAGCATATGTAGATGTATTGTGTCCTCTGGTTATTGCTTTAATGTGTTCTTTGTAGCCGAACACATAACTAATACTAACCATACATACAATAAAATAAATATTGTATGGAAATCCTACACATACAACCCAAAAACCAAAAACTCAACACACTAGAACAATATGAAATATACAGACACACTAAAACACACTCTAATCAAATTCCGAACACACAGATCAATTTCAGAACACACTCACTATTTGACTCCACATTTCAACACACAAACACACCCTTACTACAGGCAGCGATAGCTAGATGACGCCATGATCTAGTAGGCTCTGATGATGGTGTACAGTATACATCGAAACAGCTGTAAGCCACACGTGCTTATATAATTAACACTAGTAAGTTGCCAATTCATCAATCATTTGTAATTAAGTGTTAAAAGTAGTGTACACAAGATTCAAGATGGATAGAATATTTCATTGTACAAAACATGAGAAATTGTTGTAAATCGTTGACTTAATAAATGGATGTTACAGGACATGGCGGGGCTCCTGAAGCCAGCAGCAGCGAAGTTGCTTGTCACCGCTCTGAGGGACAAGCACCCCGACATCCCCATCCACATCCACACACACGACACAGCAGGAGCTGGCGTGGCCTCCATGCTGGCATGTGCTGAGGCAGGGGCAGATGTTGTTGATGTGGCAGTTGACTCTATGTCAGGCATGACCTCACAGCCCAGCATGGGTGCAGTGGTGGCAGCCCTGCAAGGAAGCAAATTGGATACAGGTCAGTGGCTTACCCACTAAAGAAACGAAGTTGAACAGAAAACAAAATACCTCAGTGTTTGTTTTGTTTTTACATACATTGTGTTCTACCAAAAGTCATGGTGGGGTTTCAGAAAATCATATTTTTTAAATGAATAGAGGCAGAAATGTAATATTGGTGCCAGATGAAAATAAAACTCTCAAAGTTTTTCGTCTGTAAGTTTGAGACACTGAAGGAAACAAGAGGCGGTAAAAATCGAACAAATGCAATAATTTTCATTGTTACAATTAATTATACAAGATGGATGTCCAAAGAAAAGTGCAATGTGTTTTGTTGCTGGCAAAATTTTAATCTATAGTCGCGACGCTGTTATTCCCGGCGTGACTCCTCCTCTTTGCTTACTTTTTAGGAAGTGAAGGCTCTATAAAGTCTAGGTAGGTAGTATCGTTCGCCATTTTTGTTCTTTCGTTGCCGAGCTACCATACGAGGAATCTATTTGCCACACCATTAAACATTATCATGCTGTAGCTCCTATGATAATAAATCAAACGCATTGTAATTCAGCAAATAATTGAGTGGCAAATAACGTCTTCCTGTGCTTTCTGCGAACGCCAACGAAAGAGCCAAAATGGCGGGCGATTATATTAAGTATTTATCGAGCCTTAAGAAATGAATAACGTCTTCAGAAGCGTATCACAAGACGCACACGTTTAAATGTAGCCGACCTGCAATGCGATTGGCTGCTGGAAATTAGAGCGACGCGACTATAGCATTGAAAATAATGCTTATAATATTAAGTGTTTTGTAAAAATAATAAATATTAAAAGAATTGCTTTTGTTTTATGTGTGAATGAAGTATCTATTTAACCTTCAAAATGAGGCATAGATCGTAAATCTCTGAAAACTAGTATCAGAAATATTCAGAATTAACTACAATGATGTGCGCAATATTTCAGGAACGTCAGTGCTTTCTAATCACCAAAATAATCAAAAGGGAGACTAATAAAAAAATACGTTTCATTTTTTCACTGATATAATACGGTACGTAAATTTGATTTCAGTAAAATCAGGGACATGAAGGTCAAATTTTCTTTAAATGTGTGCTATTTGATGTGGAATGACTCATATCTGTAACTGTTGCTTAAAGAACAATTCAGATGTGTCACAGTAATTAAAAACAAAATACAATTTGTTATTTGTTTAATGGCGTACATATATTCCATTGCTTCATACCAAATTAGGCCTACTGGTTCTGAAAAATCTTAGTGATACTATAAGGTGCTGTATCTGCGAAATATGTCTTTCTTTTGTATATTATTTTTGCTACAGATAATCGAAATTGTTCCCTGAGATTTCCTTAATATTTTCATATAATTGGTCTTTACCATACAACTCGTGGAATCTTCAGAGCAGATACTCAACAGCCGACCAAGAACCATGAAAGATGATGTTGTGTATAACGAAGTTGCACCACATAAATGGCGTGTTGTGTGTAAACGTTAAATGCAACTTTTTTGTAGTCATTCCATTTTTCAAGTAGTTGCCAACTCTTATTCCATGCAATTAATTGACTTATGTGTAAAAATGATGTACAACTTTTGTTGCGCAATTCAGAATTTTTTCACTTGTGAAAGAGTAGCTTTACAGACACCGCTACTTTCGGGATTGGTGTTAGAACAGTTCCAGCAGACCACAGCTCTTTAACCTAGATAACACCAATCCCAATGATGCCAGCCGTGAAAGTCTACATTCTAAAATTAGTCACCGCTACTATTGTTACTATCAATATAACCAGTACGTTGAAAATACCTATGCCGTCTTTCTGCTCATGTTCTTCCTTATCTTCCTACATTTACTCTTCCTCCTTTTACTCCATTCTAACTTCGTTGTTTTTCTTGCTCTCATACATTACGCTTCTTCCTCCCTTTCTTTGCTCCATCATTTAAACTCCTCTTTTCTTTTCTCTCCTCTTCAACTCTGTTCTCTCTTCCCTTCTTTCTCTTCCTCTCACCTCTCTCTTCTTTCTTCTCTTTTTCTCCTTCTCTCTCCATCCTTTTCTTTCCTTCAATTCTCTCTATTTCCTTCTCCCTCTCCTTCCTCTCCTTCTTTCTCTTTCTTTCTTCCCTTCCGTCCACATCTGTGGAGTAATGGTCAGCGCGTCTGGCTGCGAAACCAGGTGGCCCGGGTTCGAATCCCGGTCGGGGCAAGTTACCTGGTTGAGGTTTTTACCAGGGTTTTCCCTCAATCCAATAGGAGCAAATGCTAGGTAACTTTCGGTGCTGGACCCCGGACTCATTTCACCAGCATTATCACCTTCATATCATTCAGACGCTAAATAACCTAGATGTTGATACAGCGTCGTAAAATAAAATAAAAAAAATCTTACCTTCCTTCTCTCCTTTCTTTTCTTTCCTTCATTCTCCCTCTCTTTCCTTCATTGTCTCTCTCCTTCCTTTTCTTTCCTTCCATTCTCTCTACTTCCTTCTCCCTCTCCTCCTCCTCCTTATCTGTCCTTTCTCTCTCTCTCCTTTCTTTTTTTCTTTCTCTCTCTCTTTCTTTCTCTCTCTTCCCTTCTTTCTTTCTCTTTCCTTCTGCCCTTTCTTTTCTCTCTCTCTCTCTCTTTCCTTCTCCGTCTTCTTTTCTCTCTCCTTCTTTGCCTGTCTCTCTTTCCTTCCTTCCTTTTGTCGGTCTGTCCTTTGTTCTCTCCCTCTCTCTCTCTGTTCTCCTTTCTTTTCTCTCCCCCTTTCTTTCTGTCCCTTTTCTTATCCCTTTCTTTTCTCCATATCTTTCTTTCTCTCTTACTCACACACATACAAGTATCAAATAGGTTTAATGGAGAATGAAGATAGTAAGAGTAGTGATGTGTGCGCAGGCTTGAACCTGAGCAATGTGAGCGAGTATTCTGCGTACTGGGAGCAAACACGGACGCTGTACGCACCTTTCGAATGCACTACCACAATGAAGTCGGGTAATGCTGACGTGTACCTGAGTGAGATTCCTGGAGGGCAGTACACGAATCTTCAGTTCCAAGCATATTCTCTCGGCCTAGAGGAATTCTTCGAGGACGTTAAGAAGGCCTACAGGGAAGCCAATATGCTGCTGGGAGACATCATAAAGGTGCACAGTTAAATTTAAGGTTACATGGTGTGAGGTTATGTTCTGAACTTACCGAAGTTCTCACAGTGACGGTATAGGGCAATAACAGGAAGTAATGAGTGCTTGCTGTTATTGCTGTTAGCAATTGAGAGAACTTACGATAAGTAACAATGACATTGGTATATAACTCTAAAACAATTCGGTGGTAAATTTTACATCCTGATGAATAAACTCTGAGTTAGCTGCCTAATGTAAATAAGTCATCATCACTAATTTCATCATCATCTTCCTTTTAATCACCATCATCATCACTATCATCAGGCACTACCACCATCAGCATCACCATTACTATTATCAAACCTCTTTCATTATAATCACTAAAGCCCGGATTTCTAAGCACTATCAAATAGTAAAATAAGCAAGCAAATAAGCACGAACAATGGTGAAAATAAACACCAAAATAAGCAAAAACTAATACACGGAAATATGATGATAAATTATTTGTTTCTTGGAATGTTGATTGAGAAGGTTTTTGTGGGTGGCATTCCTTAACAGCGAGCAATCACACACACCTTATTGAACCAACGCGTGTTGCACAACTTGCACACTGCAGCTTGGAACTCGGGGATTCACCATCCATGCACATGACATCATTCCGATAACGCGATAAGTGCGATAACTGATTGACCTGCCTAGTCACAGAAACTTGGAGGGGAATCCCAAGGTTCTCTCCTAATTAGAACTACGCAGTACAATATCCTGGGTCATACCCTAGCAGTGCTTTCTTACGCATTCAACTGAAGTTAATTTTTATTAGCCAATAAGAAAAAGGGAATCAGTGATAAATAACAGCTAGAAGTAAAATATGCACTTTTAAAATTACAGTTTTGGGTAAAATATGCTGTTTTAGTTAAAAATCGTAAAATACGTAAGCAAAAACGTTTTCCTGCGAAATAAGCATTTATAAGCACTAACGAACATAGTTAAAACTGCTTATCTAGGTGTGTCTTACGTAGTATAACCTTTCTGCTTACCTTTAAAGGTGTGGAAAAGAATATGCATTTTGCTTAGAAATCCGAGCTTTAATAATCACCAACGCTATCAAGATTTTAAGAGGGGTGATGGATTAAATTTTGGTCATTTTCAATCAAGAATCGCATTTTAGTTTTCTTGTAAAAAAATGAATCGGCAATCTCTTATTTACTCGTATATGTTGAGCAAGATTCAATGTTCTTGGCGTTTGAAAGTATAAAAATTAAGCAATGTATAAATGGCTGCACCCTTGAACTTCAATCCCATGCAAATTTTACAATCTGGTTTCCCACACTTTTTTTCAGCACATTTCGTCACATTAGAGATGCAGTGATTATATAAATGTTTTTCCCTTTTGTAGGAAAGATATAGGAAAACTGATACGTGATGTTTTTCTAAATCAGTGGCATCACTGATCTTGCAAAAAAAAAAAAAATTCAAACATTTTACTAAAAAATTGAGCGACACATTTCGTTTTGAAATATGCAAATTTTTTCAAAATATTTTTGTTAATAACTCAGAAACTAATTTACTCACAGAAATGAAATTTCACCACATCATTATCTATTACACTATGTACAAAAAATCAAGGACGTAGCTTGAAAAATGTATAAAATAGAAATTTCACCCATCACCCCTTAAAAATATTGAGATCTTTGTCCTGTTCGTTTTCACAGGTGTAATACAACAGCACTTATCATTCACATAAACATAGTTCATGTGAGAAAAAATGAAGCTGATAACAAATTCTGAATTGAACTTAATCTGAAATCTCTCCTCCCGACTTGGTTACTATTATTCATTATGTTTAAAAGACAAAATAAACTAACAGCAGTAGAGTGTAATTTATCACGAAGTTTTGAGAAATAGTCATGCTCACTTCATTAATGAACCAAATATCACTATGTTTTATCAAGTCTGAATTAATTTGATTATATTAAAATATATAAAATATACTGTTTTAATATACTATTGTTTTCATTTTAATATAATTGAAAAACACTTCTTGACCCATAGGTGACTCCATCATCGAAAGTTGTAGGAGATCTTGCGCAGTTTATGGTACAAAATAAATTGAGTGCAGATGATGTCCTAAGCAAGGCTGAAGAACTTAGTTTCCCCAAGTCTGTGATAGAATTCCTGCAAGGATACATAGGCGAGCCTTATCAAGGCTTCCCTGAGCCTTTCAGGTCAAAGGTAAGTTAAGAGACAAGGGGCAGAAAGAGGTAATCTTTTTTTTCATACAGTACAGAGAAATGACAGTTCAGAATTAATCTAAAACAATATATTGCCAGCAATTCAGACGTCTTTTTGTGTTTTGTAGAAGTTCAGTTTCTGCTTTGTGTGTTGCAGGTTCTAAAAGACATGCCCCGCGTGAGTGGGCGTCCTGGTGCTAGTCTAGAGCCCTTCGATTTCGAGCAGCTCAAGAAAGACCTGAAAGAGAAGCATCCCTACTCAACAGACCGTGATGTAATGAGTGCAGCCCTGTACCCACAAGTAACGGATGACTACCTTACGTTCCGGGAGAGCTGTGGTCCTGTTGACAAGCTGGACACACGCATCTTCCTCACAGGACCAAAGGTCGGCGAGGAATTCGAGGTGAGTGCAACTATAGTCGCGACGCTGTTATTCCCGGCGTGACTCCTCCTCTTTGCTTACGTCTTAGGAAGTGAAGGCTCTATAAAGTATAGGTAGGTAGTATCGTTCACCATTTTTGTTATTTCGTTGCCGAGCTACCAGACGAGGGATCTATTTGCCACACCGTTAAACATTATCATGTCGTAGCTCCTATGATAATACATCAAACGCACTGGAATTCAGCAAATAATTGAGCGGCAAATAACGTCCTCGTGTGTTTCTGCGAACGCCAACGAAAGAGCCAAAATGGCGGGCGATTATATATTAAGTATTTATCCAGCCTTAGGAAATGCTTAACATCTTCATCAGTGAATCACAAGACGCACACGTTTAAATGTAGCCGACCTGCAACGTAATTGGCTGCCGGAAATTAGAGCGACGGGACAATACAAGACAGAAATATTCATGATACATTGTTGAATGTCATAAATTCACCTACAGAATAGAAGGCGTGAGAAATTAGATACTAATTTGACCCTAAATAATCTTATATTTTGAGTTTGATTTTTTGTATCCATAGGGAGGCTATTAACAATTTTTACTACATATAACGCACTCCTTTTTGATAGGACGATAGATTTGCCGATGGAGTATGAAAGTATTTTTTTTTTTTTTTTTCGAGTATTCATGCTATGAACTGTTGAATTAGTTACAAAGTTTTCACGATTACATACGACGAAGTTTATTAATGAAAGAATATACTGACAAGCCATGGGCATTATATATAGTTTTATGAAACGAGTGGTTGTGGGTTCAAATCCTGGTTGGGACAAGTTACCTGGTTAAGTTTCTTCCCGTTTTTTTCTTAATCCATTAAGAGCAAATGCTGGGTAACCTTCGGCACTGGACCCTGGACTCATTTCACTGGCATTATCATTCACCTTTATATCATTCAGATAACCATAAAGAATCGTAAAACAACCAAAAAAAAATGATGTGTTTAAAATTGAAAAAATTTATAAATATATGCTATTAAAATGTTATCATAAAATTCGAAATAAATATATGTTACAGACACATGATCATTATACGAGACAAAATAATAATTTAATAATGATTTAATTAAATGTTTCACATCTCAACAAAACTCCATCATCTTATCACAAGTGTAGTGTTGACCACCCTCCTATGACGCACTCTAGGCAACAACTGTGCTGGTGAATTGGTCTTCACAATTATCTTCATATGCATGAATAAGTACCCGTCATCAGTTAAAAAAAATACTTATTTCTATTGTTCTAATCGATTGACATATGCATGGATTTTCAGTTTCTCTAGGACTACTGAACATAATAACATCATTAGATTTTGCAGATGACACCATAATTAACTTCTACAGTGAAATGCCGCTATTACGAACGCCGCAATTACAAATTTTTCAGAATAACAGAATAATTTTTTAGTAATTTTTATTTATTTATTTTAAATTTACATGTTAAAAATGTTCAATTTAAAGAACGCATAAGTAACGTAATAATAATTCATGCCACTACAAAAAAAATGTTATTTTAACGAAATTAGGCCTAATAAGCAGTTAAAAATTACTTAAAATAAATTCGAAAGAAAAAAAAATAAATTCGAAAGAAAATAAAATAAACGAGTTATCGCTAGGATTAGTCATCCTTGGTTTCAGTGAGTTTTCTGAATGCACTTCCGTAGACGCAATTGTTGTGGTTTGAATTTGTATTTAAATGAAACGGTTTAATAAAATCGAAGAAGTAGACAGAGGAGAGAAGAAAAGCGAATTCGCAAGAAAATATGGCATAAATGCATCGACATTTTCAACGTTGCTCAAAGATAGTAAAAAGTGAGAAAAGTATTGAATCAGACGCCATTATCAATCTCAAAGGTAATATCACAGTCTGTGGTAATATTTCGAATGATCGATTCAGAACCCAATCTCGTAGATCGTAATACGAGTATTTCGAGAAATCGATCGACAAGATGGCTGGAAATCGTTGTTTACGATAATCTCGAACGTTGCTTACGATCTCGAAGCACCGAGCTACGGAGCTAGACATAAACTCGTTGTTCGTAAGCAATGCCGTAAATGTAACAAACCTAACCTGACAGGGCCCTGATGAATGAAAAATATTGTAAAATATGCAAGAATAATAATTATTCAATTGTCGAATATCCATAATTATCATTATTGTACCAATTCTTATCGAAGTTGCAATATAATATGGATATACAGTATAACCTAACCCAGGTACAGTATCTGTTATTCCATAATATGGGACACAGTTTGTAGGCAAATTTAATCAATTTTCGGTTTAACGAAATTACACTAGGCCTATAACGAAAATAATTGGATAGAGTTACGCAATAATAGACCAACCGATAATTTGAAAAATGAGATAGGCCTATTTGCACAAATCTGTTGATGGCAGCCTAATTTAACTCGGAAAAAATCAAGAATGCGATATCTTAATTTTTCTGATATTTATAAGCAAAAATTCTATTATTGCATAAAATTAATGAATTTATTTATTTTGTTTTGAAATATTAATTCAACTGCTGATCTCTTTTCGCACTTTGTGTTAGTTGTGCTTTGTCCAATGAGGCAGTCCCTGTAGCTGAGAAAGCTGAAAGCGTTTCTTTCTCTCTATCTTAACATTATACTATGTGATTTCATTATACCTGTTATCTTATTTCAGTTTCTAGTTTATTTCTATATTCATCCTGTAATACTTACAAATGGCTTTTAAGGAACCTGGAGGTTCATTGCTGTCCTCACATAAGCCTGGCATCAGTTCCTATCCTGTGCAAGATTAATCCACTCTCTATCATCATATCGCACCGGTAGCTGCGAATATATTGAATAAGCAGCCGTGGACAGCCGATAAGGGGTGGTCCTCCAGTTTGGGGGTTGGGCAAAGGCCTAACAACCCATTACTGTAAAAAAACAACTTGTTACGAATCCATACAATAAGCCTCGGAATGGGACTGATTCTCTGGCACGACCATTCATCCTGTAATACGAATAAATAATATTTCTGAACTATGATCAAACATGAGCACTGCACATTCAGTACCATACTCATATTTGTTAAACATTATTATATTCTCTTTTTTTTCTTTTTATATATATATATATATATATGAAGGTATGAGAATGATATAGTCCTAAGCCACAAAGATAAAATTTCACAGGAGAGTGTGTTAAAGGTTTAGAGTCCAATGCTATTAGGTGTGGTATCATAAATTCTTCGGCCTATATTTACGTAATTTCTTGAGTAATGTTTAATAATATTTTAATAGTAGCTTCCCTGTGTGTAAGAAATGAACTCACACAAGAAAACCGTTTTCGTTAAAAGTGTGGCTTTGGACTATCTCATGCCCACCCCTTCATATGTATTATAATATTCAATATGTGTTTATTTGTATTAATTGTATAATTTAACAAAATTACTATGTATGGTAATTGAATTGTCTCTTCTATTGTTTATAATGTCTAAACACATCCCCACAGGCATTTACTGTGATAGGTAGGTACCTGAATGACGATGGTCAGAGGGGAAAAGAGACGAAACGAGAAGTTCACGTATTTCATGAGAGTTTTGGTTCAAGTTATCATATAACATTAGAGCAGTTGAGAAGAATCTATAATTTAATGTCATGTATGGTACTGACTCCGTTATGCTGATAAAGTATATGAACTTCTAAAGTTTTGATGAACAATAAATCTCAGAGGACATATGAGGAGCATCGTTTCAAAACGTGGTGGACGAAATTAAATTTGTTACTTTCTATTTATTTATCTTTCATGCTGTGAAGTCTGATGGTTCCAAGTCGTCATATTTGTAAACTGTGAAACCAGTACTTAAAAATGGTTTTGTGTAATGTTTTGAAAACTTCTCCGGTTTACGAGTAATCCAGTTTTTCGTCGTTCGTGTAAAAAAATTTTAAGTTGCACATAATACGTTTTGAAACAATGCTCCTCACATTCTGTAAATAATTCCGAAAAGTTGTAAAAATTAAATTTCCACATTTGATTATACAACTGGAAACTTGATTGGGCCTACACTCCACTATTACCATGGAATTTTGATATTTAAAAGAATATGCAGTTGTCAGCAGAACCAAAAAAAAAAAAAATGCTGCAGGTTTCCCAGGACACTTCGGTCACTTCTCTTTGTCTACCTCAAATGTGGCCATACACCTTTCGGTCATTGTCACATCATTCACAACTTAAAGTTCACACAGAGTATGTCCAGTGTCAACAAGGATATTTGAATATAATGTCCATAGGCATGTAAGTTAGGTAACAGACATTTCGGTCACTGTGTATTTTGGTAACAGACATTTCGGTCACCGTGTATTTTGGGTAACAGACATTTTCTGTCACTGTATAGCATGAACTCAGTTTCTTATCATCCAATATTACTAAACTATAAATGTCTCGATTATTGTGAGAATGAACTGTTTAATTATTTAGATTACTATGGAAATTAACTTTCCAAATGTGCTTTCATATAAATTTATTGCATTCTTCATTCAAACTACAGAAATCGTAATCTCTTAGTCCACAGTTCTTATATGTATCACTTTCAGACTGACTGAAAAAATGGTAACAGGAAATAGGTACTGGAAATGTGAGAAGCGTGATTATCTGCAATGCGAGGTGTGTAACGAATGCTGATGTTGAAAATGATGTAAATATAATTAAAGAAGGATGGAATGTACACATGAGACTGCAAGGGAAGAGGTTGGAGTGAGAACAGATACCAATCGAATCAAACGAAGAGCAAGTGAACATCAGAACGAACTACCATTTGCTATTCTCATCCAGAAAACTCGGAATGTTGAAGATGAGGAAACAATTTCAACCCTACCAGAAGGAAATGCTCTTCTGTGATCTGTTAACCAGGCTCAAAATGCAAACAGGCCTCTATTGCCTGCATCAATCTAGCAGAGTGAAGTGACACCGCCATATAATACCACACTTACTGGAGAAAATTTTTTGCAATTTGATAGTGAAATGAATTATCCTAGTTGCCATATAATACAGTCCACACCTGTGGAGTAACGGTCAGCGCGTCTGGCCGTGAAACCATGTGGCCTGGGTTCGATTCCCGGTTGGGGCAAGTTACCTGGTTGAGGTTTTTTCCAGGGTTTTCCCTCAACCCAATATGAGCGAATGCTGGGTAACTTTCGGTGCTGGACCTTGGACTCATTTCACCAGCATTATCAACTTCATCTTATTCAGACGCTAAATAACCTTAGCAGTTGATAAAGCGTCGTAAAATAACCTACTAAAATAATTAAAAAAAAAAACATAATACACGTCAGGCATTGGAGCAACTAGTCAGATCTCGGATATTGTACTATGATGGAACTTTTAAAACTGTAAGAAACATTATGAAGTTCTTGCGAAAAATTCCACCTTGTATTGATAAGAAAAATTACTAACTCATTGCAACATATTCCAACTTGTATTAATGTCACTTGTAACAAAGAAATCCTGATAGTGTGGACTAAATAAATTATGACCAAAAAAATGCAATTACCAAAAATAGTGTAAACGAAACCTATAGTGGACTAAGTTGCAGTGACCAGAAGTGGCGTGAACAAAAAATAAAATGAACATAAATGTTAGTGGACCTCATATTGGGTGACCAAAAAAATTAATTACCTCAATGTTTGTTACCTAGTTGTCTGGGAATTTCTGCAGATACCATAACTTTGTGCAATCCAGTTTTCATTGAGAACCTTAAGATTCTCGTTCATTTATTATAAACATGCACGAATGCTGTAGGTATTTCATGTGTTGAAAAATGTGTATTACAGGTGACAATTGAGAGAGGAAAGACGCTGGGCATCAAAACGTTGGCCATGGCAGAAGACTTGACAGCAAACGGAGAGAGGGAGGTGTTCTTCGAAATGAATGGACAGCTACGATCCGTCTTCATCAAGGACAAAGAGGCTGTTAAGGTAAATCCAAGACTGATTTCCAATTTAATATTGAGCTCATTTTCACTTCTTAAATGCAACTACATACAATGCTAAATACAAAATGAATAGTTGAGTTATTACCAAATCAATTGCACTATTAATTGTGCTCAAAGACACTAATCCAATAATTTAATAGTACTACAAAGTCTTAATTCATAGTCACAGTCTAGTTGAAATGTATACAGAAAGGTTTTACAATATATTAGTACAACATTAGAGGTTATTATCGATACTTAATACAAGACAGAAACATTCATGCAGTGTTGTTGAATGTTATAAATTCACCTACAGAATAGAAGGTGTGAGAAATTAGGTACTTCTTTAATTTGACCCTAAATAATCTTATGTTTTGAGTTTGATTTTTTGTATCCATAGGGAGGGTATTGAAAATTTTCACTACCATATAACACACTTCTTTTTGATAGCACGATAGATTTTCCGATGGAGTATGAAAGTTATTTTTTTGACGAGTATTTATGCTATGAACTGTTGAATTGGTTACAAAGTTTTGACGATTGCATACGAGGAAGTTTATTAATTAAAAAAGTATAGGCCTACTGACAAGCCATGAACATTATTTGTAGCTTTTTGAAAATGGTTAGGGTGACCACATGTCCAGACATGTCCTCCTTTTTAGGCCTCTGTCTGGGGTCCGGGCGGATTTTTAAAAAATCAAGAAATATCCTCCTTTTTCTAACTTGTATACTGTTATTGCAAGTTATCTTGAACCTTACATCCCCTAAGTCTGTCTTTCGAACTGTTCAGTACGGCATGTACTCATCAACGTAACGACATGGCAAGAATGCCCCTCCCTTGGGTAGCATGACTCTTTTCAGAAAACGTTGGTTCTTTTACTTTATGGCTCTCTACTGTAAAAGAACTTGGTTCAATACAGACATCATCTTCTCACGATACTCCAGTTTTGAGAGGAGAACATAGTTTCGTAGCAAGTTTTAATTAACCTGTAATGAGAAAGTATTTAAATATAATCGTGTGTACACTCCTCTCTCATCAGGGCTGGGGACCAACAATGGCGGAGTTACTACAGCTACTTCTATACATTATATAGGCCTGCATGACTTACACCTTCAGCTAATATGTACATATTCTTATAACAATATTTTACAGGCTTATTATTTGAATTTACATTAATTTACAAATATACACAATCCATATCCCTATCATTGCTGCCATCATCGCTTGGTCCAAAATTAATTATTTCGGCAATGGCATCATCCATTCTAAATTATCTTCTTAATCGTAGGTACTACCTTCTGAACACGATAGAATTCTTCGATTGTACCCCAAATAACATGTTGATCGAAGTCGTCCATTTCAACTTTACACAAGTCCTAATTCTGGAATGAAATAATATGTTTAGTAGAACTATAAGAAAATAATAACTTACAACAGTAATTCATTATGTCGCTCTCAATACACACACTATTGTACATAACTATTATACCAATAATTTCTAAACATTACATACCTATTCTTTCCTGGAGTAGTGTGAGGTTAATTCGGTTGTAATTCAATATTATTTTTAATTCTCTTCACGGAACTAATACTTTTGCCAGAGTATTTAGCCGCTCTCTCATATTCCTTAGCAAGAGGTTCCAGCAAATATTTGTTTAATTTTTCCTCCTCGCAACACTTAATTATATTTGCGATAATTTCTCTTTCTCCGCTGTGGATAACAGCGTTACTTTTTCTCCGCGGTGGTGTGATTTCACCATAATTACTACCCTGTGGTTGCTGCTCCATGGTAACACTACTGGTACGCAGTGAAGGAAATAGTTCTATGTGTCTTGACAAGAGATTATGATGCGGAGCATGCGCAAACAACTCAGTTGACTCCACCCGCGTTACGCGCTTCCTTCCCTCTGCCCCTCTGTCCGCGCTCAGGAAGTTCAAGATGACTTGCAATAACAGTACCTGATATTTTGAAATTATATGATTTTACGCCTTTTTCAAGTAATTTGCCTGTAGGTTGCAGCAGTATCGATGAAATATAGTCTTTGCCAATGATTATAACTTTCTTGGCTGCAGGATGAGGGACTAAAAAAGAGGAATATCCTGCAGTCCTGCAAAATCAGGATATCTGATCAGTCTGATCACCCTAAATATAACGACAATCTTGTATGTATGTATTTATTTACACTGCAAGTGGGCATGCACCCTGGTGGCAGTGGCATACACAGTATAAACAATACACAATAAAGAAATGATAAGCAATATACAATAAATTTACAATACACAATACAATTACACAATACACAATAGGCCTACAATTTTATACACACTACAATAAGAATACACAATATAATTTAACACAATAATAATAAAACATAAATAAAATACCTAATTTTACATTACAACCTACATTATTATGTATACGCCCTACATAATTTCAATTGTCTTTCACTTTATTCTCATCTCACTCACTGTAGTGGCACTATGACGCATTTCACTGACACTTTAGCACACATTTCATTGACGCTATAAAGTATCACTGATCGGAACTATTCACTGCACTGTAAAACCATAACTTCACTGACTCACCTCGCTTCACTGATACAACAGTTCAAATAAGTCAAATAATTACACCCTTATGCATACTGTACTTATAAACAGAACTACATTTAAACTAAACATTTCTAGTCTAAGACCCTCTTACACGCTATTTTTAAATAATTTACAATTCAAACCAAGGAAGTAACTCGTCAGGCTAAATAAATACATGTCACCTTAAAAAATTAAATGTTAAATGTCGCCTTAATTTTAATTTGCACTTTATACACAACTTTTTAAATTATTCTTGAATCTACTTAAGGAAGGACAGCCCTCAAAGACCGCTGTAGGTAGGTCATTCCAATCATTTATAGTTCTATTTAAAAATGAGAATTTACCTACATCTGTTTTCTGTTTCCTACATTTGATTTTAAAATCATGATCGTTCCTACCATAGTACGTTGGCTTTTCTAACCGAGCCGTTATGTCTACCCATGCTTTCTGACCTAGATGTGCTCTATACAATGATTTATTCTAGTTTTCCTATGTCTGTTTTCCAAAGTTTCCCATTTAAGTTCTTTTATCGTATCGTTTCCATCTTCTCTTTTACCTTTAACAAATTTAGCTGCCCTATACTGGATTCTTTCTAAGGAATTTATCTGATATATTCTATAGGGATGCAATGAGGTGTCAGAGAATAAGAGAGGAAAGTTTACGGAAACCCTCTGGACCTTGAGAATCGTGTATTATCAGCACTTCTTTTGTCATGCAACAGGAGCTTCACATCCATCCAAAGGCGGACAAGAGTGTAAAAGGACAGGTCGGAGCCCCAATGCCGGGTTCTGTGATCGACATTCGTGTGGCTGTGGGCGACAAAGTGGAAAAAGGTGCGGCATTGGTGGTACTGTCAGCGATGAAGATGGAGATGGTGGTGCAGGCACCAGTTGCGGGTGTAGTCAAGTCCCTGGACATCAAGCCCAACATGAAACTCGAAGGCGACGATCTGCTCATGACCATAGAGTAAAGATGCGCATCTTTGCTAAAACAAGTACAAGCTTTCATTCACCAAGTGCGCCAGGGCCAAGGACTCCAGCTTCAATATTCATGAACGTCGCCAGCAGCGTTCACAGCATCTGGTAAAGAATCCCAGTAGTTCATCTATCACACATCAGTGCAACCAAGGTAAACCCTGCCTACAGTTTCTGAATAGAAAGGTAGGTGGTTATATTGTAAATGGAAAATCTTGAACATTAACAGTGTAGCCTAATATCTAAGTTGCATTCTACACAAATAAGAATGACCAGGTTGAATGAATATTGATATGTTTCGCAATGTCCCTTATTCTTTCAAACACTGCTTTACTGAAACTTTTGTGTGTTTGGGAACAACTGGATTCACTTTTCTGATTAAAACACCTTAACAAGTACAAAAAGTTCGTTGCATTTGAGATTTATTCTTACGTTTACTTAAAGACTACAGTGAAATACCAGTGTAACGAACTCGAGTGGATACTATAATTATTTTCGTTATAGTGAAGTTTCGTTAAACCGAAAATTGATTAAATTTGTCTAAAAATTTTGTCCCATATTACGGAATAACAGATACTGTACCTGAGTTAGGTTATATTGTATATCCATATTATATTGCAACTTCAATAATAATCGGTACCATAATGATAATGATGCATAACTTATTCTACAGTTATTGATTCTTACATATTTTACAATAGGCTTTACTTCGCTTTTCTTCTTTCCTCTGTCTACTTCTTCATTGATATTTCTTTCCTCGTCTAGTGAAAACTGCTTTCTTGTCTTTTTTTCTGCTCAACAACATTTAGGAACGAAGTGGCTTCTAAAGTTTCATTTTATTAAACCGTTTCATTTAAATATAAATTCAGACCACAACAATCATGTCTATGGAAGTGCACCAATGGTGTTTATTTTATTTTCTTTCGAATTTAACTGCTTATTAGGCCTAATTTCATTAAAATAACACTTTTTATAGTGGGATGAATTATTATTAAATTAAACTGAATAGTTTGTTACTTATGTGTTCTTTAAACTGAAATTTTTAATATGTAAATAAATAGTAAAATGGCTAGGACTAAAAACTTATTTGGTTATTCTGAAAAATTTGTATTTGCAGCATTCATAATAACAGCATTTCACTGTATCTGTAGTTTGAAAATTTCTTTTTTCTGAGAGCTTAACTTGTGTCATAAAATAGGAATATGTTATTGTTGTTTTCTAATGCCAGGCATTTGACAATAAAGTCATTTGACCTCTTGCACTCCAATATTTTTCAAAGATATTGCCATGACCAGCCACTGAAGCACAGATTTTGAGGTGTTCCGAATCCATTTCTTGGTTTGAATTTCACAATGGGCAGTTAGGGGACTGATATATTCCAATTCTATGCAGGTGTTTGGCCAAACAGTCATGGCCTGTTGCGAATCTAAATGCAGCTATAGACGATTTGCGTGGTAAATCGGGAATTAACTGTGGATTATGATGCAGAGAGTTCCATTTTTTCCCTTGAGATTGTGTTATCAAATTTTGTTTGTTGAAGTCTTAAGTATGTAGATTTATTAAGTATGTAGATTTATTAATTCTTTTCACAGAGTAATATGTAGATTTAGTAACAGGTCTATAAGTAGCAGTGCTGCCCTTCTTTGCTAAAGCATCCGCATTCTCGTTTCTCAGGATTCCACAATGGGATGGTAGCCATTGGAATACAATTATTTTATTGAGGAATAGGAATATAATAATAACAAAACTTGATAAAAACATCTGGAACAATGACAGGCTTTGTATTCCAGTATAGAGAAGAATTTCTTTCATAATGTTTTCCGTAACAGCAGGGGCGAATGCTAGTCACGAAAGTTAGGCTTCCTCTTTTATTCATAAGGGAAGATGGGAGGATATAATAATTCATAATTAATAAAAATAATCAGACCCTCATAAATAATTTATTTTATAATTATGAAATCATTATGAGTCCTGGATCATATTCGCTTATCAGATGTAGAAGTTCGATATAATATAACAAACATGGCCAACAAAACAGTTTATTTAGTTTTTTCGACCCTGCCAACCAATGCACATTGTTGTATTGAGCTGCACTGAACGAGCGCACATATTCTCTATAATGTCTGTCTTCTCTTGAATAGTCCTTCGGGAAAATGGATTTAATAATAAGGTTTCAATAACGCACAATTCCGAACTTATTGCAATACTCAAATTAATGCTTAAGAATTAACAATACATGCAGCAGCTGACACATGCATTCCGCTCATACAATTACATTGCACTCGCAAATCACAGCACATTCCCGCTGTCAATACTAGTTTGTGTAACGTTAAATAGTCGTTGGTGTAGCTCTCGGACCAGAGCTTCAAACAACATATAACAGAAGCATGTGCGCCTAGGACGGACCAAGGAGGAAGGCACTTGCGCGCGCATCATATTCTCGCTATTTCTACGTCTTTCCTGTAGCTCCGAGAAACGAGCAAGCATTGCGACACTTGCGGTGTGCAACCTGCGGATGGTATTACGCCTATACAATGTTCCAAAAATCAAAATAAATTTTAATGTACGTAATCCCATTTTGAGAAATACACATTCTACGAAAATATTGGGCTTGGGCAGCAAGCATAGCATGCCCTGAGAAATCGCCCCTGCATAACAGTGCTTTTTCTCATAAATCAAGGATGAAGAACATATTGTAACATAATAGCAGATGTCTTAGAATTTAATTTCGAGCATTGCTCAGAAGTCCTAATTGAGAAGCATTCCATTTTGAACGGGAAGGAAACAAATGTATTATTTTACTGTCTGTTTTTTATATAACTTGACGTGCCTATCATATGTGTGATTGGCTTGAAATAGTTGAGAAATTATTGTTACGGTAGAGACTGGCTTTTTCAATATTAGGCATGAAAGTTGTTGATCCAAGTACCGACATTGAATTATGTTGCATAATTTTTAATTATGGTATACAAAGTAGGCTAATTCAGAATTATAGTACAGTATCTTAAGACACTGGTGAAACAACTACGATGTTGTTGCCATTCTGTTCGTCCAGTACACATTTTTGTGCATTTCTATCGTTTATGATAGGAATTTGTCTCAAGTAATACCAATAAAACTTGAGTCTTGAATTTCACTTATTTACTTCTATACATTTTTCAACACAGAAGAGTCATAAATTGGTAAAGACATGAATTGAGGACCTAACATTCCAAAAAAAAAAAAAACTTTCTATGATGAAAAACACACTGCGAAATGCATGTTGAGATACCTTCAACACCGTCTGTTGGCGCACAAATGAATCACAGGTTGTGCTACGACAAAGACAATTTAGTATGATATTCTCATATGGATGTTCCTCCATTAGATTGAATAAAATGAAATTTGAAGAAATTGGCACTTAGCACACTTAGAATGTTAGGTCTTCAATTAGGTATTTTCATCATGCCTCCTTTAGCATTGCTTCTGGGATTGTACTAAAATTTTAAGTTGTACTTTATAACTGAACATATGGTGGCCTTTTCTTGTAGGCTGCACGTTAGTTTACTTTCTTGACATTGCGGTCTGATTATGTGGAAATGGTAATCATCATGCTATCAGTTTTCTCGCACTTGATGAATGAAACTTGCGTCATATCTTATTTATTGCAAATACTAAACAATGTTCGAATTTTTTTTTTTTTTTTCAAGAGACTGAATTGCTATAATGGCAGATCTCCCTGTAATTTATTGAATTGATGAACAGAAAGTTGTGGAGGAAGCATTATTGCAACTGAACATAGCATAGACATAACATTGCGGAATGTAGTTATGTAACAAAATAGAATCGAATGAAATGAAAATACGTGAGTACGTGAGTGTCTCAGGTAGAATAAGGAGGGAAGGAGGTTTTAGTATTTGGAAAGAATGCTTTTATTCAATGTTGTGTATAACAGACATTCAAAATTAAATTATTTTTTTAGTATAAAGAGTCACAGATTGTTTGATGCTTTTCAAGTAAAAAAATTATATAGTGCGTTCGTAGCTCGGCCGGACCGTTCCACGGCTACATCGCTACTCTGGCGGCAGGCGCCAATCTTCACCCAGTCCAAGGCCGCCGCAGAACGGTCCGGCCGAGCTACGAACGCACTGTATATATAATTATATCACAGATTATTATAGTTGCATTAAAAATAATGTGATGCTTTTCAAATAAAATTATATATATAATTAGAAGCAATTATGTAAAAGTAAATGTTAGTTTTAGACTTCACATCATGTTATGAAGTTACAGAGAGTAGTGATGCAATGTCCTTTCCTCCTGACAAAGTGCCCATGCAAGAAGGTTGCTATACAGCATTAAATTGCTTGGGATGTGCAGTTGAAGGTTATATTATTAATGAATGAATTCAGTTTATTGTGTGAATGCCAGGATGAGATGAATGAAATTCTCATGTTCATATTGCATGAGAAACAGACGATTCTTTTTGTGATAGTGTGGACTACATTTCATTTTTTTTATATCGGTATTTATATATTTTACTTGTTAAATGTTTTCGAAACGCTAAAATTAAAATGAAATACAAAATTGTGGAGGATGAAACGAGTTTTAAAACTTTAAAAGGTATAATTATTAAATAGCCTGGTAATATACATTGAATACGTATTGTTGTTTAGTCAACTGTCTGAAGACAGGTAGGAACCTCATAAGTGACACCAATATGGCATCACTCATGAGGCAACTAAACCAAGAGATACTTGGGTAGTTGTTAATTCCTAAGTCGTTATAACTAAGTTCATTTAAAAATATGAAGATTTGGGCATAAATCATAGCAACTATTTTTTTTTAAGTTAAGCAATGATATCACGAGATGTCATATGGCATCTATAGTATGTGATCGCATCACTACAGTGGAGTCCAAATGTCCTAACGTTTCGCGAGAGTCGATAACGTCCAAGCACGATATTGTCAAACCTACAGAGCAGGTGATGCATGCTCCACCGAACTTGTCTGGTGGAAGGGATGGGCGGCCGGTGTTGAAAACAGGATCTGTTCTCAATAACAAAATGGTGCAATACAATACAAATAATTTATTCATGCAATGATAAATAATGTATTAAGAAATCAATCTTTAAATTGATGTTTGCAGTTCCAGGGGAAAAGCCAATTTTGTGTTTTTGAAGTCATTTAAATTCGTCACTCTTTTAGGTATTTTAAAATGTTTTGTAGGCGAGACGAACAATTTCTTAGCACACTGTGATTCTGTTTTTTGCACTTCTCTGCATACACGTGACATGGTTGATACATTTATTGAACGCGTCTCGGCAGTTAGTTGTTGACAGTTAGAAAAGTTAAGATTTTTACGATTTTCTTTGGACGAATATTTTCTGAAGAAATTGTAGATGTTAAGTATAATTTTCCGACTTTGCTAGTATATACACTGGATCTATTACTTTCACTAGTACTGACCTTGCTGAATGGCATAATTGAATTTCATACTACTAATAAACAAATAAAGTAATAAATTGATAACACAAAGAAAATACAAATAATTTATTCATGCAATGATAAATGATGTATTAAGAAATCATATCTTTAAATTGATGTTTGCAATTCCAGGGGAAAAGCCAATGGTGTGTTTTTGAAGTCATTTAAATTCGTCACAATTTTAGGTATTTTAATATGTTTTGTAGGCAAGACAAACATTTTCTTAGCACACTGTGATTCTGTTTTTTGCACTTCTCTGCATATATGTGACATGGCTGATACATTTATTGAACATGCCTTGGCAGTTAGAAAAGTTCAGATTTTTACGGTTTTCTTTGGGCGAATATTTTCTGAAGAAATTGTAGACATTAAGTATAATTTTCCGAACTTTGCTATTATATCCACTGGATTTATTACTTTCACTAGTACTGACCTTGCTGAATGGCATGATTGAATTTCATAAGAATTGAATTTGATAAGAACACACAGAAAGTGTTTATTACAAACGAATTATTGATTTCACTGACAGACACAAAGCACGTCGAATACCTACACACAACACAAACTGAAATCGAGCTGGCATTTTCGGCTCTCGCTTCATAATTATTTTTATCTAATGTTTATATCACTGAATGGATACTGTTTATAGTCTTGGTGCTTCGAAAGGCTTTCTTATCCGCACGCAGCTATTGTAAACATCACTCGTGGAAGACTATAAAAATCATGAATCAGCTGGACGCGATTAAGACTCATCAAATGCGAACTACTTGATGTAGAAATGAGATTCTTTTCTCTATACATTCAGAAAAATAATGTTTTTCAACCTAATCACATGTAGACACCCTGTCACGAAGAACTTGTCCGAGCTCTCGTATTATTTTTACAAACGGTATCAATGAATATCTGTAAACAGCAATGCAGTGCTGTTGGTACTGGCTATTGCAGTACAAGTAAACACGCCCCAAACGTCAGGAGATTTGGACTGCACTGTAGATGGCAGTGTGATGTATGATGGAACACAGAGATCTATGCTATGCATAATGCATAATGCAGTTGTGAGTCGACCGTCATGCAGAATGGAATGTGACTCGATGGGTTTTTAGGGTAGATGTATATACTGTAATATTATTTCAACTACCGTATTAAACTCGAGTAGAATGATGCTGTATGAATGTTTGATCCTTACCCTACCTATCCTACTGCCCTTTTCAAGAAGCATCCTGCTGTTTCGTTTGTGGATGTTTGATCCCTGCCATGTCCTACCCCACCAGTTCACATACCCTGCCCTTTCATTTGCATCTTTCAAATTTTTCTAACCGCATCCGCATTCTCACAAAAACAAATAATTGCCATGACTTATACCCCAGCCCTATTATGACAAAAATAGCACACTTCCGTAATGTTTTGTGTACCAGTAAAGGTATTGTAAAGCAGTGGCATAGCGTCAATGTAACTAAAAAGCTCAACTTCCCCGGTTAATAATAATTTCATAATAAACCTGCAGTTTATGGACAAAATTATTTATTAATTTTAATAGAATTTATATTTACGCATTAAATATTGTGATGCAGCAGGTCAGGATGATTTGTGATGCAGCAGTAAACAAGAAGCCTGCACACACCAGCTTCCAAGCAGACTGGTTTCTTACACTCATTCTTCTGTGTAACCCACCCCGCAGATTTTCCATCTCTTTCTAACTAAACTACACTGGTCGCAAGGCTCGCAAGAAGCTAGCTTTGACATTGAAAATAAGTAGTTTCCAAGTTATCCCTTTTCGTGAGTTGTGTACAGTTGAAGTTTTAGTGTGCATTGTGGCTGATATAATAAATAATGAGTGAAATAACAATTCCTGACACCAATTTACTTGAATTTTTTAGGACAATTCTATTATCAAGACTGACTTACGAACAAAAGTGTGATCTAAAAAACAAATGACCGACTCCCTTGTTGTCAATGAAGGACACACTCAAAATACAGATGCATACTTACGTAATGATACTAATATTGTATCTATTGACCGTTAATATTGTGATTTCTCTAAGTATGACAGGGAGTGTGCGAATGTTACACGTATACTTGTCTGTTAGAGATATGTGTAAATCGTGAAATCATATTTTACTACGTAACATTTGAGATCATGCCTTATTGGTGTTACGAGGTTCCAACCAATCTTCGACTGCTGACTTGACACTGACTACTATTTATTTTAAGACTAAATTTTTGTAATACGTTTTCTCATATTGCATGAAAGACAACTTGAGTTAGCTTCCTCTGCTCAAAATTTCATGCTACGCCACTGCTGTAAAGTCTGAACATTAGAAGATCCACTTAAGAAAGATAGAAGACAGAAGTGATACATAATATTTTAATTAAAGCATAGCGTCAATTTTATTAGTAAATATAAAACTAAATACCGCAATAAATTAAAAAAATTAACAGCAACAATACTGAAGCTTCCCCTAAATTTTTAAAATCATTTATCATGATATAAAGGTATCGGTAGCTAGGCATATATGCATAATCACTGTCTTTCATTGATACAGGCTCATTTCTATACCAAAGAATTACCACTAAATAAGTAGAGTGAAATCCGTCTTAGTTAAATGTCTATGTTCTGATTCCTGTTGCTGACTTTTGCTTGAATATCTTTCTGCAACATTTCCCATTAGGTTTATAGAGAATTGATACTAACACAAAACTGCCAAAATTTCTTCCTTGTAAAGAAAAAATAATTCTTTATATGCTGGCACATAGTTTTGAATGTTTTGAATTTTTTTTTGTTTTGCATAGCACAATCATAATGTATACTGCTCAGTTTAGTTTGTTTTAAAACTGTAAATACAACCTAATTTGGCACAAAATATCCTGTTCCACATGCAACAGTATCGACACTTTTAAATTATTCCTGGGGTAGCTCAGTCGGTAGAGCATTCATGCCCTAAGCGAAGGGTCCTGGAATCGATACCTGGCCCAAAACAATTTTTCCCTTGAAATTATTCAAGCCTGCTTCACAGGGAGCTTCTACCTGAAAGTCAGATTTGCATAATTAAATTATTACTTTCATGCAACTAATGGCTGAAAGAGCAGTCTATTTCCTTGACAACGCAGTACTTAATGCATACCAATGTTTAAAACTTGTACCTTGTCTAATTACTGTTACCACATTGACTCATCGAAACAAAGTTTGATTGAAAACAAAATTTACCTCATTTATAAAAAAAAATATTCATATAACTCCATCTTTACTGATAACTGATAAGCCATATATATTCCTGATCATGTCTGAAAAAATGTTTGGCATGGAAATTGTAGAAATAATATCGTAGATCTTTGTTTTCTGCTTTCTCCTTTTCCCTTCTCTTCTTCCTATGGAAATACATAAAATATTCTGACATAATCAGATGTCATATTAGGTTGCTTGTACTTCTGTTGACATAATTTCAATAATTCTTTATAAACATGTTGGTGTGAGGTAGTTGAAAGACTGTTTGAGATTTAAGACCTTTGCATTTATGGAAAATGTTCTTAAGTTTCTACAGGGTGAACCATAATTCTCGCATATGCAAGCTACCACGCAATTTACCATTGCAAATTATATCCAAACTATTCTTTGCGAAAATTGTGCCCGCGTCCTAATTTCCGTGAAAAATTTAGTTCAAATAAAATTACACCATTTGGCAATGCTGGATAAATGGCAGCATGAATATAAAGTCAACCCATCATTACTTACCCACTTCAGTTACGTGTTCTGACAGTCTAGGACAGCGTTTCTCAAACTTGTTTGAAGTGGGGACCATTTTTTAAAGTCAGAATAGTTCCGCAGACCATCTTACTCTTGTTCCCTTCGAAAGCAAATTTATCATTTTCGTAGAATATTTTAAAATTGAATTAAGAATCGGTACGTTGGTCCTCTGTTATCAATTCGGGTGGTCCCTGGCTGGGTTACAGGTGCGGCGCCAGATGTGCAGGGAAAAGGTGTCGAGAAACACCACGTATATAGTGATTTAAATCCCTCTTTTGTTGCTGAGAATAGAGTGGGAAGTCGATAGACGGGTAGGGTAATAAATTTCATTAAATGTCTGTACTGGGAGAAAAAGTGAAATTCGATTGCCATGTGTCATTTCCAAACTCTGAGATTTTAAGCTACAGTGTGATACGCAATTCGTTCGAATTTGATTTTTTCTTCTGTATTTTTTCATGGACCACAAGGGCAGACCTCAAGGACCACAGGTGGTCCGCGGACCATAGTTTGAGAAACGCTGGTCTAGGGGTAAAGTGAAGGAATGTAGAACTGCAACATGAGGTTCAGTGGTTCGAGTCCGCTAACAAGTTGTTTTTTTATATACTTAATTTAAATAATAAACCCCTTCAGAACCCGTTGGATCTTGTTGCATGGCTGTCAATAGGGATATGTTCATAACATACAGCAAGACATTATTAGGCGTGCAGACTTTTGTCGTCGTATGGAGTGTAATGCTTTTGAGCACAGGTTGTCAATAAATTAAATACAGTATAATAAGTGTAAAAATGTATTTTTGACTACTAAAGAAACAACCTAAAATTTAAAGATGCATAATGGAAAGCTACATCATTTAATGCGTTAATGAAAATACTGTGTACTGTAATTCATTAACAGTAAAATGTTAATACTAAAAACAACTTTGTACATAAAAAATAAGCGAAGAGACGGGGATTCGAACACGTACAGTTATGTGCTTCGATATGAAGATGTGCGCATTACTTTGAGGCTATGAAAGCAATGACTTACATGGTTCACTGATGCTACCGTTCATCCAATATTGCCAGATTGTATAATTTGAACTGAATTTTTCTCGGAAATTAGGGCCTGGGCGCAATTTTCGGAAAGAATAATTTAGACATAGTTTGCAATGGTAAATCACATGGTGGCTTGCATATGCAAGAATTTTGGTTCATCTTGTATGTTTGATCTATATATTATAGAACAGTTATTTGTTTAAAAAATATTTTAAAATTTGTAATTTATTTGTAGAGATTTTGTAGATTCTCAGTACTTCGAAAACTGATTTATTTGTAAAATTAAATTCCTCCCCCCCCCCACCAAATACAGTAGAACCTCTATTAACCGTGGTAATGAAGGGGGTGAACTGAACGGTTAATCGAAAAAATCTGATAATCCGTATAATAAAGTATTGCTGTAAATTAAGTAAATAATACTTGTACTTTCGTAATTTTCTCCGTGATCTTGTGTTTGACTTGCAAGGTAGTGCATCAGAAGTTATCCATTCAAGTTTGGTTGTCAACGACTGGTTTTTAAGGGGCAAGGAAACTCCTTGTAATGGCTGTAGGCGGAAAGATAGGAATAGTAGAGGTCGCATGTTGTAGGTTTACATACTTTATACATTTCATCGTTGATTGTTTATTAAATCGCGCATAAATGTAACATTCCGTACCAATATCGTATTTTGATGCGAGATGTGTCACAGTTTCTCGTTCCCCAAACTACTTAATTATTTGCACTTTTTTCGATACTTAGTACAACACATTTTATTTTGACATTTTGGAGTACATTTTATACAGAAGTTGAGTAGACCACACTGTATAAGTGAAAAGGCATGTAATAACACACTCTAGAAAAAATACGTACTAATATAACCTTAATGGCGAAGTGTATCAACATCGGTTAAAAACGCAGTAATCGTAGATTATGAAACGACGGTTAAACAGTAACAGTGGTTAAAATGTAATTTGTGTGCACCATTCATAATCGCCGATTACTTAAACATGGCTAGCTGACACCTCAGTTAACCAGAGTAAAGTCTATGATGGTACACTGTTTCTACAAAATGACTAAAGGAAAGCATCCATACCGCTGCAAAGATAATAGTCAACATCTAAAAATGACTGCGCTCACTCCGTTCTACATCTAAATGAACGTGTCCTACATTTTCGCTTTGCATTTGTTTGCCTTTGGGCGCTGTTATACTTGCGAGTTGCATTTCCTTGCTGTTAGGTTAAAATCGTACAAAATAGAAAAATTGAATGCAAAAATGATTATATCCCAATGTGAAGTATCGCTAGACTTAATTACTAGAATTTAAATATATTATATAAACAGATGGGATATCTATAAAGGAAAAGGACGCAGAAGATAAATAGGAATGTGCATACGATCCAGGACCCCATTTACACGAGGGAACTGTTCATTATCCTATGATCCATCCATAACCTCTCTTTATTCAGCCAGTGACATAGAGAAAGAGATATTAGAGTATTGCCTCTTAAAATACAGAAAATAACAGTTACATAGAATCGTAATATAAGCAGCCGAACCATAGGAGAAATATGACTTTCTGTGTTATTTCAAGTGGTCCATTTGTAGATTTTGATAAACGAAATCCCTCCTGAAATTTTCTGTCACTTAATTCCTCCTAAGAATTCTCTCTTTCCACTAAAGAACCTTCACGCTCACGCTCTATCAAGTAATTCAAGTACTGTATTATAATAATAATCGTCTTCGAAATAAACATCTGTGGCTCTGGCCGCCATTTTTCTTTATTTGCTCTACTAATCACTGGTTATCTCCTTTAACCGCTCGAATATGGCCGGTTAAAGATTACTGTGGTTAACCTCCTATTTAAGTCGTAACCGAGGTCGATCCACTGTAAAAATGCTTAACCAGAGGTTAGGTGACAATTTTAACCGGTGTTTACACTAACCAACGTTGATACACGTGGGCATTAGTAGTACTTCATATGTTTCTGTAGCAAAAAGAAAAAAAGAAGAAGCGAGGAACAGTCGGATAAGCCATCAATCGGTTAATAGAGTGACGGAAAATCGGGGTTCTACTGTATAAAATTCAAACAAAAAGTAGAATGGAATGATTTCGATTCGGTTTATAGTGAAATAACGTTTAAGAACCTCACCAAACAAAGGATTTATATAATACAAATATATTGTACCTAAGTAATTATTTTACTAAAATGAAAATCTCAGTTTCTGATGTACTATAATTTACATCTTCTCTCTGTACTGTGTCTGGTTTGCGTTGGTGTGGGGCAATAAAAAACAATATGTTGGCACAAACACATTAGCATTATCACCTGGAATATACTGAATCTGAATTTTGTTATTTTATAATCATTATCTGAAAGAATAATCATAAAATTGCTTCATACGAGTTAGTGCTAAAGAATTGAATGTATTTAATTTTATCCCAATTTAAAAATATTTCCTCTAACCTTCGTAAAAGTTGCAACATATGTAATTTTAAAGTGAAATGCGGATGGGCAGTAATACTAAAGGTAACATATTTCTTTGAGCTATAAAGCTGTATTGAAAGAATTTAAAGGTGGAAATGCTGATACACATACAGTTGTACGTCTTGAATTCTGGTGTTTCCTTGTTATATAAATGTACATATTTATTTCTTTAAAGATATTAGATTTCTGACATCACTATTTTGCTATATTGTTGTTTAAGGAATATTGTGAACTTGGATGATTAAATATAAAATCATTATGCATGAATTTTATAGATTTTTGGATAAAAGATTTTGTTGTAGATGTAGAACTAGGGTGAGGCTGTGAACTTGATTGTTAATTGTTGAGTTAGTGTGTAGAATGGCTGTTTTACTGGTAAGATGGCAAAATGTCGAATCTCAATTATATGCTCAAGCAATTAAGATAGCTAGGATGGAAAGAAATATCGAGAGATTTTGATTGTAGAGAAAGGAATTATTTTGTGGCCACCAGTTTTATTTCTAATAGTGGCATTAATAAAGAACATTATTTATTCATAAGAATTTAAGTCTTTTTTTGGGGGGGGTGTAAATTTCCTTTCAATTATTAATGAAGTCGAAACATAACGAAAGTTATTATTATTATTAGTGGTTTATTTTACGACGCTGTATCAACATCTCAGGTTATTTAGCATCTGAATGAAATGAAAGTGATAATGCTGGTGAAATGATCTGGGGTCCAGCACCGATAGTTACCCAGCATTTGCTCATATTGCGTTGAGGGAAAACCCCTGAAAAAACTTCAACTATGTAACTTGCCCTGACCGGGATTCGAACCCGGGCCACCTGGTTTCGCAGTCAGATATGCTGTTACTCCACAGGTGTGGACTAACGAAATTTAACAGGATGAAATAAAAGTGGGGTAAAATGAAGATGTGCACCAGTACTGTATATAAAAAAGAAGAGGCTGACAAGCTTTTCCATAACATGCCGAGGAAGAAATGGAATTTTGTTAAGTTGTGGACGATGCATAAAATGAGTGCCAACGATTTTACATAATTTCGAAAATTATGTTAAATAGTGCTTCCTTTCTCTACTATTGAAATTTCATATTGTTACCTTACCAGATATGAGTAGTTCTGAAGTTACCAGATTTCAGTGATTACTTGTGCAAGCGAAGAGTTTCTGTAGTTAATGTTAAAGTTTTTCAATGTTCATTTATCTGGTGTTAAAATACAGTATCTTTTCTATAAAATTACTTATATTTTTTATAAGAAGACAATATCATTCCATTCCCTACAGTCCTTCATCTTATCTTTTAATGAAGTGATACCTGTACTATACTTGTTTTTTTGAAAGATGGGACATGACAGTTAAGCGGCCGAGCTTGGAACTACAGTGCTATGTTGCCAATATGGACTACCATGCTGCCAGCTGATGGAAGCTAGCAATTTACGTTAAAACATTCATTGACAATAGACGCGAAGGTAAGAAAACAATACAAAAATCGACAGAGAATCAAACACGAAATGTACCAATGCTAACATTGTGTGCACAATAAATGTAGCCCAGAGAGCTATTAAGCACTCGCCACGTGGGAACTGTAAGTTTGGCAACTCAACCATTGTTACCATAGCAACGGGCCTACCAGGCTATGTGACATTCAGTTGTTTTTCCGATCGCAACGCTCCTGTCATGTCCCATCTTTCAAAAAAACAAGTACAACAATAAAACTATAACCTACATTTTTCAGGTAATTTTTGCATTTGCAAAAATAATTGGTGTTAACATGTACAGTAGAACTTGGTTATAACGACATCCAAGGGACCTTAAAAATTACGTTGTTATAAACGAGTGCCGTAGTAACCAAGATTCATATTATGAGTCTAGTAAGGTGGAAAATGGAAAATAACAAACTTAATTAGCCTTATTTTAGATTTATGTATTCACTTTTAAGCCTATCATGAACATAATAAAATACATATACAATTATACACTAGTGTCCAAAAGTTAAGCATAATTCAATATTTTGTTTCCAACCTATCAGAATGGCACCAAACTTGTACAAATGAATCACACAGGATCTGATATGTAACAGAGTAACACATATCAGCGAATTTTGTCTTATTGTGGCCTAGGGACACATTTTATACAATTACGGTACAAAATCTGATATCACTTCCACAACAATGATGGTGCTGAGCAGTTAATATGGGGTGTGGCTACCCCTCATGGCTACACAGGCGTCGCAGCATCGTGGCATGCCCTCTATCAGGTTGTTCAAGAGCTCTGCAGACAGCTGTTCCCATTCATGACGAAGAGCATTACGGAGGGCTCAAAGTGTCCTCGGTAGAGGCTGGCGGGTTGCAACTCGTCTTCCTAATGTATACCAGGCATGCTCTATAGGGTTCAGATCCGGGGACATCGCTGGCCAGTCCATGCGCTGGATATCTTCCCCCTCTAGATACTCGTCCTCCAGGTTGGATCTATGCGGACGTACATTGTCGTCCATAAAGATGAAGTGTGGACCAATTGCACCTCAGAAAATTCGCACATGTCGTTCCAATACCTCGTCTCTGTATCTCTGGGCATTCACAGTACCAGCTGCGAAGATGTGCAGATCTATATGTGCATTGAAAATTATGCCTGCCCACACGAGTATGCCACCACCACCAAATGAGCGTTTTTTCACGATGTTTGTGGGATGAAACCTGGTTCCATGTTCTCTCCCTGTGCGATGGGAATCATTGGTCAAACTGAATCTGGACTCGTCTGTAAATAGCATGTTTCTCCATTCATCCAAGGTCCAATGTTGATGTTGCCGACTCCACTGTAAACGGTTCCTTATGTGTACTCGAGTGAGCTGGACACACACTACTGGTTGTCTGGCATAGAGAACTGTCTGCCCTTAGCCTCCGGTATACAGTTTGCCTGGAAACTCGAACGCCTGAGGTGGCTGCAAGCTCAGAAGGCAGTTACCTTGCAGGCATCGTCTGATTACGTCGTGCTGTTAAGGTCCTCTTGCGGCGTTTTGATCTGTGGACGACCTTGTACAGGCATATGACGAACATCTCCTGTGTCTTCGAACCGTCGCCAAAGCCTGGAAATGACACTTTGTCCCACATTCAGGAGTCGAGAGACTTCGGTCTGTGTCTGACCGCCTTCCAGACATCCCATTATTCTACCTTTCAAAACAGGATCCAGTTGGCATCTCTGTGCCATGTTGCTGCTGTCCTGTATACACTGTGATAAGAAACTACCCTCTGTTCACAATGAGAGGACAAGAACGAATGAGCCACACTGGGTCTGTTTGCTTACCTTCTAAACACGTGTTTATTCGGAGGGGAGGCGGAGGTTGGAGTACCCCCTCCCTATGCACAAGTACGATGCGGCACACACTGTGGTAAAGTTTTATAGCGAATGCTCACCATTTTCCCTTTCATTTCTCTGTTTTACGAATTATGCTTAACTTTTGGACACTAGTGCAAATTCAGTATTTTGTATTAAAACAGTTTGTTCAGAACTCACCAAACTTCTTTAGTCTACTTTGGAGTGAAGCAATCAGTCATTTTACTCTGTTTTCTCATACTTGCCCAATACACACTTTCTAAATTACGTTCTATATTCATTATTTCAGTTGCAATTTCATTGCTCCCACCCCTAGCTTGATCAATTTTGTTCAAATGCAACAATTTCATCCTTGCTCTCCCAAATCGTTTGAACTGTGAAATTAACTAGGCCAGGGCCGGGCATGAGAGCGGCTCAGTCTAGCCGGCCAGAGCTGCTCTCGCTCCGCAAGGCACTTCAATTCCAAGCCAGAGCAGAACGCTCACGCAGTGGCGGACTCACATTACAGGTACCTTCCCTGCATTAATATAACAAGAGCCACGGTTGTTCTAGTCATTCAGTCTGTCAGTACATAATAGTTTATAAGGATATTACATCAATCCATCGTACATTACAGAATTTATAACACTCTCATTAATTTAATGAAATAAACTTCGCTCTATGCACACACACAAATCATTAGGCTTATTTTCATAACCCATATGCACATACTGCAATCTCCTCACCACAGTTCTACGAGAAGGCGTATGGCTTCCACTTCCCCTACTTGCTGTTGACAGAGTTCATCTGCCAATATAATTAAACATCGCTTGATGAATTCACCTTCGTTGAATGTTTTCAATTCCTTTGCAATTTCGTGGCAAATTTTGTAGCTAATTCTCATGGCTGATTCACTAAGTGCATTATTGTCATCCTGTTAATATATAATATAATATATAATACACAGTAATATAATGTAATGAAATGTAATATAATACATGATGATATGATATGATATGATATATGATATGATATGTGATATGATATGATATGATATATGACCATAAATTAATACAACTTAAAGAAAATGTTTCTCAGGTACATTATATTAGAGTATCTATTCGATATTTATATTGCATTATAAGTTATTATAGTACATTTAGAAATATATAATTTTAAATTATACAAATACGAGTATTATGATATATCATAGTATAGTATATTACAGTTCATGATATATAATATGATATATTATATACCATAATACTTGTATAAATTAAAATTATATATCACTAAATGTATAACAACTTATAATGCAATGTAAATATCAAATAGATACTCTAATATAATGTACCTGAGAAATATTTTCTTTAAGTTGTATTAATTTATGGCGTTCATTACCAACATATTTGTCATATTCAGTAGCATGTTGTAAAGAATAATGTCGTTGGATATTGAACTTTTTAATCAGTTGGAGTGTTTTATGCCAAATTAAACACTTTGCTAATCCACTGCTCTCTACCAAAAGAACTCCTCCTCCCATGATACATTAAAAGCATTGGGAATAGCGGGACTGTTTAGTGTATGAGCGGAAGCTCCGTCTTCAAAGTTCGCCATCATACTGCAGAGTCACCACTGCACCGACACTGAATGACGTACAGTATGCATACGTTACAGCACTTGCAAGACCCGCTCTTTAAAGCACACAGCGCTCATTTCTCAGAATCGCGTAATGTGCCCAGCCCTGAACTAGGCCAAACTCACGACACACGTCAGCTTTTTTAATTCCATTCTCAGCTTAATGAATCGCTTTAACTTTTTCTTCCAACGTTAAAACTTTTCTTTTAGTGGCCATATTGCGTTAAAATGCGTGCACTTATGATGGGATATGATGATAGAGACTGGATTAATCTTGAACAGGATCGGGACCGATGGCCGGCTTATGTGAGGGCGGCAATGAACCTCCGGGTTCCTTAAAAGCCAGTAAGTAAGTAAGTATTTCTTCAAATACTTTGGTTCTTAGAAAATCGTATTCCAAACTGAGGTTGAAAATTACGTTATATGCGAGGTAGACGCATATACGTTTGTCGTATTAAGCAAGGTAGAAAAGCAAATGTCTTATGGGGAATTATTTGGGACCACAGAATATTTGACTTTATAGGCGAGATGTCGCACAAAACGAGGTCGTTATAACCAAGTTCTACTGTATAATGAAGTATCTTGAGACCGAAAACTGCATTTTCGAAACTTTTGTTTGTTTCTATGTATATGTGTGTGTGTGTGTGTGTCTATGTATGTATGTATGTCTATAATGTATATGTACAGAGTGTTAATTTCAGAACTTTCCAGTTTAAATAACAATATAATTTAAATAGGTTTTAATTAAACAGATACTGAGGAGAAAGTTTAAAAACCAGTCTTAAATGCATATTAATTTTCACCCCCAGCCTTCTCCACTTTGAAATTTAAAATGGCATTCCTCTCTTGTGACGCTTAAATTTGAAAGAGTATTCAACGTAATTCGATTTAAATCCTGTCCAAATTCAACGTCGCAAATTTTCTAGCGCAATAATTAACAATAGATCCCTATTAGAAACAACAACAACCAAATTTCTTGGCTTAAAAATCGATAATGTGTTAAATTGGAAAAATCATATTAAAGAAATTACCCCAAACTAAATTCAGCTTGTTTTGCTATTAGATCTATGCAAAAGATAGTAAATATCAATACCTTAAAAACAATATACTTTGCATACTTCCACTCGGTAATGAGTTTTAGAATAATATTCTGGGGAAATTCCACAGATAGTAACAGTATGTTTCTATTACAAAAAAGAGTAATTAGAATAATAGTAGGTGCCAAATCTAGGGAATCGTGTAGGACTATTTAAAAAAAAACTACAAATAATGCCCATGGCTTGTCAGTATATCTTTTCATTGATAATCTTCCTCGTATGTAATCGTGAAAACTTTGTAATTAATTCAACAGTTCATAGCATAAATACACGTCAAAAAAATGACTTTCATACTCCATCGGCTAGTCTATCGTGCTACCAAAAAGAAGTGCGTTATATGGCAGTAAAAATTTTTAATAGCCTCCCTATCGATATAAAAAATGAAACTCAAAACATAAAATTATTTAGGGCCAAATTAAAGAAGTACCTAATTTCTCACGCCTTCTATTCTGTAGGTGAATTCATGACATTCAATAACACTTCATGAAATTGATACTAAAACTGTGTGTTGTACTAGTAGACTATATTGTAAATCTCGTCTGTATATATTTCATCTAGACTGTGACTATAAATTAAGACTTTATAATAGTATTAAGTTTTTTGACTTGTTCCATATTTTAGCTGTAAGCAATGTATGAATACCATGGAATGTTAATAAATACAATACAATACAATTGTTTATACATCTCTTTAATCTGTTTTCGCATCTTTTGTTTTCTATCGTCGCCTGGCAACCTAGATTGTTGTTATTGTTGATTAGAGTTGAAGAGAATAAAGCTACCAAGACTATTGAGCATTTCATGTAATAGTTGTGTTTGTGTATTAAATTACTTGAAAATGGTGTATATCCTTCAAGAGAGAACAGAAATCATCCTTATTACATTAAATTTAGGAAATTACACAAAATAAACTGTTTTTTATTCTACAGTCAACTGACAATAACAACAATACAGGTTGCCAAGTGACGATAGAACACAAAAGATGTGAAAACAAATGAATGAGATGTATAAACAATTGAACACTCTTTCAAATTTAAGCGTCACAAGATAAGAGTGCCATTTGAAATTTCGAAGTGGGGGTGGCTGAGGGTGAGAGGGTGAAACTTAGTAATCATTTAAGACTGGTTTTAAACTTCCCCCTCAATATCTAAATTGCCGTGTTTTTTGTTTAATTAAATCCTATTTAAATTAAATAGTTATTTAGACTGGGAAGTTTGAAATGAACGCTCTGTATATGTCGGTCTATGTTTTAATTTTTCGCTTGATAATGGCTGAACCATTTCTTTGAAAACTGGTATGTAAAATAAATTCAGTCACACTTAGATTTTAGACTATATGACATTCAAAATACTTCCTTTATAAGGGGGCCTGAAGTAATTAAATCGAAATACCTCGCTTATTATGATTTTATTATAATGTTACATAAAACAAGCATCTTTAAAAAATGTTTCCAAAAAGTTTAAATTCTGTGCAAAATTTTGACAGGACTGATATTCAGACAAGATATATGAGTTTTCTATGCAACATAATAAATCTGTGGCCGGAAGAAAAAGGTTTTAAGTCATTTTTGGTGAAAATGAGATTTTTATATATTCTGAAAGCAGAAACAATTCTCTACAATCTGGTAAAACGGTTAAAGTTAAATAAGACTCCCGACCGGATTTATAGAGCGTTACCAAATGTCCTAAGTACTTTTTGAATCGAGCACACACAGAATGAAGGACTTAAGTATATTTAATACGTTATTCCTTACAAACCGTCACATGTTTACTTTCCACGCTTCCCTCTTAAAAAGGTCTAACTTGTATTTTAGCCATTTTATCACATACTGATGCTCTTTTCTTTTAAAACTTTAAGCACAAGGGTAAACAGTCCTATAATTGTTTAAGACCCATTTTGCATTCCTAATAATTTACATTTCTCATTTATTTTGACATGAAAAAGGTCTTATGTTTAATAGTCCCTTCTACTCAGTTTGGCTTCTAGTCTTAAAAGGGCTTAAGTGCGGCTATTTTTGGAAATAATCAAGAAAATTGTTAAATGAGCAACATTATCTATTTTAGAAGAAATATAAACAAATAATATCCAGGAAAAACCTCTTAATTAAAAAACTCTATAATTGATACCAATTTCAATCTTTCTACTGCTTTCCTGAAAAGTATAAAATTTTTACTTAAGACCTTTTTCCTCCCGGCCACAGAATGCGTTCTGGCATTTTTATAACCTTGCAGAGAAACAATTATGTTTATGCTGATCTAGGCTTCTAGGTTTCGCTTCCTGTAAAGCTTGTTTGAATAATGTTAAGGGAAAAATTGTTCTGGGACCGTGTATCGAACCCGGGAACTTTGGCTAAGCATGCCAACGCTCTGCAATTGAGCTACCAGGGAACGATACACAATCTGTCCACATACCTCAAGTGGGTTTCACAAATGGTAATGGCCCAACATAGAGTGCATACTATACAATCTATATATATATAATTTGAACTGGTAATGGAAATTACGGAAAACGGCTGGACGGATTTTAATACATGACCCCTCATTTTGAAGCTTGGAACTCAAAGTTTTTCGGAAAAATAGTAGTTTTCAGTGAAATGTCAATTTTTCAACATAATTTTCCTATTTTCCAAAATCCATCTGTCGTCAGTTTTGAGAACTAGCTAATTGCATTCACGGCTGACTTGATGTTCCCTTCGCTTTAACACAGGGATCAAAATGAATTGTCAAGGCCAGTAAAGGAGAAGTGAAGCGAGCATCAAGTCGGCCGTGTTGCATTTCAGAATAAAACAAAACACAAACTACAGTAAACAATATTACACGAAGGCCATGATCTGCAAGACTGCTGACATATTTAGAGCTCAAATTAAATTGGTTATTAAAAACTTAACTTACTAAAAATAATTTACAGGTTCGATTCTGTGGTGTGTAATTTTCTGGGTACAGCTGTGTATTGGATATTAAAAACTACAAACCTTGAGGTGGTTTGATGACATTATTACCATTAGAAATGAAACATTATTGTAGTTAATGCCATGATGTGACTATTGTTCATTAATTACACATATTAGTGCTATATTGATGATATGAAAGTGAAACGTTTTGGGGATATATAAGTAGATGTAGAGAATAACTTAAATTAGATTTTGATTTCTATATTTTACTGAGTGGCGGCTACATGGTATATGTTACTGAAAGCTATAAAACTTACGTGAGATAATAATATTATTAAAAATGAAATATTTTTATAATTATTAATCAAGTGGGGTTAGGTCTTTTTCATATATTTAATGGCGGTGTGGTGTAGATATTTATATGCGTGGTTCTCTTTAGTATTGGCTCGAGAGAGAGTATCTTTCATTATTATGGAAACAAATAACTTTCAGAATGTCTGGTATTCTTCATTGAAAATAAATCTGAAAAATGTTTATTTGAACGTCTAATGAACTTAGTTTGCAGCATTTGCTGCACAAGCCCTAGTATGACTTTAATTTTATTGTGGTTTCATGTTTAATGCACATGCGCGTTATGATGCTGACCTAGGCTTCCTGTAACATTATTCAATTATGTTTATATTAAGTTGATGCAGAAGTTCCTAGCATTTATATTCGTCATCACAACAACACTGTGTCGTTATTAATAATTATTATTTGGAGTGTCATGTTTGTAAATATGCCTTGAATTTTGCTGATTTGAAGATAGTTTCTGCTATTTGTGGGCTAAAGAAGATAGAGTGTCAAGTGCAAAAAAAAAAGAAACACTTCAGACATTCTTATGTACGAGTTTAATAGAGGAACAAAAACAGTTGAGGCGGCTCGATACATTTGTGCCACATACAGGGAGAATGCCATCGAAGAAAGCACTGCAAGGAATGGTTTTGTCGTTTCAATACACAACACTCGCTACAAAAGCATCTGTCCATCCACAGAAGATGATGTTATACATCTGATGAGATAAAGAAGGTGTCGTGTATGAGGCGCATCCAGAAAGTAAGTTTCCCTATTTTTTCCCCTTGAAAGTAAACGTAATTAGTCGTGTCAATTGCGCATGCGTAACAGATCTATGACTAAAGCTCGGAACTTGGGGACTTGTGTGTCGTGTGCATGAGTAAGGTTACAGGTACAACGTACACAATGTTCACGCTGCAAGTGCTCAGGGACAGTCGTATGCATTAAGAAAGTGGTCACATCGAACGACAAGAAGATGGACGAGGAAATTGTGTCTTGTCGAAGCCAATGACATTCAGAGAATTACAGGTAAACGTTTATTTGAGGAATTAGAAAATACGTGTTATTCGAATGGCTATTATAGAAGTTTGAAAATACATTTTTTAAATTTTAGGTAGAGAATTTCGTGGAGGACTTCGGAGGAGATACATTATTTTCTGAGAATGGCAAGTTTATATTTTGTAAGTTGTGCCACACATAAACTAGAGGTTGGAAACTGTGAAATACATTGCAGTCCCTTAAATCGGTGGAAAATTTGTCCACAGCCATGGAACAAGTCGTAGAGGGACCTGCCCTAGTAGTGATACACAAATTGAAAACTATTTTCCAGAAAAATTTGGGAAATACTTATATTTCTCAGATAGCTAGCATCTACTGAAAATCGAATAGGAAACAGTGACAGTGAAAAACATTCAGTATTTTAAGTTTGTTCCCGTCACTTCATGTGAAGTGGAAATAAGTTTCTATCGTTTCAAATCATGTTTAACTAACAGGCGAAGAAGTTATGGGTTCGAAAATCTTCGAATGTACATAGTCATATACTGTAATAAAATGTACAGAGCAGAACTGTAAATTTGATATATTTCTCGTGTTTATTTTCATTATACATATGCTGTAAAATTAAGTGTTTCAACCTACCATAATATAATCAATAAGTTGACAGCCAGAAACCACTTTTATAACAGACCTGACTGTACCTCTGTGCTGGAAGCGAGAGTTGTTGACATGGAAGTCCAGTCACTTAGTCACGTGCACAGACACAAGTCCCCAAGTTCAGAGCTTTGTCTATGACGTATCAATCATATGCTAGCCGGACAGATCCCGCCTGGTGCCAGTAGCGTGGCAGCAGTGGTCCGAAATGGAAGCTCTTATTCCTTCTTCTGCCGCCTGCGAGGTTCGAACGGTGATAAAGTCCTTTAATGCACAAAGCATTGCGCCAATTGAAATTCATCGGCAGCTCTGTCAGGTCTATGGGCCGAACATCATGAGTAAGCAGATGGTGCGTCGCTGGTGTAGGCAGTTTTCCGAAGGTCGTCAAAGTGTCCATGATGAAGAGCGCAGTGGGCGACCGTCCCTCATCAATGATGATTGTGTTGAGCTGGTGCGGCAGTGCATCATGGAGAACCGTCGCTTCACGATTACGGAGCTGAGCAGCCATTTTCCGCAGATATCGCGATCCTTGTTGCATGAGATTGTCATTAAGCACCTGCTGTTCAAAAAAGTGTGTGCCAGGTGGGTGCCGAAAAACCTGAAACCCGAACACAAAATGCAATGTTTAGGAGCAGCACTGACATTTCTGCAACGGTATCACGATGACGGCGACGAGTTCCTCGACAGGATCGTCACAGGCGATGGGACTTGGATTTCGCACTTCACCCCGGAAACCAAGCAGCAGTCAATGCATTGGGGGCATAGTGGATCTCCGGTCAGGACGAAATTCAAAAAGACGCTGTCGGTACGGAAAGTGATGTGCACGGTGTTCTGGGACAGAAAAGGGCATTCTGCTCATTGACTTCCTTCCAAGAGGTGAAACAGTGAACGCTGACCGTTACTGTGAAACACTGCGAAAATTACGACGTGCCATTCAAAACAAGAGGCGTGGAATGCTTACTGCAGGTGTTGTGCTCCTCCATGAAAATGCCCGTCCACATACGGCTCGGCGCACAGCAGCTGTTTTGACGGAATTTGGCTGGGAGTTGTTTCATCACCCACCCTACAGTCCTGATCTTGCTCCCAGCGATTTTCACGTTTTCTTCCACATCAACAAATTCCTGTCCTCTGGTGAGCGTTTTGGCAACGACGAAGAGCTGAAGACGTCTGTCACACGCTGGTTCCATTCAAAGGCGGCAGAGTTCTACGACAGACGGATACAAAAGTTGATCCCACGATAGAAGAGTCTCAATTCTGATGGTGGCTATTTCAAAAATAGCTGAAACATTGCGTACCCTATGCCAATAAATGAGTTACGGCGGATAGAATGTCGGCGGAAGGGTGGTTTAAAACCTTCCCCTTCTTTTCTGGAAAATCAGTTTGTGTTGGCGATTGCCATTTTGATGCTATAGTGTAAGAAGTAAGTCAAGGGGGAATACGGGACCGAATCCCATTCCTCGGTGTGGCCATTATTTCCGGATGCTACAGTTAAAAGGGCGGGCCTCTGAGTCGCTTCGTTTTCCTTGTGTAAAAAAAATTCTGTTTTGGAAGGTCAAAATGACCATTTTTTGAAATTTTGCCGGCCTCTCCAGTCCAAACGAACGGTGATAGAGAGTTGTCCTTTATACTGCTGATAGAGTTCAAAGAGCGTATTCAACGCACTCTTCGGCTTTGTTCTTACTACACGCACTGCGGAGTTATGACGGCTAGAATGTCTGATTTTTCTCGAAAATCAGTTTGTGTTCGCGATTGCTCTTTGATGCTATCGTGTAAGAAGTAAGTCAAGGGTGAATAAGGGGCCGCATCCCGTTCATCGGTATGGCCATTATTTCCGCAATTAGAGACTGAAATATTCTAGGTACCCAAAAATTGAGGTTAGAAAAAAGTGCGCCGGATTTGCCGGATATTAGCGATGATTACTAGACAACCTGCGGGGATGCTACAGTTAAAAGGGCGGGCCTATGAGTCGCTTCGTTTTCCTTGTGTAAAAAATTCTGCTTGAGAAGGTCAAAATGACCATTTTTTGAAATTTTGCCGGCCTGTCCAGTCCAAACGAACGGGGATAGAGAGTTGTCCTTTATACTCAAGATAGAGTTCGACGAGCGTATTCAACGCACTCTTCGCATTTGTTCTTCCTACACACACTGCGTAGTTATGGCGGCTAGAATGTCCATTATTTCCGGAATTAGAGACAAATATTTTAGGTACCCAAAAATTGAGGTTAGAAAAAAGTGCGACGGATTTGCCGGATATTAGCGGTGATTATTAGGCAACCTTCGGGGATGCTACAGTTAAAAGGGCGGGCCTCTGAGTCGCTTCGTTTTCCTTGTGTAAAAAAAATTCTGTTTTGGAAGGTCAAAATGACCATTTTTTGAAATTTTGCCGGCCTCTCCTGTCCAGACGAACGGGGATAGAGAGTTGTCCTTTATACTGAAGATAGAGTTCGACGAGCTGTATTCAACGCACTCTTCGGCTTTGTTGTTACTACACGCACTGCGGAGTTATGGCGGCTAGAATGTCGGCTGAAGGGTGGTTCCTCCCCTTTTTTTCTCGAAAATCAGTTTGTGTTCGCGATTGCCATTTTGATGCTATCGTGTAAGAAGGTAGTCAAGGGGCAATACGGGGCCGCATCCCGTTCCTCGGTATGGCCATTATTTCCGGAAGTAGAGACTGAAATATTTTAGGTACCCAAAAATTGAGGTTAGAAAAAAGTGCGACGGATTTGCCGGATATTAGCGGTGATTACTAGGCAACCTGCGGGGATGCTACAGTTAAAAGGGCGGGCCTCTGAGTCGCTTCGTTTTCCTTGTGTAAAAAAAATTCTGTTTTGGAAGGTCAAAATGACCATTTTTTGAAATTTTGCCGGCCTCTCCTGTCCAGACGAACGGGGATAGAGAGTTGTCCTTTATACTGAAGATAGAGTTCGACGAGCTGTATTCAACGCACTCTTCGGCTTTGTAGTTACTACACGCACTGCGGAGTTATGGCGGCTAGAATGTCGGCGGAAGGGTGGTTTCCTTCCCCTTTTTTTTTTTTTTCGAAAATCAGTTTCTGTTCACGATTGCAATTTTGATGCTATCGTGTAAGAACGTAGTGATGGGGGAATACGGGGCCGCATCCCGTTCCTCGGTGTGGCCATTATTTCCGGAAGTAGAGACTGAAATATTTTAGGTACCCAAAAATTGAGGTTAGAAAAAAGTGCGACGGCTTTGCCGGATATTAGCGGTGATTACTAGGCAACCTGCGGGGATGCTACAGTTAAAAGGGCGGGCCTCTGAGTCGCTTCGTTTTCCTTGTGTAAAAAAAATTCTGTTTTGGAAGGTCAAAATGACCATTTTTTTAAAATTTGCCGGCCTCTCCTGTCCAGACGAACGGGGATAGAGAGTTGTCCTTTATACTGAAGATAGAGTTCGACGAGCTGTATTCAACGCACTCTTCGGCTTTGTTATTACTACACGCACTGCGGAGTTATGGCGGCTAGAATGTCGGCTGAAGAGTGGTTTAAACCCTTCCCCTTTTTTTTCTCGAAAATCAGTTTGTGTTCACGATTGCCATTTTGATGCTATCGTGTCGGCGGAAGGAAGCTTTTCTCGAAAATCAGTTTGTGTTCGCGATTGCCATTTTGATGCTATCGTGTAAGAAGGTAGTGAAGGGGGAATACGGGGCCGCATCCCGTTCCTCGGTATGGCCATTATTTCCGGAAGTAGAGACTGAAATATTTTAGGTACCCAAAAATTGAGGTTAGAAAAAAGTGCGACGGATTTGCCGGATATTAGCGGTGATTACTAGGCAACCTGCGGGGATGCTACAGTTAAAAGGGCGGGCCTCTGAGTCGCTTCGTTTTCCTTGTGAAAAAAAAATTCTGTTTTGGAAGGTCAAAATGACCATTTTTTGAAATTTTGCCGGCCTCTCCTGTCCAGACGAACGGGGATAGAGAGTTGTCCTTTATACTGAGGATAGAGTTCGACGAGCTGTAATCAACGCACTCTTCGGCTTTGTTATTACTACACGCACTGCGGAGTTATGGCGGCTAGAATGTCGGCGGAAGGGTGGTTTAAAACCCTTCCCCTTTTTTTCTCGAAAATCAGTTTGTGTTCGCGATTGCCATTTTGATGCTATCGTGTAAGAAGGTAGTCAAGGGGCAATACGGGGCCGCATCCCGTTCCTCGGTATGGCCATTATTTCCGGAAGTAGAGACTGAAATATTTTAGGTACCCAAAAATTGAGGTTAGAAAAAGTGCGACGGATTTGCCTGATATTAGCGGTGATTACTAGCCAACCTGCGGGGATGCTACAGTTAAAAGGGCGGGCCTCTGAGTCGCTTCGTTTTCCTTGTGTAAAAAAAATTCTGTTTTGGAAGGTCAAAATGACCATTTTTTGAAAATTCCCGGCCTCTCCTGTCCAGACGAACGGGGATAGAGAGTTGTCCTTTATACTGAAGATAGAGTTCGACGAGCTGTATTCAACGCACTCTTCGGCTTTGTTGTTACTACACGCACTGCGGAGTTATGGCGGCTAGAATGTCGGCGGAAGGGTGGTTTTTACCTTCCCCTTTTTTTCTAGAAAATCAGTTTGTGTTCGCGATTGCCATTTTGATGCTATCGTGTAAGAAGTTAGTCAAGGGGCAATACGGGGCCGCATCCCGTTCCTCGGTATGGCCATTATTTCCGGAAGTAGAGACTGAAATATTTTAGGTACCCGAAAATTGAGGTTAGAAAAAAGTACGACGGATTTGCCGGATATTAGCGGTGATTACTAGGCAACCTGCGGGGATGCTACAGTTAAAAGGGCGAGCCTCTGAGTCGCTTCGTTTTCCTTGTGTAAAAAAAATTCTGTTTTGGAAGGTCAAAATGACCATTTTTTGAAATTTTGCCGGCCTCTCCTGTCCAGACGAACGGGGATAGAGAGTTGTCCTTTATACTGAAGATAGAGTTCGACGAGCTGTATTCAACGCACTCTTCGGCTTTGTTGTTATTACACGCACTGCGGAGTTATGGCGGCTAGAATGTCGGCGGAAGGGTGGTTTAAACCCTTCCCCTTTTTTTCTCGAAAATCAGTTTGCGTTCGCGATTGCCATTTTGATGCTATCGTGTAAGAAGGTAGTGAAGGGGGAATACGGGGCCGCATCCCGTTCCTCGGTATGGCCATTATTTACGGAAGTAGAGACTGAAATATTTTAGGTACCCAAAAATTGAGGTTAGAAAAAGTGCGACGGATTTGCCGGATATTAGCGGTGATTACTAGCCAACCTGCGGGGATGCTACAATTAAAAGGGGGGGCCTCTGAGTCGCTTCGTTTTCCTTGTGTAAAAAAAATTCTGTTTTGGAAGGTCAAAATGACCATTTTTTGAAATTTTGCCGGCCTCTCCTGTCCAGACGAACGGGGATAGAGAGTTGTCCTTTATACTGAAGATAGAGTTCGACGAGCTGTATTCAACGCACTCTTCGGCTTTGTTATTACTACACGCACTGCGGAGTTATGGCAGCTAGAATGTCGGCGGAAGGGTGGTTTCCTTCCCCTTTTTTTCTCGAAAATCAGTTTGTGTTCACGATTGCAGTTTTGATGCTATCGTGTAAGAAGGTAGTCAAGGGGCAATACGGGGCCGCATCCCGTTCCTCGGTATGGCCATTATTTCCGGAAGTAGAGACTGAAATATTTTAGGTACCCAAAAATTGAGGTTAGAAAAAAGTGCGACGGATTTGCCGGATATTAGCGGTGATTACTAGGCAACCTGCGGGGATGCTACAGTTAAAAGGGCGGGCCTCTGAGTCGCTTCGTTTTCCTTGTGTAAAAAAAATTCTGTTTTGGAAGGTCAAAATGACCATTTTTTGAAATTTTGCCGGCCTCTCCTGTCCAGACGAACGGGGATAGAGAGTTGTCCTTTATACTGAAGATAGAGTTCGACGAGCTGTATTCAACGCACTCTTCGGCTTTGTTGTTACTAGACGCACTGCGGAGTTATGGCGGCTAGAATGTCGGCGGAAGGGTGGTTTCCTTCCCCTTTTTTTTTTTCGAAAATCAGTTTGTGTTCACGATTGCAATTTTGATGCTATCGTGTAAGAACGTAGTGATGGGGGAATACGGGGCCGCATCCCGTTCCTCGGTGTGGCCATTATTTCCGGAAGTAGAGACTGAAATATTTTAGGTACCCAAAAATTGAGGTTAGAAAAAAGTGCGACGGCATTGCCGGATATTAGCGGTGATTACTAGGCAACCTGCGGGGATGCTACAGTTAAAAGGGCGGGCCTCTGAGTCGCTTCGTTTTCCTTGTGTAAAAAAAATTCTGTTTTGGAAGGTCAAAATGACCATTTTTTGAAATTTTCCCGGCCTCTCCTGTCCAGACGAACGGGGATAGAGAGTTGTCCTTTGTACTGAAGATAGAGTTCGACGAGCTGTATTCAACGCACTCTTCGGCTTTGTTGTTACTACACGCACTGCGGAGTTATGGCGGCTAGAATGTCGGCGGAAGGGTGGTTTTTACCTTCCCCTTTTTTTCTAGAAAATCAGTTTGTGTTCGCGATTGCCATTTTGATGCTATCGTGTAAGAAGTTAGTCAAGGGGCAATACGGGGCCGCATCCCGTTCCTCGGTATGGCCATTATTTCCGGAAGTAGAGACTGAAATATTTTAGGTACCCGAAAATTGAGGTTAGAAAAAAGTACGACGGATTTGCCGGATATTAGCGGTGATTACTAGGCAACCTGCGGGGATGCTACAGTTAAAAGGGCGAGCCTCTGAGTCGCTTCGTTTTCCTTGTGTAAAAAAAATTCTGTTTTGGAAGGTCAAAATGACCATTTTTTGAAATTTTGCCGGCCTCTCCTGTCCAGACGAACGGGGATACAGAGTTGTCCTTTATACTGAAGATAGAGTTCGACGAGCTGTATTCAACGCACTCTTCGGCTTTGTTGTTATTACACGCACTGCGGAGTTATGGCGGCTAAAATGTCGGCGGAAGGGTGGTTTAAACCCTTCCCCTTTTTTTCTCGAAAATCAGTTTGTGTTCGCGATTGCCATTTTGATGCTATCGTGTAAGAAGATAGTGAAGGGGGAATACGGGGCCGCATCCCGTTCCTCGGTATGGCCATTATTTCCGGAAGTAGAGACTGAAATATTTTAGGTACCCAAAAATTGAGGTTAGAAAAAGTGCGACGGATTTGCCGGATATTAGCGGTGATTACTAGCCAACCTGTGGGGATGCTACAGTTAAAAGGGGGGGCCTCTGAGTCGCTTCGTTTTCCTTGTGTAAAAAAAATTCTGTTTGGGAAGGTCAAAATGATCATTTTTTGAAATTTTGCCGGCCTCTCCTGTCCAGACGAACGGGGATAGGGAGTTGTCCTTTATACTGAAGATAGAGTTCGACGAGCTGTATTCAACGCACTCTTCGGCTTTGTTATTACTACACGCACTGCGGAGTTATGGCGGCTAGAATGTCGGCGGAAGGGTGGTTTAAACCCTTCCCCTTTTTTTCTCGAAAATCAGTTTGTGTTCGCGATTGCCATTTTGACGCTATCGTGTAAGAACGTAGTGATGGGGGAATACGGGGCCGCATCCCGTTCCTCGGTATGGCCATTATTTCCGGAAGTAGAGACTGAAATATTTTAGGTACCCAAAAATTGAGGTTAGAAAAAAGTGCGACGGATTTGCCGGATATTAGCGGTGATTACTAGGCAACCTGCGGGGATGCTACAGTTAAAAGGGCGGGCCTCTGAGTCGCTTCGTTTTCCTTGTGTAAAAAAAAATTCTGTTTTGGAAGGTCAAAATGACCATTTTTTGAAATTTTGCCGGCCTCTCCTGTCCAGACGAACGGGGATAGAGATTTGTCCTTTATACTGAAGATAGAGTTCGACGAGCTGTATTCAACGCACTCTTCGGCTTTGTTGTTACTACACGCACTGCGGAGTTATGGCGGCTAGAATGTCGGCTGAAGGGTGGTTTAAACCCTTCCCCTTTTTTTCTCGAAAATCAGTTTTTGTTCACGATTGCCATTTTGATGCTATCGTGTAAGAAGGTAGTCAAGGGGCAATACGATGCCGCTTCCCGTTCCTCGGTATGGCCATTATTTTCGGAAGTAGAGACTGAAATATTTTAGGTACCCAAAAATTGAGGTTAGAAAAAAGTGCGACGGATTTGCCGGATATTAGCGGTGATTACTAGACAACCTGCGGGGATGCTACAGTTAAAAGGGCGCGCCTCTGAGTCGCTTCGTTTTCCTTGTGTAAAAAAAATTCTGTTTTGGAAGGTCAAAATGACCATTTTTTGAAATTTTGCCGGCCTCTCCTGTCCAGACGAACGGGGATAGAGAGTTGTCCTTTGTACTGAAGATAGAGTTCGACGATCTGTATTCAACGCACTCTTCGGCTTTGTTGTTACTACACGCACTGCGGAGTTATGGCGGCTAGAATGTCGGCGGAAGGGTGGTTAAACCTTCCCCTTTTTTTCTAGAAAATCAGTTTGTGTTCGCGATTGCCATTTTGATGCTATCGTGTAAGAAGTTAGTCAAGGGGCAATACGGGGCCGCATCCCGTTCCTCGGTATGGCCATTATTTCCGGAAGTAGAGACTGAAATATTTTAGGTACCCGAAAATTGAGGTTAGAAAAAAGTGCGACGGATTTGCCGGATATTAGCGGCGATTACTAGGCAACCTGCGGGGATGCTACAGTTAAAAGGGCGGGCCTCTGAGTCGCTTCGTTTTCCTTGTGTAAAAAAAATTCTCTTTTGGAAGGTCAAAATGACCATTTTTTGAAATTTTGCCGGCCTCTCCTGTCCAGACGAACGGGGATAGAGAGTTGTCCTTTATACTGAAGATAGAGTTCGACGAGCTGTATTCAACGCACTCTTCGGCTTTGTTATTACTACACGCACTGCGGAGTTATGGCGGCTAGAATGTCGGCGGAAGGGTGGTCTCCTTCCCCTTTTTTTCTCGAAAATCAGTTTGTGTTCGCGATTGCCATTTTGATGCTATCGTGTAAGAACGTAGTGATGGGGGAATACGGGGCCGCATCCCGTTCCTCGGTATGGCCATTATTTCCGGAAGTAGAGACTGAAATATTTTAGGTACCCAAAAATTGAGGTTAGAAAAAAGTGCGACGGCTTTGCCGGATATTAGCGGTGATTACTAGGCAACCTGCGGGGATGCTACAGTTAAAAGGGCGGGCCTCTGAGTCGCTTCGTTTTCCTTGTGTAAAAAAAATTCTGTTTTGGAAGGTCAAAATGACCATTTTTTGAAATTTTTCCGGCCTCTCCTGTCCAGACGAACGGGGATAGAGAGTTGTCCTTTATACTGAAGATAGAGTTCGACGAGCTGTATTCAACGCACTCTTCGGCTTTGTTGTTATTACACGCACTGCGGAGTTATGGCGGCTAGAATGTCGGCGCACTTTTTTCTAACCACAATTTTTGGGTACCTAAAATATTTCAGTCTCTACTTCCGGAAATAATGGCCATACCGAGGAACGGGATGCGGCCCCGTATTGCCCCTTGACTACATTCTTACACGATAGCATCAAAATGGCAATCGTGAACACAAACTGATTTTCGACCCTTCCGCCGACATTCTAGCCGCCATAACTCCGCAGTGCGTGTAGTAACAACAAAGCCGAAGAGTGCGTTGAATACAGCTCGTCGAACTCTATCTTCAGTATAAAGGACAACTCTCTATCGTGTAATAACAACAAAGCCGATGTCTCGAAAATCAGTTTGTGTTCGCGATTGCCATTTTGATGCTATCGTGTAAGAACGTAGGGATGGGGGAATACGGGGCCGCATCCCGTTCCTCGGTATGGCCATTATTTCCGGAAGTAGAGACTGAAATATTTTAGGTACCCAAAAATTGAGGTTAGAAAAAAGTGCGACGGCTTTGCCGGATATTAGCGGTGACTACTAGGCAACCTGCGGGGATGCTACAATTAAAATGGCGGGCATCTGATTCGCTTCGTTTTCCTTGTGTAAAAAAAATTCTGTTTTGGAAGGTCAAAATGACCATTGTTTGAAATTTTGCCGGCCTCTCCTGTCCAGACGAACGGGGATAGAGAGTTGTCCTTTATACTGAAGATAGAGTTCGACGAGCTGTATTCAACGCACTCTTCGGCTTTGTTGTTACTACACGCACTGCGGAGTTATGGCGGCTAGAATGTCGGCGGAAGGGTCGAAAATCAGTTTGTGTTCACGATTGCCATTTTGATGCTATCGTGTAAGAATGTAGTCAAGGGGCAATACGGGGCCGCATCCCGTTCCTCGGTATGGCCATTATTTCCGGAAGTAGAGACTGAAATATTTTAGGTACCCAAAAATTGAGGTTAGAAAAAAGTGCGACGGATTTGCCGGATATTAGCGGTGATTACTAGACAACCTGCGGGGATGCTACAGTTAAAAGGGCGGGCCTCTGAGTCGCTTCGTTTTCCTTGTGTAAAAAAAATTCTGTTTTGGAAGGTCAAAATGACCATTTTTTGAAATTTTGCCGGCCTCTCCTGTCCAGACGAACGGGGATAGAGAGTTGTCCTTTGTACTGAAGATAGAGTTCGACGAGCTGTATTCAACGCACTCTTCGGCTTTGTTGTTACTACACGCAGTGCGGAGTTATGGCGGCTAGAATGTCGGCGGAAGGGTGGTTTTTTTTTCTCGAAAATCAGTTTGTGTTCGCGATTGCCATTTTGATGCTATCGTGTAAGAAGGTAGTGAAGGGGGAATACGGGGCCGCATCCCGTTCCTCGGTATGGCCATTATTTCCGGAAGTAGAGACTGAAATATTTTAGGTACCCAAAAATTGAGGTTAGAAAAAAGTGCGACGGATTTGCCGGATATTAGCGGTGATTACTAGGCAACCTGCGGGGATGCTACAGTTAAAAGGGCGGGCCTCTGAGTCGCTTCGTTTTCCTTGTGTAAAAAAAATTCTGTTTTGGAAGGTCAAAATGACCATTTTTTGAAAATTTGCCGGCCTCTCCTGTCCAGACGAACGGGGATAGAGATTTGTCCTTTATACTGAAGATAGAGTTCGACGAGCTGTATTCAACGCACTCTTCGGCTTTGTTGTTACTACACGCACTGCGGAGTTATGGCGGCTAGAATGTCGGCTGAAGGGTCGAAAATCAGTTTGTGTTCACGATTGCCATTTTGATGCTATCGTGTAAGAAGGTAGTCAAGGGGCAATACGGGGCCGCATCCCGTTCCTCGGTATGGCCATTATTTCCGGAAGTAGAGACTGAAATATTTTAGGTACCCAAAAATTTAGGTTAGAAAAAAGTCCGACGGATTTGCCGCATATTAGCGGTGATTACTAGGCAACCTGCGGGGATGCTACATTTAAAAGGGGGGACCTCTGAGTCGCTTCGTTTTCCTTGTGAAAAAAAAATTCTGTTTTGGAAGGTCAAAATGACCATTTTTTGAAATTTTGCCGGCCTCTCCTGTCCAGACGAACGGGGATAGAGAGTTGTCCTTTATACTGAAGATAGAGTTCGACGAGCTGTATTCAACGCACTCTTCGGCTTTGTTGTTACTACTCGCACTGCGGAGTTATGGCGCCTAGAATGTCGGCTGAAGGGTGGTTTAAACCCTTCCCCTTTTTTTCTCGAAAATCAGTTTTTGTTCACGATTGCCATTTTGATGCTATCGTGTATGAAGGTAGTCAAGGGGCAATACGGGGCCGCATCCCGTTCCTCGGTAAAGCCATTATTTCCGGAATTAGAGACTGAAATATTTTAGGTACCCAAAAATTGAGGTTAGAAAAAAGTGCGACGGCTTTGCCGGATATTAGCGGTGACTACTAGGCAACCTGCGGGGATGCTACAATTAAAATGGCGGGCATCTGATTCGCTTCGTTTTCCTTGTGTAAAAAAAATTCTGTTTTGGAAGGTCAAAATGACCATTGTTTGAAATTTTGCCGGCCTCTCCTGTCCAGACGAACGGGGATAGAGAGTTGTCCTTTATACTGAAGATAGAGTTCGACGAGCTGTATTCAACGCACTCTTCGGCTTTGTTGTTACTACACGCACTGCGGAGTTATGGCGGCTAGAATGTCGGCGGAAGGGTCGAAAATCAGTTTGTGTTCACGATTGCCATTTTGATGCTATCGTGTAAGAATGTAGTCAAGGGGCAATACGGGGCCGCATCCCGTTCCTCGGTATGGCCATTATTTCCGGAAGTAGAGACTGAAATATTTTAGGTACCCAAAAATTGAGGTTAGAAAAAAGTGCGACGGATTTGCCGGATATTAGCGGTGATTACTAGACAACCTGCGGGGATGCTACAATTAAAAGGGCGGGCCTCTGAGTCGCTTCGTTTTCCTTGTGTAAAAAAAATTCTGTTTTGGAAGGTCAAAATGACCATTTTTTGAAATTTTGCCGGCCTCTCCTGTCCAGACGAACGGGGATAGAGAGTTGTCCTTTGTACTGAAGATAGAGTTCGACGAGCTGTATTCAACGCACTCTTCGGCTTTGTTGTTACTACACGCAGTGCGGAGTTATGGCGGCTAGAATGTCGGCGGAAGGGTGTTTTTTTTTTCTCGAAAATCAGTTTGTGTTCGCGATTGCCATTTTGATGCTATCGTGTAAGAAGGTAGTGAAGGGGGAATACGGGGCCGCATCCCGTTCCTCGGTATGGCCATTATTTCCGGAAGTAGAGACTGAAATATTTTAGGTACCCAAAAATTGAGGTTAGAAAAAAGTGCGACGGATTTGCCGGATATTAGCGGTGATTACTAGGCAACCTGCGGGGATGCTACAGTTAAAAGGGCGGGCCTCTGAGTCGCTTCGTTTTCCTTGTGTAAAAAAAATTCTGTTTTGGAAGGTCAAAATGACCATTTTTTGAAAATTTGCCGGCCTCTCCTGTCCAGACGAACGGGGATAGAGAGTTGTCCTTTATACTGAAGATAGAGTTCGACGAGCTGTATTCAACGCACTCTTCGGCTTTGTTGTTACTACACGCACTGCGGAGTTATGGCGGCTAGAATGTCGGCTGAAGGGTCGAAAATCAGTTTGTGTTCACGATTGCCATTTTGATGCTATCGTGTAAGAAGGTAGTCAAGGGGCAATACGGGGCCGCATCCCGTTCCTCGGTATGGCCATTATTTCCGGAAGTAGAGACTGAAATATTTTAGGTACCCAAAAATTTAGGTTAGAAAAAAGTCCGACGGATTTGCCGCATATTAGCGGTGATTACTAGGCAACCTGCGGGGATGCTACATTTAAAAGGGGGGACCTCTGAGTCGCTTCGTTTTCCTTGTGAAAAAAAAATTCTGTTTTGGAAGGTCAAAATGACCATTTTTTGAAATTTTGCCGGCCTCTCCTGTCCAGACGAACGGGGATAGAGAGTTGTCCTTTATACTGAAGATAGAGTTCGACGAGCTGTATTCAACGCACTCTTCGGCTTTGTTGTTACTACTCGCACTGCGGAGTTATGGCGCCTAGAATGTGGGCTGAAGGGTGGTTTAAACCCTTCCCCTTTTTTTCTCGAAAATCAGTTTTTGTTCACGATTGCCATTTTGATGCTATCGTGTATGAAGGTAGTCAAGGGGCAATACGGGGCCGCATCCCGTTCCTCGGTAAAGCCATTATTTCCAGAATTAGAGACTGAAATATTTTAGGTACCCAAAAATTGAGGTTAGAAAAAAGTGCGACGGATTTGCCGGATATTAGCGGTGATTACTAGGCAACCTGCGGGGATGCTACAGTTAAAAGGGCGGGCCTCTGAGTCGCTTCGTTTTCCTTGTGTAAAAAAAATTCTGTTTTGGAAGGTCAAAATGACCATTTTTTGAAATTTTGCCGGCCTCTCCTGTCCAGACGAACGGGGATAGAGAGTTGTCCTTTGTACTGAAGATAGAGTTCGACGAGCTGTATTCAACGCACTCTTCGGCTTTGTTGTTACTACACGCAGTGCGGAGTTATGGCGGCTAGAATGTCGGCGGAAGGGTGGTTTTTTTTTTCTCGAAAATCAGTTTGTGTTCGCGATTGCCATTTTGATGCTATCGTGTAAGAAGGTAGTGAAGGGGGAATACGGGGCCGCATCCCGTTCCTCGGTATGGCCATTATTTCCGGAAGTAGAGACTGAAATATTTTAGGTACCCAAAAATTGAGGTTAGAAAAAAGTGCGACGGATTTGCCGGATATTAGCGGTGATTACTAGGCAACCTGCGGGGATGCTACAGTTAAAAGGGCGGGCCTCTGAGTCGCTTCGTTTTCCTTGTGTAAAAAAAATTCTGTTTTGGAAGGTCAAATTGACCATTTTTTGAAATTTTGCCGGCCTCTCCTGTCCAGACGAACGGGGATAGAGAGTTGTCCTTTATACTGAAGATAGAGTTCGACGAGCTGTATTCAACGCACTCTTCGGCTTTGTTATTACTACACGCACTGCGGAGTTATGGCGGCTAGAATGTCGGCGGAAGGGTGGTTTAAACCCTTCCCCTTTTTTTCTCGAAAATCAGTTTTTGTTCACGATTGCCATTTTGATGCTATCGTGTAAGAAGGTAGTCAAGGGGGAATACGGGGCCGCATCCCGTTCCTCGGTATGGCCATTATTTCCGGAAGTAGAGACTGAAATATTTTAGGTACCCAAAAATTGAGGTTAGAAAGAAGTGCGACGGATTTTGCCGTATATAAGCGGTGATTACTAGGCAACCTGCGGGGATGCTACAGTTAAAAGGGCGGGCCTCTGAGTCGCTTCGTTTTCCTTGTGTAAAAAAAATTCTGTTTTGGAAGGTCAAAATGACCATTTTTTGAAATTTTGGCGGCCTCTCCTGTCCAGACGAACGGGGATAGAGAGTTGTCCTTTATACTGAAGATAGAGTTCGACGAGCTGTATTCAACGCACTCTTCAGCTTTGTTATTACTACACGCACTGCGGAGTTATGGCGGCTAGAATGTCGGCGGAAGGGTCGAAAATCAGTTTGTGTTCACGATTGCCATTTTGATGCTATCGTGTAAGAAGGTAGTCAAGGGGCAATACGGGGCCGCATCCCGTTCCTCGGTATGGCCATTATTTCCGGAAGTAGAGACTGAAATATTTTAGGTACCCAAAAATTGAGGTTAGAAAAAAGTGCGACGGATTTGCCGGATATTAGCGGTGATTACTAGGCAACCTGCGGGGATGCTACAGTTAAAAGGGCGGGCCTCTGAGTCGCTTCGTTTTCCTTGTGTAAAAAAAATTCTGTTTTGGAAGGTCAAAATGACTATTTTTTTAAATTTTGCCGGCCTCTCCTGTCCAGACGAACGGGGATAGAGAGTTGTCCTTTATACTGAAGATAGAGTTCGACGAGCTGTATTCAACGCACTCTTCGGATTTGTTGTTGTTACACGCACTGCGGAGTTATGGCGGCTACAATGTCGGCGGAAGGGTGGTTTAAACCCTTCCCCTTTTTTTCTCGAAAATCAGTTTGTGTTAGCGATTGCCATTTTGATGCTATCGTGTAAGAAGGTAGTCAAGGGGGAATACGGGGCCGCATCCCGTTCCTCGGTATGGCCATTATTTCCGGAAGTAGAGACTGAAATATTTTAGGTACCCAAAAATTGAGGTTAGAAAAAAGTGCGACGGATTTGCCGGATATTAGCGGTGATTACTAGACAACCTGCGGGGATGCTACAGTTAAAAGGGCGGGCCTCTGAGTCGCTTCGTTTTCCTTGTGTAAAAAAAATTCTGTTTTCGAAGGTCAAAATGACCATTTTTTGAAAATTTGCCGGCCTCTCCTGTCCAGACGAACGGGGATAGAGAGTTGTCCTTTATACTGAAGATAGAGTTCGACGAGCTGTATTCAACGCACTCTTCGGCTTTGTTGTTACTACACGCACTGCGGAGTTATGGCGGCTAGAATGTCGGCTGATCTTCTCGAAAATCAGTTTTTGTTCACGATTGCCATTTTGATGCTATCGTGTAAGAAGGTAGTCAAGGGGCAATACGGGGCCGCATCCCGTTCCTCGGAATGGCCATTATTTCCGGAAGTAGAGACTGAAATATTTTAGGTACCCAAAAATTGAGGTTAGAAAAAAGTGCGACGGATTTGCCGGATATTAGCGGTGATTACTAGGCAACCTGCGGGGATGCTACAGTTAAAAGGGCGGGCCTCTGAGTCGCTTCGTTTTCCTTGTGTAAAAAAAATTCTGTTTTGGAAGGTCAAAATGACCATTTTTTGAAATTTTGCCGGCCTCTCCTGTCCAGACGAACGGGGATAGAGAGTTGTCCTTTATACTGAAGATAGAGTTCGACGAGCTGTATTCAACGCACTCTTCGGCTTTGTTATTACTACACGCACTGCGGAGTTATGGCGGCTAGAATGTCGGCGGAAGGGTGGTTTAAACCCTTCCCCTTTTTTTCTCGAAAATCAGTTTGTGTTCACGATTGCCATTTTGATGCTATCGTGTAAGAAGGTAGTCAAGGGGCAATACGGGGCCGCATCCCGTTCCTCGGTATGGCCATTATTTCCGGAAGTAGAGACTGAAATATTTTAGGTACCCAAAAATTGAGGTTAGAAAAAAGTGCGACGGATTTGCCGGATATTAGCGGTGATTACTAGGCAACCTGCGGGGATGCTACATTTAAAAGGGCGGGCCTCTGAGTCGCTTCGTTTTCCTTGTGTAAAAAAAATTCTGTTTTGGAAGGTCAAAATGACCATTTTTTTAAATTTTGGCGGCCTCTCCTGTCCAGACGAACGGGGATAGAGAGTTGTCCTTTATACTGAAGATAGAGTTCGACGAGCTGTATTCAACGCACTCTTCGGCTTTGTTGTTACTACACGCACTGCGGAGTTATGGCGGCTAGAATGTCGGCGGAAGGGTGGTTTAAACCCTTCCCCTTTTTTTCTCGAAAATCAGTTTGTGTTCACGATTGCCATTTTGATGCTATCGTGTAAGAAGGTAGTCAAGGGGCAATACGGGGCCGCATCCCGTTCCTCGGTATGGCCATTATTTCCGGAAGTAGAGACTGAAATATTTTAGGTACCCAAAAATTGAGATTAGAAAAAAGTGCGACGGATTTGCCGGATATTAGCGGTGATTACTAGGCAACCTGCGGGGATGCTACATTTAAAAGGGCGGGCCTCTGAGTCGCTTCGTTTTCCTTGTGTAAAAAAAATTCTGTTTTGGAAGGTCAAAATGACCATTTTTTGAAATTTTGCCGGCCTCTCCTGTCCAGACGAACGGGGATAGAGAGTTGTCCTTTATACTGAAGATAGAGTTCGACGAGCTGTATTCAACGCACTCTTCGGCTTTGTTGTTACTACACGCACTGCGGAGTTATGGCGGCTAGAATGTCGGCGGAAGGGTTGTTTAAACCCTTCCCCTTTTTTTCTCGAAAATCAGTTTTTGTTCACGATTGCCATTTTGTTGCTATCGTGTAAGAAGGTAGTCAAGGGGCAATACGGGGCCGCATCCCGTTCCTCGGTATGGCCATTATTTCCGGAAGTAGAGACTGAAATATTTTAGGTACCCAAAAATTGAGGTTAGAAAAAAGTGCGACGGATTTGCCGGATATTAGCGGTGATTGCTAGGCAACCTGCGGGGATGCTACAGTTAAAAGGGCGGGCCTCTGAGTCGCTTCGTTTTCCTTGTGTAAAAAAAATTCTGTTTTGGAAGGTCAAAATGACCATTTTTTGAAATTTTGCCGGCCTCTCCTGTCCAGAGGAACGGGGCTAGAGAGTTGTCCTTTATACTGAAGATAGAGTTCGACGAGCTGTATTCAACGCACTCTTCGGCTTTGTTATTACTACACGCACTGCGGAGTTATGGCGGCTAGAATGTCGGCGGAAGGGTGATTTTCTCGAAAATCAGTTTGTGTTCACGATTGCCATTTTGATGCTATCGTGTAAGAAGGTAGTCAAGGGGCAATACGGGGCCGCATCCCGTTCCTCGGTATGGCCATTATTTCCGGATGTAGAGACTGAAATATTTTAGGTACCCAAAAATTGAGGTTAGAAAAAAGTGCGACGGATTTGCCGGATATTAGCGGTGATTACTAGGCAACCTGCGGGGATGCTACATTTAAATGGGCGGGCCTCTGAGTCGCTTCGTTTTCCTTGTGTAAAAAAAATTCTGTTTTGGAAGGTCAAAATGACCATTTTTTGAAATTTTGCCGGCCTCTCCTGTCCAGACGAACGGGGATAGAGAGTTGTCCTTTATACTGAAGATAGAGTTCGACGAGCTGTATTCAACGCACGCTTCGGATTTGTTGTTACTACACGCACTGCGGAGTTATGGCGGCTAGAATGTCGGCTGAAGGGTGGTTTAAACCGTTCCCCTTTCTTTCTCGAAAATCAGTTTTTGTTCACGATTGCCATTTTGATGCTATCGTGTAAGAAGGTAGTCAAGGGGCAATACGGGGCCGCATCCCGTTCCTCGGTATGGCCATTATTTCCGGAAGTAGAGACTGAAATATTTTAGGTACCCAAAAATTGAGGTTAGAAAAAAGTGCGACGGATTTGCCGGATATTAGCGGTGATTACTAGGCAAACTGCGGGGATGCTACAGTTAAAAGGGCGGGCCTCTGAGTCGCTTCGTTTTCCTTGTGTAAAAAAAATTCTGTTTTGGAAGGTCAAAATGACCATTTTTTGAAAATTTTGCCGGCCTCTCCTGTCCAGACGAACGGGGATAGAGAGTTGTCCTTTGTACTGAAGATAGAGTTCGACGAGCTGTATTCAACGCACTCTTCGGCTTTGTTGTTACTACACGCAGTGCGGAGTTATGGCGGCTAGAATGTCGGCGGAAGGGTGGTTTTTTTTTCTCGAAAATCAGTTTGTGTTCGCGATTGCCATTTTGATGCTATCGTGTAAGATGGTAGTGAAGGGGGAATACGGGGCCGCATCCCGTTCCTCGGTATGGCCATTATTTCCGGAAGTAGAGACTGAAATATTTTAGGTACCCAAAAATTGAGGTTAGAAAAAAGTGCGACGGATTTGCCGGATATTAGCGGTGATTACTAGGCAACCTGCGGGGATGCTACAGTTAAAAGGGCGGGCCTCTGAGTCGCTTCGTTTTCCTTGTGTAAAAAAAATTCTGTTTTGGAAGGTCAAAATGACCATTTTTTGAAAATTTGCCGGCCTCTCCTGTCCAGACGAACGGGGATAGAGAGTTGTCCTTTATACTGAAGATAGAGTTCGACGACCTGTATTCAACGCACTCTTCGGCTTTGTTGTTACTACACGCACTGCGGAGTTATGGCGGCTAGAATGTCGGCTGATTTTCTCGAAAATCAGTTTTTGTTCACGATTGCCATTTTGATGCTATCGTGTAAGAAGGTAGTCAAGGGGCAATACGGGGCCGCATCCCGTTCCTCGGTATGGCCATTATTTCCGGAAGTAGAGACTGAAATATTTTAGGTACCCAAAAATTGAGGTTAGAAAAAAGTGCGACGGATTTGCCGGATATTAGCGGTGATTACTAGGCAACCTGCGGGGATGCTACAGTTAAAAGGGCGGGCCTCTGAGTCGCTTCGTTTTCCTTGTGTAAAAAAAATTCTGTTTTGGAAGGTCAAAATGACCATTTTTTGAAAACTTTGCCGGCCTCTCCTGTCCAGACGAACGGGGATAGAGAGTTGTCCTTTGTACTGAAGATAGAGTTCGACGAGCTGTATTCAACGCACTCTTCGGCTTTGTTGTTACTACACGCACTGCGGAGTTATGGCGGCTAGAATGTCGGCGGAAGGGTGTTTTTTTTTTCTCGAAAATCAGTTTGTGTTCGCGATTGCCATTTTGATGCTATCGTGTAAGAAGGTATTGAAGGGGGAATACGGGGCCGCATCCCGTTCCTCGGTATGGCCATTATTTCCGGAAGTGGAGACTGAAATATTTTAGGTACCCAAAAATTGAGGTTAGAAAAAAGTGCGACGGATTTGTCGGATATTAGCGGTGATTACTTGGCAACCTGCGGGGATGCTACAGTTAAAAGGGCGGGCCTCTGAGTCGCTTCGTTTTCCTTGTGTAAAAAAAATTCTGTTTTGGAAGGTCAAAATGACCATTTTTTGAAAATTTGCCGGCCTCTCCTGTCCAGACGAACGGGGATAGAGAGTTGTCCTTTATACTGAAGATAGAGTTCGACGAGCTGTATTCAACGCACTCTTCGGCTTTGTTGTTACTACACGCACTGCGGAGTTATGGCGGCTAGAATGTCGGCTGATTTTCTCGAAAATCAGTTTTTGTTCACGATTGCCATTTTGATGCTATCGTGTAAGAAGGTAGTCAAGGGGCAATACGGGGCCGCATCCCGTTCCTCGGTATGGCCATTATTTCCGGAAGTGGAGACTGAAATATTTTAGGTACCCAAAAATTGAGGTTAGAAAAAAGTGCGACGGATTTGCCGGATATTAGCGGTGATTACTAGGCAACCTGCGGGGATGCTACAGTTAAAAGGGCGGACCTCTGAGTCGCTTCGTTTTCCTTGTGTAAAAAAAATTCTGTTTTGGAAGGTCAAAATGACCATTTTTTGAAAATTTCCCGGCCTCTCCTGTCCAGGCGAACGGGGCTAGAGAGTTGTCCTTTGTACTGAAGATAGAGTTCGACGAGCTGTATTCAACGCACTCTTCGGCTTTGTTATTACTACACGCACTGCGGAGTTATGACGGCTAGAATGTCGGCGGAAGGGTGGTTTAAACCCTTCCCCGTTTTTTCTCGAAAATCAGTTTGTGTTCACGATTGCCATTTTGATGCTATCGTGTAAGAAGGTAGTCAAGGGGCAATACGGGGCCGCATCCCGTTCCTCGGTATGGCCATTATTTCCGGAAGTAGAGACTGAAATATTTTAGGTACCCAAAAATTGAGGTTAGAAAAAAGTGCGACGGATTTGCCGGATATTAGCGGTGATTACTAGGCAACCTGCGGGGATGCTACATTTAAAAGGGCGGGCCTCTGAGTCGCTTCGTTTTCCTTGTGTAAAAAAAATTCTGTTTTGGAAGGTCAAAATGACCATTTTTTGAAATTTTGCCGGCCTCTCCTGTCCAGACGAACGGGGATAGAGAGTTGTCCTTTATACTGAAGATAGAGTTCGACGAGCTGTATTCAACGCACTCTTCGGCTTTGTTGTTACTACACGCACTGCGGAGTTATGGCGGCTAGAATGTCGGCGGAAGGGTTGTGTAAACCCTTCCCCTTTTTTTCTCGAAAATCAGTTTTTGTTCACGATTGCCATTTTGTTGCTATCGTGTAAGAAGGTAGTCAAGGGGCAATACGGGGCCGCATCCCGTTCCTCGGTATGGCCATTATTTCCGGAAGTAGAGACTGAAATATTTTAGGTACCCAAAAATTGAGGTTAGAAAAAAGTGCGACGGATTTGCCGGATATTAGCGGTGATTGCTAGGCAACCTGCGGGGATGCTATAGTTAAAAGGGCGGGCCTCTGAGTCGCTTCGTTTTCCTTGTGTAAAAAAAATTCTGTTTTGGAAGGTCAAAATGACCATTTTTTGAAATTTTGCCGGCCTCTCCTGTCCAGAGGAACGGGGCTAGAGAGTTGTCCTTTATACTGAAGATAGAGTTCGACGAGCTGTATTCAACGCACTCTTCGGCTTTGTTATTACTACACGCACTGCGGAGTTATGGCGGCTAGAATGTCGGCGGAAGGGTGATTTTCTCGAAAATCAGTTTGTGTTCACGATTGCCATTTTGATGCTATCGTGTAAGAAGGTAGTCAAGGGGCAATACGGGGCCGCATCCCGTACCTCGGTATGGCCATTATTTCCGGAAGTAGAGACTGAAATATTTTAGGTATCCAAAAATTGAGGTTAGAAAAAAGTGCGACGGATTTGCCGGATATTAGCGGTGATTACTAGGCAACCTGCGGGGATGCTACATTTAAAATGGCGGGCCTCTGAGTCGCTTCGTTTTCCTTGTGTAGAAAAAATTCTGTTTTGGAAGGTCAAAATGACCATTTTTTGAAATTTTGCCGGCCTCTCCTGTCCAGACGAACGGGGATAGAGAGTTGTCCTTTATACTGAAGATAGAGTTCGACGAGCAGTATTCAACGCACTCTTCGGCTTTGTTGTTACTACACGCACTGCGGAGTTATGGCGGCTAGAATGTCGGCGGAAGGGTTGTTTAAACCCTTCCCCTTTTTTCTGGAAAATCAGTTTTTGTTCACGATTGCCATTTTGTTGCTATCGTGTAAGAAGGTAGTCAAGGGGCAATACGGGGCCGCATCCCGTTCCTCGGTATGGCCATTATTTCCGGAAGTAGGGACTGAAATATTTTAGGTACCCAAAAATTGAGGTTAGAAAAAAGTGCGACGGATTTGCCGGATATTAGCGGTGATTACTAGGCAACCTGCGGGGATGCTACATTTAAAAGGGGGGGCCTCTGAGTCGCTTCGTTTTCCTTGTGTAAAAAAAATTCTGTTTTGGAAGGTCAAAATGACCATTTTTTGAAATTTTGCCGGCCTCTCCTGTCCAGACGAACGGGGATAGAGAGTTGTCCTTTGTACTGAAGATAGAGTTCGACGAGCTGTATTCAACGCACTCTTCGGCTTTGTTGTTACTACTCGCAGTGCGGAGTTATGGCGGCTAGAATGTCGGCGGAAGGGTGGTTTTTTTTTCTCGAAAATCAGTTTGTGTTCGCGATTGCCATTTTGATGCTATCGTGTAAGAAGGTAGTGAAGGGGGAATACGGGGCCGCATCCCGTTCCTCGGTATGGCCATTATTTCCGGAAGTAGAGACTGAAATATTTTAGGTACCCAAAAATTGAGGTTAGAAAAAAGTGCGACGGATTTGCCGGATATTAGCGGTGATTGCTAGGCAACCTGCGGGGATGCTACAGTTAAAAGGGCGGGCCTCTGAGTCGCTTCGTTTTCCTTGTGTAAAAAAAATTCTGTTTTGGAAGGTCAAAATGACCATTTTTTGAAAATTTGCCGGCCTCTCCTGTCCAGACGAACGGGGATAGAGAGTTGTCCTTTATACTGAAGATAGAGTTCGACGAGCTGTATTCAACGCACTCTTCGGCTTTGTTGTTACTACACGCACTGCGGAGTTATGGCGGCTAGAATGTCGGCGGAAGGGTTGTTTAAACCCTTCCCCTTTTTTTCTCGAAAATCAGTTTTTGTTCACGATTGCCATTTTGTTGCTATCGTGTAAGAAGGTAGTCAAGGGGCAATACGGGACCGCATCCCGTTCCTCGGTATGGCCATTATTTCCGGAAGTAGAGACTGAAATATTTTAGGTACCCAAAAATTGAGGTTAGAAAAAAGTGCGACGGATTTGCCGGATATTAGCGGTGATTGCTAGGCAACCTGCGGGGATGCTATAGTTAAAAGGGCGGGCCTCTGAGTCGCTTCGTTTTCCTTGTGTAAAAAAAATTCTGTTTTGGAAGGTCAAAATGACCATTTTTTGAAATTTTGCCGGCCTCTCCTGTCCAGAGGAACGGGGCTAGAGAGTTGTCCTTTATACTGAAGATAGAGTTCGACGAGCTGTATTCAACGCACTCTTCGGCTTTGTTATTACTACACGCACTGCGGAGTTATGGCGGCTAGAATGTCGGCGGAAGGGTGATTTTCTCGAAAATCAGTTTGTGTTCACGATTGCCATTTTGATGCTATCGTGTAAGAAGGTAGTCAAGGGGCAATACGGGGCCGCATCCCGTACCTCGGTATGGCCATTATTTCCGGAAGTAGAGACTGAAATATTTTAGGTATCCAAAAATTGAGGTTAGAAAAAAGTGCGACGGATTTGCCGGATATTAGCGGTGATTACTAGGCAACCTGCGGGGATGCTACATTTAAAATGGCGGGCCTCTGAGTCGCTTCGTTTTCCTTGTGTAGAAAAAATTCTGTTTTGGAAGGTCAAAATGACCATTTTTTGAAATTTTGCCGGCCTCTCCTGTCCAGACGAACGGGGATAGAGAGTTGTCCTTTATACTGAAGATAGAGTTCGACGAGCTGTATTCAACGCACTCTTCGGCTTTGTTGTTACTACACGCACTGCGGAGTTATGGCGGCTAGAATGTCGGCGGAAGGGTTGTTTAAACCCTTCCCCTTTTTTCTGGAAAATCAGTTTTTGTTCACGATTGCCATTTTGTTGCTATCGTGTAAGAAGGTAGTCAAGGGGCAATACGGGGCCGCATCCCGTTCCTCGGTATGGCCATTATTTCCGGAATTAGAGACTGAAATATTTTAGGTACCCAAAAATTGAGGTTAGAAAAAAGTGCGACGGATTTGCCGGATATTAGCGGTGATTGCTAGGCAACCTGCGGGGATGCTACAGTTAAAAGGGCGGGCCTCTGAGTCGCTTCGTTTTCCTTGTGTAAAAAAAATTCTGTTTTGGAAGGTCAAAATGACCATTTTTTGAAAATTTGCCGGCCTCTCCTGTCCAGACGAACGGGGATAGAGAGTTGTCCTTTATACTGAAGATAGAGTTCGACGAGCTGTATTCAACGCACTCTTCGGCTTTGTTATTACTACACGCACTGCGGAGTTATGGCGGCTAGAATGTCGGCGGAAGGGTGGTTCGACGAGCTGTATTCAACGCACTCTTCGGATTTGTTGTTACTACACGCTCTGCGGAGTTATGGCGGCTAGAATGTCGGCTGAAGGGTGGTTTAAACCGTTCCCCTTTTTTTCTCGAAAATCAGTTTTTGTTCACGATTGCCATTTTGATGCTATCGTGTAAGAAGGTAGTCAAGGGGCAATACGGGGCCGCATCCCGTTCCTCGGTATGGCCATTATTTCCGGAAGTAGAGACTGAAATATTTTAGGTACCCAAAAATTGAGGTTAGAAAAAAGTGCGACGGATTTGTCGGATATTAGCGGTGATTACTTGGCAACCTGCGGGGATGCTACAGTTAAAAGGGCGGGCCTCTGAGTCGCTTCGTTTTCCTTGTGTAAAAAAAATTCTGTTTTGGAAGGTCAAAATGACCATTTTTTGAAAATTTGCCGGCCTCTCCTGTCCAGACGAACGGGGATAGAGAGTTGTCCTTTATACTGAAGATAGAGTTCGACGAGCTGTATTCAACGCACTCTTCGGCTTTGTTGTTAGTACACGCACTGCGGAGTTATGGCGGCTAGAATGTCGGCTGATTTTCTCGAAAATCAGTTTTTGTTCACGATTGCCATTTTGATGCTATCGTGTAAGAAGGTAGTCAAGGGGCAATACGGGGCCGCATCCCGTTCCTCGGTATGGCCATTATTTCCGGAAGTGCAGACTGAAATATTTTAGGTACCCAAAAATTGAGGTTAGAAAAAAGTGCGACGGATTTGCCGGATATTAGCGGTGATTACTAGGCAACCTGCGGGGATGCTACAGTTAAAAGGGCGGGCCTCTGAGTCGCTTCGTTTTCCTTGTGTAAAAAAAATTCTGTTTTGGAAGGTCAAAATGACCATTTTTTGAAATTTTGCCGGCCTCTCCTGTCCAGACGAACGGGGATAGAGAGTTGTCCTTTATACTGAAGATAGAGTTCGACGAGCTGTATTCAACGCACTCTTCGGCTTTGTTATTACTACACGCACTGCGGAGTTATGGCGGCTAGAATGTCGGCGGAAGGGTGGTTCGACGAGCTGTATTCAACGCACTCTTCGGATTTGTTGTTACTACACGCACTGCGGAGTTATGGCGGCTAGAATGTCGGCTGAAGGGTGGTTTAAACCGTTCCCCTTTTTTTCTCGAAAATCAGTTTTTGTTCACGATTGCCATTTTGATGCTATCGTGTAAGAAGTTAGTCAAGGGGCAATACGGGGCCGCATCCCGTTCCTCGGTATGGCCATTATTTCCGGAAGTAGAGACTGAAATATTTTAGGTACCCAAAAATTGAGGTTAGAAAAAAGTGCGACGGATTTGTCGGATATTAGCGGTGATTACTTGGCAACCTGCGGGGATGCTACAGTTAAAAGGGCGGGCCTCTGAGTCGCTTCGTTTTCCTTGTGTAAAAAAAATTCTGTTTTGGAAGGTCAAAATGACCATTTTTTGAAAATTTGCCGGCCTCTCCTGTCCAGACGAACGGGGATAGAGAGTTGTCCTTTATACTGAAGATAGAGTTCGACGAGCTGTATTCAACGCACTCTTCCGCTTTGTTGTTACTACACGCACTGCGGAGTTATGGCGGCTAGAATGTCGGCTGATTTTCTCGAAAATCAGTTTTTGTTCACGATTGCCATTTTGATGCTATCGTGTAAGAAGGTAGTCAAGGGGCAATACGGGGCCGCATCCCGTTCCTCGGTATGGCCATTATTTCCGGAAGTGGAGACTGAAATATTTTAGGTACCCAAAAATTGAGGTTAGAAAAAAGTGCGACGGATTTGCCGGATATTAGCGGTGATTACTAGGCAACCTGCGGGGATGCTACAGTTAAAAGGGCGGGCCTCTGAGTCGCTTCGTTTTCCTTGTGTAAAAAAAATTCTGTTTTGGAAGGTCAAAATGACCATTTTTTGAAATTTTGCCGGCCTCTCCTGTCCAGACGAACGGGGATAGAGAGTTGTCCTTTATACTGAAGATAGAGTTCGACGAGCTGTATTCAACGCACTCTTCGGCTTTGTTGTTATTACACGCACTGCGGAGTTATGGCGGCTACAATGTCGGCGGAAAATCAGTTTGTGTTCGCAATTGCCATTTTGATGCTATCGTGTAAGAAGGTAGTCAAGGGGCAATACGGGCCGCATCCCGTTCCTCGGTATGGCCATTATTTCCGGAAGTAGAGACTGAAATATTTTAGGTACCCAAAAATTGAGGTTAGAAAAAAGTGCGACGGATTCGCCGGATATTAGCGGTGATTACTAGGCAACCTGCGGGGATGCTACATTTAAAAGGGGGGGCCTCTGAGTCGCTTCGTTTTCCTTGTGTAAAAAAAATTCTGTTTTGGAAGGTCAAAATGACCATTTTTTGAAAATTTGCCGGCCTCTCCTGTCCAGACGAACGGGGATAGAGAGTTGTCCTTTATACTGAAGATAGAGTTCGACGAGCTGTATTCAACGCACTCTTCGGCTTTGTTGTTACTACTCGCACTGCGGAGTTATGGCGGCTAGAATGTCGGCGGAAGGGTCCCCTTTTTTTCTCGAAAATCAGTTTGTGTTCACGATTGCCATTTTGATGCTATCGTGTAAGAAGGTAGTCAAGGGGCAATACGGGGCCGCATCCCGTTCCTCGGTATGGCCATTATTTCCGGAAGTAGAGACTGAAATATTTTAGGTACCCAAAAATTGAGGTTAGAAAAAAGTGCGACGGATTTGCCGGATATTAGCGGTGATTACTAGGCAACCTGCGGGGATGCTACATTTAAAAGGGCGGGCCTCTGAGTCGCTTCGTTTTCCTTGTGTAAAAAATATTCTGAGTTGGAAGGTCAAAATGACCATTTTTTGAAATTTTTCCGGCCTCTCCTGTCCAGACGAACGGGGATAGAAAGTTGTCCTTTATACTGAAGATAGAGTTCGACGAGCTGTATTCAACGCACTCTTCGTTTTTGTTATTACTACACGCACTGCGGAGTTATGGCGGCTAGAATGTCGGCGGAAGGGTGGTTTAAACCCTTCCCCTTTTTTTTTCGAAAATCAGTTTTTGTTCACGATTGCCATTTTGATGCTATCGTGTAAGAAGTTAGTCAAGGGGCAATACGGGGCCGCATCCCGTTCCTCGGTATGGCCATTATTTCCAGAAGTACAGACTGAAATATTTTAGGTACCCAAAAATTGAGGTTAGAAAAAAGTGCGACGGATTTGCCGGATATTAGCGGTGATTACTAGGCAACCTGCGGGGATGCTACAGTTAAAAGGGCGGGCCTCTGAGTCGCTTCGTTTTCCTTGTGTAAAAAAAATTCTGTTTTGGAAGGTCAAAATGACCATTTTTTGAAATTTTGCCGGCCTCTCCTGTCCAGACGAACGGGGATAGAGAGTTGTCCTTTATACTGAAGATAGAGTTCGACGAGCTGTATTCAACGCACTCTTCGGCTTTGTTGTTATTACACGCACTGCGGAGTTATGGCGGCTAGAATGTCGGCGGAAAATCTCGAAAATCAGTTTGTGTTCGCGATTGCCATTTTGATGCTATCGTGTAAGAAGGTAGTGAAGGGGGAATACGGGGCCGCATCCCGTTCCTCGGTATGGCCATTATTTCCGGAAGTAGAGACTGAAATATTTTAGGTACCCAAAAATTGAGGTTAGAAAAAAGTGCGACGGATTTGCCGGATATTAGCGGTGATTACTAGGCAACCTGCGGGGATGCTACAGTTAAAAGGAAGGGCCTCTGAGTCGCTTCGTTTTCCTTGTGTAAAAAAAATTCTGCTTTGGAAGGTCAAAATGACCATTTTTTGAAATTTTACCGGCCTCTCCTGTCCAGACGAACGGGGATAGACAGTTGTCCTTTAAACTGAAGATAGAGTTCGACGAGCTGTATTCAACGCACTCTTCGGCTTTGTTGTTACTATACGCACTGCGGAGTTATGGCGGCTAGAATGTCGGCGGAAGGGTGGTTTATAACCCTTCCCCTTTTTTTCTCGAAAATCAGTTTGTGTTCGCGATTGCCATTTTGATGCTATCGTGTAAGAAGTTAGTCAAGGGGGAATACGGGGCCGCATCCCGTTCCTCGGTATGGCCATTATTTCCCGAAGTAGAGACTGAAATATTTTAGGTACCCGAAAATTGAGGTTAGAAAAAAGTGCGACGGATTTGCCGGATATTAGCGGTGATTTCTAGGCAACCTGCGGGAATGCTACTGTTAAAAGGGCGGGCCTCTGAGTCGCTTCGTTTTCCTTGTGTAAAAAAAATTCTGTTTTGGAAGGTCAAAATGACCATTTTTTGAAATTTTCCCGGCCTCTCCTGTCCAGACGAACGGGGATAGAGAGTTGTCCTTTATACTGAAGATAGAGTTCGACGAGCTGTATTCAACGCACTCTTCGGCTTTGTTGTTATTACACGCACTGCGGAGTTATGGCGGCTAGAATGTCGGAGGAAGGGTGGAAAATCAGTTTGTATTCGCGATTGCCATTTTGATGCTATCGTGTAAGAAGGTAGTCAAGGGGGAATACGGGGCTGCATCCCGTTCCTCGGTATGGCCATTATTTCCGGAAGTAGAGACTGATATATTTTAGGTACCCAAAAATTGAGGTTAGAAAATAGTGCGACGGTATTGCCGGATATTAGCGGTGATTACTAGGCAACCTGCGGGGATGCTACAGTTAAAAGGGCGGGCCTCTGAGTCGCTTCGTTTTCCTTGTGTAAAAAAAATTCTGTTTTGGAAGGTCAAAATGACCATTTTTTTAAATTTTGCCGGCCTCTCCTGTCCAGACAAACGGGGAAAGAGTGTTGTCCTTTATACTGAAGATAGAGTTCGAAGAGCTGTATTCAAAGCACTCTTCGGCTTTGATGTTATTACACGCACTGCGGAGTTATGGCGGCTAGAATGTCGGCGGAAGGGTGGAAAATCAGTTTGTATTCGCGATTGCCATTTTGATGCTATCGTGTAAGAAGGTAGTCAAGGGGGAATACGGGGCTGCATCCCGTTCCTCGGTATGGCCATTATTTCCGGAAGTAGAGACTGAAATATTTTAGGTACCCAAAAATTGAGGTTAGAAAATAGTGCGACGGATTTGCCGGATATTAGCGGTGATTACTAGCCAACCTGCGGGGATGCTACAGTTAAAAGGGCGGTCCTCTGAGTCGCTTCGTTTTCCTTGTGTAAAAAAAATTCTGTTTTGGAAGGTCAAAATGACCATTTTTTGAAAATTTGCCGGCCTCTCCTGTCCAGACGAACGGGGATAGAATGTTGTCCTTTATACTGAAGATAGAGTTCGACGAGCTGTATTCAACGCACTCTTCGGCTTTGTTATTACTACACGCACTGCGGAGTTATGGCGGCTAGAATGTCGGCGGAAGGGTCCCCTTTTTTTCTCGAAAATCAGTTTGTGTTCGCGATTGCCATTTTGATTCTATCGTGTAAGAAGTTAGTCAAGGGGGAATACGGGGCCGCATCCCGTTCCTCGGTATGGCCATTATTTCCGGAAGTAGAGACTGAAATATTTTAGGTACCCGAAAATTGAGGTTAGAAAAAAGTGCGACGGATTTGCCGGATATTAGCGGTGATTACTAGTCAACCTGCGGGGATGCTACAGTTAAAAGGGCGGGCCTCTGAGTCGCTTCGTTTTCCTTGTGTAAAAAAAATTCTGTTTTGGAAGGTCAAAATGACCATTTTTTGAAATTTTGCCGGCCTCTCCTGTCCAGACGAACGGGGATAGAGAGTTGTCCTTTATACTGAAGATAGAGTTCGACGAGCTGTATTCAACGCACTCTTCGGCTTTGTTGTTACTGCACGCACTGCGGAGTTATGGCGGCGAGAATGTCGGCGGAAGGGTGGTTTATAACCCTTCCCCTTTTTTTCTCGAAAATCAGTTTGTGTTCGCGATTGCCATTTTGATGCTATCGTGTAAGAAGTTAGTCAAGGGGGAATACGGGGCCGCATCCCGTTCCTCGGTATGGCCATTATTTCCCGAAGTAGAGACTGAAATATTTTAGGTACCCGAAAATTGAGGTTAGAAAAAAGTGCGACGGATTTGCCGGATATTAGCGGTGATTTCTAGGCAACCTGCGGGGATGCTACTGTTAAAAGGGCGGGCCTCTGAGTCGCTTCGTTTTCCTTGTGTAAAAAAAATTCTGTTTTGGAAGGTCAAAATGACCATTTTTTGAAATTTTGCCGGCCTCTCCTGTCCAGACGAACGGGGATAGAGAGTTGTCCTTTATACTGAAGATAGAGTTCGACGAGCTGTATTCAACGCACTCTTCGGCTTTGTTGTTATTACACGCACTGCGGAGTTATGGCGGCTAGAATGTCGGCGGAAGGGTGGAAAATCAGTTTGTATTCGCGATTGCCATTTTGATGCTATCGTGTAAGAAGGTAGTCAAGGGGGAATACGGGGCTGCATCCCGTTCCTCGGTATGGCCATTATTTCCGGAAGTAGAGACTGAAATATTTTAGGTACCCAAAAATTGAGGTTAGAAAATAGTGCGACGGATTTGCCGGATATTAGCGGTGATTACTAGCCAACCTGCGGGGATGCTACAGTTAAAAGGGCGGGCCTCTGAGTCGCTTCGTTTTCCTTGTGTAAAAAAAAATTCTGTTTTGGAAGGTCAAAATGACCATTTTTTTAAATTTTGCCGGCCTCTCCTGTCCAGACGAACGGGGATAGAGAGTTGTCCTTTATACTGAAGATAGAGTTCGACGAGCTGTATTCAACGCACTCTTCGGCTTTGTTATTACTACACGCACTGCGGAGTTATGGCGGCTAGAATGTCGGCTGAAGGGTGGTTTAAACCCTTCCCCTTTTTTTCTCGAAAATCAGTTTGTGTTCACGATTGCCATTTTGATGCTATCGTGTAAGAAGGTAGTCAAGGGGCAATACGGGGCCGCATCCCGTTCCTCGGTATGGCCATTATTTCGGGAAGTAGAGACTGAAATATTTTAGGTACCCAAAAATTGAGGTTAGAAAAAAGTGCGACGGATTTGCCGGATATTAGCGGTGATTACTAGGCAACCTGCGGGGATGCTACAGTTAAAAGGGCGGGCCTCTGAGTCGCTTCGTTTTCCTTGTGTAAAAAAAATTCTGTTTTGGAAGGTGAAAATGACCATTTTTTGAAATTTTGCCGGCCTCTCCTGTCCAGACGAACGGGGATAGAAAGTTGTCCTTTATATTCTAGATAGAGTTCGACGAGCTGTATTCAACGCACTCTTCGGCTTTGTTATTACTACACGCACTGCGGAGTTATGGCGGCTAGGATGTCGGCGGAAGGGTCGAAAATCAGTTTGTGTTCGCGATTGCCATTTTGATGCTATCGTGTAAGAAGGTAGTCAAGGGGCAATACGGGGCCGCATCCCGTTCCTCGGTATGACCATTATTTCGGGAAGTAGAGACTGAAATATTTTAGGTACCCAAAAATTGAGGTTAGAAAAAAGTGCGACGGATTTGCCGGATATTAGCGGTGATTACTAGGCAACCTGCGGGGATGCTACAGTTAAAAGGGCGGGCCTCTGAGTCGCTTCGTTTTCCTTGTGTAAAAAAAATTCTGTTTTGGAAGGTCAGAATGACCATTTTTTGAAATTTTGCCGGCCTCTCCTGTCCAGACGAACGGGGATAGAGAGTTGTCCTTTATACAGAAGATAGAGTTCGACGAGCTGTATTCAACGCACTCTTCGGCTTTGTTGTTATTGCACGCACTGCGGAGTTATGGCGGCTACAATGTCGGCGGAAGGGTGGTTTAAACCCTTCCCCTTTTTTTCTCGAAAATCAGTTTGTGTTCGCGATTGCCATTTTTATGCTATCGTGTAAGAACGTAGTGATGGGGGAATACGGGGCCGCATCCCGTTCTTCGGTATGGCCATTATTTCCGGAAGTAGAGACTGAAATATTTTAGGTACTCAAAAATTGAGGTTAGAAAAAAGTGCGACGGCTTTGCCGGATATTAGCGGTGATTAATAGGCAACCTGCGGGGATGCTACAGTTAAAAGGGCGGGCCTCTGAGTCGCTTCGTTTTCCTTGTGTAAAAAAAATTCTGTTTTGGAAGGTCAAAATGACCATTTTTTGAAATTTTGCCGGCCTCTCCTGTCCAGACGAACGGGGATAGAGAGTTGTCCTTTATACTGAAGATAGAGTTCGACGAGGTGTATTCAACGCACTTTTCGGCTTTGTTGTTACTACACGCAGTGTGGAGATATGGCGGCTAGAATGTCGGCGGAAGGGTGGTTTCCTTCCCCTTTTTTTCTCGAAAATCAGTTTGTGTTCACGATTGCAATTTTGATGCTATCGTGTAAGAAGGTAGTCAAGGGGCAATACGGGGCCGCATCCCGTTCCTCGGTATGGCCATTATTTCCGGAAGTAGAGACTGAAATATTTTAGGTACCCAAAAATTGAGGTTAGAAAAAAGTGCGACGGCTTTGCCGGATATTAGCGGTGATTACTAGGCAACCTGCGGGGATGCTACAGTTAAAAGGGCGGGCCTCTGAGTCGCTTCGTTTTCCTTGTGTAAAAAAAATTCTGTTTTGGAAGATCAAAATGACCATTTTTTGAAATTTTGCCGGCCTCTCCTGTCCAGACGAACGGGGATAGAGAGTTGTCATTTATACTGAAGATAGAGTTCGACGAGCTGTATTCAACGCACTCTTCGGCTTTGTTGTTACTACACGCACTGCGGAGTTATGGCGGCTAGAATGTCGGCGGAAGGGTGGTTTAAACCCCTTCCCCTTTTTTTCTCCAAAATCAGTTTGTGTTCGCGATTGCCATTTTGATGCTATCGTGTAAGAACGTAGTGATGGGGGAATACGTGGCCGCATCCCGTTCCTCGGTATGGCCATTATTTCCGGAAGTAGAGACTGAAATAATTTAGGTACCCAAAAATTTAGGTTAGAAAAAAGTGCGACGGATTTGCCGGATATTAGCGGTGATTACTAGGCAACCTGCGGGGATGCTACAGTTAAAAGGGCGGGCCTCTGAGTCGCTTCGTTTTCCTTGTGTAAAAAAAAATTCTGTTTTGGAAGGTCAAAATGACCATTTTTTGAAATTTTGCCGGCCTCTCCTGTCCAGACGAACGGGGATAGAGAGTTGTCCTTTATACTGAAGATAGAGTTCGACGAGCAGTATTCAACGCACTCTTCGGCTTTGTTGTTATTGCACGCACTGCGGAGTTATGGCGGCTACAATGTCGGCGGAAGGGTGGTTTAAACCCTTCCCCTTTTTTTCTCGAAAATCAGTTTGTGTTCGCGATTGCCATTTTGATGCTATCGTGTAAGAAGGTAGTGAAGGGGGAATACGGGGCCGCATCCCGTTCCTCGGTACGGCCTTTATTTCCGGAAGTAGAGACTGAAATATTTTAGGTACCCAAAAATTGAGGTTAGAAAAAAGTGCGACGGATTTACCGGATATTAGCGGTGATTACTTGGCAACCTGCGGGGATGCTACAGTTAAAAGGGCGGGCCTCTGAGTCGCTTCGTTTTCCTTGTGTAAAAAAAATTCGGTTTTGGAAGGTCAAAATTACCATTTTTTGAAAATTTACCGGCCTCTCCTGTCCAGACGAACGGGGATAGAGAGTTGTCCTTTATACTGAAGATAGAGTTCGACGAGCTCTATTCAACGCACTCTTCGGCTTTGTTGTTACTACACGCACTGCAGAGTTATGGCGGCTAGAATGTCGGCTGAATGTCCCCTTTTTTTCTCGAAAATCAGTTTTTGTTCACGATTGCCATTTTGATGCTATCGTGTAAGAAGTTAGTCAAGGGGCAATACGGGGCCGCATCCCGTTCCTCGGTATGGCCATTATTTCCGGAAGTAGAGACTGAAATATTTTAGGTACCCAAAAATTGAGGTTAGAAAAAAGTGCGACGGATTTGCCGGATATTAGCGGTGATTACTAGCCAACCTGCGGGGATGCTACAGTTAAAAGGGCGGGCCTCTGAGTCGCTTCGTTTTCGTTGTGTAAAAAAAATTCTGTTTTGGAAGGTCAAAATGACCATTTTTTGAAATTTTGCCGGCCTCTCCTGTCCAGACGAACGGGGTAGAGAGTTGTCCTTTATACTGAAGATAGAGTTCGACGAGCAGTATTCAACGCACTCTTCGGCTTTGTTGTTATTGCACGCACTGCGGAGTTATGGCGGCTACAATGTCGGCGGAAGGGTGGTTTAAACCCTTCCCCTTTTTTTCTCGAAAATCAGTTTGTGTTCGAGATTGCCATTTTGATGCTATCGTGTAAGAAGGTAGTCAAGGGGGAATACGGGGCCGCATCCCGTTCCTCGGTATGGCCATTATTTCCGGAAGTAGAGACTGAAATATTTTAGGTACCCAAAAATTGAGGTTAGAAAAAAGTGCGACGGATTTGCCGGATATTAGCGGTGATTACTAGGCAACCTGCGGGGATGCTACAGTTAAAAGGGCGGGCCTCTGAGTCGCTTCGTTTTCCTTGTGTAAAAAAAATTCTGTTTTGGAAGGTCAAAATGCCCATTTTTTGAAATTTTGCCGGCCTCTCCTGTCCAGAAGAACGGGGATAGAGAGTTGTCCTTTATACTAAAGATAGAGTTCGACGAGCTGTATTCAACGCACTCTTCGGCTTTGCTATTACTACACGCACTGCGGAGTTATGGCGGCTAGAATGTCGGCGGAAGGGTGGTTTAAACCCATCCCCTTTTTTTCTCGAAAATCAGTTTGTGTTCACGATTGCCATTTTGATGCTATCGTGTATGAAGGTAGTCAAGGGGCAATACGGGGCCGCATCCAGTTCCTCGGTATGGCCATTATTTCCGGAAGTAGAGACTGAAATATTTTAGGTACCCAAAAATTGAGGTTAGAAAAAAGTGCGACGGATTTGCCGGATATTAGCGGTGATTACTAGGCAACCTGCGGGGATGCTACATTTAAAAGGGCGGGCTTCTGAATCGCTTCGTTTTCCTTGTGTAAAAAAAATTCTGTTTTGGAATGTCAAAATGACCATTTTTTGAAATTTTGCCGGCCTCTCCTGTCCACACGAACGGGGATAGAGGGTTGTCCTTTATACTGAAGATAGAGTTCGACGAGCTGTATTCTACGCACTCTTCGGCTTTGTTGTTACTACACGCACTGCGGAGTTATGGCAGCTAGAATGTCGGCTGAAGGGTGGTTTAAACCCATCCCCTTTTTTTCTCGAAAATCAGTTTTTGTTCACGATTGCCATTTTGATGCTATCGTGTAAGAAGGTAGTCAAGGGGCAATACGGGGCCGCATCCCGTTCCTCGGTATGGCCATTATTTCCGGAAGTAGAGACTGAAATATTTTAGGTACCCAAAAATTGAGGCTAGGTAAAGTGCGACGGATTTGCCGGATATTAGCGGTGATTACTAGGCAACCTGCGGGGATGCTACATTTAAAAAGGCGGGCCTCTGAGTCGCTTCGTTTTCCTTGTGTAAAAAAAATTCTGTTTTGGAAGGTCAAAATGACCATTTTTTTAAATTTTGCCGGCCTCTCCTGTCCAGACGAACAGGGATAGAGAGTTGTCCTTTATACTGAAGATAGAGTTCGACGAGCTGCATTCAACGCACTCTTCGGCTTTGTTGGTACTACACGCACTGCGGAGTTATGGCGGCTAGAATGTCGGCGGAAGGGTGGTTTAAACCCTTCCCCTTTTTTTCTCGAAAATCAGTTTGTGTTCGCGATTGCCTTTTTGATGCTATCGTGTAAGAAGTTAGTCAAGGGGGAATACGGGGCCGCATCCCGTTCCTCGGTAAGGCCATTATTTCCGGATGTAGAGACTGAAATATTTTAGGTACCCGAAAATTGAGGTTAGAAAAAAGTGCGACGGATTTGCCGGATATTAGCGGTGATTACTAGGCAACCTGCGGGGATGCAGGAATAGTCAAGGAGGAATACGGGGCCGCATCACGTTCCTCGGTATGGCCAATATTTCCGGAAGTAGAGACTGAAATATTTTAGGTACCCAAAAATTGAGGTTAGAAAAAAGTGCGACGGATTTGCCGGATATTAGCGGTGATTACTAGGCAACCTCCGGGGATGCTACAGTTAAAAGGGCGGGCCTCTGAGTCGCTTCGTTTTCCTTGTGTAAAAAAAAATTCTGTTTTGGAAAGTCAAAATGATCGTTTTTTGAAATTTTGCCGGCCTCTCCTGTCCAGACGAACGGGGATAGAGAGTTGTGCTTTGTACTGAAGATAGAGTTCGACGAGCTGTATTCAACGCACTCTTCGGCTTTATTGTTACTACACGCAGTGCGGAGTTATGGCGGCTAGAATGTCGGCGGAAGGGTGGTTTTTTTTTTTTCGAAAATCAGTTTGTGTTCGCGATTGCCATTTTGATGCTATCGTGTAAGAAGGTAGTGAAGGGGGAATACGGGGCCGCATCCCGTTCCTCGGTATGGCCTTTATTTCCGGAAGTAGAGACTGAAATATTTTAGGTACCCAAAAATTGAGGTTAGAAAAAAGTGCGACGGATTTACCGGATATTAGCGGTGATTACTTGGCAACCTGCGGGGATGCTACAGTTAAAAGGGCGGGCCTCTGAGTCGCTTCGTTTTCCTTGTGTAAAAAAAATTCTGTTTTGGAAGGTCAAAATGACCATTTTTTGAAATTTTGCCGGCCTCTCCTGTCCAGACGAACGGGGATAGAGAGTTGTCCTTTATACTGAAGATAGAGTTCGACGAGCTGTATTCAACGCACTCTTCGGCTTTGTTATTACTACACGCACTGCGGAGTTATGGCGGCTAGAATGTCGGCGGAAGGGTGGTTTAAACCCTTCCCCTTTTTTTCTCGAAAATCAGTTTGTGTTCGAGGTTGCCATTTTGATGCTATCGTGTAAGAAGGTAGTCAAGGGGGAATACGGGGCCGCATCCCGTTCCTCGGTATGGCCATTATTTCCGGAAGTAGAGACTGAAATATTTTTAGGTACCCAAGAATTGAGGTTAGAAAAAAGTGCGACGGATTTGCCGGATATTAGCGGTGATTACTAGGCAAACTGCGGGGATGCTACAGTTAAAAGGGCGGGCCTCTGAGTCGGTTCGGTTTCCTTGTGTAAAAAAAATTCTGTTTTGGAAGGTCAAAATGACCATTTTTTTAAATTTTGCCGGCCTCTCCTGTCCAGACGAACGGGGATAGAGAGTTGTCCTTTATACTAAAGATAGAGTTCGACGAGCTGTATTCAACGCACTCTTCGGCTTTGCTATTACTACACGCACTGCGGAGTTATGGCGGCTAGAATGTCGGCGGAAGGGTGGTTTAAACCCATCCCCTTTTTTTCTCGAAAATCAGTTTGTGTTCACGATTGCCATTTTGATGCTATCGTGTAAGAAGGTAGTCAAGGGGCAATACGGGGCCGCATCCCGTTCCTCGGTATGGCCATTATTTCCGGAAGTAGAGACTGAAATATTTTAGGTACCCAAAAATTGAGGTTAGAAAAAAGTGCGACGGATTTGCCGGATATTAGCGGTGATTACTAGCCAACCTGCGGGGATGCTACAGTTAAAAGGGCGGGCCTCTGAGTCGCTGCGTTTTCCTTGTGTAAAAATAATTCTGTTTTGGAAGGTCAAAATGACCATTTTTTGAAAATTTGCCGGCCTCTCCTGTCCAGACGAACGGGGATAGAGAGTTGTCCTTTATACTGAGGATAGAGTTCGACGAGCTGTATTCAACGCACTCCTCGGCTTTGTTATTACTACACGCTCTGCGGAGTTATGGCGGCTAGAATGTCGGCGGAAGGGTGGTTTCCTTCCCCTTTTTTTCTCGAAAATCAGTTTGTGTTCACGATTGCAATTTTGATGCTATCGTGTAAGAACGTAGTCAAGGGGCAATATGGGGCCGCAGCCCGTTCCTCGGTATGGCCATTATTTCCGGAAGTAGAGACTGAAATATTTTAGGTACCCAAAAATTGAGGTTAGAAAAAAGTGCGACGGCTTTGCCGGATATTAGCGGTGATTAATAGGCAACCTGCGGGGATGCTACAGTTAAAAGGGCGGGCCTCTGAGTCGCTTCGTTTTCCTTGTGTAAAAAAAATTCTGTTTTGGAAGGTCAAAATGACCATTTTTTGAAATTTTGCCGGCCTCTCCTGTCCACACGAACGGGGATAGAGAGTTGTCCTTTATACTGAAGATAGAGTTCGACGAGCTGTATTCAACGCACTCTTCGGCTTTGTTGTTACTACACGCACTGCGGAGTTATGGCGGCTAGAATGTCGGCGGAAGGGTGGTTTAAACCCTTCCCCTTTTTTTCTCGAAAATCAGTTTGTGTTCGCGATTGCCATTTTGATGCTATCGTGTAAGAAGGTAGTGAAGGGGGAATACGGGGCCGCATCCCGTTCCTCGGTACGGCCTTTATTTCCGGAAGTAGAGACTGAAATATTTTAGGTACCCAAAAATTGAGGTTAGAAAAAAGTGCGACGGATTTACCGGATATTAGCGGTGATTACTTGGCAACCTGCGGGGATGCTACAGTTAAAAGGGCGGGCCTCTGAGTCGCTTCGTTTTCCTTGTGTAAAAAAAATCTGTTTTGGAAGGTCAAAATTACCATTTTTTGAAAATTTACCGGCCTCTCCTGTCCAGACGAACGGGGATAGAGAGTTGTGCTTTGTACTTAAGATAGAGTTCGACGAGCTGTATTCAACGCACTCTTCGGCTTTGTTGTTACTACACGCACTGCGGAGTTATGGCGGCTAGAATGTCCCCTTTTTTTCTCGAAAATCAGTTTGTGTTCGCGATTGCCATTTTGATGCTATCGTGTAAGAACGTAGTGATGGGGGAATACGGGGCCGCATCCCGTTCCTCGGTATGGCCATTATTTCCGGAAGTAGAGACTGAAATATTTTAGGTACCCATAAAATTGAGGTTAGAAAAAAGTGCGACGGCTTTGCCGGATATTAGCGGTGATTACTAGGCAACCTGCGGGGATGCTACAGTTAAAAGGGCGGGCCTCTGAGTCGCTTCGTTTTCCTTGTGTAAAAAAAATTCTGTTTTGGAAGATCAAAATGACCATTTTTTGAAATTTTGCCGGCCTCTCCTGTCCAGACGAACGGGGATAGAGAGTTGTCATTTATACTGAAGATAGAGTTCGACGAGCTGTATTCAACGCACTCTTTGGCTTTGTTGTTACTACACGCACTGCGGAGTAATGGCGGCTAGAATGTCGGCGGAAGGGTGGTTTAAACCCCTTCCCCTTTTTTTCTCGAAAATCAGTTTGTGTTCGCGATTGCCATTTTGATGCTATCGTGTAAGAACGTAGTGATGGGGGAATACGGGGCCGCATCCCGTTCCTCGGTATGGCCATTATTTCCGGAAGTAGAGACTGAAATATTTTAGGTACCCAAAAATTGAGGTTAGAAAAAAGTGCGACGGATTTGCCGGATATTAGCGGTGATTACTAGCCAACCTGCGGGGATGCTACAGTTAAAAGGGCGGGCCTCTGAGTCGCTTCGTTTTCGTTGTGTAAAAAAAATTCTGTTTTGGAAGGTCAAAATGACCATTTTTTGAAATTTTGCCGGCCTCTCCTGTCCAGATGAACGGGGATAGAGAGTTGTCCTTTATACTGAAGATAGAGTTCGACGAGCAGTATTCAACGCACTCTTCGGCTTTGTTGTTATTGCACGCACTGCGGAGTTATGGCGGCTACAATGTCGGCGGAAGGGTGGTTTAAACCCTTCCCCTTTTCTTCTCGAAAATCAGTTTGTGTTCGAGATTGCCATTTTGATGCTATCGTGTAAGAAGGTAGTCAAGGGGGAATACGGGGCCGCATCCCGTTCCTCGGTATGGCCATTATTTCCGGAAGTAGAGACTGAAATATTTTAGGTACCCAAAAATTGAGGTTAGAAAAAAGTGCGACGGATTTGCCGGATATTAGCGGTGATTACTAGGCAACCTGCGGGGATGCTACAGTTAAAAGGGCGGGCCTCTGAGTCGCTTCGTTTTCCTTGTGTAAAAAAAATTCTGTTTTGGAAGGTCAAAATGCCCATTTTTTTAAATTTTGCCGGCCTCTCCTGTCCAGACGAACGGGGATAGAGAGTTGTCCTTTATACTAAAGATAGAGTTCGACGAGCTGTATTCAACGCACTCTTCGGCTTTGCTATTACTACACGCACTGCGGAGTTATGGCGGCTAGAATGTCGGCGGAAGGGTGGTTTAAACCCATCCCCTTTTTTTCTCGAAAATCAGTTTGTGTTCACGATTGCCATTTTGATGCTATCGTGTATGAAGGTAGTCAAGGGGCAATACGGGGCCGCATCCCGTTCCTCGGTATGGCCATTATTTCCGGAAGTAGAGACTGAAATATTTTAGGTACCCAAAAATTGAGGTTAGAAAAAAGTGCGACGGATTTGCCGGATATTAGCGGTGATTACTAGGCAACCTGCGGGGATGCTACATTTAAAAGGGCGGGCTTCTGAATCGCTTCGTTTTCCTTGTGTAAAAAAAATTCTGTTTTGGAATGTCAAAATGACCATTTTTTGAAATTTTGCCGGCCTCTCCTGTCCACACGAACGGGGATAGAGGGTTGTCCTTTATACTGAAGATAGAGTTCGACGAGCTGTATTCTACGCACTCTTCGGCTTTGTTGTTACTACACGCACTGCGGAGTTATGGCAGCTAGAATGTCGGCTGAAGGGTGGTTTAAACCCTTCCCCTTTTTTTCTCGAAAATCAGTTTTTGTTCACGATTGCCATTTTGATGCTATCGTGTAAGAAGGTAGTCAAGGGGCAATACGGGGCCGCATCCCGTTCCTCGGTATGGCCATTATTTCCGGAAGTAGAGACTGAAATATTTTAGGTACCCAAAAATTGAGGCTAGGAAAAAGTGCGACGGATTTGCCGGATATTAGCGGTGATTACTAGGCAACCTGCGGGGATGCTACATTTAAAAAGGCGGGCCTCTGAGTCGCTTCGTTTTCCTTGTGTAAAAAAAATTCTGTTTTGGAAGGTCAAAATGACCATTTTTTTAAATTTTGCCGGCCTCTCCTGTCCAGACGAACAGGGATAGAGAGTTGTCCTTTATACTGAAGATAGAGTTCGACGAGCTGCATTCAACGCACTCTTCGGCTTTGTTGGTACTACACGCACTGTGGAGTTATGGCGGCTAGAATGTCGGCGGAAGGGTGGTTTAAACCCTTCCCCTTTTTTTCTCGAAAATCAGTTTGTGTTCGCGATTGCCTTTTTGATGCTATCGTGTAAGAAGTTAGCCAAGGGGGAATACGGGGCCGCATCCCGTTCCTCGGTAAGGCCATTATTTCCGGATGTAGAGACTGAAATATTTTAGGTACCCGAAAATTGAGGTTAGAAAAAAGTGCGACGGATTTGCCGGATATTAGCGGTGATTACTAGGCAACCTGCGGGGATGCAGGAATAGTCAAGGAGGAATACGGGGCCGCATCACGTTCCTCGGTATGGCCATTATTTCCGGAAGTAGAGACTGAAATATTTTAGGTACCCAAAAATTGAGGTTAGAAAAAAGTGCGACGGATTTGCCGGATATTAGCGGTGATTACTAGGCAACCTCCGGGGATGCTACAGTTAAAAGGGCGGGCCTCTGAGTCGCTTCGTTTTCCTTGTGTAAAAAAAAATTCTGTTTTGGAAAGTCAAAATGATCATTTTTTGAAATTTTGCCGGCCTCTCCTGTCCAGACGAACGGGGATAGAGAGTTGTGCTTTGTACTGAAGATAGAGTTCGACGAGCTGTATTCAACGCACTCTTCGGCTTTGTTGTTACTACACGCAGTGCGGAGTTATGGCGGCTAGAATGTCGGCGGAAGGGTGGTTTTTTTTTTTTCGAAAATCAGTTTGTGTTCGCGATTGCCATTTTGATGCTATCGTGTAAGAAGGTAGTGAAGGGGGAATACGGGGCCGCATCCCGTTCCTCGGTATGGCCTTTATTTCCGGAAGTAGAGACTGAAATATTTTAGGTACCCAAAAATTGAGGTTAGAAAAAAGTGCGACGGATTTACCGGATATTAGCGGTGATTACTTGGCAACCTGCGGGGATGCTACAGTTAAAAGGGCGGGCCTCTGAGTCGCTTCGTTTTCCTCGTGTAAAAAAAATTCTGTTTTGGAAGGTCAAAATGACCATTTTTTGAAATTTTGCCGGCCTCTCCTGTCCAGACGAACGGGGATAGAGAGTTGTCCTTTATACTGAAGATAGAGTTCGACGAGCTGTATTCAACGCACTCTTCGGCTTTGTTATTACTACACGCACTGCGGAGTTATGGCGGCTAGAATGTCGGCGGAAGGGTGGTTTAAAACCCTTCCCCTTTTTTTCTCGAAAATCAGTTTGTGTTCGAGATTGCCATTTTGATGCTATCGTGTAAGAAGGTAGTCAAGGGGGAATACGGGGCCGCATCCCGTTCCTCGGTATGGCCATTATTTCCGGAAGTAGAGACAGAAATATTTTTAGGTACCCAAAAATTGAGGTTAGAAAAAAGTGCGACGGATTTGCCGGATATTAGCGGTGATTACTAGGCAAACTGCGGGGATGCTACAGTTAAAAGGGCGGGCCTCTGAGTCGGTTCGGTTTCCTTGTGTAAAAAAAATTCTGTTTTGGAAGGTCAAAATGACCATTTTTTTAAATTTTGCCGGCCTCTCCTGTCCAGACGAACGGGGATAGAGAGTTGTCCTTTATACTAAAGATAGAGTTCGACGAGCTGTATTCAACGCACTCTTCGGCTTTGCTATTACTACACGCACTGCGGAGTTATGGCGGCTAGAATGTCGGCGGAAGGGTGGTTTAAACCCATCCCCTTTTTTTCTCGAAAATCAGTTTGTGTTCACGATTGCCATTTTGATGCTATCGTGTAAGAAGGTAGTCAAGGGGCAATACGGGGCCGCATCCCGTTCCTCGGTATGGCCATTATTTCCGGAAGTAGAGACTGAAATATTTTAGGTACCCAAAAATTGAGGTTAGAAAAAAGTGCGACGGATTTGCCGGATATTAGCGGTGATTACTAGCCAACCTGCGGGGATGCTACAGTTAAAAGGGCGGGCCTCTGAGTCGCTGCGTTTTCCTTGTGTAAAAATAATTCTGTTTTGGAAGGTCAAAATGACCATTTTTTGAAAATTTGCCGGCCTCTCCTGTCCAGACGAACGGGGATAGAGAGTTGTCCTTTATACTGAAGATAGAGTTCGACGAGCTGTATTCAACGCACTCCTCGGCTTTTTTATTACTACACGCTCTGCGGAGTTATGGCGGCTAGAATGTCGGCGGAAGGGTGGTTTCCTTCCCCTTTTTTTCTCGAAAATCAGTTTGTGTTCACGATTGCAATTTTGATGCTATCGTGTAAGAACGTAGTCAAGGGGCAATATGGGGCCGCAGCCCGTTCCTCGGTATGGCCATTATTTCCGGAAGTAGAGAGTGAAATATTTTAGGTACCCAAAAATTGAGGTTAGAAAAAAGTGCGACGGCTTTGCCGGATATTAGCGGTGATTAATAGGCAACCTGCGGGGATGCTACAGTTAAAAGGGCGGGCCTCTGAGTCGCTTCGTTTTCCTTGTGTAAAAAAAATTCTGTTTTGGAAGGTCAAAATGACCATTTTTTGAAATTTTGCCGGCCTCTCCTGTCCACACGAACGGGGATAGAGAGTTGTCCTTTATACTGAAGATAGAGTTCGACGAGCTGTATTCTACGCACTCCTCGGCTTTGTTGTTACTACACGCACTGCGGAGTTATGGCAGCTAGAATGTCGGCTGAAGGGTGGTTTAAACCCTTCCCCTTTTTTTCTCGAAAATCAGTTTTTGTTCACGATTGCCATTTTGATGCTATCGTGTAAGAAGGTAGTCAAGGGGCAATACGGGGCCGCATCCCGTTCCTCGGTATGGCCATTATTTCCGGAAGTAGAGACTGAAATATTTTAGGTACCCAAAAATTGAGGCTAGGAAAAAGTGCGACGGATTTGCCGGATATTAGCGGTGATTACTAGGCAACCTGCGGGGATGCTACATTTAAAAAGCCGGGCCTCTGAGTCGCTTCGTTTTCCTTGTGTAAAAAAAATTCTGTTTTGGAAGGTCAAAATGACCATTTTTTGAAATTTTGCCGGCCTCTCCTGTCCAGACGAACGGGGATAGAGAGTTGTCCTTTATACTGAAGATAGAGTTCGACGTGCTGCATTCAACGCACTCTTCGGCTTTGTTGGTACTACACGCACTGCGGAGTTATGGCGGCTAGAATGTCGGCGGAAGGGTGGTTCTCGAAAATCTCGAAAATCAGTTTGTGTTCGCGATTGCCATTTTGATGCTATCGTGTAAGAAGTTAGTCAAGGGGGAATACGGGGCCGCATTCCGTTCCTCGGTAAGGCCATTATTTCCGGAAGTAGAGACTGAAAAATTTTAGGTACCCGAAAATTGAGGTTAGAAAAAAGTGCGACGGATTTGCCGGATATTAGCGGTGATTACTAGGCAACCTGCGTGGATGCAGGAATAGTCAAGGAGGAATACGGGGCCGCATCACGTTCCTCGGTATGGCCATTATTTCCGGAAGTAGAGACTGAAATATTTTAGGTACCCAAAAATTGAGGTTAGAAAAAAGTGCGACGGATTTGCCGGATATTAGCGGTGATTACTAGGCAACCTCCGGGCATGCTACAGTTAAAAGGGCGGGCCTCTGAGTCGCTTCGTTTTCCTTGTGTAAAAAAAATTCTGTTTTGGAAAGTCAAAATGACCATTTTTTGAAATTTTGCCGGCCTCTCCTGTCCAGACGAACGGGGATAGAGAGTTGTCCTTTATACTGAAGATAGAGTTCGACGAGCTGTATTCAACGCACTCTTCGGCATTGTTATTACTACCCGCACTGCGGAGTTATGGCGGCTAGAATGTCGGCGGAAGGGTGGTTTTTTTTTCTCGAAAATCAGTTTGTGTTCGCGATTGCCATTTTGATGCTATCGTGTAAGAAGGTAGTGAAGGGGGAATACGGGGCCGCATCCCGTTCCTCGGTATGGCCTTTATTTCCGGAAGTAGAGACTGAAATATTTTAGGTACCCAAAAATTGAGGTTAGAAAAAAGTGCGACGGATTTACCGGATATTAGCGGTGATTACTTGGCAACCTGCGGGGATGCTACAGTTAAAAGGGCGGGCCTCTGAGTCGCTTCGTTTTCCTTGTGTAAAAAAAATTCTGTTTTGGAAGGTCAAAATGACCATTTTTTGAAATTTTGCCGGCCTCTCCTGTCCAGACGAACGGGGATAGAGAGTTGTCCTTTATACTGAAGATAGGGTTCGACGAGCTGTATTCAACGCACTCTTCGGCATTGTTATTACTACACGCACTGCGGAGTTATGGCGGCTAGAATGTCGGCGGAAGGGTGGTTTAAACCCTTCCCCTTTTTTTCTCGAAAATCAGTTTGTGTTCGAGATTGCCATTTTGATGCTATCGTGTAAGAAGGTAGTCAAGGGGGAATACGGGGCCGCATCCCGTTCCTCGGTATGGCCATTATTTCCGGAAGTAGAGACTGAAATATTTTAGGTACCCAAAAATTGAGGTTAGAAAAAAGTGCGACGGATTTGCCGGATATTAGCGGTGATTACTAGGCAACCTGCGGGGATGCTACAGTTAAAAGGGCGGGCCTCTGAGTCGCTTCGGTTTCCTTGTGTAAAAAAAATTCTGTTTTGGAAGGTCAAAATGACCATTTTTTGAAATTTTGCCGGCCTCTCCTGTCCAGACGAACGGGGATAGAGAGTTGTCCTTTATACTAAAGATAGAGTTCGACGAGCTGTATTCAACGCACTCTTCGGCTTTGCTATTACTACACGCACTGCGGAGTTATGGCGGCTAGAATGTCGGCGGAAGGGTGGTTTAAACCCATCCCCTTTTTTTCTCGAAAATCAGTTTGTGTTCACGATTGCCATTTTGATGCTATCGTGTAAGAAGGTAGTCAAGGGGCAATACGGGGCCGCATCCCGTTCCTCGGTATGGCCATTATTTCCGGAAGTAGAGACTGAAATATTTTAGGTACCCAAAAATTGAGGTTAGAAAAAAGTGCGACGGATTTGCCGGATATTAGCGGTGATTACTAGGCAAACTGCGGGGATGCTACATTTAGAAGGGCGGGCCTCTGAGTCGCTTCGTTTTCCTTGTGTAAAAAAAATTCTGTTTTGGAAGGTCAAAATGACCATTTTTTGAAATTTTGCCGGCCTCTCCTGTCCAGACGAACGGGGATAGAGAGTTGTCCTTTATACTGAAGATAGAGTTCGACGAGCTGTATTCAACGCACTCTTCGGCTTTGTTGTTACTACAGGCAGTGCGGAGTTATGGCGGCTAGAATGTCGGCGGAAGGGTGGTTTTTTTTTTTCGAAAATCAGTTTGTGTTCGCGATTGCCATTTTGATGCTATCGTGTAAGAAGGTAGTGAAGGGGGAATACGGGGCCGCATCCCGTTCCTCGGTATGGCCTTTATTTCCGGAAGTAGAGACTGAAATATTTTAGGTACCCAAAAATTGAGGTTAGAAAAAAGTGCGACGGATTTACCGGATATTAGCGGTGATTACTTGGCAACCTGCGGGGATGCTACAGTTAAAAGGGCGGGCCTCTGAGTCGCTTCGTTTTCCTTGTGTAAAAAAAATTCTGTTTTGGAAGGTCAAAATGACCATTTTTTGAAATTTTGCCGGCCTCTCCTGTCCAGGCGAACGGGGATAGAGAGTTGTCCTTTATACTGAAGATAGAGTTCGACGAGCTGTATTCAACGCACTCTTCGGCTTTGTTATTACTACACGCACTGCGGAGTTATGGCGGCTAGAATGTCGGCGGAAGGGTGGTTTAAACCCTTCCCCTTTTTTTCTCGAAAATCAGTTTGTGTTCGAGATTGCCATTTTGATGCTATCGTGTAAGAAGGTAGTCAAGGGGGAATACGGGGCCGCATCCCGTTCCTCGGTATGGCCATTATTTCCGGAAGTAGAGACTGAAATATTTTAGGTACCCAAAAATTGAGGTTAGAAAAAAGTGCGACGGATTTGCCGGATATTAGCGGTGATTACTAGGCAAACTGCGGGGATGCTACAGTTAAAAGGGCGGGCCTCTGAGTCGGTTCGGTTTCCTTGTGTAAAAAAAATTCTGTTTTGGAAGGTCAAAATGACCATTTTTTGAAATTTTGCCGGCCTCTCCTGTCCAGACGAACGGGGATAGAGAGTTGTCCTTTATACTAAAGATAGAGTTCGACGAGCTGAATTCAACGCACTCTTCGGCTTTGCTATTACTACACGCACTGCGGAGTTATGGCGGCTAGAATGTCGGCGGAAGGGTGGTTTAAACCCATCCCCTTTTTTTCTCGAAAATCAGTTTGTGTTCACGATTGCCATTTTGATGCTATCGTGTAAGAAGGTAGTCAAGGGGCAATACGGGGCCGCATCCCGTTCCTCGGTATGGCCATTATTTCCGGAAGTAGAGACTGAAATATTTTAGGTACCCAAAAATTGAGGTTAGAAAAAAGTGCGACGGATTTGCCGGATATTAGCGGTGATTACTAGCCAACCTGCGGGGATGCTACAGTTAAAAGGGCGGGCCTCTGAGTCGCTGCGTTTTCCTTGTGTAAAAAAAATTCTGTTTTGGAAGGTCAAAATGACCATTTTTTGAAAATTTGCCGGCCTCTCCTGTCCAGACGAACGGGGAAAGAGAGTTGTCCTTTATACTGAAGATAGAGTTCGACGAGCTGTATTCAACGCACTCCTCGGCTTTGTTATTACTACACGCACTGCGGAGTTATGGCGGCTAGAATGTCGGCGGAAGGGTGGTTTCCTTCCCCTTCTTTTCTCGAAAATCAGTTTGTGTTCACGATTGCCATTTTGATGCTATCGTGTAAGAAGGTAGTCAAGGGGCAATACGGGGCCGCATCCCGTTCCTCGGTATGGCCATTATTTCCGGAAGTAGAGACTGAAATATTTTAGGTACCCAAAAATTGAGGTTAGAAAAAAGTGCGACGGATTTGCCGGATATTAGCGGTGATTACTAGCCAACCTGCGGGGATGCTACAGTTAAAAGGGCGGGTCTCTGAGTCGCTGCGTTTTCCTTGTGTAAAAAAAATTCTGTTTTGGAAGGTCAAAATGACCATTTTTTGAAATTTTGCCGGCCTCTCCTGTCCAGACGAACGGGGATAGAGAGTTGTCCTTTATACTGAAGATAGAGTTCGACGTGCTGCATTCAACGCACTCTTCGGCTTTGTTGGTACTACACGCACTGCGGAGTTATGGCGGCTAGAATGTCGGCGGAAGGGTGGTTCTCGAAAATCTCGAAAATCAGTTTGTGTTCGCGATTGCCATTTTGATGCTATCGTGTAAGAAGGTAGTCAAGGGGGAATACGGGGCCGCATCCCGTTCCTCGGTAAGGCCATTATTTCCGGAAGTAGAGACTGAAATATTTTAGGTACCCGAAAATTGAGGTTAGAAAAAAGTGCGACGGATTTGCCGGATATTAGCGGTGATTACTAGGCAACCTGCGTGGATGCAGGAATAGTCAAGGAGGAATACGGGGCCGCATCACGTTCCTCGGTATGGCCATTATTTCCGAAAGTAGAGACTGAAATATTTTAGGTACCCAAAAATTGAGGTTAGAAAAAAGTGCGACGGATTTGCCGGATATTAGCGGTGATTACTAGGCAACCTCCGGGGATGCTACAGTTAAAAGGGCGGGCCTCTGAGTCGCTTCGTTTTCCTTGTGTAAAAAAAATTCTGTTTTGGAAAGTCAAAATGACCATTTTTTGAAATTTTGCCGGCCTCTCCTGTCCAGACGAACGGGGATAGAGAGTTGTCCTTTATACTGAAGATAGAGTTCGACGAGCTGTATTCAACGCACTCTTCAGCATTGTTATTACTACACGCACTGCGGAGTTATGGCGGCTAGAATGTCGGCGGAAGGGTGGTTTTTTTTTTCTCGAAAATCAGTTTGTGTTCGCGATTGCCATTTTGATGCTATCGTGTAAGAAGGTAGTGAATGGGGAATACGGGGCCGCATCCCGTTCCTCGGTATGGCCTTTATTTCCGGAAGTAGAGACTGAAATATTTTAGGTACCCAAAAATTGAGGTTAGAAAAAAGTGCGACGGATTTACCGGATATTAGCGGTGATTACTTGGCAACGTGCGGGGATGCTACAGTTAAAAGGGCGGGCCTCTGAGTCGCTTCGTTTTCCTTGTGTAAAAAAAATTCTGTTTTGGAAGGTCAAAATGACCATTTTTTGAAATTTTGCCGGCCTCTTCTGTCCAGACGAACGGGGATAGAGAGTTGTCCTTTATACTGAAGATAGGGTTCGACGAGCTGTATTCAACGCACTCTTCGGCATTGTTATTACTACACGCACTGCGGAGTTATGGCGGCTAGAATGTCGGCGGAATGTCTCGAAAATCAGTTTGTGTTCGAGATTGCCATTTTGATGCTATCGTGTAAGAAGGTAGTCAAGGGGGAATACGGGGCCGCATCCCGTTCCTCGGTATGGCCATTATTTCCGGAAGTAGAGACTGAAATATTTTAGGTACCCAAAAATTGAGGTTAGAAAAATTGCGACGGATTTGCCGGATATTAGCGGTGATTACTAGGCAACCTGCGGGGATGCTACAGTTAAAAGGGCGGGCCTCTGAGTCGCTGCGTTTTCCTTGTGTAAAAATAATTCTGTTTTGGAAGGTCAAAATGACCATTTTTTGAAAATTTGCCGGCCTCTCCTGTCCAGACGAACGGGGATAGAGAGTTGTCCTTTATACTGAAGATAGAGTTCGACGAGCTGTATTCAACGCACTCCTCGGCTTTGTTATTACTACACGCTCTGCGCAGTTATGGCGGCTAGAATGTCGGCGGAAGGGTGGTTTCCTTCCCCTTTTTTTCTCGAAAATCAGTTTGTGTTCACGATTGCAATTTTGATGCTATCGTGTAAGAACGTAGTCAAGGGGCAATATGGGGCCGCAGCCCGTTCCTCGGTATGGCCATTATTTCCGGAAGTAGAGACTGAAATATTTTAGGTACCCAAAAATTGAGGTTAGAAAAAAGTGCGACGGCTTTGCCGGATATTAGCGGTGATTAATAGGCAGCCTGCGGGGATGCTACAGTTAAATGGGCGGGCCTCTGAGTCGCTTCGTTTTCCTTGTGTAAAAAAAATTCTGTTTTGGAAGGTCAAAATGACCATTTTTTGAAATTTTGCCGGCCTCTCCTGTCCACACGAACGGGGATAGAGAGTTGTCCTTTATACTGAAGATAGAGTTCGACGAGCTGTATTCTACGCACTCTTCGGCTTTGTTGTTACTACACGCACTGCGGAGTTATGGCAGCTAGAATGTCGGCTGAAGGGTGGTTTAAACCCTTCCCCTTTTTTTCTCGAAAATCAGTTTTTGTTCACGATTGCCATTTTGATGCTATCGTGTAAGAAGGTAGTCAAGGGGCAATACGGGGCCGCATCCCGTTCCTCGGTATGGCCATTATTTCCGGAAGTAGAGACTGAAATATTTTAGGTACCCAAAAATTGAGGCTAGGAAAAAGTGCGACGGATTTGCCGGATATTAGCGGTGATTACTAGGCAACCTGCGGGGATGCTACATTTAAAAAGCCGGGCCTCTGAGTCGCTTCGTTTTCCTTGTGTAAAAAAAATTCTGTTTTGGAAGGTCAAAATGACCATTTTTTGAAATTTTGCCGGCCTCTCCTGTCCAGACGAACGGGGATAGAGAGTTGTCCTTTATACTGAAGATAGAGTTCGACGTGCTGCATTCAACGCACTCTTCGGCTTTGTTGGTACTACACGCACTGCGGAGTTATGGCGGCTAGAATGTCGGCGGAAGGGTGGTTCTCGAAAATCTCGAAAATCAGTTTGTGTTCGCGATTGCCATTTTCATGCTATCGTGTAAGAAGTTAGTCAAGGGGGAATACGGGGCCGCATTCCGTTCCTCGGTAAGGCCATTATTTCCGGAAGTAGAGACTGAAAAATTTTAGGTACCCGAAAATTGAGGTTAGAAAAAAGTGCGACGGATTTGCCGGATATTAGCGGTGATTACTAGGCAACCTGCGTGGATGCAGGAATAGTCAAGGAGGAATACGGGGCCGCATCACGTTCCTCGGTATGGCCATTATTTCCGGAAGTAGAGACTGAAATATTTTAGGTACCCAAAAATTGAGGTTAGAAAAAAGTGCGACGGATTTGCCGGATATTAGCGGTGATTACTAGGCAACCTCCGGGGATGCTACAGTTAAAAGGGCGGGCCTCTGAGTCGCTTCGTTTTCCTTGTGTAAAAAAAATTCTGTTTTGGAAAGTCAAAATGACCATTTTTTGAAATTTTGCCGGCCTCTCCTGTCCAGACGAACGGGGATAGAGAGTTGTCCTTTATACTGAAGATAGAGTTCGACGAGCTGTATTCAACGCACTCTTCGGCATTGTTATTACTACCCGCACTGCGGAGTTATGGCGGCTAGAATGTCGGCGGAAGGGTGGTTTTTTTTTTCTCGAAAATCAGTTTGTGTTCGCGATTGCCATTTTGATGCTATCGTGTAAGAAGGTAGTGAAGGGGGAATACGGGGCCGCATCCCGTTCCTCGGTATGGCCTTTATTTCCGGAAGTAGAGACTGAAATATTTTAGGTACCCAAAAATTGAGGTTAGAAAAAAGTGCGACGGATTTACCGGATATTAGCGGTGATTACTAGGCAACCTGCGGGGATGCTACAGTTAAAAGGGCGGGCCTCTGAGTCGCTTCGGTTTCCTTGTGTAAAAAAAATTCTGTTTTGGAAGGTCAAAATGACCATTTTTTGAAATTTTGCCGGCCTCTCCTGTCCAGACGAACGGGGATAGAGAGTTGTCCTTTATACTAAAGATAGAGTTCGACGAGCTGTATTCAACGCACTCTTCGGCTTTGCTATTACTACACGCACTGCGGAGTTATGGCGGCTAGAATGTCGGCGGAATGGTGGTTTAAACCCATCCCCTTTTTTTCTCGAAAATCAGTTTGTGTTCACGATTGCCATTTTGATGCTATCGTGTAAGAAGGTAGTCAAGGGGCAATACGGGGCCGCATCCCGTTCCTCGGTATGGCCATTATTTCCGGAAGTAGAGACTGAAATATTTTAGGTACCCAAAAATTGAGGTAAGAAAAAAGTGCGACGGATTTGCCGGATATTAGCGGTGATTACTAGGCAAACTGCGGGGATGCTACATTTAGAAGGGCGGGCCTCTGAGTCGCTTCGTTTTCCTTGTGTAAAAAAAATTCTGTTTTGGAAGGTCAAAATGACCATTTTTTTAAATTTTGCCGGCCTCTGCTGTCCACACGAACGGGGATAGAGAGTTGTCCTTTATACTGAAGATAGAGTTTGACGAGCTGTATTCTACGCACTCTTCGGCTTTGTTGTTACTACACGCACTGCGGAGTTATGGCAGCTAGAATGTCGGCTGAAGGGTGGTTTAAACCCTTCCCCTTTTTTTCTCGAAAATCAGTTTTTGTTCACGATTGCCATTTTGATGCTATCGTGTAAGAAGGTAGTCAAGGGGCAATACGGGGCCGCATCCCGTTCCTCGGTATGGCCATTATTTCCGGAAGTAGAGACTGAAATATTTTAGGTACCCAAAAATTGAGGCTAGGAAAAAGTGCGACGGATTTGCCGGATATTAGCGGTGATTACTAGGCAACCTGCGGGGATGCTACATTTAAAAAGGCGGGCCTCTGAGTCGCTTCGTTTTCCTTGTGTAAAAAAAATTCTGTTTTGGAAGGTCAAAATGACCATTTTTTGAAATTTTGCCGGCCTCTCCTGTCCAGACGAACGGGGATAGAGAGTTGTCCTTTATACTGAAGATAGAGTTCGACGTGCTGCATTCAACGCACTCTTCGGCTTTGTTGGTACTACACACACTGCGGAGTTATGGCGGCTAGAATGTCGGCGGAAGGGTGGTTCTCGAAAATCTCGAAAATCAGTTTGTGTTCGCGATTGCCATTTTGATGCTATCGTGTAAGAAGTTAGACAAGGGGGAATACGGGGCCGCATCCCGTTCCTCGGTAAGGCCATTATTTCCGGAAGTAGAGACTGAAATATTTTAGGTACCCGAAAATTGAGGTTAGAAAAAAGTGCGACGGATTTGCCGGATATTAGCGGTGATTACTAGGCAACCTGCGTGGATGCAGGAATAGTCAAGGAGGAATACGGGGCCGCATCACGTTCCTCGGTATGGCCATTATTTCCGGAAGTAGAGACTGAAATATTTTAGGTACCCAAAAATTGAGGTTAGAAAAAAGTGCGACGGATTTGCCGGATATTAGCGGTGATTACTAGGCAACCTCCGGGGATGCTACAGTTAAAAGGGCGGGCCTCTGAGTCGCTTCGTTTTCCTTGTGTAAAAAAAATTCTGTTTTGGAAAGTCAAAATGACCATTTTTTGAAATTTTGCCGGCCTCTCCTGTCCAGACGAACGGGGATAGAGAGTTGTCCTTTATACTGAAGATAGAGTTCGACGAGCTGTATTCAACGCACTCTTCAGCATTGTTATTACTACACGCACTGCGGAGTTATGGCGGCTAGAATGTCGGCGGAAGGGTGGTTTTTTTTTTCTCGAAAATCAGTTTGTGTTCGCGATTGCCATTTTGATGCTATCGTGTAAGAAGGTAGTGAAGGGGGAATACGGGGCCGCATCCCGTTCCTCGGTATGGCCTTTATTTCCGGAAGTAGAGACTGAAATATTTTAGGTACCCAAAAATTGAGGCTAGAAAAAAGTGCGACGGATTTGCCGGATATTAGCGGTGATTACTAGGCAACCTGCGGGGATGCTACATTTAAAAAGGCGGGCCTCTGAGTCGCTTCGTTTTCCTTGTGTAAAAAAAATTCTGTTTTGGAAGGTCAAAATGACCATTTTTTGAAATTTTGCCGGCCTCTTCTGTCCAGACGAACGGGGATAGAGAGTTGTCCTTTATACTGAAGATAGGGTTCGACGAGCTGTATTCAACGCACTCTTCGGCATTGTTATTACTACACGCACTGCGGAGTTATGGCGGCTAGAATGTCGGCGGAAGGGTGGTTTAAACCCATCCCCTTTTTTTCTCGAAAATCAGTTTGTGTTCACGATTGCCATTTTGATGCTATCGTGTAAGAAGGTAGTCAAGGGGCAATACGGGGCCGCATCCCGTTCCTCGGTATGGCCATTATTTCCGGAAGTAGAGACTGAAATATTTTAGGTACCCAAAAATTGAGGTTAGAAAAAAGTGGGACGGATTTGCCGGATATTAGCGGTGATTACTAGGCAAACTGCGGGGATGCTACATTTAGAAGGGCGGGCCTCTGACTCGCTTCGTTTTCCTTGTGTAAAAAAAATACTGTTTTGGAAGGTCAAAATGACCATTTTTTGAAATTTTGCCGGCCTCTCCTGTCCAGACGAACGGGGATAGAGAGTTGTCCTTTATACTGAAGATAGAGTTCGACGAGCTGTATTCAACGCACTCTTCGGCTTTGTTGTTACTACACGCACTGCGGAGTTATGGCAGCTAGAATGTCGAAAATCAGTTTTTGTTCACGATTGCCATTTTGATGCTATCGTGTAAGAAGTTAGTCAAGGGGCAATACGGGGCCGCATCCCGTTCCTCGGTATGGCCATTATTTCCGGAAGTAGAGACTGAAATATTTTAGGTACCCAAAAATTGAGGCTAGAAAAAAGTGCGACGGATTTGCCGGATATTAGCGGTGATTACTAGGCAACCTGCGGGGATGCTACATTTAAAAAGGCGGGCCTCTGAGTCGCTTCGTTTTCCTTGTGTAAAAAAAATTCTGTTTTGGAAGGTCAAAATGACCATTTTTTGAAATTTTGCCGGCCTCTCCTGTCCAGACGAACGGGGATAGAGAGTTGTCCTTGATACTAAAGATAGAGTTCGACGAGCTGTATTCAACGCACTCTTCGGCTTTGCTATTACTACACGCACTGCGGAGTTATGGCGGCTAGAATGTCGGCGGAACGGGGATAGAGAGTTGTCCTTTATACTGAAGATAGGGTTCGACGAGCTGTATTCAACGCACTCTTCGGCTTTGCTATTACTACACGCACTGCGGAGTTATGGCGGCTAGAATGTCGGCGGAAGGGTGGTTTAAACCCATCCCCTTTTTTTCTCGAAAATCAGTTTGTGTTCACGATTGCCATTTTGATGCTATCGTGTATGAAGGTAGTCAAGGGGCAATACGGGGCCGCATCCCGTTCCTCGGTATGGCCATTATTTCCGGAAGTAGAGACTGAAATATTTTAGGTACCCAAAAATTGAGGTTAGAAAAAAGTGCGACGAATTTGCCGGATATTAGCGGTGATTACTAGGCAACCTCCGGGGATGCTACAGTTAAAAGGGCGGGCCTCTGAGTCGCTTCGTTTTCCTTGTGTAAAAAAAATTCTGTTTTGGAAAGTCAAAATGACCATTTTTTGAAATTTTGCCGGCCTCTCCTGTCCAGACGAACGGGGATAGAGAGTTGTGCTTTGCACTGAAGATAGAGTTCGACGAGCTGTATTCAACGCACTCTTCGGCTTTGTTGTTACTACACGCACTGGGGAGTTATGGCGGCTAGAATGTCGGCGGAAGGGTGGTTTAAACCCTTCCCCTTTTTTTTCTCGAAAATCAGTTTGTGTTCGAGATTGCCATTTTGATGCTATCGTGTAAGAAGGTAGTGAAGGGGGAATACGGGGCCGCATCCCGTTCCTCGGTATGGCCTTTATTTCCGGAAGTAGAGACTGAAATATTTTAGGTACCCAAAAATTGAGGTTAGAAAAAAGTGCGACGGATTTACCGGATATTAGCGGTGATTACTTGGCAACCTGCGGGGATGCTACAGTTAAAAGGGCGGGCCTCTGAGTCGCTTCGTTTTCCTTGTGTAAAAATAATTCTGTTTTGGAAGGTCAAAATGACCATTTTTTGAAATTTTGCCGGCCTCTCCTGTCCAGACGAACGGGGATAGAGAGTTGTCCTTTATACTGAAGATAGAGTTCGACGAGCTGTATTCAACGCACTCTTCGGCTTTGTTGTTACTACACGCACTGCGGAGTTATGGCAGCTAGAATGTCGGCTGAAGGGTGGTTTAAACCCTTCCCCTTTTTTTCTCGAAAATCAGTTTTTGTTCACGATTGCCATTTTGATGCTATCGTGTAAGAAGTTAGTCAAGGGGCAATACGGGGCGGCATCCCGTTCCTCGGTATGGCCATTATTTCCGGAAGTAGAGACTGAAATATTTTAGGTACCCAAAAATTGAGGCTAGAAAAAAGTGCGACGGATTTGCCGGATATTAGGGGTGATTACTAGGCAACGTGCGGGGATGCTACATTTAAAAAGGCGGGCCTCTGAGTCGCTTCGTTTTCCTTGTGTAAAAAAAATTCTGTTTTGGAAGGTCAAAATGAACATTTTTTGAAATTTTGCCGGCCTCTCCTGTCCAGACGAACGGGGATAGAGAGTTGTCCTTTATACTGAAGATAGAGTTCGACGAGCTGCATTCAACGCACTCTTCGGCTTTGTTGGTACTACACGCACTGCGGAGTTATGGCGGCTAGAATGTCGCGATTGCCATTTTGATGCTATCGTGTAAGAAGTTAGTCAAGGGGGAATACGGGGCCGCATCCCGTTCCTCGGTAAGGCCATTATTTCCGGAAGTAGAGACTGAAATATTTTAGGTACCCGAAAATTGAGGTTAGAAAAAAGTGCGACGGATTTGCCGGATATTAGCGGTGATTACTAGGCAACCTGCGGGGATGCAGGAATAGTCAAGGAGGAATACGGGGCCGCATCCCGTTCCTCGGTATGGCCATTATTTCCGGAAGTAGAGACTGATATATTTCAGGTACCCAAAAATTGAGGTTAGAAAAAAGTGCGACGGATTTGCCGGATATTAGCGGTGATTACTAGGCATCCTCCGGGGATGCTACAGTTAAAAGGGCGGGCCACTGAGTCGCTTCGTTTTCCTTGTGTAAAAAAAATTCTGTTTTGGAAAGTCAAAATGACCATTTTTTGAAATTTTGCCGGCCTCTCCTGTCCAGACGAACGGGGATAGAGAGTTGTCCTTTATACTGGTGATAGAGTTCGACGAGCTGTATTCAACGCACTCTTCGGCTTTGTTGTTACTACACGCACTGCGGAGTTATGGCGGCTAGAATGTCGGAGGAAGGGTGTTTTAAACCCTTCCCCTTTTTTTCTCGAAAATCAGTTTGTGTTCGCGATTGCCATTTTGATGCTATCGTGTAGGAAGGTACTCAAGGGGGAATACGGTGCCGCATCCCGTTCCTCGGTATGGCCATTATTTCCGGAAGTAGAGGCTGAAATATTTTAGGTACCCAAAAATTGAGGTTAGAAAAAAGTGCGACGGATTTGCCGGATATTAGCGGTGATTACTAGGCAACCTGCGGGGATGCTACAGTTAAAAGGGCGGGCCTCTCAGTCGCTTCGTTTTCCTTGTGTAAAAAAAATTCTGTTTTGGAAGATCAAAATGACCATTTTTTGAAATTTTGCCGGCCTCTCCTGTCCAGACGAACGGGGATAGAGAGTTGTCATTTATACTGAAGATAGAGTTCGACGAGCTGTATTCAACGCACTCTTCGGCTTTGTTGTTACTACACGCACTGCGGAGTTATGGCGGCTAGAATGTTCCGTTTTTTTCTCGAAAATCAGTTTGTGTTCGCGATTGCCATTTTGATGCTATCGTGTAAGTACGTAGTGATGGGGGAATACGGGGCCGCATCCCGTTCCTCGGTATGGCCATTATTTCCGGAAGTAGAGACTGAAATATTTTAGGTACCCAAAAATTGAGGTTAGAAAAAAGTGCGACGGCTTTGCCGGATATTAGCGGTGATTACTAGGCAACCTGCGGGGATGCTACAGTTAAATGGGCGGGCCTCTGAGTCGCTTCGTTTTCCTTGTGTAAAAAAAATTCTGTTTTGGAAGATCAAAATGACCATTTTTTGAAATTTTGCCGGCCTCTCCTGTCCAGACGAACGGGGATAGAGAGTTGTCATTTATACTGAAGATAGAGTTCGACGAGCTGTATTCAACGCACTCTTCGGCTTTGCTGTTACTACACGCACTACGGAGTTATGGCGGCTAGAATGTCGGCGGAAGGGTGGTTTAAACCCTTCGCCTTTTTTTTTCTCGAAAATCAGTTTGTGTTCGCGATTGCCATTTTGATGCTATCGTGTAAGAAGGTAGTCAAGGGGGAATACGGGGCCGCATCCCGTTCCACGGTATGGCCATTATTTCCGGGACTAGAGACTGAAATATTTTAGGTACCCAAAAATTGAGGTTAGAAAAAAGTGCGACGGATTTGCCGGATATTAGCGGTGATTACTATGCAACCTGCGGGGATGCTACAGTTAAAAGGGCGGGCCTCTGAGTCGCTTCGTTTTCCTTGTGTAAAAAAAATTCTGTTTTGGAAGGTCAAAATGACCATTTTTTGAAATTTTGCCGGCCTCTCCTGTCCAGACGAACGGGGATAGAGAGTTGTCCTTTATACTGAAGATAGAGTTCGACGAGCTGTATTCAACGCACTCTTCGGCTTTGCTGTTACTACACGCACTGCGGAGTTATGGCGGCTAGAATGTCGGCGGAAGGGTGGTTTAAACCCATCCCCTTTTTTTCTCAAAAATCAGTTTTTGTTCACGATTGCCATTTTGATGCTATCGTGTAAGAAGGTAGTCAAGGGGCAATACGGGGCCGCATCCCGTTCCTCGGTATGGCCATTATTTCCGGATGTAGAGACTGAAATATTTTAGGTACCCAAAAATTGAGGCTAGGAAAAAGTGCGACGGATTTGCCGGATATTAGCGGTGATTACTAGGCAACCTGCGGGGATGCTACATTTAAAAAGGCGGGCCTCTGAGTCGCTTCGTTTTCCTTGTGTAAAAAAAATTCTGTTTTGGAAGGTCAAAATGACCATTTTTTGAAATTTTGCCGGCCTCTCCTGTCCAGACGAACGGGGATAGAGAGTTGTCCTTTATACTGAAGATAGAGTTCGACGAGCTGCATTCTACGCACTCTTCGGCTTTGTTGGTACTACACGCACTGCGGAGTTATGGCGGCTAGAATGTCGGCGGAAGGGTGGTTTAAACCTTTCCCCTTTTTTTCCCGAAAATCAGTTTGTGTTCGCGATTGCCATTTTGATGCTATCGTGTAAGAAGTTAGTCAAGGGGAAATACGGGGCCGCATCCCGTTCCTCGGTAAGGCCATTATTTCCGGAAGTAGAGACTGAAATATTTTAGGTACCCGAAAATTGAGGTTAGAAAAAAGTGCGACGGATTTGCCGGATATTAGCGGTGATTACTAGGCAACCTGCGGGGATGCAGGAATAGTCAAGGAGGAATACGGGGCCGCATCCCGTTCCTCGGTATGGCCATTATTTCCGGAAGTAGAGACTGAAATATTTTAGGTACCCAAAAATTGAGGTTAGAAAAAAGTGCGACGGATTTGCCTCATATTAGCGGTGATTACTAGGCAACCTCCGGGGATGCTACAGTTAAAAGGGCGGGCCTCTGAGACGCTTCGTTTTCCTTGTGTAAAAAAAAATTCTGTTTTGGAAAGTCAAAATGACCATTTTTTGAAATTTTGCCGGCCTGTCCTGTCCATACGAACGGGGATAGAGAGTTGTGCTTTGTACTCAGGATAGAGTTCGACGAGCTGTATTCAACGCACTCTTCGGCTTTGTTGTTATTGCACGCACTGCGGAGTTATGGCGGCTACAATGTCGGCGGAAGGGTGGTTTAAACCCTTCCCCTTTTTTTCTCGAAAATCAGTTTGTGTTCGAGATTGCCATTTTGATGCTATCGTGTAAGAAGGTAGTCAAGGGGGAATACGGGGCCGCATCCCGTTCCTCGGTATGGCCATTATTTCCGGAAGTAGAGACTGAAATATTTTAGGTACCCAAAAATTGAGGTTAGAAAAAAGTGCGACGGATTTACCGGATATTAGCGGTGATTACTTGGCAACCTGCGGGGATGCTACAGTTAAAAGGGCGGGACTCTGAGTCGCTTCGTTTTCCTTGTGTAAAAAAAATTCTGTTTTGGAAGGTCTAAATGACCATTTTTTGAAATTTTGCCGGCCTCTCCTGTCCAGACGAACGGGGATAGAGAGTTGTCCTTTATACTGAGGATAGAGTTCGACGAGCTGTATTCAACGCACTCTTCGGCTTTGTTATTACTACACGCACTGCGGAGTTATGCCGGCTAGAATGTCGGTGGAAGGGTGGTTTAAACCCTTCCCCTTTTTTTCTCGAAAATCAGTTTGTGTTCGAGATTGCCATTTTGATGCTATCGTGTAAGAAGGTAGTCAAGGGGGAATACGGGGCCGCATCCCGTTCCTCGGTATGGCCATTATTTCCGGAAGTAGAGACTGAAATATTTTAGGTACCCAAAAATTGAGGTTAGAAAAAAGTGCGACGGATTTGCCGGATATTAGCGGTGATTACTAGGCAACCTGCGGGGATGCTACAGTTAAAAGGGCGGGCCTCTGAGTCGCTTCGTTTTCCTTGTGTAAAAAAAATTCTGTTTTGGAAGGTCAAAATGACCATTTTTTGAAATTTTGCCGGCCTCTCCTGTCCAGACGAACGGGGATAGAGAGTTGTCCCTTATACTGAAGATAGAGTTCGACGAGCTGCATTCAACGCACTCTTCGGCTTTGTTAGTACTACACGCACTGCGGAGTTATGGCGGCTAGAATGTCGGCGGAAGGGTGGTTTAAACCCTTCCACTTTTTTTCTCGAAAATCAGTTTGTGTTCGCGATTGCCATTTTGATGCTATCGTGTAAGAAGTTAGTCAAGGGGGAATACGGGGCCGCATCCCGTTCCTCGGTAAGGCCATTATTTCCGGAAGTAGAGACTGAAATATTTTAGGTACCCGAAAATTGAGGTTAGAAAAAAGTGCGACGGATTTGCCGGATATTAGCGGTGATTACTAGGCAACCTGCGGGGATGCTACAGTTAAAAGGGCGGGCCTCTGAGTCGCTTCGTTTTCCTTGTGTAAAAATAATTCTGTTTTGGAAGGTCAAAATGACCATTTTTTGAAATTTTGCCGGCCTCTCCTGTCCAGACGAACGGGGATAGAGAGTTGTCCTTTATACTGAAGATAGAGTTCGACGAGCTGTATTCAACGCACTCTTCGGCTTTGTTGTTATTACACGCACTGCGGAGTTATGGCGGCTAGAATGTCGGCGGAAGGGTGGTTTAAACCCTTCCCCTTTTTTTTCTCGAAAATCAGTTTGTATTCGCGAATGCCATTTAGATGCTATCGTGTAAGAAGGTAGTCAAGGGCGAATACGGGGCTGCATCCCGTTCCTCGGTATGGCCATTATTTCCGGAAGTAGAGACTGAAATATTTTAGGTACCCAAAAATTGAGGTTAGAAAAAAGTGCGACGGATTTGCCGGATATTAGCGGTGATTACTAGGCAACCTGCGGGGATGCTACAGTTAAAAGGGCGGGCCTCTGAGTCGCTTCGTTTTCCTTGTGTAAAAAAAATTCTGTTTTGGAAGGTCAAAATGACCATTTTTTGAAATTTTGCCGGCCACTCCTGTCCAGACGAACGGGGATAGAGAGTTGTCCTTTTACTGAAGATAGAGTTCGACGAGCTGTATTCAACGCACTCTTCGGCTTTGTTATTACTACACGCACTGCGGAGTTATGGCGGCTACAATGTCAGCGGAAGGGTCGAAAATTAGTTTGTGTTCACGATTGCCATTTTGATGCTATCGTGTAAGAAGGTAGTCAAGGGGCAATACGGGGACGCATCCCTTTCCTCGGTATGGCCATTATTTCCGGAAGTAGAGACTGAAATATTTTAGGTACCCAAAAATTGAGGTTAGAAAAAAGTGCGACGGATTTGCCGGATATTAGCGGTGATTACTAGGCAACCTGCGGGGATGCTACAGTTAAAAGGGCGGGCCTCTGAGTCGCTTCGTTTTCCTTGTGTAAAAAAAATTCTGTTTTGGAAGGTCAAAATGACCACTTTTTGAAATTTTGCCGGCCTCTCCTGTCCAGACGAACGGGGATAGAGAGTTGTCCTTTATACTTAAGATAGAGTTCGACGAGCTGTATTCAACGCACTCTTCGGCTTTGTTGTTACTACAGGCACTGCGGAGTTATGGCGGCTAGAATGTCGGCGGAAGGGTGGTTTAAACCCTCGCCTTTTTTTCTCGAAAATCAGTTTGTGTTCGCGATTGCCATTTTGATGCTATCGTGTAAGAAGTTAGTCAAGGGGGAATACGGGGCCGCATCCCGTTCCTCGGTATGGCCATTATTTCCGGAAGTAGAGACTGAAATATTTTAGGCACCGGAAATTGAGGTTAGAAAAAAGTGCGACGGATTTGCCGGATATTAGCGGTGATTTCTATGCAACCTGCGGGGATGCTACAGTTAAAAGGGCGGGCCTGTGAGTCGCTTCGTTTTCCTTGTGTAAAAAAAATTCTGTTTTGGAAGGTCAAAATAACCATTTTTTGAAATTTTGCCGGCCTCTCCTGTCCAGACGAACGGGGATAGAGAGTTGTCCTTTATACTGAAGATAGAGTTCGACGAGCTGTATTCAACGCACTTTTCGGCTTTGTTGTTATTACACGCACTGCGGAGTTATGGCGGCTAGAAAGTCGGCGGAAGGGTGGTTTAAACCCTTCCCCTTTTTTTCTCGAAAATCATTTTGTGTTCGCGATTGCCATTTTGATGCTATCGTGTAAAAAGGTAGTGAAGGGGGAATACGGGGCCGCATCCCGTTCCTCGGTATGGCCATTATTTCCGGAAGTAGAGACTGAAATATTTTAGGTACCCGAAAATTGAGGTTAGAAAAAAGTGCGACGGATTTGCCGGATATTAGCGGTGATTACTAGGCAACCTGCGGGGATGCTACAGTTAAAAGGGCGGGCCTCTGAGTCGCTTCGTTTTCCTTGTGTAAAAAAAATTCTGTTTTGGAAGGTCAAAATGACCATTTTTTGAAATTTTGCCGGCCACTCCTGTCCAGACGAACGGGGATAGAGAGTTGTCCTTTTACTGAAGATAGAGTTCGACGAGCTGTATTCAACGCACTCTTCGGCTTTGTTATTACTACACGCACTGCGGAGTTATGGCGGCTACAATGTCAGCGGAAGGGTCGAAAATTAGTTTGTGTTCACGATTGCCATTTTGATGCTATCGTGTAAGAAGGTAGTCAAGGGGCAATACGGGGCCGCATCCCTTTCCTCGGTATGGCCATTATTTCCGGAAGTAGAGACTGAAATATTTTAGGTACCCAAAAATTGAGGTTAGAAAAAAGTGCGACGGATTTGCCGGATATTAGCGGTGATTACTAGGCAACCTGCGGGGATGCTACAGTTAAAAGGGCGGGCCTCTGAGTCGCTTCGTTTTCCTTGTGTAAAAAAAATTCTGTTTTGGAAGGTCAAAATGACCACTTTTTGAAATTTTGCCGGCCTCTCCTGTCCAGACGAACGGGGATAGAGAGTTGTCCTTTATACTTAAGATAGAGTTCGACGAGCTGTATTCAACGCACTCTTCGGCTTTGTTGTTACTACACGCACTGCGGAGTTATGGCGGCTAGAATGTCGGCGGAAGGGTGGTTTAAACCCTCGCCTTTTTTTCTCGAAAATCAGTTTGTGTTCGCGATTGCCATTTTGATGCTATCGTGTAAGAAGTTAGTCAAGGGGGAATACGGGGCCGCATCCCGTTCCTCGGTATGGCCATTATTTCCGGAAGTAGAGACTGAAATATTTTAGGCACCGGAAATTGAGGTTAGAAAAAAGTGCGACGGATTTGCCGGATATTAGCGGTGATTTCTATGCAACCTGCGGGGATGCTACAGTTAAAAGGGCGGGCCTGTGAGTCGCTTCGTTTTCCTTGTGTAAAAAAAATTCTGTTTTGGAAGGTCAAAATGACCATTTTTTGAAATTTTGCCGGCCTCTCCTGTCCAGACGAACGGGGATAGAGAGTTGTCCTTTATACTGAAGATAGAGTTCGACGAGCTGTATTCAACGCACTTTTCGGCTTTGTTGTTATTACACGCACTGCGGAGTTATGGCGGCTAGAAAGTCGGCGGAAGGGTGGTTTAAACCCTTCCCCTTTTTTTCTCGAAAATCATTTTGTGTTCGCGATTGCCATTTTGATGCTATCGTGTAAAAAGGTAGTGAAGGGGGAATACGGGGCCGCATCCCGTTCCTCGGTATGGCCATTATTTCCGGAAGTAGAGACTGAAATATTTTAGGTACCCAAAAATTGAGGTTAGAAAAAAGTGCGACGGATTTGCCGGATATTAGCGGTGATTACTAGGCAACCTGCGGGGATGCTACAGTTAAAAGGGCGGGCCTCTGAGTCGCTTCGTTTTCCTTGTGTAAAAAAAATTCTGTTTTGGAAGGTCAAAATGACCATTTTTTGAAATTTTGCCGGCCTCTCCTGTCCAGACGAACGGGGATAGAAAGTTGTCCTTTATATTGAAGATAGAGTTCGACGAGCTGTACTCAACGCACTCTTCGGCTTTGTTATTACTACACGCACTGCGGAGTTATGGCGGCTAGAATGTCGGCGGAAGGGTCGAAAATCAGTTTGTGTTCACGATTGCCATTTTGATGCTATCGTGTAAGAAGGTATTCAAGGGGCAATACGGGGCCGCATCCCGTTCCTCGGTATGACCATTATTTCGGGAAGTAGAGACTGAAATATTTTAGGTACCCAAAAATTGAGGTTAGAAAAAAGTGCGACGGATTTGCCGGATATTAGCGGTGATTACTAGGCAACCTGCGGGGATGCTACAGTTAAAAGGGCGGGCCTCTGAGTCGCTTCGTTTTCCTTGTGTAAAAAAAATTCTGTTTTGGAAGGTCAAAATGACCATTTTTTGAAATTTTGCCGGCCTCTCCTGTCCAGACGAACGGGGATAGAGTTGTCCTTTATACTGAAGATAGAGTTCGACGAGCTGTATTCAACGCACTCTTCGGCTTTGTTGTTACTACACGCACTGCGGAGTTATGGCGGCTAGAATGTCGGCTGAAGGGTGGTTTAAACCCTTCCCCTTTTTTTCTCGAAAATCAGTTTGTGTTCACGATTGCCATTTTGATGCTATCGTGGAAGAAGTTAGTCAAGGGGGAATACGGGGCCGCATCCCGTTCCTCGGTATGGCCATTATTTCCGGAAGTAGAGACTGAAATATTTTAGGTACCCGAAAATTGAGGTTAGAAAAAAGTGCGACGGATTTGCCGGATATTAGCGGTGATTACTAGGCAACCTGCGGGGATGCTACAGTTAAAAGGGCGGGCCTCTGAGTCGCTTCGTTTTCCTTGTGTAAAAAAAAATTCTGCTTTGGAAGGTCAAAATGACCATTTTTTGAAATTTTGCCGGCCTCTCCTGTCCAGACGAACGGGGATAGAGAGTTGTCCTTTATTCTGAAGATAGAGTTCGACGAGCTGTATTCAACGCACTCTTCGGCTTTGTTGTTATTACACGCACTGCGGAGTTATGGCGGCTAGAATGTCGGCGGATTTTCTCGAAAATCAGTTTGTGTTCGCGATTGCCATTTTGATGCTATCGTGTAGGAAGGTAGTCAAGGGGGAATACGGGGCCGCATGCGGTTCCTCGGTATGGCCATTATTTCCGGAAGTAGAGACTGAAATATTTTAGGTACCCAAAAATTGAGGTTAGAAAAAAGTGCGACGGGTTTGCCGGATATTAGCGGTGATAACTAGGCAACCTGAGGGGATGCTACAGTTAAAAGGGCGGGCCTCTGAGTCGCTTCGTTTTCCTTGTGTAAAAAAAATTCTGTTTTGGAAGGTCAAAATGACCATTTTTTGAAATTTTGCCGGCCTCTCCTGTCCAGACGAACGGGGATAGAGAGTTGTCCTTTATACTGCAGATAGAGTTCTACGAGCTGTATTCAACGCACTCTTCGGCTTTGTTGTTACTACACGCACTGCGGAGTTATGGCGGCTAGAATGTCGAAAATCAGTTTGTGGTCGCGATTGCCATTTTGATGCTATCGTGTAAGAAGTTAGTCAAGGGGGAATACGGGTCCGCATCCCTTTCCTCGGTATGGCCATTATTTCCGGAAGTAGAGACTGAAATATTTTAGGTACCCAAAAATTGAGGTTAGAAAAAAGTGCGACGGATTTGCCGGATATTAGCGGTGATTACTAGGAAACCTGCGTGGATGCTACAGTTAAAAGGGCGGGCCTCTGAGTCGCTTCGTTTTCCTTGTGTAAAAAAATTTCTGTTTTGGAAGGTCAAAATGACCATTTTTTTTAATTTTGCCGGCCTCTCCTGCCCATACGAACGGGGATAGAGAGTTGTCCTTTATACTGAAGATAGAGTTCGACGAGCTGTATTCAACGCACTCTTTGGCTTTGTTGTTACTACACGCACTGCGGAGTTATGGCGGCTAGAATGTCTGCGGAAGGGTGGTTTAAACCCTTCCCCTTTTTTTCTCGAAAATCAGTTTGTGGTCGCGATTGCCATTTTGATGCTATCGTGTAAGAAGGTAGTCAAGGGGGAATACGGGGCCGCATCCCGTTCGTCGATATGGCCATTATTTCCGGGAGTAGAGACTGAAATATTTTAGGTACCCAAAAATTGAGGTTAGAAAAAAGTGCGACGGATTTGCCGGATATTAGCGGTGATTATTAGGCAACCCCTTCCCCTTTTTTTCTCGAAAATCAGTTTGTAGTCGCGATTGCCATTTTGATGCTATCGTGTAAGAAGGTAGTCAAGGGGGAATACGGGGCCGCATCCCGTTCTTCGGTATGGCCATTATTCCCGGAAGTAGAGACTGAAATATTTTAGGTACCCAAAAATTGAGGTTAGAAAAAAGTGCGACGGATTTGCCGGATATTAGCGGTGATTACTAGGCAAATTGCGGGGATGCTACAGTTAAAAGGGCGGGCCTCTGAGTCGCTTCGTTTTCCTTCTGTAAAAAAAATTCTGTTTTGAAAGGTCAAAATGACCATTTTTTGAAATTTTGCCGGCCTCTCCTGTCCATACGAACGGGGATAGAGAGTTGTCCTTTATACTGAAGATAGAGCTCGACGAGCTGTATTCAACGCACTCTTCGGCTTTGTTGTTACTACACGCACTGCGGAGTTATGGCGGCTAGAATGTCGGCGGAAGGGTGGTTCCCTTTTTTTCTCGAAAATCAGTTTGTGGTCGCGATTGCCATTTTGATGCTATCGTGTAAGAAGGTAGTCAAGGGGGAATACGGGTTCGCATCCCGTTCCTCGGTATGGCCATTATTTCCGGAAGTAGAGACTGAAATATTTTAGGTAACCAAAAATTGAGGTTAGAAAAAAGTGCGACGGATTTGCCGGATATTAGCGGTGATTACTATGCAACCTGCGGGGATGCTACAGTTAAAAGGGCGGGCCTCTGTGTCGCTTCCTTTTCCTTGTGTAAAAAAAATTCTGTTTTGGAAGGTCAAAATGACCATTTTTTGAAATTTTGCCGGCCTCTCCTGTCCAGACGATCGGGGATAGAGAGTTGTCCTTTATACTGAAGATAGAGTTCGACGAGCTGTATTCAACGCACTCTTCGGCTTTGTTGTTACTACACGCACTGCGGAGTTATGGCGGCTAGAATGTCGGCGGAAGGGTGGTTCCCTTTTTTTCTCGAAAATCAGTTTGTGGTCGCGATTGCCATTTTGATGCTATCGTGTAAGAAGGTAGTCAAGGGGGAATACGGGGCCGCATCCCGTTCCTCGGTATGGCCATTATTTCCGGAAGTAGAGACTGAAATATTTTAGGTACCCAAAAATTGAGGTTAGAGAGAAGTGCGACGGATTTGCCGGATATTAGCGGTGATTACTAGGCAACCTGCGGGGATGCTACAGTTAAAAGGGCGGGCCTCTGAGTCGCTTCGTTTTCCTTGTGTAAAAAAAATTCTGTTTTGGAAAGTCAAAATGACCATTTTTTTAAATTTTGCCGGCCGCTCCTGACCAGACGAACGGGGATAGAGAGTTGTCCTTTATACTGAAGATAGAGTTCGACGAGCTGTATTCAACGCACTCTTCGGCTTTGTTGTTACTACACGCACAGCGGAGTTATGGCGGATAGAATATCGACGGAAGGGTTTACCTTCCCCTTTTTTTCTCGAAAATCAGTTTGTGTTCGCGATTGCCATTTTGATGCTATCGTGTAAGAAGGTAGTCAAGGGGGAATATGGGGCCGCATCCCGTTCCTCGGTATGGCCATTATTTCCGGAAGTAGAGACTGAAATATTTTAGGTACCCAAAAATTGAGGTTAGAAAAAAGTGCGACGGATTTGCCGATTATTAGCGGTGATTACTAGGCAACCTGCGGGCATGCTACAGTTAAAAGGGCGGGCCTCTGAGTCGCTTCGTTTTCCTTCTGTAAAAAAAATTCTGTTTTGGAAAGTCAAAATGACCATTTTTTCAAATTTTGCCGGCCGCTCCTGACCAGACGAACGTCGATAGAGAGTTGTCCTTTATACTGAAGATAGAGTTCGATGAGCTGTATTCAACGCACTCTTCGGCTTTGTTGTTACTACACGCACAGCGGAGTTATGGCGGCTAGAATGTCGACGGAGTTATGGCGGCTAGAATGTCGGCGGAAGGGTGGTTTAAACCCTTCCCCTTTTTTTCTCGAAAATCAGTTTGTGTTCGCGATTGCCATTTTGATGCTATCGTGTAAGAAGGTAGTCAAGGGGGAATATGGGGCCGCATCCCGTTCCTCGGTATGGCCATTATTTCCGGAAGTAGAGACTGAAATATTTTAGGTACCCAAAAATTGAGGTTAGAAAAAAGTGCGACGGATTTCCCGGATATTAGCGGTGATTACTAGGCAACCTGGAAGGATGCTACAGTTAAAAGGGCGGGCCTCTGAGTCGCATCGTTTTCCTTGTGTAAAGAAAATTCTGTTTTGGAAGGTCAAAATGACAATTTTTTGAAAAGTTGCCGGCCTCTCCTGTCCAGACGAACGGGGATAGAGAGTTGTCCTTTATACTGAAGATAGAGGTTGACGAGCTGTATTCAACGAACTCTTCGGATTTGTTGTTACTGCAAGCACTGCGGAGTTATGGCGGCTAGAATGTCGGCGGAAGGGTGGTTCCCCTTTTTTTCTCGAAAATCAGTTTGTGTTCGCCATTGCCATTTTGATGCTATCGTGTAAGAAGGTAGTCAAGGGGGAATACGGGGCCACATCCCGTTCCTCGGTATGGCCATTATTACCGGTAGTAGAGACTGAAATATTTTAGGTACCCAAAAATTGAGGTTAGAAAAAAGTGCGACGGATTCGCCGGATATTAGCGGTGATTACTAGGCAACCTGCGGGGATGCTACAGTTAAAAGGGCGGGCCTTTGTGTCGCTTCGTTTTCCTTGTGTAAAAAAAATTCTGTTTTGGAAGGTCAAAATGACCATTTTTTGAAATTTTGCCGGCCTCTCCTGCCCAGACGAACTGGGATAGAGAGTTGTCCTTTATACTGAAGATAGAGTTCGACGAGCTGTATTCAACGCACTCTTCGGCTTAGTTGTTACTACACGCACTGCGGAGTTATGGCGGCTAGAATGTCGGCGGAAGGGTGGTTTTAAACCCTTCCCCTTTTTTTCTCGAATATCAGTTTGTGTTCGCGATTGCCATTTTGATGCTATCGTGTAAGAAGGTAGTCAAGGGGGAATACGGGGCCGCATCCCGTTCCTCGGTATGGCCATTATTTCCGGAAGTAGAGACTGAAATATTATAGGTACCCAAAAATTGAGGTTAGAAAAAAGTGCTACGGATTTGCCGGATATTAGCGATGATTACTAGGCAACCTGCGGGGATGCTACAGTTAAAAGGGCGGGCCTCTGAGTCGCTTCGTTTTCCTTGTGTAAAAAAAATTCTGTTTTGGAAGGTCAAATTGACCATTTTTTGAAAACTTGCCGGCCTCTCCTGTCCAGACGAACGGGGATAGATAGTTGTCCTTTATACTGAAGATAGAGTTCGAGGAGCTGTATTCAACGCACTCTTCGGCTTTGTTGTTAGTACACGCACTGCCGAGTTATGGTGGCTAGAATGTCGGCGGAAGGGTGGTTTAAACCCTTCCCCTTTTTTGCTCGAAAATCAGTTTGTGTTCGCCATTGCCATTTTGATGCTATCGTGTGGGAAGGTAGTCAAGGGGGAATACGGGGCCGCATCCCGTTCCTCGGTATGGCCATTATTTCCGGAAGTAGAGACTGAAATATTTTAGGTACCCAAAAATTGAGGTTAGAAAAAAGTGCGACGGATTTGCCGGATATTAGCGGTGATTACTAGGCAACCTGCGGGGATGCTACAGTTAAAAGGGCGGGCCTCTGAGTCGCTTCGTTTTCCTTGTGTAAAAAAATTTCTGTTTTGGAAGGTCAAAATGACCATTTTTTGAAATTTTGCCGGCCTCTCCTGTCCAGACGAACGGGGATAGAGAGTTGTCCTTTATACTGAAGATAGAGTTCGACGAGCTGTATTCAACGCACTCTTCGGCTTTGTTATTACTACACGCACTGCGGAGTTATGGCGGCTAGAATGTCGGCGGAGAATCAGTTTGTGTTCGCGATTGCCATTTTGATGCTATCGTGTAAGAAGGTAGTGAAGGGGGAATACGGGGCCGCATCCCGTTCCACGGTATGGCCATTATTTCCGGAAGTAGAGACTGAAATATTTTAGGTACCCAAAAATTGAGGTTAGAAAAAAGTGCGACGGATTTGCCGGATATTAGCGGTGATTACTAGGCAACCTGCGGGGATGCTACAGTTAAAAGGGCGGGCCTCTGAGTCGCTTCGTTTTCCTTGTGTAAAAAAATTTCTGTTTTGGAAGGTCAAAATGACCATTTTTTGAAATTTTGCCGGCCTCTCCTGTCCAGACGAAAGGGGATAGAGAGTTGTCCTTTATACTGAAGATAGAGTTCGACGAGCTGTATTCAACGCACTCTTCGGCTTTGTTGTTACTACACGCACTGCGGAGTTATAGCGGCTAGAATGTCTCGAAAATCAGTTTGTGTTCGCGATTGCCATTTTGATGCTATCGTGTAAGAAGGTAGTCAAGGGGGAATGCGGGGCCACATCCCGTTCCTCGGTATGGCCATTATTTCCGGAAGTAGAGACTGAAATATTTTAGGTATCCAAAAATTGAGGTTAGAAAAAACTGCGACGGATTTGCCGGATATTAGCGGTGATTACTAGGCATCCTGCGGGGATGCTACAGTTAAAAGGGCGGGGCTCTGAGTTGCTTCGTTTTCCTTGAGTAAACAATATTCTGTTTTGGAAGATCAAAATGTCCATTTTTTGAAATTTTGCTGGCCTCTCCTGTCCAGACGAACGGGGATAGAGAGTTGTCCTCTATACTGAAGATAGAGTTCGACGAGCTGTATTCAACGCACTCTTCGGCTTTGTAGTTACTACACGCACTGCGGAGTTATGGCGGCTAGAATGTCGGCGGAAAATCAGTTTGTGTTCGCGATTGCCATTTTGATGCTATCGTGTAAGAAGGTAGTCAAGGGGGAATTCGGGGCCGCATCCCGTTCCTCGGTATGTCCATTATTTCCGGAAGTAGAGACTGAAATATTATAGGTACCCAAAAATTGAGGTTAGAAAAAAGTGCGACGGATTTGCCGGATATTAGCGGTGATTACTAGGCAACCTACGGGGATGCTACAGTTAAAAGGGCGGGCCTCTGAGTCGCTTCATTTTCCTTGTGTAAAAAAATTTCTGTTTTGGAAGGTCAAAATGACCATTTTTTGAAATTTTGCCGGCCTCTCCTGTCCAGACGAACGGGGATAGAGAGTTGTCCTCTATACTGAAGATAGAGTTCGACGAGCTGTATTCAACGCACTCTTCGGCTTTGTTGTTACTACACGCACAGCGGAGTTATGGCGGCTAGAATGTCGACGGAGTTATGGCGGCTAGAATGTCGGCGGAAGGGTGGTTCCCCTTTTTTTCTCGAAAATCAGTTTGTGTTCGCGATTGCCATTTTGATGCTATCGTGTAAGAAGGTAGTCAAGGGGGAATACGGGGCCGCATCCCGTTCCTCGGTATGGCCATTATTTCCGGTAGTAGAGACTGAAATATTTTAGGTACCCAAAAATTGAGGTTAGAATAAAGTGCGACGGATTTGCCGGATATTAGCGGTGATTACTAGGCAATCTGCGGGGATGCTACAGTTAAAAGGGCGGGCCTCTGAGTCGCTTCGTTTTTCTTGTGTAAAAAAAATTCTCTTTTGGAAGGTCAAAATGACCATTTTTTGAAATTTTGCCGGCCTCTCCTGTCCAGACGAACGGGGATAGAGAGTTGTCCTTTATACTGAAGATAGAGTTCGACGAGCTGTATTCAACGCACTCTTCAGCTTTTTGTTACTACATGCACTGCGGAGTTATGGCGGCTAGAATGTCGGCGGAAGGGTGGTTTAAACCCTTCCCCTTTTTTTCTCGAAAATCAGTTTGTGTTCGCGATTGCCATTTTGATGCTATCGTGTAGGAAGGTAGTCAAGGGGGAATACGGGGCCGCATCCCGTTCCTCGGTATGGCCATTATATCCGGAATTAGAGACTGAAATATTTTAGGTACCCAAAAATTGAGGTTAGAAAAAAGTGCGACGGATTTGCCGGATATTAGCGGTGATTACTAGGCAACCTGCGGGGATGCTACAGTTAAAAGGGCGGGCCTTTGAGTCGCTTCGTTTTCCTTGTGTAAAAAAAATTCTGTTTTGGAAGGTCAAAATGACCATTTTTTGAAATTTTGACGGCCTCTCCTGTCCAGACGAACGGGGATAGAGAGTTGTCCTTTATACTGAAGATAGAGTTCGACGAGCTGTATTCAAAGCACTCTTCGGCTTAGTTGTTACTACACGCACTGCGGAGGTATGGCGGCTAGAATGTCGGCGGAAGGGTTTCTTTCTCGAAAATCAGTTTGTGTTCGCGATTGCCATTTTATGCTATCGTGTAGGAAGGTTGTCAAGGGGGAATAAGGGCCGCATCCCGTTCCTCGGTATGGCCATTATTTCCGGAAGTAGAGACTGAAATATTTTAGTTACCCAAAAATTGAGGTTAGAAAGAAGTGCGACGGATTTGCCGGATATTAGCGGTGATTACTAGGCAACCTGCGGGGATGATACAGTTAAAAGGGCGGGACTCTGAGTCGCTTCGTTTTCCTTGTGTAAAGAAAATTCTGTTTTGGAAGGTCAAAATGACCATTTTTTGAAAAGTTGCCGGCCTCTCCTGTCCAGACGAACGGGGATAGAGAGTTGTCCTTTATACTGAAGATAGAGTTCGACGAGCTGTATTCAACGCACTCTTCGGCTTTGTTGTTACTACACGCACTGCGGAGTTATGGCGGCTAGAATGTCGGCGGAAGGGTGGTTTTAAACCCTTCCCCTTTTTTTCTCGAATATCAGTTTGTGTTCGCGATTGCCATTTTGATGCTATCGTGTAAGAAGGTAGTCAAGGGGGAATACGGGGCCGCATCCCGTTCCTCGGTATGGCCATTATTTCCGGAAGTAGAGACTGAAATATTTTAGGTACCCAAAAATTGAGGTTAGAAAAAGTGCTACGGATTTGCCGGATATTAGCGATGATTACTAGGCAACCTGCGGGGATGCTACAGTTAAAAGGTTGGGCCTCTAATTCGCTTCGTTTTCCTTATGTAAAAAAAATTCTGTTTTGGAAGGTCAAAATGACCATTTTTTGAAATCTTGCCGGCCTCTCCTGTCCAGACGAACGGGGATAGAGAGTTGTCCTTTATACTGAAGATAGAGTTCGACGAGCTGTATTCAACGCACTCTTCGGCTTTGTTGTTACTACACGCACTGCGGAGTTATGGCGGCTAGAATTTCGGCGGAAGGGTGGTCTAAACCCTTCCCCTTTTTTTCTCGAAAATCAGTTTGTGTTCGCCATTGCCATTTTTTGAAAACTTGCCGGCCTCTCCTGTCCAGACGAACGGGGATAGAGAGTTGTCCTTTATACTGAAGATAGAGTTCGACGAGCTGTATTCAACGCACTCTTCGGCTTTGTTGTTACTACACGCACTGCGGAGTTATGGCGGCTAGAATGTCGGCGGAAGTCGAAAATCAGTTTGTGTTCGCGATTGCCATTTTGATGCTATCGTGTAAGAAGGTAGTCAAGGGGGAATACGGGGCCGCATCCCGTTCCTCGGTATGGCCATTATTTCCGAAAGTAGAGACTGAAATATTTTAGGTACCCAAAAATTGAGGTTAGAAAAAAGTGCGACGGATTTGCCGGATATTAGCGGTGATTACTAGGCAACCTGCGGGGATGCAACAGTTAAAAGGGCGGGCCTCTGAGTCGCTTCGTTTTCCTTGTGTAAAAAAAATTCTGTTTTGGAAGATCAAAATGACCATTTTTGAAATTTTGCCGGCCTCTCCTGTCCAGACGAACGGGGATAGAGAGTTGTCCTTTATACTGAAGATAGAGTTCGACGAGCTGTATTCAACGCACTCTTCGGCTTTGTTGTTACTGCACGCACTACGGAGTTATGGCGGCTAGAATGTCGGCGGAAAATCAGTTTGTGTTCGCGATTGCCATTTTGATGCTATCGTGTAAGGAGGTAGTCAAGGGGGAATTCGGGGCCGCATCCCGTTCCTCGGTATGGCCATTATTTCCGGAAGTAGAGACTGAAATTTTATAGGTACCCAAAAATTGAGGTTAGAAAAAAGTGCGACGGATTTGCCGGATATTAGCGGTGATTACTAGGCAACCTGCGGGGATGCTACAGTTAAAAGGGTGGGCCTCTGAGTCGCTTCGTTTTCCTTGTGTAAAAAAAATTGTGTTTTGGAAGGTCAAAATGACCATTTTTTTAAATTTTGCCGGCCTCTCCTGTCCAGAGGAACGGGGATAGAGAGTTGTCCTTTATACTGAAGATAGAGTTCGACGAGCTGTATTCAACGCACTCTTCGGATTTGTTGTTACTACACGCACTGCGGAGTTATGGCGGCTAGAATGTCTCGAAAATCAGTTTGTGTTCGCGATTGCCATTTTGATGCTATCGTGTAAGAAGTTAGTCAAGGGGGAATGCGGGGCCACATCCCGTTCCTCGGTATGGCCATTATTTCCGGGACTAGAGACTGAAATATTTTAGGTACCCAAAAATTGAGGTTAGAAAAAAGTGCGACGGATTTGCCGGATATTAGCGGTGATTACTAGGCAACCTGCGGGGATGCTACAGTTAAAAGGGCGGGCCTCTGAGTCGCTTCGTTTTCCTTGTGTAAAAAAAATTCTGTTTTGGAAGGTCAAAATGACCATTTTTTGAAATTTTGCCGGCCTCTCCTGTCCAGACGAACGGGGATAGAAACTTGTCCTTTATACTGAAGATAGAGTTCGACGAGCTGTATTCAACGCACTCTTCGGCTTTGTTGTTACTACACGCACTGCGGAGTTATGGCGGCTAGAATGTCGGCGGAAGGGTGGTTTTTTTCTCGAAAATCAGTTTGTGTTCGCGATTGCCATTTTGATGCTATCGTGTAAGAAGGTAGTCAAGGGGGAATACGGGGCCGCATCCCGTTCCTCGGTATGGCCATTATTTCCGGAAGTAGAGACTGAAATATTTTAGGTACCCAAAAATTGAGGTTAATAAAAAGTGCGACGGATTTGTCGGATATTAGCGGTGATTACTAGGCAACCTGCGGGGATGCTACAGTTAAAAGGGAGGGCCTCTGATTTGCTTCGTTTTCCTTGTGTAAACAATATTCTGTTTTGGAAGTTCAAAATGTCCATTTTTTTTAAATTTTGCTGGCCTCTCCTGTCCAGACGAACGGGGATAGAGAGTTGTCCTCTATACTGAAGATAGAGTTCGCCGAGCTGTATTCAACGCACTCTTCGGCTTTGCTGTTACTACACGCACTGCGGAGTTATTTCGGCTAGAATGTCGGCGGAAGGGTGGTTTAAATAAACCCTTCCCCTTTTTTTCTCGAAAATCAGTTTGTGTTCGCGATTGCCATTTTGATGTTATCGTGTAAGAAGGTAGTCAAGGGGGAATGCGGGGCCGCATCCCGTTCCTCGGTATGGCCATTATTTCCGGAAGTAGAGACTGAAATATTATAGGTACCCAAAAATTGAGGTTAGAAAAAAGTGCGACGGATTTGCCGGATATTAGCGGTGATTACTAGGCAACCTGCGGGGATGCTACAGTTAAAAGGGCGGGCCTCTGAGTCGCTTCGTTTTCCTTGTGTAAAAAAAATTCTGTTTTGGAAGGTCAAAATGACCATTTTTTGAAAATTTGCCGGCCTCTCCTGTCCAGACGAACGGGGATAGAGAGTTGTCCTTTATACTGAAGATAGAGTTCGACGAGCTGTATTCAACGCACTCTTCGGCTTTGTTGTTACTACACGCACTGCGGAGTTATGGCGGCTAGAATGTCGGCGGAAGGGTGGTTTCTTTTTTTCTCGAAAATCAGTTTGTGTTCGCGATTGCCATTTTGATGCTATCGTGTAAGAAGGTAGTCAAGGGGGAATACGGGGCCGCATCCCGTTCCTCGGTATGGCCATTATTTCCGGGACTAGAGATTGAAATATTTTAGGTACCCAAAAATTGTGGTTAGAAAAAAGTGCGACGGATATGCCGGATATTAGCGGTGATTACTAGGCAACCTGCGGGGATGCTATAGTTAAAAGGGTGGGCCTCTGAGTCGCTTCGTTTTCCTTGTGTAAAAAAAATTCTGTTTTGGAAGGTCAAAATGACCATGTTTTGAAATTTTGCCGGCCTCTCCTAACCAGACGAACGGGGATAGAGAGTTGTCCTTTATACTGAAGATAGAGTTCGACGAGCTGTATTCAACGCAATCTTGGGCTTTGTTGTTACTACACGCACTGCGGAGTTATGGCGGCTAGAATGTCGGCGGAAGGGTGGTTTCTTTTTTTCTCGAAAATCAGTTTGTGTTCGCGATTGCCATTTTGATGCTATCGTGTAAGAAGGTAGTCAAGGGGGAATACGGGGCCGCATCCCGTTCCTCGGTATGGCCATTATTTCCGGAAGTAGAGACTGACATATTTTAGGTACCCAAAAATTGAGGTTAGAAAAAAGTGCGACGGATTTGTCGGATATTAGCGGTGATTACTAGGCAACCTGCGGGGATGCTACAGTTAAAAGGGCGGGCCTCTGAGTTGCTTTGTTTTCCTTGTGTAAAAAAAAAATTCTGTTTTGGAAGGTCAAAATGACCATTTTTTTAAATTTTGCCGGCCTCTCCTGTCCAGACGAACGGGGATAGAGACTTGTCCTTTATACTGAAGATAGAGTTCGACGAGCTGTATTCAACGCACTCTTCGGCTTTGTTGTTACTAGACGCACTGCGGAGTTATGGCGGCTAGAATGTCGGCGGAAGGGTGGTTTCTTTTTTTCTCGAAAATCAGTTTGTGTTCGCGATTGCCATTTTGATGCTGTCGTGTAAGAAGTTAGTCAAGGGGGAATACGTGGCCGCATCCCGTTCCTCGTTATGGCCATTATTTCCGGAAGTAGAGACTGAAATATTTTAGGCACCCAAAAATTGAGGTTAGAAAAAAGTGCGACGGATTTGCCGGATATTAGCGGTGATTACTAGGCAACCTGCGGGGATGCTACAGTTAAAAGGGCGGGCCTCTGAGTCGCTTCGTTTTTCTTGTGTAAAAAAAATTCTGTTTTGGAAGGTCAAAATGACCATTTTTTGAAATTTTGACGGCCTCTCCTGTCCAGACGAACGGGGTTAGAGAGTTGTCCTTTATACTGAAGATAGAGTTCGACGAGCTGTATTCAACGCACTCGTCGGCTTAGTTGTTACTACACGCACTGCGGAGTTATGGCGGCTAGAATGTCGGCGGAATGGTTTCTTTCTCGAAAATCAGTTTGTGTTCGCGATTGCCATTTTATGCTATCGTGTAGGAAGGTTGTCAAGGGGGAATAAGGGCCGCATCCCGTTCCTCGGTATGGCCATTATTTCTGGAAGTAGAGACTGAAATATTTTAGGTACCCAAAAATTTAGGTTAGAAAAAAGTGCGACGGATTTGCCGGATATTAGCGGTGATTACTAGGCAACCTGCGGGGATGATACAGTTAAAAGGGCGGGGCTCTGAGTCGCTTCGTTTTCCTTGTGTAAAGAAAATTCTGTTTTGGAAGGTCAAAATGACCATTTTTTGAAAAGTTGCCGGCCTCTCCTGTCCAGACGAACGGGGATAGAGAGTTGTCCTTTATACTGATGATAGAGTTCGACGAGCTGTATTCAACGCACTCTTCGGCTTTGTTGTTACTACACGCACTGCGGAGTTATGGCGGCTAGAATGTCGGCGGAGGGGTGGTTTTAAACCCTTCCCCTTTTTTTCTCGAATATCAGTTTGTGTTCGCGATTGCCATTTTGATGCTATCGTGTAAGAAGGTAGTCAAGGGGGAATACGGGGCCGCATCCCGTTCCTCGGTATGGCCATTATTTCCGGAAGTAGAGACTGAAATATTTTAGGTACCCAAAAATTGAGGTTAGAAAAAAGTGCTACGGATTTGCCGGATATTAGCGATGATTACTAGGCAACCTGCGGGGATGCTACAGTTAAAAGGCTGGGCCTCTGAGTCGCTTCGTTTTCCTTATGTAAAAAAAATTCTGTTTTGGAAGGTCAAAATGACCATTTTTTGAAATCTTGCCGGCCTCTCCTGTCCAGACGAACGGGGATAGAGAGTTGTCCTTTATACTGAAGATAGAGTTCGACGAGCTGTATTCAACGCACTCTTCGGCTTTGTTGTTACTACACGCACTGCGGAGTTATGGCGGCTAGAATTTCGGCGGAAGGGTGGTAACCCTTCCCCTTTTTTTCTCGAAAATCAATTTGTGTTCGCCATTGCCATTTTGATGCTATCGTGTAGGAAGGTAGTCAAGGGGGAATACGGGGCCGCATCCCGTTCCTCGGTATTGCCATTATATCCGGAAGTAGAGACTGAAATATTTTAGGTACCCAAAAATTGAGGTTAGAAGAAAGTGCGCCGGATTTGTCGGATATTAGCGGTGATTACTAGGCAACCTGCGGGGATGCTACAGTTAAAATGGCGGGCCTCTGAGTCGCTTCGTTTTCCTTGTGTAAAAAAAATTCTGTTTTGGAAGGTCAAAATGACCATTTTTTGAAAACTTGCCGGCCTCTCCTGTCCAGACGAACGGGGATAGAGAGTTGTCCTTTATACTGAATATAGAGTTCGACGAGCTGTATTCAACGCACTCTTCGGCTTTGTTGTTACTACACGCACTGCGGAGTTATGGCGGCTAGAATGTCGGCGGAAGGGTGGTTTAAACCCTTTTTTTCTCGAAAATCAGTTTGTGTTCGCGATTGCCATTTTGATGCTATCGTGTAAGAAGGTAGTCAAGGGGGAATATGGGGCCGCATCCCGTTCCTCGGTATGGCCATTATTTCCGGAAGTAGAGACTGAAATATTTTAGGTACCCAAAAATTGAGGTTAGAAAAAACTGCGACGGATTTGCCGGATATTAGCGGTGATTACTAGGCAACCTGCGGGGATGCTACAGTTAAAAGGGCGGGCCTCTGAGTTGCTTCGTTTTCCTTGAGTAAACAATATTCTGTTTTGGAAGATCAAAATGTCCATTTTTTGAAATTTTGCCGGCCTCTCCTGTCCAGACGAACGGGGATAGAGAGTTGTCCTTTATACTGAAGATAGAGTTCGACGAGCTGTATTCAACGCACTCTTCGGCTTTGTTGTTACTACACGCACTGCGGAGTTATGGCGGCTAGAATTTCGGCAGAAGGGTGGTTTAAACCCTTCCCCTTTTTTTCTCGAAAATCAGTTTGTGTTCGCCATTGCCATTTTGATGCTATCGTGTAGGAAGGTAGTCAAGGGGGAATACGGGGCCGCATCCCATTCCTCGGTATTGCCATTATATCCGGAAGTAGAGACTGAAATATTTTAGGTACCCAAAAATTGAGGTTAGAAGAAAGTGCGACGGATTTGTCGGATATTAGCGGTGATTACTAGGCAACCTGCGGGGATGCTACAGTTAAAAGGGCGGGCCTCTGAGTCGCTTCGTTTTCCTTGTGTAAAAAAAATTCTGTTTTGGAAGGTCAAAATGACCATTTTTGAAATTTTGCCGGCCTCTCCTGTCCAGACGAACGTGGAGAGAGAGTTGTCCTTTATACTGAAGATAGAGTTCGACGAGCTGTATTCAACGCACTCTTCGGCTTTGTTGTTACTACACGCACTACGGAGTTATGGCGGCTAGAATGTCGGCGGAAGGGTGGTTAAACCCTTCCCCTTTTTTTCTCGAAAATCAGTTTGTGTTCGCGATTGCCATTTTGATGCTATCGTGTAAGAAGGTAGTCAAGGGGGAATACGGGGCCGCATCGCGTTCCTCGGTATGGCCATTATTTCCGGAAGTAGAGACTGAAATATTTTAGGTACCCAAAAATTGAGGTTAGAAAAAAGTGCGACGGATTTGCCGGATATTAGCGGTGATTACTAGGCAACCAGCGGGGATGCTACAGTTAAAAGGGCGGGCCTCTGAGTCGCTTCATTTTCCTTGTGTAAAAAAATTTCTGTTTTGGAAGGTCAAAATGACCATTTTTTGAAATTTTGCCGGCCTCTCCTGTCCAGACGAACGGGGATAGAGAGTTGTCCTTTATACTGAAGATAGAGTTCGACGAGCTGTATTCAACGCACTCTTCGGCTTTGTTGTTACTACACGCACAGCGGAGTTATGGCGGCTAGAATGTCGACGGAGTTATGGCGGCTAGAATGTCGGCGGAAGGGTGGTTCCCCTTTTTTTCTCGAAAATCAGTTTGTGTTCGCGATTGCCATTTTGATGCTATCGTGTAAGAAGGTAGTCAAGGGGGAATACGGGGCCGCATCCCGTTCCTCGGTATGGCCATTATTTCCGGTAGTAGAGACTGAAATATTTTAGGTACCCAAAAATTGAGGTTAGAATAAAGTGCGACGGATTTGCCGGATATTACCGGTGATTACTAGGCAATCTGCGGGGATGCTACAGTTAAAAGGGCGGGCCTCTGAGTCGCTTCGTTTTTCTTGTGTAAAAAAAATTCTCTTTTGGAAGGTCAAAATGACCATTTTTTGAAATTTTGCCGGCCTCTCCTGTCCAGACGAACGGGGATAGAGAGTTGTCCTTTATACTGAAGATAGAGTTCGACGAGCTGTATTCAACGCACTCTTCAGCTTTTTGTTACTACATGCACTGCGGAGTTATGGCGGCTAGAATGTCGGCGGAAGGGTGGTTTAAACCCTTCCCCTTTTTTTCTCGAAAATCAGTTTGTGTTCGCGATTGCCATTTTGATGCTATCGTGTAGGAAGGTAGTCAAGGGGGAATACGGGGCCGCATCCCGTTCCTCGGTATGGCCATTATATCCGGAATTAGAGACTGAAATATTTTAGGTACCCAAAAATTGAGGTTAGAAAAAAGTGCGACGGATTCGCCGGATATTAGCGGTGATTACTAGGCAACCTGCGGGGATGCTACAGTTAAAAGGGCGGGCCTTTGAGTCGCTTCGTTTTCCTTGTGTAAAAAAAATTCTGTTTTGGAAGGTCAAAATGACCATTTTTTGAAATTTTGACGGCCTCTCCTGTCCAGACGAACGGGGATAGAGAGTTGTCCTTTATACTGAAGATAGAGTTCGACGAGCTGTATTCAAAGCACTCTTCGGCTTAGTTGTTACTACACGCACTGCGGAGGTATGGCGGCTAGAATGTCGGCGGAAGGGTTTCTTTCTCGAAAATCAGTTTGTGTTTGCGATTGCCATTTTATGCTATCGTGTAGGAAGGTTGTCAAGGGGGAATAAGGGCCGCATCCCGTTCCTCGGTATGGCCATTATTTCCGGAAGTAGAGACTGAAATATTTTAGTTACCCAAAAATTGAGGTTAGAAAGAAGTGCGACGGATTTGCCGGATATTAGCGGTGATTACTAGGCAACCTGCGGGGATGATACAGTTAAAAGGGCGGGACTCTGAGTCGCTTCGTTTTCCTTGTGTAAAGAAAATTCTGTTTTGGAAGGTCAAAATGACCATTTTTTGAAAAGTTGCCGGCCTCTCCTGTCCAGACGAACGGGGATAGAGAGTTGTCCTTTATACTGAAGATAGAGTTCGACGAGCTGTATTCAACGCACTCTTCGGCTTTGTTGTTACTACACGCACTGCGGAGTTATGGCGGCTAGAATGTCGGCGGAAGGGTGGTTTTAAACCCTTCCCCTTTTTTTCTCGAATATCAGTTTGTGTTCGCGATTGCCATTTTGATGCTATCGTGTAAGAAGGTAGTCAAGGGGGAATACGGGGCCGCATCCCGTTCCTCGGTATGGCCATTATTTCCGGAAGTAGAGACTGAAATATTTTAGGTACCCAAAAATTGAGGTTAGAAAAAGTGCTACGGATTTGCCGGATATTAGCGATGATTACTAGGCAACCTGCGGGGATAATACAGTTAAAAGGTTGGGCCTCTAAGTCGCTTCGTTTTCCTTATGTAAAAAAAATTCTGTTTTGGAAGGTCAAAATGACCATTTTTTGAAATCTTGCCGGCCTCTCCTGTCCAGACGAACGGGGATAGAGAGTTGTCCTTTATACTGAAGATAGAGTTCGACGAGCTGTATTCAACGCACTCTTCGGCTTTGTTGTTACTACACGCACTGCGGAGTTATGGCGGCTAGAATTTCGGCGGAAGGGTGGTTTAAACCCTTCCCCTTTTTTTCTCGAAAATCAGTTTGTGTTCGCCATTGCCATTTTTTGAAAACTTGCCGGCCTCTCCTGTCCAGACGAACGGGGATAGAGAGTTGTCCTTTATACTGAAGATAGAGTTCGACGAGCTGTATTCAACGCACTCTTCGGCTTTGTTGTTACTACACGCACTGCGGAGTTATGGCGGCTAGAATGTCGGCGGAAGTCGAAAATCAGTTTGTGTTCGCGATTGCCATTTTGATGCTATCGTGTAAGAAGGTAGTCAAGGGGGAATACGGGGCCGCATCCCGTTCCTCGGTATGGCCATTATTTCCGAAAGTAGAGACTGAAATATTTTAGGTACCCAAAAATTGAGGTTAGAAAAAAGTGCGACGGATTTGCCGGATATTAGCGGTGATTACTAGGCAACCTGCGGGGATGCAACAGTTAAAAGGGCGGGCCTCTGAGTCGCTTCGTTTTCCTTGTGTAAAAAAAATTCTGTTTTGGAAGATCAAAATGACCATTTTTTGAAAATTTGCCGGCCTCTCCTGTCCAGACGAACGGGGATAGAGAGTTGTCCTTTATACTGAAGATAGAGTTCGACGAGCTGTATTCAACGCACTCTTCGGCTTTGTTGTTACTACACGCACTGCGGAGTTATGGCGGCTAGAATGTCGGCGGAAGGGTGGTTTCTTTTTTTCTCGAAAATCAGTTTGTGTTCGCGATTGCCATTTTGATGCTATCGTGTAAGAAGGTAGTCAAGGGGGAATACGGGGCCGCATCCCGTTCCTCGGTATGGCCATTATTTCCGGGACTAGAGATTGAAATATTTTAGGTACCCAAAAATTGTGGTTAGAAAAAAGTGCGACGGATATGCCGGATATTAGCGGTGATTACTAGGCAACCTGCGGGGATGCTATAGTTAAAAGGGTGGGCCTCTGAGTCGCTTCGTTTTCCTTGTGTAAAAAAAATTCTGTTTTGGAAGGTCAAAATGACCATGTTTTGAAATTTTGCCGGCCTCTCCTAACCAGACGAACGGGGATAGAGAGTTGTCCTTTATACTGAAGATAGAGTTCGACGAGCTGTATTCAACGCAATCTTGGGCTTTGTTGTTACTACACGCACTGCGGAGTTATGGCGGCTAGAATGTCGGCGGAAGGGTGGTTTCTTTTTTTCTCGAAAATCAGTTTGTGTTCGCGATTGCCATTTTGATGCTATCGTGTAAGAAGGTAGTCAAGGGGGAATACGGGGCCGCATCCCGTTCCTCGGTATGGCCATTATTTCCGGAAGTAGAGACTGACATATTTTAGGTACCCAAAAATTGAGGTTAGAAAAAAGTGCGACGGATTTGTCGGATATTAGCGGTGATTACTAGGCAACCTGCGGGGATGCTACAGTTAAAAGGGCGGGCCTCTGAGTTGCTTTGTTTTCCTTGTGTAAAAAAAAAATTCTGTTTTGGAAGGTCAAAATGACCATTTTTTTAAATTTTGCCGGCCTCTCCTGTCCAGACGAACGGGGATAGAGACTTGTCCTTTATACTGAAGATAGAGTTCGACGAGCTGTATTCAACGCACTCTTCGGCTTTGTTGTTACTAGACGCACTGCGGAGTTATGGCGGCTAGAATGTCGGCGGAAGGGTGGTTTCTTTTTTTCTCGAAAATCAGTTTGTGTTCGCGATTGCCATTTTGATGCTGTCGTGTAAGAAGTTAGTCAAGGGGGAATACGTGGCCGCATCCCGTTCCTCGTTATGGCCATTATTTCCGGAAGTAGAGACTGAAATATTTTAGGCACCCAAAAATTGAGGTTAGAAAAAAGTGCGACGGATTTGCCGGATATTAGCGGTGATTACTAGGCAACCTGCGGGGATGCTACAGTTAAAAGGGCGGGCCTCTGAGTCGCTTCGTTTTTCTTGTGTAAAAAAAATTCTGTTTTGGAAGGTCAAAATGACCATTTTTTGAAATTTTGACGGCCTCTCCTGTCCAGACGAACGGGGTTAGAGAGTTGTCCTTTATACTGAAGATAGAGTTCGACGAGCTGTATTCAACGCACTCGTCGGCTTAGTTGTTACTACACGCACTGCGGAGTTATGGCGGCTAGAATGTCGGCGGAATGGTTTCTTTCTCGAAAATCAGTTTGTGTTCGCGATTGCCATTTTATCCTATCGTGTAGGAAGGTTGTCAAGGGGGAATAAGGGCCGCATCCCGTTCCTCGGTATGGCCATTATTTCTGGAAGTAGAGACTGAAATATTTTAGGTACCCAAAAATTTAGGTTAGAAAAAAGTGCGACGGATTTGCCGGATATTAGCGGTGATTACTAGGCAACCTGCGGGGATGATACAGTTAAAAGGGCGGGGCTCTGAGTCGCTTCGTTTTCCTTGTGTAAAGAAAATTCTGTTTTGGAAGGTCAAAATGACCATTTTTTGAAAAGTTGCCGGCCTCTCCTGTCCAGACGAACGGGGATAGAGAGTTGTCCTTTATACTGATGATAGAGTTCGACGAGCTGTATTCAACGCACTCTTCGGCTTTGTTGTTACTACACGCACTGCGGAGTTATGGCGGCTAGAATGTCGGCGGAGGGGTGGTTTTAAACCCTTCCCCTTTTTTTCTCGAATATCAGTTTGTGTTCGCGATTGCCATTTTGATGCTATCGTGTAAGAAGGTAGTCAAGGGGGAATACGGGGCCGCATCCCGTTCCTCGGTATGGCCATTATTTCCGGAAGTAGAGACTGAAATATTTTAGGTACCCAAAAATTGAGGTTAGAAAAAAGTGCTACGGATTTGCCGGATATTAGCGATGATTACTAGGCAACCTGCGGGGATGCTACAGTTAAAAGGCTGGGCCTCTGAGTCGCTTCGTTTTCCTTATGTAAAAAAAATTCTGTTTTGGAAGGTCAAAATGACCATTTTTTGAAATCTTGCCGGCCTCTCCTGTCCAGACGAACGGGGATAGAGAGTTGTCCTTTATACTGAAGATAGAGTTCGACGAGCTGTATTCAACGCACTCTTCGGCTTTGTTGTTACTACACGCACTGCGGAGTTATGGCGGCTAGAATTTCGGCGGAAGGGTGGTAACCCTTCCCCTTTTTTTCTCGAAAATCAATTTGTGTTCGCCATTGCCATTTTGATGCTATCGTGTAGGAAGGTAGTCAAGGGGGAATACGGGGCCGCATCCCGTTCCTCGGTATTGCCATTATATCCGGAAGTAGAGACTGAAATATTTTAGGTACCCAAAAATTGAGGTTAGAAGAAAGTGCGCCGGATTTGTCGGATATTAGCGGTGATTACTAGGCAACCTGCGGGGATGCTACAGTTAAAATGGCGGGCCTCTGAGTCGCTTCGTTTTCCTTGTGTAAAAAAAATTCTGTTTTGGAAGGTCAAAATGACCATTTTTTGAAAACTTGCCGGCCTCTCCTGTCCAGACGAACGGGGATAGAGAGTTGTCCTTTATACTGAATATAGAGTTCGACGAGCTGTATTCAACGCACTCTTCGGCTTTGTTGTTACTACACGCACTGCGGAGTTATGGCGGCTAGAATGTCGGCGGAAGGGTGGTTTAAACCCTTTTTTTCTCGAAAATCAGTTTGTGTTCGCGATTGCCATTTTGATGCTATCGTGTAAGAAGGTAGTCAAGGGGGAATATGGGGCCGCATCCCGTTCCTCGGTATGGCCATTATTTCCGGAAGTAGAGACTGAAATATTTTAGGTACCCAAAAATTGAGGTTAGAAAAAACTGCGACGGATTTGCCGGATATTAGCGGTGATTACTAGGCAACCTGCGGGGATGCTACAGTTAAAAGGGCGGGCCTCTGAGTTGCTTCGTTTTCCTTGAGTAAACAATATTCTGTTTTGGAAGATCAAAATGTCCATTTTTTGAAATTTTGCCGGCCTCTCCTGTCCAGACGAACGGGGATAGAGAGTTGTCCTTTATACTGAAGATAGAGTTCGACGAGCTGTATTCAACGCACTCTTCGGCTTTGTTGTTACTACACGCACTGCGGAGTTATGGCGGCTAGAATTTCGGCAGAAGGGTGGTTTAAACCCTTCCCCTTTTTTTCTCGAAAATCAGTTTGTGTTCGCCATTGCCATTTTGATGCTATCGTGTAGGAAGGTAGTCAAGGGGGAATACGGGGCCGCATCCCATTCCTCGGTATTGCCATTATATCCGGAAGTAGAGACTGAAATATTTTAGGTACCCAAAAATTGAGGTTAGAAGAAAGTGCGACGGATTTGTCGGATATTAGCGGTGATTACTAGGCAACCTGCGGGGATGCTACAGTTAAAAGGGCGGGCCTCTGAGTCGCTTCGTTTTCCTTGTGTAAAAAAAATTCTGTTTTGGAAGGTCAAAATGACCATTTTTGAAATTTTGCCGGCCTCTCCTGTCCAGACGAACGTGGAGAGAGAGTTGTCCTTTATACTGAAGATAGAGTTCGACGAGCTGTATTCAACGCACTCTTCGGCTTTGTTGTTACTACACGCACTACGGAGTTATGGCGGCTAGAATGTCGGCGGAAGGGTGGTTAAACCCTTCCCCTTTTTTTCTCGAAAATCAGTTTGTGTTCGCGATTGCCATTTTGATGCTATCGTGTAAGAAGGTAGTCAAGGGGGAATACGGGGCCGCATCGCGTTCCTCGGTATGGCCATTATTTCCGGAAGTAGAGACTGAAATATTTTAGGTACCCAAAAATTGAGGTTAGAAAAAAGTGCGACGGATTTGCCGGATATTAGCGGTGATTACTAGGCAACCAGCGGGGATGCTACAGTTAAAAGGGCGGGCCTCTGAGTCGCTTCATTTTCCTTGTGTAAAAAAATTTCTGTTTTGGAAGGTCAAAATGACCATTTTTTGAAATTTTGCCGGCCTCTCCTGTCCAGACGAACGGGGATAGAGAGTTGTCCTTTATACTGAAGATAGAGTTCGACGAGCTGTATTCAACGCACTCTTCGGCTTTGTTGTTACTACACGCACAGCGGAGTTATGGCGGCTAGAATGTCGACGGAGTTATGGCGGCTAGAATGTCGGCGGAAGGGTGGTTCCCCTTTTTTTCTCGAAAATCAGTTTGTGTTCGCGATTGCCATTTTGATGCTATCGTGTAAGAAGGTAGTCAAGGGGGAATACGGGGCCGCATCCCGTTCCTCGGTATGGCCATTATTTCCGGTAGTAGAGACTGAAATATTTTAGGTACCCAAAAATTGAGGTTAGAATAAAGTGCGACGGATTTGCCGGATATTACCGGTGATTACTAGGCAATCTGCGGGGATGCTACAGTTAAAAGGGCGGGCCTCTGAGTCGCTTCGTTTTTCTTGTGTAAAAAAAATTCTCTTTTGGAAGGTCAAAATGACCATTTTTTGAAATTTTGCCGGCCTCTCCTGTCCAGACGAACGGGGATAGAGAGTTGTCCTTTATACTGAAGATAGAGTTCGACGAGCTGTATTCAACGCACTCTTCAGCTTTTTGTTACTACATGCACTGCGGAGTTATGGCGGCTAGAATGTCGGCGGAAGGGTGGTTTAAACCCTTCCCCTTTTTTTCTCGAAAATCAGTTTGTGTTCGCGATTGCCATTTTGATGCTATCGTGTAGGAAGGTAGTCAAGGGGGAATACGGGGCCGCATCCCGTTCCTCGGTATGGCCATTATATCCGGAATTAGAGACTGAAATATTTTAGGTACCCAAAAATTGAGGTTAGAAAAAAGTGCGACGGATTCGCCGGATATTAGCGGTGATTACTAGGCAACCTGCGGGGATGCTACAGTTAAAAGGGCGGGCCTTTGAGTCGCTTCGTTTTCCTTGTGTAAAAAAAATTCTGTTTTGGAAGGTCAAAATGACCATTTTTTGAAATTTTGACGGCCTCTCCTGTCCAGACGAACGGGGATAGAGAGTTGTCCTTTATACTGAAGATAGAGTTCGACGAGCTGTATTCAAAGCACTCTTCGGCTTAGTTGTTACTACACGCACTGCGGAGGTATGGCGGCTAGAATGTCGGCGGAAGGGTTTCTTTCTCGAAAATCAGTTTGTGTTTGCGATTGCCATTTTATGCTATCGTGTAGGAAGGTTGTCAAGGGGGAATAAGGGCCGCATCCCGTTCCTCGGTATGGCCATTATTTCCGGAAGTAGAGACTGAAATATTTTAGTTACCCAAAAATTGAGGTTAGAAAGAAGTGCGACGGATTTGCCGGATATTAGCGGTGATTACTAGGCAACCTGCGGGGATGATACAGTTAAAAGGGCGGGACTCTGAGTCGCTTCGTTTTCCTTGTGTAAAGAAAATTCTGTTTTGGAAGGTCAAAATGACCATTTTTTGAAAAGTTGCCGGCCTCTCCTGTCCAGACGAACGGGGATAGAGAGTTGTCCTTTATACTGAAGATAGAGTTCGACGAGCTGTATTCAACGCACTCTTCGGCTTTGTTGTTACTACACGCACTGCGGAGTTATGGCGGCTAGAATGTCGGCGGAAGGGTGGTTTTAAACCCTTCCCCTTTTTTTCTCGAATATCAGTTTGTGTTCGCGATTGCCATTTTGATGCTATCGTGTAAGAAGGTAGTCAAGGGGGAATACGGGGCCGCATCCCGTTCCTCGGTATGGCCATTATTTCCGGAAGTAGAGACTGAAATATTTTAGGTACCCAAAAATTGAGGTTAGAAAAAGTGCTACGGATTTGCCGGATATTAGCGATGATTACTAGGCAACCTGCGGGGATAATACAGTTAAAAGGTTGGGCCTCTAAGTCGCTTCGTTTTCCTTATGTAAAAAAAATTCTGTTTTGGAAGGTCAAAATGACCATTTTTTGAAATCTTGCCGGCCTCTCCTGTCCAGACGAACGGGGATAGAGAGTTGTCCTTTATACTGAAGATAGAGTTCGACGAGCTGTATTCAACGCACTCTTCGGCTTTGTTGTTACTACACGCACTGCGGAGTTATGGCGGCTAGAATTTCGGCGGAAGGGTGGTTTAAACCCTTCCCCTTTTTTTCTCGAAAATCAGTTTGTGTTCGCCATTGCCATTTTTTGAAAACTTGCCGGCCTCTCCTGTCCAGACGAACGGGGATAGAGAGTTGTCCTTTATACTGAAGATAGAGTTCGACGAGCTGTATTCAACGCACTCTTCGGCTTTGTTGTTACTACACGCACTGCGGAGTTATGGCGGCTAGAATGTCGGCGGAAGTCGAAAATCAGTTTGTGTTCGCGATTGCCATTTTGATGCTATCGTGTAAGAAGGTAGTCAAGGGGGAATACGGGGCCGCATCCCGTTCCTCGGTATGGCCATTATTTCCGAAAGTAGAGACTGAAATATTTTAGGTACCCAAAAATTGAGGTTAGAAAAAAGTGCGACGGATTTGCCGGATATTAGCGGTGATTACTAGGCAACCTGCGGGGATGCAACAGTTAAAAGGGCGGGCCTCTGAGTCGCTTCGTTTTCCTTGTGTAAAAAAAATTCTGTTTTGGAAGATCAAAATGACCATTTTTGAAATTTTGCCGGCCTCTCCTGTCCAGACGAACGGGGATAGAGAGTTGTCCTTTATACTGAAGATAGAGTTCGACGAGCTGTATTCAACGCACTCTTCGGCTTTGTTGTTACTGCACGCACTACGGAGTTATGGCGGCTAGAATGTCGGCGGAAAATCAGTTTGTGTTCGCGATTGCCATTTTGATGCTATCGTGTAAGGAGGTAGTCAAGGGGGAATTCGGGGCCGCATCCCGTTCCTCGGTATGGCCATTATTTCCGGAAGTAGAGACTGAAATTTTATAGGTACCCAAAAATTGAGGTTAGAAAAAAGTGCGACGGATTTGCCGGATATTAGCGGTGATTACTAGGCAACCTGCGGGGATGCTACAGTTAAAAGGGTGGGCCTCTGAGTCGCTTCGTTTTCCTTGTGTAAAAAAAATTGTGTTTTGGAAGGTCAAAATGACCATTTTTTTAAATTTTGCCGGCCTCTCCTGTCCAGAGGAACGGGGATAGAGAGTTGTCCTTTATACTGAAGATAGAGTTCGACGAGCTGTATTCAACGCACTCTTCGGCTTTGTTGTTACTACACGCACTGCGGAGTTATGGCGGCTAGAATGTCTCGAAAATCAGTTTGTGTTCGCGATTGCCATTTTGATGCTATCGTGTAAGAAGTTAGTCAAGGGGGAATGCGGGGCCACATCCCGTTCCTCGGTATGGCCATTATTTCCGGAAGTAGAGACTGAAATATTTTAGGTACCCAAAAATTGAGGTTAGAAAAAAGTGCGACGGATTTGTCGGATATTAGCGGTGATTACTAGGCAACCTGCGGGGATGCTACAGTTAAAAGGGCGGGCCTCTGAGTTGCTTCGTTTTCCTTTTGTAAACAATATTCTGTTTTGGAAGATCAAAATGTCCATTTTTTGACATTTTGCTGGCCTCTCCTGTCCAGACGAACGGGGATAGAGAGTTGTCCTCTATACTGAAGATAGAGTTCGACGAGCTGTATTCAACGCACTCTTCGGCTTTGTTGTTACTACACGCACTGCGGAGTTATGGCGGCTAGAATGTCTCGAAAATCAGTTTGTGTTCGCGATTGCCATTTTGATGCTATCGTGTAAGAAGGTAGTCAAGGGGGAATACGGGGCCGCATCCCGTTCCTCGGTATGGCCATTATTTCCGGGACTAGAGACTGAAATATTTTAGGTACCCAAAAATTGAGGTTAGAAAAAAGTGCGACGGATTTGCCGGATATTAGCGGTGATTACTAGGCAACCTGCGGGGATGCTACAGTTAAAAGGGCGGGCCTCTGAGTCGCTTCGTTTTCCTTGTGTAAAAAAAATTCTGTTTTGGAAGGTCAAAATGACCATTTTTTGAAATTTTGCCGGCCTCTCCTGTCCAGACGAACGGGGATAGAAACTTGTCCTTTATACTGAAGATAGAGTTCGACGAGCTGTATTCAACGCACTCTTCGGCTTTGTTGTTACTACACGCACTGCGGAGTTATGGCGGCTAGAATGTCGGCGGAAGGGTGGTTTTTTTCTCGAAAATCAGTTTGTGTTCGCGATTGCCATTTTGATGCTATCGTGTAAGAAGGTAGTCAAGGGGGAATACGGGGCCGCATCCCGTTCCTCGGTATGGCCATTATTTCCGGAAGTAGAGACTGAAATATTTTAGGTACCCAAAAATTGAGGTTAATAAAAAGTGCGACGGATTTGTCGGATATTAGCGGTGATTACTAGGCAACCTGCGGGGATGCTACAGTTAAAAGGGAGGGCCTCTGATTTGCTTCGTTTTCCTTGTGTAAACAATATTCTGTTTTGGAAGTTCAAAATGTCCATTTTTTTTAAATTTTGCTGGCCTCTCCTGTCCAGACGAACGGGGATAGAGAGTTGTCCTCTATACTGAAGATAGAGTTCGACGAGCTGCATTCAACGCACTCTTCGGCTTTGCTGTTACTACACGCACTGCGGAGTTATTTCGGCTAGAATGTCGGCGGAAGGGTGGTTTAAATAAACCCTTCCCCTTTTTTTCTCGAAAATCAGTTTGTGTTCGCGATTGCCATTTTGATGTTATCGTGTAAGAAGGTAGTCAAGGGGGAATGCGGGGCCGCATCCCGTTCCTCGGTATGGCCATTATTTCCGGAAGTAGAGACTGAAATATTATAGGTACCCAAAAATTGAGGTTAGAAAAAAGTGCGACGGATTTGCCGGATATTAGCGGTGATTACTAGGCAACCTGCGGGGATGCTACAGTTAAAAGGGCGGGCCTCTGAGTCGCTTCGTTTTCCTTGTGTAAAAAAAATTCTGTTTTGGAAGGTCAAAATGACCATTTTTTGAAAATTTGCCGGCCTCTCCTGTCCAGACGAACGGGGATAGAGAGTTGTCCTTTATACTGAAGATAGAGTTCGACGAGCTGTATTCAACGCACTCTTCGGCTTTGTTGTTACTACACGCACTGCGGAGTTATGGCGGCTAGAATGTCGGCGGAAGGGTGGTTTCTTTTTTTCTCGAAAATCAGTTTGTGTTCGCGATTGCCATTTTGATGCTATCGTGTAAGAAGGTAGTCAAGGGGGAATACGGGGCCGCATCCCGTTCCTCGGTATGGCCATTATTTCCGGGACTAGAGATTGAAATATTTTAGGTACCCAAAAATTGTGGTTAGAAAAAAGTGCGACGGATATGCCGGATATTAGCGGTGATTACTAGGCAACCTGCGGGGATGCTATAGTTAAAAGGGTGGGCCTCTGAGTCGCTTCGTTTTCCTTGTGTAAAAAAAATTCTGTTTTGGAAGGTCAAAATGACCATGTTTTGAAATTTTGCCGGCCTCTCCTAACCAGACGAACGGGGATAGAGAGTTGTCCTTTATACTGAAGATAGAGTTCGACGAGCTGTATTCAACGCACTCTTCGGCTTTGTTGTTACTACACGCACTGCGGAGTTATGGCGGCTAGAATGTCGGCGGAAGGGTGGTTTCTTTTTTTCTCGAAAATCAGTTTGTGTTCGCGATTGCCATTTTGATGCTATCGTGTAAGAAGGTAGTCAAGGGGGAATACGGGGCCGCATCCCGTTCCTCGGTATGGCCATTATTTCCGGAAGTAGAGACTGACATATTTTAGGTACCCAAAAATTGAGGTTAGAAAAAAGTGCGACGGATTTGTCGGATATTAGCGGTGATTACTAGGCAACCTGCGGGGATGCTACAGTTAAAAGGGCGGGCCTCTGAGTTGCTTTGTTTTCCTTGTGTAAAAAAAAAAAATTCTGTTTTGGAAGGTCAAAATGACCATTTTTTTAAATTTTGCCGGCCTCTCCTGTCCAGACGAACGGGGATAGAGACTTGTCCTTTATACTGAAGATAGAGTTCGACGAGCTGTATTCAACGCACTCTTCGGCTTTGTTGTTACTAGACGCACTGCGGAGTTATGGCGGCTAGAATGTCGGCGGAAGGGTGGTTTCTTTTTTTCTCGAAAATCAGTTTGTGTTCGCGATTGCCATTTTGATGCTGTCGTGTAAGAAGTTAGTCAAGGGGGAATACGTGGCCGCATCCCGTTCCTCGTTATGGCCATTATTTCCGGAAGTAGAGACTGAAATATTTTAGGCACCCAAAAATTGAGGTTAGAAAAAAGTGCGACGGATTTGCCGGATATTAGCGGTGATTACTAGACAACCTGCGGGGATGCTACAGTTAAAAGGGCGGGCCTCTAAGTCGCTTCGTTTTCCTTGTGTAAAAAAAATTCTGTTTTGGAAGGTCAAAATGACCATTTTTTGAAATTTTGCCGGCCTCTCCTGTCCAGACGAACGGGGATAGAGAGTAGTCCTTTATACTGAAGATAGAGTTCGACGAGCTGTATTCAACGCACTCTTCGGCTTTGTTGTTACTACACGCACTACGGAGTTATGGCGGCTAGAATGTCGGCGGAAGGGTGGTTTAAACCCTTCCCCTTTTTTTCTCGAAAATCAGTTTGTGTTCGCGATTGCCATTTTGATGCTATCGTGTAAGAAGGTAGTCAAGGGGGAATACCGGGCCGCATTCCGTTCCTCGGTATGGCCATTATTTCCGGAAGTAGAGACTGAAATATTTTAGGTACCCAAAAATTGAGGTTAGAAAAAAGTGCGACGGATTTGCCGGATATTAGCGGTGATTACTAGGCAACCTGCGGGGATGCTACAGGTAAAAGGGCGGGCCTCTGAGTCGCTTCGTTTTCCTTGCGTAAAGAAAATTCTGTTCTGGAAGGTCAAAATGACCATTTTTTTAAAATTTGCCGGCCTCTCCTGTCCAGACGAACGGGGATAGAGAGTAGTCCTTTATACTGAAGATAGAGTTCGACGAGCTGTATTCAACGCACTCTTCGGCTTTGTTGTTACTACACGCACTGCGGAGTTATGGCGGCTAGAATGTCGGCGGAAGGGTGGTTTACCCTTCCCCTTTTTTTCTCGAAAATCAGTTTGTGTTCGCGATTGCCATTTTGATGCTATCGTGTAGGAAGGTAGTCAAGGGGGAATACGGGGCCGCATCCCGTTCCTCGGTATGGCCATTATTTCCGGAAGTAGAGACTGAAATATTTTAGGTACCCAAAAATTGAGGTTAGAAAAAAGTGCGACGGATTTGTCGGATATTAACGGTGATTACTAGGCAACCTGCGGGGATGCTATAGTTAAAAGGGCGGGCCTCTGAGTTGCTTCGTTTTCCTTGTGTAAACAATATTCTGTTTTGGAAGATCAAAATGTCCATTTTTTGAAATTTTGCTTGCCTCTCCTGTCCAGACGAACGGGGATAGAAAGTTGTCCTCTATACTGAAGATAGAGTTCGACGAGCTGTATTCAACGCACTCTTCGGCTTTGTTGTTACTACACGCACTGCGGAGTTATGGCGGCTAGAATGTCGGCGGAAGGGTGGTTTAAACCCTTCCCCTTTTTTTCTCGAAAATCAGTTTGTGTTCGCGATTGCCATTTTGATGCTATCGTGTAGGAAGGTAGTCAAGGGGGAATACGGGGCCGCATCCCGTTCCTCGGTATGGCCATTATTTCCGGAAGTAGAGACTGAAAAATTATAGGTACCCAAAAATTGAGGTTAGAAAAAAGTGCGACGGATTTGCCGGATATTAGCGGTGATTACTAGGCAACCTGCGGGGATGCTACAGTTAAAAGGGCGGGCCTCTGAGTCGCTTCGTTTTCCTTGTGTAAAAAAAATTCTGTTTTGGAAGGTCAAAATGACCATTTTTTGAAATTTTGCCGGCCTCTCCTGTCCAGACGAAGGGGATAGAGAGTTGTCCTTTATACTGAAGATAGAGTTCGACGAGCTGTATTCAACGCACTCTTCGGCTTTGTTGTTACTACACGCACTGCGGAGTTATGGCGGCTAGAATGTCGGCGGAAGGATGGTTTAAACCCTTCCCCTTTTTTTCTCGAAAATCAGTTTGTGTTCGCGATTGCCATTTTGATGCTATCGTGTAGGAAGGTAGTCAAGGGGGAATACGGGGCCGCATCCCGTTCCTCGGTATGGCCATTATTTCCGGAAGTAGAGACTGAAATATTTTAGGTACCCAAAAATTGAGGTTAGAAAAAAGTGCGACGGATTTGCCGGATATTAGCGGTGATTACTAGGCAACCTGCGGGGATGCTACAGTTAAAAGGGCGGGCCTCTGAGTCGCTTCGTTTTCCTTGTGTAAAAAAAATTCTGTTTTGGAAGGTCAAAATGACCATGTTTTGAAATTTTGCCGGCCTCTCCTGTCCAGACGAACGGGGATAGAGAGTTGTCCTTTATACTGAAGATAGAGTTCGACGAGCTGTATTCAACGCACTCTTCGGCTTTGTTGTTACTACACGCACTGCGGAGTTATGGCGGCTAGAATGTCGGCGGAAGGGTGGTTTAAACCCTTCCCCTTTTTTTCTCGAAAATCAGTTTGTGTTCGCGATTGCCATTTTGATGCTATCGTGTAAGAAGGTAGTCAAGGGGGAATACGGGGCCGCAACCCGTTCCTCGGTATGGCCATTATTTCCGGAAGTAGAGACTGAAATATTTTAGGTACCCAAAAATTGAGGTTAGAAAAAAGTGCGACGGATTTGCCGGATATTAGCGGTGATTACTAGGCAACCTGCGGGGATGCTACAGTTAAAAGGGCGGGCCTCTGAGTCGCTTCGTTTTCCTTGTGTAAAAAAAATTCTGTTTTGGAAGGTCAAAATGACCATTTTTTAAAATTTGCCGGCCTCTCCTGTCCAGACGAACGGGGATAGAGAGTTGTCCTTTATACTGAACATAGAGTTCGACGAGCTGTATTCAACGCACTCTTCGGCTTTGTTGTTACTACACGCACTGCGGAGTTATGGCGGCTAGAATGTCGGCGGAAGGGTGGTTTAAACCCTTCCCCTCTTTTTCTCGAAAATCAGTTTGTGTTCGCGATTGCCATTTTGATGCTATCGTGTAGGAAGGTAGTCAAGGGGGAATACGGGGCCGCATCCCGTTCCTCGGTATGGCCATTATTTCCGGAAGTAGAGACTGAAATATTTTAGGTACCCAAAAATTGAGGTTAGAAAAAAGTGCGACGGATTTGCCGGATATTAGCGGTGATTACTAGGCAACCTGCGGGGATGCTACAGTTAAAAGGGCGGGCCTCTGAGTCGCTTCGTTTTCCTTGTGTAAAAAAAATTCTGTTTTGGAAGGTCAAAATGACCATTTTTTGAAAATTTGCCGGCCTCTCCTGTCCAGACGAACGGGGATAGAGAGTTGTCCTTTATACTCAAGATAGAGTTCGACGAGCTGTATTCAACGCACTCTTCGGCTTTGATGTTACTACACGCACTGCGGAGTTATGGCGGCTAGAATGTCGGCGGAAGGGTGGTTTCTTTTTTTCTCGAAAATCAGTTTGTGTTCGCGATTGCCATTTTGATGCTATCGTGTAAGAAGGTAGTCAAGGGGAAATACGGGGCCGCATCCCGTTCCTCGGTATGGCCATTATTTCCGGGACTAGAGATTGAAATATTTTAGGTACCCAAAAATTGTGGTTAGAAAAAAGTGCGACGGATTTGCCGGATATTAGCGGTGATTACTAGGCAACCTGCGGGGATGCTACAGTTAAAAGGGTGGGCCTCTGAGTCGCTTCGTTTTCCTTGTGTAAAAAAAATTCTGTTTTGGAAGGTCAAAATGACCATGTTTTGAAATTTTGCCGGCCTCTCCTAACCAGACGAACGGGGATAGAGAGTTGTCCTTTATACTGAAGATAGAGTTCGACGAGCTGTATTCAACGCACTCTTCGGCTTTGTTGTTACTACACGCACTGCGGAGTTATGGCGGCTAGAATGTCGGCGGAAGGGTGGTTTCTTTTTTTCTCGAAAATCAGTTTGTGTTCGCGATTGCCATTTTGATGCTATCGTGTAAGAAGGTAGTCAAGGGGGAATACGGGGCCGCATCCCGTTCCTCGGTATGGCCATTATTTCCGGAAGTAGAGACTGACATATTTTAGGTACCCAAAAATTGAGGTTAGAAAAAAGTGCGACGGATTTGTCGGATATTAGCTGTGATTACTAGGCAACCTGCGGGGATGCTACAGTTAAGAGGGCGGGCCTCTGAGTTGCTTTGTTTTCCTTGTGTAAAAAAAAAAATTCTGTTTTGGAAGGTCAAAATGACCATTTTTTTTAATTTTGCCGGCCTCTCCTGTCCAGACGAACGGGGATAGAGACTTGTCCTTTATACTGAAGATAGAGTTCGACGAGCTGTATTCAACGCACTCTTCGGCTTTGTTGTTACTAGACGCACTGCGGAGTTATGGCGGCTAGAATGTCGGCGGAAGGGTGGTTTCTTTTTTTCTCGAAAATCAGTTTGTGTTCGCGATTGCCATTTTGATGCTGTCGTGTAAGAAGTTAGTCAAGGGGGAATACGTGGCCGCATCCCGTTCCTCGTTATGGCCATTATTTCCGGAAGTAGAGACTGAAATATTTTAGGCACCCAAAAATTGAGGTTAGAAAAAAGTGCGACGGATTTGCCGGATATTAGCGGTGATTACTAGGCAACCTGCGGGGATGCTACAGTTAAAAGGGCGGGCCTCTAAGTCGCTTCGTTTTCCTTGTGTAAAAAAAATTCTGTTTTGGAAGGTCAAAATGACCATTTTTTGAAATTTTGCCGGCCTCTCCTGTCCAGACGAACGGGGATAGAGAGTTGTCCTTTATACTGAAGATAGAGTTCGACGAGCTGTATTCAACGCACTCTTCGGCTTTGTTGTTACTACACGCACTACGGAGTTATGGCGGCTAGAATGTCGGCGGAAGGGTGGTTTAAACCCTTCCCCTTTTTTTCTCGAAAATCAGTTTGTGTTCGCGATTGCCATTTTGATGCTATCGTGTAAGAAGGTAGTCAAGGGGGAATACCGGGCCGCATTCCGTTCCTCGGTATGGCCATTATTTCCGGAAGTAGAGACTGAAATATTTTAGGTACCCAAAAATTGAGGTTAGAAAAAAGTGCGACGGATTTGCCGGATATTAGCGGTGATTACTAGGCAACCTGCGGGGATGCTACAGGTAAAAGGGCGGGCCTCTGAGTCGCTTCGTTTTCCTTGCGTAAAGAAAATTCTGTTCTCGAAGGTCAAAATGACCATTTTTTAAAAATTTGCCGGCCTCTCCTGTCCAGACGAACGGGGATAGAGAGTAGTCCTTTATACTGAAGATAGAGTTCGACGAGCTGTATTCAACGCACTCTTCGGCTTTGTTGTTACTACACGCACTGCGGAGTTATGGCGGCTAGAATGTCGGCGGAAGGGTGGTTTACCCTTCCCCTTTTTTTCTCGAAAATCAGTTTGTGTTCGCGATTGCCATTTTGATGCTATCGTGTAGGAAGGTAGTCAAGGGGGAATACGGGGCCGCATCCCGTTCCTCGGTATGGCCATTATTTCCGGAAGTAGAGACTGAAATATTTTAGGTACCCAAAAATTGAGGTTAGAAAAAAGTGCGACGGATTTGTCGGATATTAACGGTGATTACTAGGCAACCTGCGGGGATGCTACAGTTAAAAGGGCGGGCCTCTGAGTTGCTTCGTTTTCCTTGTGTAAACAATATTCTGTTTTGGAAGATCAAAATGTCCATTTTTTGAAATTTTGCTGGCCTCTCCTGTCCAGACGAACGGGGATAGAAAGTTGTCCTCTATACTGAAGATAGAGTTCGACGAGCTGTATTCAACGCACTCTTCGGCTTTGTTGTTACTACACGCACTGCGGAGTTATGGCGGCTAGAATGTCGGCGGAAGGGTGGTTTAAACCCTTCCCCTTTTTTTGTCGAAAATCAGTTTGTGTTCGCGATTGCCATTTTGATGCTATCGTGTAAGAAGGTAGTCAAGGGGGAATACGGGGCCGCATCCCGTTCCTCGGTATGGCCATTATTTCCGGAAGTAGAGACTGAAATATTATAGGTACCCAAAAATTGAGGTTAGAAAAAAGTGCGACGGATTTGCCGGATATTAGCGGTGATTACTAGGCAAACTGCGGGGATGCTACAGTTAAAAGGGCGGGCCTCTGAGTCGCTTCGTTTTCCTTGTGTAAAAAAAATTCTGTTTTGGAAGGTCAAAATGACCATTTTTTGAAATTTTGCCGGCCTCTCCTGTCCAGACGAAGGGGATAGAGAGTTGTCCTTTATACTGAAGATAGAGTTCGACGAGCTGTATTCAACGCACTCTTCGGCTTTGTTGTTACTACACGCACTGCGGAGTTATGGCGGCTAGAATGTCGGCGGAAGGATGGTTTAAACCCTTCCCCTTTTTTTCTCGAAAATCAGTTTGTGTTCGCGATTGCCATTTTGATGCTATCGTGTAGGAAGGTAGTCAAGGGGGAATACGGGGCCGCATCCCGTTCCTCGGTATGGCCATTATTTCCGGAAGTAGAGACTGAAATATTTTAGGTACCCAAAAATTGAGGTTAGAAAAAAGTGCGACGGATTTGCCGGATATTAGCGGTGATTACTAGGCAACCTGCGGGGATGCTACAGTTAAAAGGGCGGGCCTCTGAGTCGCTTCGTTTTCCTTGTGTAAAAAAAATTCTGTTTTGGAAGGTCAAAATGACCATGTTTTGAAATTTTGCCGGCCTCTCCTGTCCAGACGAACGGGGATAGAGAGTTGTCCTTTATACTGAAGATAGAGTTCGACGAGCTGTATTCAACGCACTCTTCGGCTTTGTTGTTACTACACGCACTGCGGAGTTATGGCGGCTAGAATGTCGGCGGAAGGGTGGTTTAAACCCTTCCCCTTTTTTTCTCGAAAATCAGTTTGTGTTCGCGATTGCCATTTTGATGCTATCGTGTAAGAAGGTAGTCAAGGGGGAATACGGGGCCGCAACCCGTTCCTCGGTATGGCCATTATTTCCGGAAGTAGAGACTGAAATATTTTAGGTACCCAAAAATTGAGGTTAGAAAAAAGTGCGACGGATTTGCCGGATATTAGCGGTGATTACTAGGCAACCTGCGGGGATGCTACAGTTAAAAGTGCGGGCCTCTGAGTCGCTTCGTTTTCCTTGTGTAAAAAAAATTCTGTTTTGGAAGGTCAAAATGACCATTTTTCAAAAATTTGCCGGCCTCTCCTGTCCAGACGAACGGGGATAGAGAGTTGTCCTTTATACTGAACATAGAGTTCGACGAGCTGTATTCAACGCACTCTTCGGCTTTGTTGTTACTACACGCACTGCGGAGTTATGGCGGCTAGAATGTCGGCGAAAGGGTGGTTTCTTTTTTTCTCGAAAATCAGTTTGTGTTCGCGATTGCCATTTTGATGCTATCGTGTAGGAAGGTAGTCAAGGGGGAATACGGGGCCGCATCCCGTTCCTCGGTATGGCCATTATTTCCGGAAGTAGAGACTGAAATATTATAGGTACCCAAAAATTGAGGTTAGAAAAAAGTGCGACGGATTTGCCGGATATTAGCGGTGATTACTAGGCAACCTGCGGGGATACTAGAGTTAAAAGGGCGGGCCTCTGAGTCGCTTCGTTTTCCTTGTGTAAAAAAAATTCTGTTTTGGAAGGTCAAAATGACCATGTTTTGAAATTTTGCCGGCCTCTCCTGTCCAGACGAACTGGGATAGAGAGTTGTCCTTTATACTGAAGATAGAGTTCGACGAGCTGTATTCAACGCACTCTTCGGCTTTGTTGTTACTACACGCACTGCGGAGTTATGGCGGCTAGAATGTCGGCGGAAGGGTGGTTTAAACCCTTCCCCTTTTTGTCTCGAAAATCAGTTTGTGTTCGCGATTGCCATTTTGATGCTATCGTGTAGGAAGGTAGTCAAGGGGGAATACGGGGCCGCATCCCGTTCCTCGGTATGGCCATTATTTCCGGAAGTAGAGACTGAAATATTTTAGGTACCCAAAAATTGAGGTTAGAAAAAAGTACGACGGATTTGCCGGATATTAGCGGTGATTACTAGGCAACCTGCCGGGATGCTACAGTTAAAAGGGTGGGCCTCTAAGTCGCTTCGTTTTCCTTGTGTAAAAAAAATTCTGTTTTGGAAGGTCAAAATGACCATTTTTTTAAATTTTGCCGGCCTCTCCTGTCCAGAGGAACGGGGATAGAGAGTTGTCCTTTATACTGAAGATAGAGTTCGACGAGCTGTATTCAACGCACTCTTCGGCTTTGTTGTTACTACACGCACTGCGGAGTTATGGCGGCTAGAATGTCTCGAAAATCAGTTTGTGTTCGCGATTGCCATTTTGATGCTATCGTGTAAGAAGTTAGTCAAGGGGGAATGCGGGGCCACATCCCGTTCCTCGGTATGGCCATTATTTCCGGAAGTAGAGACTGAAATATTTTAGGTACCCAAAAATTGAGGTTAGAAAAAAGTGCGACGGATTTGTCGGATATTAGCGGTGATTACTAGGCAACCTGCGGGGATGCTACAGTTAAAAGGGCGGGCCTCTGAGTTTCTTCGTTTTCCTTTTGTAAACAATATTCTGTTTTGGAAGATCAAAATGTCCATTTTTTGACATTTTGCTGGCCTCTCCTGTCCAGACGAAGGGGGATAGAGAGTTGTCCTCTATGCTGAAGATAGAGTTCGACGAGCTGTATTCAACGCACTCTTCGGCTTTGTTGTTACTACACGCACTGCGGAGTTATGGCGGCTAGAATGTCTCGAAAATCAGTTTGTGTTCGCGATTGCCATTTTGATGCTATCGTGTAAGAAGGTAGTCAAGGGGGAATACGGGGCCGCATCCCGTTCCTCGGTATGGCCATTATTTCCGGAAGCAGAGACTGAAATATTTTAGGTACCCAAAAATTGAGGTTAATAAAAAGTGCGACGGATTTGTCGGATATTAGCGGTGATTACTAGGCAACCTGCGGGGATGCTACAGTTAAAAGGGAGGGCCTCTGATTTGCTTCGTTTTCCTTGTGTAAACAATATTCTGTTTTGGAAGTTCAAAATGTCCATTTTTTTTAAATTTTGCTGGCCTCTCCTGTCCAGACGATCGGGGATAGAGAGTTGTCCTCTATACTGAAGATAGAGTTCGACGAGCTGTATTCAACGCACTCTTCGGCTTTGCTGTTACTACACGCACTGCGGAGTTATTTCGGCTAGAATGTCGGCGGAAGGGTGGTTTAAATAAACCCTTCCCCTTTTTTTCTCGAAAATCAGTTTGTGTTCGCGATTGCCATTTTGATATTATCGTGTAAGAAGGTAGTCAAGGGGGAATGCGGGGCCGCATCCCGTTCCTCGGTATGGCCATTATTTCCGGAAGTAGAGACTGAAATATTATAGGTACCCAAAAATTGAGGTTAGAAAAAAGTGCGACGGATTTGCCGGATATTAGCGGTGATTACTAGGCAACCTGCGGGGATGCTACAGTTAAAAGGGCGGGCCTCTGAGTCGCTTCGTTTTCCTTGTGTAAAAAAAATTCTGTTTTGGAAGGTCAAAATGACCATTTTTTGAAAATTTGCCGGCCTCTCCTGTCCAGACGAACGGGGATAGAGAGTTGTCCTTTATACTGAAGATAGAGTTCGACGAGCTGTATTCAACGCACTCTTCGGCTTTGTTGTTACTACACGCACTGCGGAGTTATGGCGGCTAGAATGTCGGCGGAAGGGTGGTTTCTTTTTTCTCGAAAATCAGTTTGTGTTCGCGATTGCCATTTTGATGCTATCGTGTAAGAAGGTAGTCAAGGGGGAATACGGGGCCGCATCCCGTTCCTCGGTATGGCCATTATTTCCGGAAGTAGAGACTGACATATTTTAGGTACCCAAAAATTGAGGTTAGAAAAAAGTGCGACGGATTTGTCGGATATTAGCGGTGATTACTAGGCAACCTGCGGGGATGCTACAGTTAAAAGGGCGGGCCTCTGAGTTGCTTTGTTTTCCTTGTGTAAAAAAAAAATTCTGTTTTGGAAGGTCAAAATGACCATTTTTTTTAATTTTGCCGGCCTCTCCTGTCCAGACGAACGGGGATAGAGACTTGTCCTTTATAGTGAAGATAGAGTTCGACGAGCTGTATTCAACGCACTCTTCGGCTTTGTTGTTACTACACGCACTACGGAGTTATGGCGGCTAGAATGTCGGCGGAAGGGTGGTTTAAACCCTTCCCCTTTTTTTCTCGAAAATCAGTTTGTGTTCGCGATTGCCATTTTGATGCTATCGTGTAAGAAGGTAGTCAAGGGGGAATACCGGGCCGCATTCCGTTCCTCGGTATGGCCATTATTTCCGGAAGTAGAGACTGAAATATTTTAGGTACCCAAAAATTGAGGTTAGAAAAAAGTGCGACGGATATGCCGGATATTAGCGGTGATTACTAGGCAACCTGCGGGGATGCTACAGGTAAAAGGGCGGGCCTCTGAGTCGCTTCGTTTTCCTTTCGTAAAGAAAATTCTGTTCTGGAAGGTCAAAATGACCATTTTTTTAAAATTTGCCGGCCTCTCCTGTCCAGACGAACGGGGATAGAGAGTAGTCCTTTATACTGAAGATAGAGTTCGACGAGCTGTATTCAACGCACTCTTCGGCTTTGTTGTTACTACACGCACTGCGGAGTTATGGCGGCTAGAATGTCGGCGGAAGGGTGGTTTACCCTTCCCCTTTTTTTCTCGAAAATCAGTTTGTGTTCGCGATTGCCATTTTGATGCTATCGTGTAGGAAGGTAGTCAAGGGGGAATACGGGGCCGGATCCCGTTCCTCGGTATGGCCATTATTTCCGGAAGTAGAGACTGAAATATTTTAGGTACCCAAAAATTGAGGTTAGAAAAAAGTGCGACGGATTTGTCGGATATTAACGGTGATTACTAGGCAACCTGCGGGGATGCTACAGTTAAAAGGGCGGGCCTCTGAGTTGCTTCGTTTTCCTTGTGTAAACAATATTCTGTTTTGGAAGATCAAAATGTCCATTTTTTGAAATTTTGCTGGCCTCTCCTGTCCAGACGAACGGGGATAGAAAGTTGTTCTCTATACTGAAGATAGAGTTCGACGAGCTGTATTCAACGCACTCTTCGGCTTTGTTGTTACTACACGCACTGCGGAGTTATGGCGGCTAGAATGTCGGCGGAAGGGTGGTTTAAACCCTTCCCCTTTTTTTCTCGAAAATCAGTTTGTGTTCGCGATTGCCATGTTGATGCTATCGTGTAAGAAGGTAGTCAAGGGGGAATACGGGGCCGCATCCCGTTCCTCGGTATGGCCATTATTTCCGGAAGTAGAGACTGAAATATTATAGGTACCCAAAAATTGAGGTTAGAAAAAAGTGCGACGGATTTGCCGGATATTAGCGGTGATTACTAGGCAACCTGCGGGGATGCTACAGTTAAAAGGGCGGGCCTCTGAGTCGCTTCGTTTTCCTTGTGTAAAAAAAATTCTGTTTTGGAAGGTCAAAATGACCATTTTTTGAAAATTTGCCGGCCTCTCCTGTCCAGACGAACGGGGATAGAGAGTTGTCCTTTATACTGAAGATAGAGTTCGACGAGCTGTATTCAACGCACTCTTCGGCTTTGTTGTTACTACACGCACTGCGGAGTTATGGCGGCTAGAATGTCGGCGGAAGGGTGGTTTCTTTTTTCTCGAAAATCAGTTTGTGTTCGCGATTGCCATTTTGATGCTATCGTGTAGGAAGGTAGTCAAGGGGGAATACGGGGCCGCATCCGGTTCCTCGGTATGGCCATTATTTCCGGAAGTAGAGACTGAAATATTTTAGGTACCCAAAAATTGAGGTTAGAAAAAAGTGCGACGGATTTGCCGGATATTAGCGGTGATTACTAGGCAACCTGCGGGGATGCTACAGTTGAAAGGGCGGGCCTCTGAGTCGCTTCGTTTTCCTTGTGTAAAAAAAATTATGTTTTGGAAGGTCAAAATGACCTTTTTTTTAAAATTTGCCGGCCTCTCCTGTCCAGACGAACGGGGATAGAGAGTTGTCCTTTATACTGAACATAGAGTTCGACGAGCTGTATTCAACGCACTCTTCGGCTTTGTTGTTACTACACGCACTGCGGAGTTATGGCGGCTAGAATGTCGGCGGAAGGGTGGTTTAAACCCTTCCCCTCTTTTTCTCGAAAATCAGTTTGTGTTCGCGATTGCCATTTTGATGCTATCGTGTAGGAAGGTAGTCAAGGGGGAATACGGGGCCGCATCCCGTTCCTCGGTATGGCCATTATTTCCGGAAGTAGAGACTGAAATATTTTAGGTACCCAAAAATTGAGGTTAGAAAAAAGTGCGACGGATTTGTCGGATATTAGCGGTGATTACTAGGCAACCTGCGGGGATGCTACAGTTAAAAGGGCGGGCCTCTGAGTTGCTTCGTTTTCCTTGTGTAAACAATATTCTGTATTGGAAGATCAAAATGTCCATTTTTTGAAATTTTGCTGGCCTCTCCTGTCCAGACGAACGGGGATAGAGAGTTGTCCTCTATACTGAAGATAGAGTTCGACGAGCTGTATTCAACGCACTCTTCGGCTTTGTTGGTACTAGACGCACTGCGGAGTTATGGCGGCTAGAATGTCGGCGGAAGGGTGGTTTCTTTTTTTCTCGAAAATCAGTTTGTGTTCGCGATTGCCATTTTGATGCTATCGTGTAGGAAGGTAGTCAAGGGGGAATACGGGGCCGCATCCCGTTCCTCGGTATGGCCATTATTTCCGGAAGTAGAGACTGAAATATTATAGGTACCCAAAAATTGAGGTTTGAAAAAAGTGCGACGGATTTGCCGGATATTAGCGGTGATTACTAGGCAACCTGCGGGGATACTACAGTTAAAAGGGCGGGCCTCTGAGTCGCTTCGTTTTCCTTGTGTAAAAAAAATTCTGTTTTGGAAGGTCAAAATGACCATGTTTTGAAATTTTGCCGGCCTCTCCTGTCCAGACGAACTGGGATAGAGAGTTGTCCTTTATACTGAAGATAGAGTTCGACGAGCTGTATTCAACGCACTCTTCGGCTTTGTTGTTACTACACGCACTGCGGAGTTATGGCGGCTAGAATGTCGGCGGAAGGGTGGTTTAAACCCTTCCCCTTTTTTTCTCGAAAATCAGTTTGTGTTCGCGATTGCCATTTTGATGCTATCGTGTAGGAAGGTAGTCAAGGGGGAATACGGGGCCGCATCCCGTTCCTCGGTATGGCCATTATTTCCGGAAGTAGAGACTGAAATATTTTAGGTACCCAAAAATTGATGTTAGAAAAAAGTGCGACGGATTTGCCGCATATTAGCGGTGATTACTAGGCAACCTGCGGGGATGCTACAGTTAAAAGGGTGGGCCTCTGAGTCGCTTCGTTTTCCTTGTGTAAAAAAATTCTGTTTTGGAAGGTCAAAATGACCATTTTTTTAAATTTTGCCGGCCTCTCCTGTCCAGAGGAACGGGGATAGAGAGTTGTCCTTTATACTGAAGATAGAGTTCGACGAGCTGTATTCAACGCACTCTTCGGCTTTGTTGTTACTACACGCACTGCGGAGTTATGGCGGCTAGAATGTCTCGAAAATCAGTTTGTGTTCGCGATTGCCATTTTGATGCTATCGTGTAGGAAGTTAGTCAAGGGGGAATGCGGGGCCACATCCCGTTCCTCGGTATGGCCATTATTTCCGGAAGTAGAGACTGAAATATTTTAGGTACCCAAAAATTGAGGTTAGAAAAAAGTGCGACGGATTTGTCGGATATTAGCGGTGATTACTAGGCAACCTGCGGGGATGCTACAGTTAAAAGGGCGGGCCTCTGAGTTGCTTCGTTTTCCTTTTGTAAACAATATTCTGTTTTGGAAGATCAAAATGTCCATTTTTTGACATTTTGCTGGCCTCTCCTGTCCAGACGATCGGGGATAGAGAGTTGTCCTCTATACTGAAGATAGAGTTCGACGAGCTGTATTCAACGCACTCTTCGGCTTTGTTGTTACTACACGCACTGCGGAGTTATGGCGGCTAGAATGTCTCGAAAATCAGTTTGTGTTCGCGATTGCCATTTTGATGCTATCGTGTAGGAAGGTAGTCAAGGGGGAATACGGGGCCGCATCCGGTTCCTCGGTATGGCCATTATTTCCGGAAGTAGAGACTGAAATATTTTAGGTACCCAAAAATTGAGGTTAGAAAAAAGTGCGACGGATTTGCCGGATATTAGCGGTGATTACTAGGCAACCTGCGGGGATGCTACAGTTGAAAGGGCGGGCCTCTGAGTCGCTTCGTTTTCCTTGTGTAAAAAAAATTCTGTTTTGGAAGGTCAAAATGACCATTTTTTTAAAATTTGCCGGCCTCTCCTGTCCAGACGAACGGGGATAGAGAGTTGTCCTTTATACTGAACATAGAGTTCGACGAGCTGTATTCAACGCACTCTTCGGCTTTGTTGTTACTACACGCACTGCGGAGTTATGGCGGCTAGAATGTCGGCGGAAGGGTGGTTTCTTTTTTTCTCGAAAATCAGTTTGTGTTCGCGATTGCCATTTTGATGCTATCGTGTAGGAAGGTAGTCAAGGGGGAATACGGGGCCGCATCCCGTTCCTCGGTATGGCCATTATTTCCGGAAGTAGAGACTGAAATATTTTAGGTACCCAAAAATTGAGGTTAGAAAAAAGTGCGACGGATTTGTCGGATATTAGCGGTGATTACTAGGCAACCTGCGGGGATGCTACAGTTAAAAGGGCGGGCCTCTGAGTTGCTTCGTTTTCCTTGTGTAAACAATATTCTGTATTGGAAGATCAAAATGTCCATTTTTTGAAATTTTGCTGGCCTCTCCTGTCCAGACGAACGGGGATAGAGAGTTGTCCTCTATACTGAAGATAGAGTTCGACGAGCTGTATTCAACGCACTCTTCGGCTTTGTTGGTACTAGACGCACTGCGGAGTTATGGCGGCTAGAATGTCGGCGGAAGGGTGGTTTCTTTTTTTCTCGAAAATCAGTTTGTGTTCGCGATTGCCATTTTGATGCTATCGTGTAGGAAGGTAGTCAAGGGGGAATGCGGGGCCGCATCCCGTTCCTCGGTATGGCCATTATTTCCGGAAGTAGAGACTGAAATATTATAGGTACCCAAAAATTGAGGTTTGAAAAAAGTGCGACGGATTTGCCGGATATTAGCGGTGATTACTAGGCAACCTGCGGGGATACTACAGTTAAAAGGGCGGGCCTCTGAGTCGCTTCGTTTTCCTTGTGTAAAAAAAATTCTGTTTTGGAAGGTCAAAATGACCATGTTTTGAAATTTTGCCGGCCTCTCCTGTCCAGACGAACTGGGATAGAGAGTTGTCCTTTATACTGAAGATAGAGTTCGACGAGCTGTATTCAACGCACTCTTCGGCTTTGTTGTTACTACACGCACTGCGGAGTTATGGCTTCTAGAATGTCGGCGGAAGGGTGGTTTAAACCCTTCCCCTTTTTTTCTCGAAAATCAGTTTGTGTTCGCGATTGCCATTTTGATGCTATCGTGTAGGAAGGTAGTCAAGGGGGAATACGGGGCCGCATCCCGTTCCTCGGTATGGCCATTATTTCCGGAAGTAGAGACTGAAATATTTTAGGTACCCAAAAATTGATGTTAGAAAAAAGTGCGACGGATTTGCCGGATATTAGCGGTGATTACTAGGCAACCTGCGGGGATGCTACAGTTAAAAGGGTGGGCCTCTGAGTCGCTTCGTTTTCCTTGTGTAAAAAAATTCTGTTTTGGAAGGTCAAAATGACCATTTTTTTAAATTTTGCCGGCCTCTCCTGTCCAGAGGAACGGGGATAGAGAGTTGTCCTTTATACTGAAGATAGAGTTCGACGAGCTGTATTCAACGCACTCTTCGGCTTTGTTGTTACTACACGCACTGCGGAGTTATGGCGGCTAGAATGTCTCGAAAATCAGTTTGTGTTCGCGATTGCCATTTTGATGCTATCGTGTAAGAAGTTAGTCAAGGGGGAATGCGGGGCCACATCCCGTTCCTCGGTATGGCCATTATTTCCGGAAGTAGAGACTGAAATATTTTAGGTACCCAAAAATTGAGGTTAGAAAAAAGTGCGACGGATTTGTCGGATATTAGCGGTGATTACTAGGCAACCTGCGGGGATGCTACAGTTAAAAGGGCGGGCCTCTGAGTTGCTTCGTTTTCCTTTTGTAAACAATATTCTGTTTTGGAAGATCAAAATGTCCATTTTTTGACATTTTGCTGGCCTCTCCTGTCCAGACGATCGGGGATAGAGAGTTGTCCTCTATACTGAAGATAGAGTTCGACGAGCTGTATTCAACGCACTCTTCGGCTTTGTTGTTACTACACGCACTGCGGAGTTATGGCGGCTAGAATGTCTCGAAAATCAGTTTGTGTTCGCGATTGCCATTTTGATGCTATTGTGTAAGAAGGTAGTCAAGGGGGAATACGGGGCCGCATCCCGTTCCTCGGTATGGCCATTATTTCCGGGACTAGAGACTGAAATATTTTAGGTACCCAAAAATTGAGGTTAGAAAAAAGTGCGACGGATTTGCCGGATATTAGCGGTGATTACTAGGCAACCTGCGGGGATGCTACAGTTAAAAGGGCGGGCCTCTGAGTCGCTTCGTTTTCCTTGTGTAAAAAAAATTCTGTTTTGGAAGGTCAAAATGACCATGTTTTGAAATTTTGCCGGCCTCTCCTGTCCAGACGAACGGGGATAGAAACTTGTCCTTTATACTGAAGATAGAGTTCGACGAGCTGTATTCAACGCACTCTTCGGCTTTGTTGTTACTACACGCACTGCGGAGTTATGGCGGCTAGAATGTCGGCGGAAGGGTGGTTTTTTTCTCGAAAATCAGTTTGTGTTCGCGATTGCCATTTTGATGCTATCGTGTAAGAAGGTAGTCAAGGGGGAATACGGGGCCGCATCCCGTTCCTCGGTATGGCCATTATTTCCGGAAGTAGAGACTGAAATATTTTAGGTACCCAAAAATTGAGGTTAATAAAATGTGCGACGGATTTGTCGGATATTAGCGGTGATTACTAGGCAACCTGCGGGGATGCTACAGTTAAAAGGGAGGGCCTCTGATTTGCTTCGTTTTCCTTGTGTAAACAATATTCTGTTTTGGAAGTTCAAAATGTCCATTTTTTTTTAATTTTGCTGGCCTCTCCTGTCCAGACGAACGGGGATAGAGAGTTGTCCTCTATACTGAAGATAGAGTTCGACGAGCTGTATTCAACGCACTCTTCGGCTTTGCTGTTACTACACGCACTGCGGAGTTATTTCGGCTAGAATGTCGGCGGAAGGGTGGTTTAAATAAACCCTTCCCCTTTTTTTCTCGAAAATCAGTTTGTGTTCGCGATTGCCATTTTGATGTTATCGTGTAAGAAGGTAGTCAAGGGGGAATGCGGGGCCGCATCCCGTTCCTCGGTATGGCCATTATTTCCGGAAGTAGAGACTGAAATATTATAGGTACCCAAAAATTGAGGTTAGAAAAAAGTGCGACGGATTTGCCGGATATTAGCGGTGATTACTAGGCAACCTGCGGGGATGCTACAGTTAAAAGGGCGGGCCTCTGAGTCGCTTCGTTTTCCTTGTGTAAAAAAAATTCTGTTTTGGAAGGTCAAAATGACCATTTTTTGAAAATTTGCCGGCCTCTCCTGTCCAGACGAACGGGGATAGAGAGTTGTCCTTTATACTGAAGATAGAGTTCGACGAGATGTATTCAACGCACTCTTCGGCTTTGTTGTTACTACACGCACTGCGGAGTTATGGCGGCTAGAATGTCGGCGGAAGGGTGGTTTCTTTTTTCTCGAAAATCAGTTTGTGTTCGCGATTGCCATTTTGATGCTATCGTGTAAGAAGGTAGTCAAGGGGGAATACGGGGCAGCATCCCGTTCCTCGGTATGGCCATTATTTCCGGGACTAGAGATTGAAATATTTTAGGTACCCAATAATTGTGGTTAGAAAAAAGTGCGACGGATTTGCCGGATATTAGCGGTGATTACTAGGCAACCTGCGGGGATGCTACAGTTAAAAGGGTGGGCCTCTGAGTCGCTTCGTTTTCCTTGTGTAAAAAAAATTCTGTTTTGGAAGGTCAAAATGACCATGTTTTGAAATTTTGCCGGCCTCTCCTACCCAGACGAACGGGGATAGAGAGTTGTCCTTTATACTGAAGATAGAGTTCGACGAGCTGTATTCAACGCACTCTTCGGCTTTGTTGTTACTACACGCACTGCGGAGGTATGGCGGCTAGAATGTCGGCGGAAGGGTGGTTTCTTTTTTTCTCGAAAATCAGTTTGTGTTCGCGATTGCCATTTTGATGCTATCGTGTAAGAAGGTAGTCAAGGGGGAATACGGGGCCGCATCCCGTTCCTCGGTATGGCCATTATTTCCGGAAGTAGAGACTGACATATTTTAGGTACCCAAAAATTGAGGTTAGAAAAAAGTGCGACGGATTTGTCGGATATTAGCGGTGATTACTAGGCAACCTGCGGGGATGCTACAGTTAAAAGGGCGGGCCTCTGAGTTGCTTTGTTTTCCTTGTGTAAAAAAAAAAATTCTGTTTTGGAAGGTCAAAATGACCATTTTTTTAAATTTTGCCGGCCTCTCCTGTCCAGACGAACGGGGATAGAGACTTGTCCTTTATACTGAAGATAGAGTTCTACGAGCTGTATTCAACGCACTCTTCGGCTTTGTTGTTACTAGACGCACTGCGGAGTTATGGCGGCTAGAATGTCGGCGGAAGGGTGGTTTCTTTTTTTCTCGAAAATCAGTTTGTGTTCGCGATTGCCATTTTGATGCTGTCGTGTAAGAAGGTAGTCAAGGGGGAATACGTGGCCGCATCCCGTTCCTCGTTATGGCCATTATTTCCGGAAGTAGAGACTGAAATATTTTAGGCACCCAAAAATTGAGGTTAGAAAAAAGTGCGACGGATTTGCCGGATATTAGCGGTGATTACTAGGCAACCTGCGGGGATGCTACAGTTAAAAGGGCGGGCCTCTAAGTCGCTTCGTTTTCCTTGTGTAAAAAAAATTCTGTTTTGGAAGGTCAAAATGACCATTTTTTGAAATTTTGCCGGCCTCTCCTGTCCAGACGAACGGGGATAGAGAGTTGTCCTTTATACTGAAGATAGAGTTCGACAAGCTGTATTCAACGCACTCTTCGGCTTTGTTGTTACTACACGCACTACGGAGTTATGGCGGCTAGAATGTCGGCGGAAGGGTGGTTTAAACCCTTCCCCTTTTTTTCTCGAAAATCAGTTTGTGTTCGCGATTGCCATTTTGATGCTATCGTGTAAGAAGGTAGTCAAGGGGGAATACCGGGCCGCATTCCGTTCCTCGGTATGGCCATTATTTCCGGAAGTAGAGACTGAAATATTTTAGGTACCCAAAAATTGAGGTTAGAAAAAAGTGCGACGGATTTGCCGGATATTAGCGGTAATTACTAGGCAACCTGCGGGGATGCTACAGGTAAAAGGGCGGGCCTCTGAGTCGCTTCGTTTTCCTTGCGTAAAGAAAATTCTGTTCTGGAAGGTCAAAATGACCATTTTTTAAAAATTTGCCGGCCTCTCCTGTCCAGACGAACGGGGATAGAGAGTAGTCCTTTATACTGAAGATAGAGTTCGACGAGCTGTATTCAACGCACTCTTCGGCTTTGTTGTTACTACACGCACTGCGGAGTTATGGCGGCTAGAATGTCGGCGGAAGGGTGGTTTACCCTTCCCCTTTTTTTCTCGAAAATCAGTTTGTGTTCGCGATTGCCATTTTGATGCTATCGTGTAGGAAGGTATTCAAGGGGGAATACGGGGCCGCATCCCGTTCCTCGGTATGGCCATTATTTCCGGAAGTAGAGACTGAAATATTTTAGGTACCCAAAAATTGAGGTTAGAAAAAAGTGCGACGGATTTGTCGGATATTAACGGTGATTACTAGGCAACCTGCGGGGATGCTACAGTTAAAAGGGCGGGCCTCTGAGTTGCTTCGTTTTCCTTGTGTAAACAATATTCTGTTTTGGAAGATCAAAATGTCCATTTTTTGAAATTTGCTGGCCCCTCCTGTCCAGACGAACGGGGATAGAATGTTGTCCTCTATACTGAAGATAGAGTTCGACGAGCTGTATTCAACGCACTCTTCGGCTTTGTTGTTACTACACGCACTGCGGAGTTATGGCGGCTAGAATGTCGGCGGAAGGGTGGTTTAAACCCTTCCCCTTTTTTTCTCGAAAATCAGTTTGTGTTCGCGATTGCCATTTTGATGCTATCGTGTAAGAAGGTAGTCAAGGGGGAATACGGGGCCGCATCCCGTTCCTCGGTATGGCCATTATTTCCGGAAGTAGAGACTGAAATATTATAGGTACCCAAAAATTGAGGTTAGAAAAAAGTGCGACGGATTTGCCGGATATTAGCGGTGATTACTAGGCAACCTGCTGGGATGCTACAGTTAAAAGGGCGGGCCTCTGAGTCGCTTCGTTTTCCTTGTGTAAAAAAAATTCTGTTTTGGAAGGTCAAAATGACCATTTTTTTAAAATTTGCCGGCCTCTCCTGTCCAGACGAACGGGGATAGAGAGTTGTCCTTTATACTGAACATAGAGTTCGACGAGCTGTATTCAACGCACTCTTCGGCTTTGTTGTTACTACACGCACTGCGGAGTTATGGCGGCTAGAATGTCGGCGGAAGGGTGGTTTAAACCCTTCCCCTCTTTTTCTCGAAAATCAGTTTGTGTTCGCGATTGCCATTTTGATGCTATCGTGTAGGAAGGTAGTCAAGGGGGAATACGGGGCCGCATCCCGTTCCTCGGTATGGCCATTATTTCCGGAAGTAGAGACTGAAATATTATAGGTACCCAAAAATTGAGGTTAGAAAAAAGTGCGACGGATTTGCCGGATATTAGCGGTGATTACTAGGCAACCTGCGGGGATACTACAGTTAAAAGGGCGGGCCTCTGAGTCGCTTCGTTTTCCTTGTGTAAAAAAAATTCTGTTTTGGAAGATCAAAATGTCCATTTTTTTAAATTTTGCTGGCCTCTCCTGTCCAGACGAACGGGGATAGAGAGTTGTCCTCTATACTGAAGATAGAGTTCGACGAGCTGTATTCAACGCACTCTTCGGCTTTGTTGTTACTACACGCACTGCGGAGTTATGGCGGCTAGAATGTCGGCGGAAGGGTGGTTTAAACCCTTCCCCTTTTTTTCTCGAAAATCAGTTTGTGTTCGCGATTGCCATTTTGATGCTATCGTGTAAGAAGGTAGTCAAGGGGGAATACGGGGCCGCATCCCGTTCCTCGGTATGGCCATTATTTCCGGAAGTAGAGACTGAAATATTATAGGTACCCAAAAATTGAGGTTAGAAAAAAGTGCGACGGATTTGCCGGATATTAGCGGTGATTACTAGGCAACCTGCGGGGATGCTACAGTTAAAAGGGCGGGCCTCTGAGTTGCTTTGTTTTCCTTGTGTAAAAAAAAAATTCTGTTTTGGAAGGTCAAAACGACCATTTTTTTAAATTTTGCCGGCCTCTCCTGTCCAGACGAACGGGGATAGAGAGTTGTCCTTTATACTGAAGATAGAGTTCGACGAGCTGTATTCAACGCACTCTTCGGCTTTGTGGTTACTACACGCACTGCGGAGTTATGGCGGCTAGAATGTCGGCGGAAGGGTGGTTTCTTTTTTTCTCGAAAATCAGTTTGTGTTCGCGATTGCCATTTTGATGCTATCGTGTAGGAAGGTAGTCAAGGTGGAATACGGGGCCGCATCCCTTTTCCTCGGTATGGCCATTATTTCCGGAAGTAGAGACTGAAATATTTTAGGTACCCAAAAATTGAGGTTAGAAAAAAGTGCGACGGATTTGCCGGATATTAGCGGTGATTACTATGCAACCTGCGGGGATGCTACAGTTAAAAGGGCGGGCCTCTGAGTCGCTTCGTTTTCCTTGTGTAAAAAAAATTCTGTTTTGGAAGGTCAAAATGACCATGTTATGAAATTTTGCCGGCCTCTCCTGTCCAGACGAACGGGGATAGAGAGTTGTCCTTTATACTGAAGATAGAGTTCGACAAGCTGTATTCAACGCACTCTTCGGCTTTGTTGTTACTACACGCACTACGGAGTTATGGCGGCTAGAATGTCGGCGGAAGGGTGGTTTAAACCCTTCCCCTTTTTTTCTCGAAAATCAGTTTGTGTTCGCGATTGCCATTTTGATGCTATCGTGTAAGAAGGTAGTCAAGGGGGAATACCGGGCCGCATTCCGTTCCTCGGTATGGCCATTATTTCCGGAAGTAGAGACTGAAATATTTTAGGTACCCAAAAATTGAGGTTAGAAAAAAGTGCGACGGATTTGCCGGATATTAGCGGTAATTACTAGGCAACCTGCGGGGATGCTACAGGTAAAAGGGCGGGCCTCTGAGTCGCTTCGTTTTCCTTGCGTAAAGAAAATTCTGTTCTGGAAGGTCAAAATGACCATTTTTTAAAAATTTGCCGGCCTCTCCTGTCCAGACGAACGGGGATAGAGAGTAGTCCTTTATACTGAAGATAGAGTTCGACGAGCTGTATTCAACGCACTCTTCGGCTTTGTTGTTACTACACGCACTGCGGAGTTATGGCGGCTAGAATGTCGGCGGAAGGGTGGTTTACCCTTCCCCTTTTTTTCTCGAAAATCAGTTTGTGTTCGCGATTGCCATTTTGATGCTATCGTGTAGGAAGGTATTCAAGGGGGAATACGGGGCCGCATCCCGTTCCTCGGTATGGCCATTATTTCCGGAAGTAGAGACTGAAATATTTTAGGTACCCAAAAATTGAGGTTAGAAAAAAGTGCGACGGATTTGTCGGATATTAACGGTGATTACTAGGCAACCTGCGGGGATGCTACAGTTAAAAGGGCGGGCCTCTGAGTTGCTTCGTTTTCCTTGTGTAAACAATATTCTGTTTTGGAAGATCAAAATGTCCATTTTTTGAAATTTGCTGGCCCCTCCTGTCCAGACGAACGGGGATAGAATGTTGTCCTCTATACTGAAGATAGAGTTCGACGAGCTGTATTCAACGCACTCTTCGGCTTTGTTGTTACTACACGCACTGCGGAGTTATGGCGGCTAGAATGTCGGCGGAAGGGTGGTTTAAACCCTTCCCCTTTTTTTCTCGAAAATCAGTTTGTGTTCGCGATTGCCATTTTGATGCTATCGTGTAAGAAGGTAGTCAAGGGGGAATACGGGGCCGCATCCCGTTCCTCGGTATGGCCATTATTTCCGGAAGTAGAGACTGAAATATTATAGGTACCCAAAAATTGAGGTTAGAAAAAAGTGCGACGGATTTGCCGGATATTAGCGGTGATTACTAGGCAACCTGCTGGGATGCTACAGTTAAAAGGGCGGGCCTCTGAGTCGCTTCGTTTTCCTTGTGTAAAAAAAATTCTGTTTTGGAAGGTCAAAATGACCATTTTTTTAAAATTTGCCGGCCTCTCCTGTCCAGACGAACGGGGATAGAGAGTTGTCCTTTATACTGAACATAGAGTTCGACGAGCTGTATTCAACGCACTCTTCGGCTTTGTTGTTACTACACGCACTGCGGAGTTATGGCGGCTAGAATGTCGGCGGAAGGGTGGTTTAAACCCTTCCCCTCTTTTTCTCGAAAATCAGTTTGTGTTCGCGATTGCCATTTTGATGCTATCGTGTAGGAAGGTAGTCAAGGGGGAATACGGGGCCGCATCCCGTTCCTCGGTATGGCCATTATTTCCGGAAGTAGAGACTGAAATATTATAGGTACCCAAAAATTGAGGTTAGAAAAAAGTGCGACGGATTTGCCGGATATTAGCGGTGATTACTAGGCAACCTGCGGGGATACTACAGTTAAAAGGGCGGGCCTCTGAGTCGCTTCGTTTTCCTTGTGTAAAAAAAATTCTGTTTTGGAAGATCAAAATGTCCATTTTTTTAAATTTTGCTGGCCTCTCCTGTCCAGACGAACGGGGATAGAGAGTTGTCCTCTATACTGAAGATAGAGTTCGACGAGCTGTATTCAACGCACTCTTCGGCTTTGTTGTTACTACACGCACTGCGGAGTTATGGCGGCTAGAATGTCGGCGGAAGGGTGGTTTAAACCCTTCCCCTTTTTTTCTCGAAAATCAGTTTGTGTTCGCGATTGCCATTTTGATGCTATCGTGTAAGAAGGTAGTCAAGGGGGAATACGGGGCCGCATCCCGTTCCTCGGTATGGCCATTATTTCCGGAAGTAGAGACTGAAATATTATAGGTACCCAAAAATTGAGGTTAGAAAAAAGTGCGACGGATTTGCCGGATATTAGCGGTGATTACTAGGCAACCTGCGGGGATGCTACAGTTAAAAGGGCGGGCCTCTGAGTTGCTTTGTTTTCCTTGTGTAAAAAAAAAATTCTGTTTTGGAAGGTCAAAACGACCATTTTTTTAAATTTTGCCGGCCTCTCCTGTCCAGACGAACGGGGATAGAGAGTTGTCCTTTATACTGAAGATAGAGTTCGACGAGCTGTATTCAACGCACTCTTCGGCTTTGTGGTTACTACACGCACTGCGGAGTTATGGCGGCTAGAATGTCGGCGGAAGGGTGGTTTCTTTTTTTCTCGAAAATCAGTTTGTGTTCGCGATTGCCATTTTGATGCTATCGTGTAGGAAGGTAGTCAAGGTGGAATACGGGGCCGCATCCCTTTTCCTCGGTATGGCCATTATTTCCGGAAGTAGAGACTGAAATATTTTAGGTACCCAAAAATTGAGGTTAGAAAAAAGTGCGACGGATTTGCCGGATATTAGCGGTGATTACTATGCAACCTGCGGGGATGCTACAGTTAAAAGGGCGGGCCTCTGAGTCGCTTCGTTTTCCTTGTGTAAAAAAAATTCTGTTTTGGAAGGTCAAAATGACCATGTTATGAAATTTTGCCGGCCTCTCCTGTCCAGACGAACGGGGATAGAGAGTTGTCCTTTATACTGAAGATAGAGTTCGACGAGCTGTATTCAACGCACTCTTCGGCTTTGTTGTTACAACACGCACTGCGGAGTTATGGCGGCTAGAATGTCGGCGGAAGGGTGGTTTAAAGCCTTCCCCTTTTTTTCTCGAAAATCAGTTTGTGTTCGCGATTGCCATTTTGATGCTATCGTGTAGGAAGGTAGTCAAGGGGGAATACGGGGCCGCTTCCCGTTCCTCGGTATGGCCATTATTTCCGGAAGTAGAGACTGAAATATTTTAGGTACCCAAAAATTGAGGTTAGAAAAAAGTGCGACGGATTTGTCGGATATTAGCGGTGATTACTAGGCAACCTGCGGGGATGCTACAGTTAAAAGGGCGGGCCTCTGAGTTGCTTCGTTTTCCTTGTGTAAACAATATTCTGTTTTGGAAGATCAAAATGTCCATTTTTTGAAATTTTGCTGGCCTCTCCTGTCCAGACGAATGGGGATAGAGAGTTGTCCTCTATACTGAAGATAGAGTTCGACGAGCTGTATTCAACGCACTCTTCGGCTTTGTTGTTACTACACGCACTGCGGAGTTATGGCGGCTAGAATGTCGGCGGAAGGGTGGTTTAAACCCTTCCCCTTTTTTTCTCGAAAATCAGTTTGTGTTCGCGATTGCCATTTTGATGCTATCGTGTAAGAAGGTAGTCAAGGGGGAATACGGGGCCGCATCCCGTTCCTCGGTATGGCCATTATTTCCGGAAGTAGAGACTGAAATATTATAGGTACCCAAAAATTGAGGTTAGAAAAAAGTGCGACGGATTTGCCGGATATTAGCGGTGATTACTAGGCAACCTGCGGGAATGCTACAGTTAAAAGGGCGGGCCTCTGAGTCGCTTCGTTTTCCTTGTGTAAAAAAAAAATTCTGTTTTGGAAGGTCAGAATGACCATTTTTTGAAATTTTGCCGGCCTCTCCTGTCCAGACGAACGGGGATAGAGAGTTGTCCTTTATCTGAAGATAGAGTTCGACGAGCTGTATTCAACGCACTCTTCGGCTTTGTTGTTACTACACGCACTGCGGAGTTATGGCGGCTAGAATGTCGGCGGAAAATCAGTTTGTGTTCGCGATTGCCATTTTGATGCTATCGTGTAGGAAGGTAGTCAAGGGGGAATACGGGGCCGCATCCCGTTCCTCGGTATGGCCATTATTTCCGGAAGTAGAGACTGAAATATTTTAGGTACCCAAAAATTGAGGTTAGAAAAAAGTGCGACGGATTTGCCGGATATTAGCGGTGATTACTAGGCAACCTGCGGGGATGCTACAGTTAAAAGGGCGGGCCTCTGAGTCGCTTCGTTTTCCTTGTGTAAACAATATTCTGTTTTGGAAGATCAAAATGTCCATTTTTTGAAATTTTGCTGGCCTCTCCTGTCCAGACGAACGGGGATAGAGAGTTGTCCTCTATACTGAAGATAGAGTTCGACGAGCTGTATTCAACGCACTCTTCGGCTTTGTTGTTACTACACGCACTGCGGAGTTATGGCGGCTAGAATGTCGGCGGAAGGTGGTTTAAACCCTTCCCCTTTTTTTCTCGAAAATCAGTTTGTGTTCGCGATTGCCATTTTGATGCTATCGTGTAGGAAGGTAGTCAAGGGGGAATACGGGGCCGCTTCCCGTTCCTCGGTATGGCCATTATTTCCGGAAGTAGAGACTGAAATATTTTAGGTACCCAAAAATTGAGGTTAGAAAAAAGTGCGACGGATTTGTCGGATATTAGCGGTGATTACTAGGCAACCTGCGGGGATGCTACAGTTAAAAGGGCGGGCCTCTGAGTTGCTTCGTTTTCCTTGTGTAAACAATATTCTGTATTGGAAGATCAAAATGTCCATTTTTTGAAATTTTGCTGGCCTCTCCTGTCCAGACGAACGGGGATAGAGAGTTGTCCTCTATACGGAAGATAGAGTTCGACGAGCTGTATTCAACGCACTCTTCGGCTTTGTTGGTACTAGACGCACTGCGGAGTTATGGCGGCTAGAATGTCGGCGGAAGGGTGGTTTCTTTTTTTCTCGAAAATCAGTTTGTGTTCGCGATTGCCATTTTGATGCTATCGTGTAGGAAGGTAGTCAAGGGGGAATACGGGGCCGCATCCCGTTCCTCGGTATGGCCATTATTTCCGGAAGTAGAGACTGAAATATTATAGGTACCCAAAAATTGAGGTTAGAAAAAAGTGCGACGGATTTGCCGGATATTAGCGGTGATTACTAGGCAACCTGCGGGGATACTACAGTTAAAAGGGCGGGCCTCTGAGTCGCTTCGTTTTCCTTGTGTAAAAAAAATTCTGTTTTGGAAGGTCAAAATGACCATGTTTTGAAATTTTGCCGGCCTCTCCTGTCCAGACGAACTGGGATAGAGAGTTGTCCTTTATACTGAAGATAGAGTTCGACGAGCTGTATTCAACGCACTCTTCGGCTTTGTTGTTACTACACGCACTGCGGTGTTATGGCGGCTAGAATGTCGGCGGAAGGGTGGTTTAAACCCTTCCCCTTTTTTTCTCGAAAATCAGTTTGTGTTCGCGTTTGCCATTTTGATGCTATCGTGTAGGAAGGTAGTCAAGGGGGAATACGGGGCCGCATCCCGTTCCTCGGTATGGCCATTATTTCCGGAAGTAGAGACTGAAATATTTTAGGTACCCAAAAATTGAGGTTAGAATAAAGTGCGACGGATTTGTCGGATATTAGCGGTGATTACTAGGCAACCTGCGGGGATGCTACAGTTAAAAGGGCGGGCCTCTGAGTTGCTTCGTTTTCCTTGTGTAAACAATATTCTGTTTTGGAAGATCAAAATGTCCATTTTTTTAAATTTTGCTGGCCTCTCCTGTCCAGACGAATGGGGATAGAGAGTTGTCCTCTATACTGAAGATAGAGTTCGACGAGCTGTATTCAACGCACTCTTCGGCTTTGTTGTTACTACACGCACTGCGGAGTTATGGCGGCTAGAATGTCGGCGGAAGGGTGGTTTAAACCCTTCCCCTTTTTTTCTCGAAAATCAGTTTGTGTTCGCGATTGCCATTTTGATGCTATCGTGTAAGAAGGTAGTCAAGGGGGAATACGGGGCCGCATCCCGTTCCTCGGTATGGCCATTATTTCCGGAAGTAGAGACTGAAATATTATAGGTACCCAAAAATTGAGGTTAGAAAAAAGTGCGACGGATTTGCCGGATATTAGCGGTGATTACTAGGCAACCTGCGGGAATGCTACAGTTAAAAGGGCGGGCCTCTGAGTCGCTTCGTTTTCCTTGTGTAAAAAAAAAATTCTGTTTTGGAAGGTCAGAATGACCATTTTTTGAAATTTTGCCGGCCTCTCCTGTCCAGACGAACGGGGATAGAGAGTTGTCCTTTATCTGAAGATAGAGTTCGACGAGCTGTATTCAACGCACTCTTCGGCTTTGTTGTTACTACACGCACTGCGGAGTTATGGCGGCTAGAATGTCGGCGGAAAATCAGTTTGTGTTCGCGATTGCCATTTTGATGCTATCGTGTAGGAAGGTAGTCAAGGGGGAATACGGGGCCGCATCCCGTTCCTCGGTATGGCCATTATTTCCGGAAGTAGAGACTGAAATATTTTAGGTACCCAAAAATTGAGGTTAGAAAAAAGTGCGACGGATTTGCCGGATATTAGCGGTGATTACTAGGCAACCTGCGGGGATGCTACAGTTAAAAGGGCGGGCCTCTGAGTCGCTTCGTTTTCCTTGTGTAAACAATATTCTGTTTTGGAAGATCAAAATGTCCATTTTTTGAAATTTTGCTGGCCTCTCCTGTCCAGACGAACGGGGATAGAGAGTTGTCCTCTATACTGAAGATAGAGTTCGACGAGCTGTATTCAACGCACTCTTCGGCTTTGTTGTTACTACACGCACTGCGGAGTTATGGCGGCTAGAATGTCGGCGGAAGGTGGTTTAAACCCTTCCCCTTTTTTTCTCGAAAATCAGTTTGTGTTCGCGATTGCCATTTTGATGCTATCGTGTAGGAAGGTAGTCAAGGGGGAATACGGGGCCGCTTCCCGTTCCTCGGTATGGCCATTATTTCCGGAAGTAGAGACTGAAATATTTTAGGTACCCAAAAATTGAGGTTAGAAAAAAGTGCGACGGATTTGTCGGATATTAGCGGTGATTACTAGGCAACCTGCGGGGATGCTACAGTTAAAAGGGCGGGCCTCTGAGTTGCTTCGTTTTCCTTGTGTAAACAATATTCTGTATTGGAAGATCAAAATGTCCATTTTTTGAAATTTTGCTGGCCTCTCCTGTCCAGACGAACGGGGATAGAGAGTTGTCCTCTATACGGAAGATAGAGTTCGACGAGCTGTATTCAACGCACTCTTCGGCTTTGTTGGTACTAGACGCACTGCGGAGTTATGGCGGCTAGAATGTCGGCGGAAGGGTGGTTTCTTTTTTTCTCGAAAATCAGTTTGTGTTCGCGATTGCCATTTTGATGCTATCGTGTAGGAAGGTAGTCAAGGGGGAATACGGGGCCGCATCCCGTTCCTCGGTATGGCCATTATTTCCGGAAGTAGAGACTGAAATATTATAGGTACCCAAAAATTGAGGTTAGAAAAAAGTGCGACGGATTTGCCGGATATTAGCGGTGATTACTAGGCAACCTGCGGGGATACTACAGTTAAAAGGGCGGGCCTCTGAGTCGCTTCGTTTTCCTTGTGTAAAAAAAATTCTGTTTTGGAAGGTCAAAATGACCATGTTTTGAAATTTTGCCGGCCTCTCCTGTCCAGACGAACTGGGATAGAGAGTTGTCCTTTATACTGAAGATAGAGTTCGACGAGCTGTATTCAACGCACTCTTCGGCTTTGTTGTTACTACACGCACTGCGGTGTTATGGCGGCTAGAATGTCGGCGGAAGGGTGGTTTAAACCCTTCCCCTTTTTTTCTCGAAAATCAGTTTGTGTTCGCGTTTGCCATTTTGATGCTATCGTGTAGGAAGGTAGTCAAGGGGGAATACGGGGCCGCATCCCGTTCCTCGGTATGGCCATTATTTCCGGAAGTAGAGACTGAAATATTTTAGGTACCCAAAAATTGAGGTTAGAATAAAGTGCGACGGATTTGTCGGATATTAGCGGTGATTACTAGGCAACCTGCGGGGATGCTACAGTTAAAAGGGCGGGCCTCTGAGTTGCTTCGTTTTCCTTGTGTAAACAATATTCTGTTTTGGAAGATCAAAATGTCCATTTTTTTAAATTTTGCTGGCCTCTCCTGTCCAGACGAATGGGGATAGAGAGTTGTCCTCTATACTGAAGATAGAGTTCGACGAGCTGTATTCAACGCACTCTTCGGCTTTGTTGTTACTACACGCACTGCGGAGTTATGGCGGCTAGAATGTCGGCGGAAGGGTGGTTTAAGCCCTTCCCCTTTTTTTCTCGAAAATCAGTTTGTGTTCGCGATTGCCATTTTGATGCTATCGTGTAAGAAGGTAGTCAAGGGGGAATACGGGGCCGCATCCCGTTCCTCGGTATGGCCATTATTTCCGGAAGTAGAGACTGAAATATTATAGGTACCCAAAAATTGAGGTTAGAAAAAAGTGCGACGGATTTGCCGGATATTAGCGGTGATTACTAGGCAACCTGCGGGAATGCTACAGTTAAAAGGGCGGGCCTCTGAGTCGCTTCGTTTTCCTTGTGTAAAAAAAAAATTCTGTTTTGGAAGGTCAGAATGACCATTTTTTGAATTTTGCCGGCCTCTCCTGTCCAGACGAACGGGGATAGAGAGTTGTCCTTTATCTGAAGATAGAGTTCGACGAGCTGTATTCAACGCACTCTTCGGCTTTGTTGTTACTACACGCACTGCGGAGTTATGGCGGCTAGAATGTCGGCGGAAAATCAGTTTGTGTTCGCGATTGCCATTTTGATGCTATCGTGTAGGAAGGTAGTCAAGGGGGAATACGGGGCCGCATCCCGTTCCTCGGTATGGCCATTATTTCCGGAAGTAGAGACTGAAATATTTTAGGTACCCAAAAATTGAGGTTAGAAAAAAGTGCGACGGATTTGCCGGATATTAGCGGTGATTACTAGGCAACCTGCGGGGATGCTACAGTTAAAAGGGCGGGCCTCTGAGTCGCTTCGTTTTCCTTGTGTAAACAATATTCTGTTTTGGAAGATCAAAATGTCCATTTTTTGAAATTTTGCTGGCCTCTCCTGTCCAGACGAACGGGGATAGAGAGTTGTCCTCTATACTGAAGATAGAGTTCGACGAGCTGTATTCAACGCACTCTTCGGCTTTGTTGTTACTACACGCACTGCGGAGTTATGGCGGCTAGAATGTCGGCGGAAGGGTGGTTTATACCCTTCCCCTTTTTTTCTCGAAAATCAGTTTGTGTTCGCGATTGCCATTTTGATGCTATCGTGTAGGAAGGTAGTCAAGGGGGAATACGGGGCCGCTTCCCGTTCCTCGGTATGGCCATTATTTCCGGAAGTAGAGACTGAAATATTTTAGGTACCCAAAAATTGAGGTTAGAAAAAAGTGCGACGGATTTGTCGGATATTAGCGGTGATTACTAGGCAACCTGCGGGGATGCTACAGTTAAAAGGGCGGGCCTCTGAGTTGCTTCGTTTTCCTTGTGTAAACAATATTCTGTTTTGGAAGATCAAAATGTCCATTTTTTTGAAATTTGCTGGCCCCTCCTGTCCAGACGAACGGGGATAGAAAGTTGTCCTCTATACTGAAGATAGAGTTCGACGAGCTGTATTCAACGCACTCTTCGGCTTTGTTGTTACTACACGCACTGCGGAGTTATGGCGGCTAGAATGTCGGCGGAAGGGTGGTTTAAACCCTTCCCCTTTTTTTCTCGAAAATCAGTTTGTGTTCGCGATTGCCATTTTGATGCTATCGTGTAAGAAGGTAGTCAAGGGGGAATACGGGGCCGCATCCCGTTCCTCGGTATGGCCATTATTTCCGGAAGTAGAGACTGAAATATTATAGGTACCCAAAAATTGAGGTTAGAAAAAAGTGCGACGGATTTGCCGGATATTAGCGGTGATTACTAGGCAACCTGCTGGGATGCTACAGTTAAAAGGGCGGGCCTCTGAGTCGCTTCGTTTTCCTTGTGTAAAAAAAATTCTGTTTTGGAAGGTCAAAATGACCATTTTTTTAAAATTTGCCGGCCTCTCCTGTCCAGACGAACGGGGATAGAGAGTTGTCCTTTATACTGAACATAGAGTTCGACGAGCTGTATTCAACGCACTCTTCGGCTTTGTTGTTACTACACGCACTGCGGAGTTATGGCGGCTAGAATGTCGGCGGAAGGGTGGTTTAAACCCTTCCCCTCTTTTTCTCGAAAATCAGTTTGTGTTCGCGATTGCCATTTTGATGCTATCGTGTAGGAAGGTAGTCAAGGGGGAATACGGGGCCGCATCCCGTTCCTCGGTATGGCCATTATTTCCGGAAGTAGAGACTGAAATATTATAGGTACCCAAAAATTGAGGTTAGAAAAAAGTGCGACGGATTTGCCGGATATTAGCGGTGATTACTAGGCAACCTGCGGGGATACTACAGTTAAAAGGGCGGGCCTCTGAGTCGCTTCGTTTTCCTTGTGTAAAAAAAATTCTGTTTTGGAAGGTCAAAATGACCATGTTTTGAAATTTTGCCGGCCTCTCCTGTCCAGACGAACTGGGATAGAGAGTTGTCCTTTATACTGAAGATAGAGTTCGACGAGCTGTATTCAACGCACTCTTCGGCTTTGTTGTTACTACACGCACTGCGGAGTTATGGCGGCTAGAATGTCGGCGGAAGGGTGGTTTAAACCCTTCCCCTTTTTTTCTCGAAAATCAGTTTGTGTTCGCGATTGCCATTTTGATGCTATAGTGTAGGAAGGTAGTCAAGGGGGAATACGGGGCCGCATCCCGTTCCTCGGTATGGCCATTATTTCCGGAAGTAGAGACTGAAATATTTTAGGTACCCAAAAATTGAGGTTAGAATAAAGTGCGACGGATTTGTCGGATATTAGCGGTGGTTACTAGGCAACCTGCGGGGATGCTACAGTTAAAAGGGCGGGCCTCTGAGTTGCTTCGTTTTCCTTGTGTAAACAATATTCTGTTTTGGAAGATCAAAATGTCCATTTTTTTAAATTTTGCTGGCCTCTCCTGTCCAGACGAACGGGGATAGAGAGTTGTCCTCTATACTGAAGATAGAGTTCGACGAGCTGTATTCAACGCACTCTTCGGCTTTGTTGTTACTACACGCACTGCGGAGTTATGGCGGCTAGAATGTCGGCGGAAGGGTGGTTTAAACCCTTCCCCTTTTTTTCTCGAAAATCAGTTTGTGTTCGCGATTGCCATTTTGATGCTATCGTGTAAGAAGGTAGTCAAGGAAGAATACGGGGCCGCATCCCGTTCCTCGGTATGGCCATTATTTCCGGAAGTAGAGACTGAAATATTATAGGTACCCAAAAATTGAGGTTAGAAAAAAGTGCGACGGATTTGCCGGATATTAGCGGTGATTACTAGGCAACCTGCGGGGATGCTACAGTTAAAAGGGCGGGCCTCTGAGTTGCTTTGTTTTCCTTGTGTAAAAAAAAAATTCTGTTTTGGAAGGTCAAAACGACCATTTTTTTAAATTTTGCCGGCCTCTCCTGTCCAGACGAACGGGGATAGAGAGTTGTCCTTTATACTGAAGATAGAGTTCGACGAGCTGTATTCAACGCACTCTTCGGCTTTGTTGTTACTACACGCACTGCGGAGTTATGGCGGCTAGAATGTCGGCGGAAGGGTGGTTTCTTCTTTTCTCGAAAATCAGTTTGTGTTCGCGATTGCCATTTTGATGCTATCGTGTAGGAAGGTAGTCAAGGTGGAATACGGGGCCGCATCCCTTTTCCTCGGTATGGCCATTATTTCCGGAAGTAGAGACTGAAATATTTTAGGTACCCAAAAATTGAGGTTAGAAAAAAGTGCGACGGATTTGCCGGATATTAGCGGTGATTACTAGGCAACCTGCGGGGATGCTACAGTTAAAAGGGCGGGCCTCTTAGTCGCTTCGTTTTCCTTGTGTAAACAATATTCTGTTTTGGAAGTTCAAAATGTCCATTTTTTGAAATTTTGCTGGCCTCTCCTGTCCAGACGAACGGGGATAGAGAGTTGTCCTCTATACTGAAGATAGAGTTCGACGAGCTGTATTCAACGCACTCTTCGGCTTTGTTGTTACTACACGCACTGCGGAGTTATGGCGGCTAGAATGTCGGCGGAAGGGTGGTTTAAACCCTTCCCCTTTTTTTCTCGAAAATCAGTTTGTGTTCGCGAATGCCATTTTGATGCTATCGTGTAAGAAGCTAGTCAAGGGGGAATACGGGGCCGCATCCCGTTCCTCGGTATGGCCATTATTTCCGGAAGTAGAGGCTGAAATATTTTAGGTACCCAAAAATTGAGGTTAGAAAAAAGTGCGACGGATTTGCCGGATATTAGTGGTGATTACTAGGCAACCTGCGGGGATGCTACAGTTAAAAGGGCGTGCCTCTGAGTCGCTTCGTTTTCCTTGTGTAAACAATATTCTGTTTTGGAAGATCAAAATGTCCATTTTTTGAAATTTTGCTGGCCTCTCCTGTCCAGACGAACGGGGATAGAGAGTTGTCCTCTATACTGAAGATAGAGTTCGACGAGCTGTATTCAACGCACTCTTCGGCTTTGTTGTTACTACACGCACTGCGGATATGGCGGCTAGAATGTCGGCGGAAGGGTGGTTTAAACCCTTCCCCTTTTTTTTCTCGAAAATCAGTTTGTGTTCGCGTTTGCCATTTTGATGCTATCGTGTAAGAAGGTAGTCAAGGGGGAATACGGGGCCGCATCCCGTTCCTCGGTATGGCCATTATTTCCGGAAGTAGAGACTGAAATATTATAGGTACCCAAAAATTGAGGTTAGAAAAAAGTGCGACGGATTTGCCGGATATTAGCGGTGATTACTATGCAACCTGCGGGGATGCTACAGTTAAAAGGGCGGGCCTCTGAGTCGCTTCGTTTTCCTTGTGTAAAAAAAATTCTGTTTTGGAAGGTCAAAATGACCATGTTTTGAAATTTTGCCGGCCTCTCCTGTCCAGACGAACGGGGATAGAGAGTTGTCCTTTATACTGAAGATAGAGTTCGACGAGCTGTATTCAACGCACTCTTCGGCTTTGTTGTTACAACACGCACTGCGGAGTTATGGCGGCTAGAATGTCGGCGGAAGGGTGGTTTAAACCCTTCCCCTTTTTTTCTCGAAAATCAGTTTGTGTTCGCGATTGCCATTTTGATGCTATCGTGTAGGAAGGTAGTCAAGGGGGAATACGGGGCCGCTTCCCGTTCCTCGGTATGGCCATTATTTCCGGAAGTAGAGACTGAAATATTTTAGGTACCCAAAAATTGAGGTTAGAAAAAAGTGCGACGGATTTGTCGGATATTAGCGGTGATTACTAGGCAACCTGCGGGGATGCTACAGTTAAAAGGGCGGGCCTCTGAGTTGCTTCGTTTTCCTTGTGTAAACAATATTCTGTTTTGGAAGATCAAAATGTCCATTTTTTGAAATTTTGCTGGCCTCTCCTGTCCAGACGAACGGGGATAGAGAGTTGTCCTCTATACTGAAGATAGAGTTCGACGAGCTGTATTCAACGCACTCTTCGGCTTTGTTGTTACTACACGCACTGCGGAGTTATGGCGGCTAGAATGTCGGCGGAAGGTGGTTTAAACCCTTCCCACTTTTTTTCTCGAAAATCAGTTTGTGTTCGCGATTGCCATTTTGATGCTATCGTGTAGGAAGGTAGTCAAGGGGGAATACGGGGCCGCTTCCCGTTCCTCGGTATGGCCATTATTTCCGGAAGTAGAGACTGAAATATTTTAGGTACCCAAAAATTGAGGTTAGAAAAAAGTGCGACGGATTTGTCGGATATTAGCGGTGATTACTAGGCAACCTGCGGGGATGCTACAGTTAAAAGGGCGGGCCTCTGAGTTGCTTCGTTTTCCTTGTGTAAACAATATTCTGTATTGGAAGATCAAAATGTCCATTTTTTGAAATTTTGCTGGCCTCTCCTGTCCAGACGAACGGGGATAGAGAGTTGTCCTCTATACGGAAGATAGAGTTCGACGAGCTGTATTCAACGCACTCTTCGGCTTTGTTGGTACTAGACGCACTGCGGAGTTATGGCGGCTAGAATGTCGGCGGAAGGGTGGTTTCTTTTTTTCTCGAAAATCAGTTTGTGTTCGCGATTGCCATTTTGATGCTATCGTGTAGGAAGGTAGTCAAGGGGGAATACGGGGCCGCATCCCGTTCCTCGGTATGGCCATTATTTCCGGAAGTAGAGACTGAAATATTATAGGTACCCAAAAATTGAGGTTAGAAAAAAGTGCGACGGATTTGCCGGATATTAGCGGTGATTACTAGGCAACCTGCGGGGATACTACAGTTAAAAGGGCGGGCCTCTGAGTCGCTTCGTTTTCCTTGTGTAAAAAAAATTCTGTTTTGGAAGGTCAAAATGACCATGTTTTGAAATTTTGCCGGCCTCTCCTGTCCAGACGAACTGGGATAGAGAGTTGTCCTTTATACTGAAGATAGAGTTCGACGAGCTGTATTCAACGCACTCTTCGGCTTTGTTGTTACTACACGCACTGCGGTGTTATGGCGGCTAGAATGTCGGCGGAAGGGTGGTTTAAACCCTTCCCCTTTTTTTCTCGAAAATCAGTTTGTGTTCGCGTTTGCCATTTTGATGCTATCGTGTAGGAAGGTAGTCAAGGGGGAATACGGGGCCGCATCCCGTTCCTCGGTATGGCCATTATTTCCGGAAGTAGAGACTGAAATATTTTAGGTACCCAAAAATTGAGGTTAGAATAAAGTGCGACGGATTTGTCGGATATTAGCGGTGATTACTAGGCAACCTGCGGGGATGCTACAGTTAAAAGGGCGGGCCTCTGAGTTGCTTCGTTTTCCTTGTGTAAACAATATTCTGTTTTGGAAGATCAAAATGTCCATTTTTTTAAATTTTGCTGGCCTCTCCTGTCCAGACGAATGGGGATAGAGAGTTGTCCTCTATACTGAAGATAGAGTTCGACGAGCTGTATTCAACGCACTCTTCGGCTTTGTTGTTACTACACGCACTGCGGAGTTATGGCGGCTAGAATGTCGGCGGAAGGGTGGTTTAAGCCCTTCCCCTTTTTTTCTCGAAAATCAGTTTGTGTTCGCGATTGCCATTTTGATGCTATCGTGTAAGAAGGTAGTCAAGGGGGAATACGGGGCCGCATCCCGTTCCTCGGTATGGCCATTATTTCCGGAAGTAGAGACTGAAATATTATAGGTACCCAAAAATTGAGGTTAGAAAAAAGTGCGACGGATTTGCCGGATATTAGCGGTGATTACTAGGCAACCTGCGGGAATGCTACAGTTAAAAGGGCGGGCCTCTGAGTCGCTTCGTTTTCCTTGTGTAAAAAAAAAAATCTGTTTTGGAAGGTCAGAATGACCATTTTTTGAATTTTGCCGGCCTCTCCTGTCCAGACGAACGGGGATAGAGAGTTGTCCTTTATCTGAAGATAGAGTTCGACGAGCTGTATTCAACGCACTCTTCGGCTTTGTTGTTACTACACGCACTGCGGAGTTATGGCGGCTAGAATGTCGGCGGAAAATCAGTTTGTGTTCGCGATTGCCATTTTGATGCTATCGTGTAGGAAGGTAGTCAAGGGGGAATACGGGGCCGCATCCCGTTCCTCGGTATGGCCATTATTTCCGGAAGTAGAGACTGAAATATTTTAGGTACCCAAAAATTGAGGTTAGAAAAAAGTGCGACGGATTTGCCGGATATTAGCGGTGATTACTAGGCAACCTGCGGGGATGCTACAGTTAAAAGGGCGGGCCTCTGAGTCGCTTCGTTTTCCTTGTGTAAACAATATTCTGTTTTGGAAGATCAAAATGTCCATTTTTTGAAATTTTGCTGGCCTCTCCTGTCCAGACGAACGGGGATAGAGAGTTGTCCTGTATACTGAAGATAGAGTTCGACGAGCTGTATTCAACGCACTCTTCGGCTTTGTTGTTACTACACGCACTGCGGAGTTATGGCGGCTAGAATGTCGGCGGAAGGGTGGTTTATACCCTTCCCCTTTTTTTCTCGAAAATCAGTTTGTGTTCGCGATTGCCATTTTGATGCTATCGTGTAGGTAGGTAGTCAAGGGGGAATACGGGGCCGCTTCCCGTTCCTCGGTATGGCCATTATTTCCGGAAGTAGAGACTGAAATATTTTAGGTACCCAAAAATTGAGGTTAGAAAAAAGTGCGACGGATTTGTCGGATATTAGCGGTGATTACTAGGCAACCTGCGGGGATGCTACAGTTAAAAGGGCGGGCCTCTGAGTTGCTTTGTTTTCCTTGTGTAAAAAAAAAATTCTGTTTTGGAAGGTCAAAACGACCATTTTTTTAAATTTTGCCGGCCTCTCCTGTCCAGACGAACGGGGATAGAGAGTTGTCCTTTATACTGAAGATAGAGTTCGACGAGCTGTACTCAACGCACTCTTCGGCTTTGTTGTTACTACACGCACTGCGGAGTTATGGCGGCTAGAATGTCGGCGGAAGGGTGGTTTCTTTTTTTCTCGAAAATCAGTTTGTGTTCGCGATTGCCATTTTGATGCTATCGTGTAGGAAGGTAGTCAAGGGGGAATACGGGGCCGCTTCCCGTTCCTCGGTATGGCCATTATTTCCGGAAGTAGAGACTGAAATATTTTAGGTACCCAAAAATTGAGGTTAGAAAAAAGTGCGACGGATTTGTCGGATATTAGCGGTGATTACTAGGCAACCTGCGGGGATGCTACAGTTAAAAGGGCGGGCCTCTGAGTTGCTTCGTTTTCCTTGTGTAAACAATATTCTGTTTTGGAAGATCAAAATGTCCATTTTTTGAAATTTTGCTGGCCTCTCCTGTCCAGACGAACGGGGATAGAGAGTTGTCCTCTATACTGAAGATAGAGTTCGACGAGCTGTATTCAACGCACTCTTCGGCTTTGTTGTTACTACACGCACTGCGGAGTTATGGCGGCTAGAATGTCGGCGGAAGGTGGTTTAAACCCTTCCCACTTTTTTTCTCGAAAATCAGTTTGTGTTCGCGATTGCCATTTTGATGCTATCGTGTAGGAAGGTAGTCAAGGGGGAATACGGGGCCGCTTCCCGTTCCTCGGTATGGCCATTATTTCCGGAAGTAGAGACTGAAATATTTTAGGTACCCAAAAATTGAGGTTAGAAAAAAGTGCGACGGATTTGTCGGATATTAGCGGTGATTACTAGGCAACCTGCGGGGATGCTACAGTTAAAAGGGCGGGCCTCTGAGTTGCTTCGTTTTCCTTGTGTAAACAATATTCTGTATTGGAAGATCAAAATGTCCATTTTTTGAAATTTTGCTGGCCTCTCCTGTCCAGACGAACGGGGATAGAGAGTTGTCCTCTATACGGAAGATAGAGTTCGACGAGCTGTATTCAACGCACTCTTCGGCTTTGTTGGTACTAGACGCACTGCGGAGTTATGGCGGCTAGAATGTCGGCGGAAGGGTGGTTTCTTTTTTTCTCGAAAATCAGTTTGTGTTCGCGATTGCCATTTTGATGCTATCGTGTAGGAAGGTAGTCAAGGGGGAATACGGGGCCGCATCCCGTTCCTCGGTATGGCCATTATTTCCGGAAGTAGAGACTGAAATATTATAGGTACCCAAAAATTGAGGTTAGAAAAAAGTGCGACGGATTTGCCGGATATTAGCGGTGATTACTAGGCAACCTGCGGGGATACTACAGTTAAAAGGGCGGGCCTCTGAGTCGCTTCGTTTTCCTTGTGTAAAAAAAATTCTGTTTTGGAAGGTCAAAATGACCATGTTTTGAAATTTTGCCGGCCTCTCCTGTCCAGACGAACTGGGATAGAGAGTTGTCCTTTATACTGAAGATAGAGTTCGACGAGCTGTATTCAACGCACTCTTCGGCTTTGTTGTTACTACACGCACTGCGGTGTTATGGCGGCTAGAATGTCGGCGGAAGGGTGGTTTAAACCCTTCCCCTTTTTTTCTCGAAAATCAGTTTGTGTTCGCGTTTGCCATTTTGATGCTATCGTGTAGGAAGGTAGTCAAGGGGGAATACGGGGCCGCATCCCGTTCCTCGGTATGGCCATTATTTCCGGAAGTAGAGACTGAAATATTTTAGGTACCCAAAAATTGAGGTTAGAATAAAGTGCGACGGATTTGTCGGATATTAGCGGTGATTACTAGGCAACCTGCGGGGATGCTACAGTTAAAAGGGCGGGCCTCTGAGTTGCTTCGTTTTCCTTGTGTAAACAATATTCTGTTTTGGAAGATCAAAATGTCCATTTTTTTAAATTTTGCTGGCCTCTCCTGTCCAGACGAATGGGGATAGAGAGTTGTCCTCTATACTGAAGATAGAGTTCGACGAGCTGTATTCAACGCACTCTTCGGCTTTGTTGTTACTACACGCACTGCGGAGTTATGGCGGCTAGAATGTCGGCGGAAGGGTGGTTTAAGCCCTTCCCCTTTTTTTCTCGAAAATCAGTTTGTGTTCGCGATTGCCATTTTGATGCTATCGTGTAAGAAGGTAGTCAAGGGGGAATACGGGGCCGCATCCCGTTCCTCGGTATGGCCATTATTTCCGGAAGTAGAGACTGAAATATTATAGGTACCCAAAAATTGAGGTTAGAAAAAAGTGCGACGGATTTGCCGGATATTAGCGGTGATTACTAGGCAACCTGCGGGAATGCTACAGTTAAAAGGGCGGGCCTCTGAGTCGCTTCGTTTTCCTTGTGTAAAAAAAAAAATCTGTTTTGGAAGGTCAGAATGACCATTTTTTGAATTTTGCCGGCCTCTCCTGTCCAGACGAACGGGGATAGAGAGTTGTCCTTTATCTGAAGATAGAGTTCGACGAGCTGTATTCAACGCACTCTTCGGCTTTGTTGTTACTACACGCACTGCGGAGTTATGGCGGCTAGAATGTCGGCGGAAAATCAGTTTGTGTTCGCGATTGCCATTTTGATGCTATCGTGTAGGAAGGTAGTCAAGGGGGAATACGGGGCCGCATCCCGTTCCTCGGTATGGCCATTATTTCCGGAAGTAGAGACTGAAATATTTTAGGTACCCAAAAATTGAGGTTAGAAAAAAGTGCGACGGATTTGCCGGATATTAGCGGTGATTACTAGGCAACCTGCGGGGATGCTACAGTTAAAAGGGCGGGCCTCTGAGTCGCTTCGTTTTCCTTGTGTAAACAATATTCTGTTTTGGAAGATCAAAATGTCCATTTTTTGAAATTTTGCTGGCCTCTCCTGTCCAGACGAACGGGGATAGAGAGTTGTCCTGTATACTGAAGATAGAGTTCGACGAGCTGTATTCAACGCACTCTTCGGCTTTGTTGTTACTACACGCACTGCGGAGTTATGGCGGCTAGAATGTCGGCGGAAGGGTGGTTTATACCCTTCCCCTTTTTTTCTCGAAAATCAGTTTGTGTTCGCGATTGCCATTTTGATGCTATCGTGTAGGTAGGTAGTCAAGGGGGAATACGGGGCCGCTTCCCGTTCCTCGGTATGGCCATTATTTCCGGAAGTAGAGACTGAAATATTTTAGGTACCCAAAAATTGAGGTTAGAAAAAAGTGCGACGGATTTGTCGGATATTAGCGGTGATTACTAGGCAACCTGCGGGGATGCTACAGTTAAAAGGGCGGGCCTCTGAGTTGCTTTGTTTTCCTTGTGTAAAAAAAAAATTCTGTTTTGGAAGGTCAAAACGACCATTTTTTTAAATTTTGCCGGCCTCTCCTGTCCAGACGAACGGGGATAGAGAGTTGTCCTTTATACTGAAGATAGAGTTCGACGAGCTGTACTCAACGCACTCTTCGGCTTTGTTGTTACTACACGCACTGCGGAGTTATGGCGGCTAGAATGTCGGCGGAAGGGTGGTTTCTTTTTTTCTCGAAAATCAGTTTGTGTTCGCGATTGCCATTTTGATGCTATCGTGTAGGAAGGTAGTCAAGGGGGAATACGGGGCCGCATCCCGTTCCTCGGTATGGCCATTATTTCCGGAAGTAGAGACTGAAATATTTTAGGTACCCAAAAATTGAGGTTAGAAAAAAGTGCGACGGATTTGCCGGATATTAGCGGTGATTACTAGGCAACCTGCGGGGATGCTACAGTTAAAAGGGCGGGCCTCTGAGTCGCTTCGTTTTCCTTGTGTAAACAATATTCTGTTTTGGAAGATCAAAATGCCCATATTTTGAAATTTTGCTGGCCTCTCCTGTCCAGACGAACGGGGATAGAGAGTTGTCCTCTATACTGAAGATAGAGTTCGACGAGCTGTATTCAACGCACTCTTCGGCTTTGTTGTTACTACACGCACTGCGGAGTTATGGCGGCTAGAATGTCGGCGAAAATCAGTTTGTGTTCGCGATTGCCATTTTGATGCTATCGTGTAAGAAGTTAGTCAAGGGGGAATACGGGGCCACATCCCGTTCCTCGGTATGGCCATTATTTCCGGAAGTAGAGACTGAAATATTATAGGTACCCAAAAATTGAGGTTAGAAAAAAGTGCGACGGATTTGCCGGATATTAGCGGTGATTACTAGGCAACCTGCGGGGATGCTACAGTTAAAAGGGCGGGCCTCTGAGTTGCTTTGTTTTCCTTGTGTAAAAAAAAAATTCTGTTTTGGAAGGTCAATATGACCATTTTTTGACATTTTGCCGGCCTCTCCTGTCCAGACGAACGGGGATAGAGAGTTGTCCTTTATACTGAAGATAGAGTTCGACGAGCTGTATTCAACGCTCTCTTCGGCTTTGTAGTTACTACACGCACTGCGGAGTTATGGCGGCTAGAATGTCGGCGGAAGGGTGGTTTCTTTTTTTCTCGAAAATCAGTTTGTGTTCGCGGTTGCCATTTTGATGCTATCGTGTAGGAAGGTAGTCAAGGGGGAATACGGGGCCGCATCCCGTTCCTCGGTATGGCCATTATTTCCGGAAGTAGAGATTGAAATATTTTAGGTACCCAAAAATTGAGGTTAGAAAAAAGTGCGACGGATTTGCCGGATATTAGCGGTGATTACTAGGCAACCTGCGGGGATGCTACAGTTAAAAGGGCGGGCCTCAGAGTCGCTTCGTTTTCCTTGTGTAAACAATATTCTGTTTTGGAAGATCAAAATGTCCATTTTTTGAAATTTTGCTGGCCTCTCCTGTCCAGACGAACGGGGATAGAGAGTTGTCCTCTATACTGAAGATAGAGTTCGACGAGCTGTATTCAACGCACTCTTCGGCTTTGTTGTTACTACACGCACTGCGGAATTATGGCGGCTAGAATGTCGGCGGAAGGGTGGTTTAAACCCTTCCCCTTTTTTTCTCGAAAATCAGTTTGTGTTCGCGTTTGCCATTTTGATGCTATCGTGTAAGAAGGTAGTGAAGGGGGAATACGGGGCCGCATCCCGTTCCTCGGTATGGCCATTATTTCCGGAAGTAGAGACTGAAATATTATAGGTACCCAAACATTGAGGTTAGAAAAAAGTGCGACGGATTTGCCGGATATTAGCGGTGATTACTAGGCAACCTGCGGGGATACTACAGTTAAAAGGGCGGGCCTCTGAGTCGCTTCGTTTTCCTTGTGTAAAAAAAATTCTGTTTTGGAAGGTCAAATTGACCATGTTTTGAAATTTTGCCGGCCTCTCCTGTCCAGACGAACGGGGATAGAGAGTTGTCCTTTATACTGAAGATAGAGTTCGACGAGCTGTATTCAACGCACTCTTCGGCTTAATGTTACTACACGCACTGCGGAATTATGGCGGCTAGAATGTCGGCGGAAGGGTGGTTTAAACCCTTCCTCTTTTTTTTCTCGAAAATCAGTTTGTGTTCGCGATTGCCATTTTGATGCTATCGTGTAAGAAGGTAGTCAAGGGGGAATACGGGGCCGCATCCCGTTCCTCGGTATGGCCATTATTTCCGGAAGTAGAGACTGAAATATTTTAGGTACCCAAAAATTGAGGTTAGAAAAAAGTGCGACGGATTTGCCGGATATTAGCGGTGATTACTAGGCAACCTGCGGGGATGCTACAGTTAAAAGGAAGGGCCTCTGAGTCGCTTCGTTTTCCTTGTGTAAAAAAAATTCTGTTTTGGAAGGTCAAAATGACCATTTTTTGAAATTTTGCCGGCCTCTCCTGTCCAGACGAACGGGGATAGAGAGTTGTCCTTTATACTGAAGATAGAGTTCGACGAGCTGTATTCAACGCACTCTTCGGCTTTGTTGTTACTACACGCACTACGGAGTTATGGCGGCTAGAATGTCGGCGGAAGGGTGGTTTAAACCCTTCCCCTTTTTTTCTCGAAAATCAGTTTGTGTTCGCGATTGCCATTTTGATGCTATCGTGTAAGAAGGTAGTCAAGGGGGAATACGGGGCCGCATCCCGTTCCTCGGTATGGCCATTATTTCCGGAAGTAGAGACTGAAATATTATAGGTACCCAAAAATTGAGGTTAGAAAAAAGTGCGACGGATTTGCCGGATATTAGCGGTGATTACTAGGCAACCTGCGGGAATGCTACAGTTAAAAGGGCGGGCCTCTGAGTCGCTTCGTTTTCCTTGTGTAAAAAAAAAATTCTGTTTTGGAAGGTCAGAATGACCATTTTTTGAAATTTTGCCGGCCTCTCCTGTCCAGACGAACGGGGATAGAGAGTTGTCCTTTATCTGAAGATAGAGTTCGACGAGCTGTATTCAACGCACTCTTCGGCTTTGTTGTTACTACACGCACTGCGGAGTTATGGCGGCTAGAATGTCGGCGGAAAATCAGTTTGTGTTCGCGATTGCCATTTTGATGCTATCGTGTAGGAAGGTAGTCAAGGGGGAATACGGGGCCGCATCCCGTTCCTCGGTATGGCCATTATTTCCGGAAGTAGAGACTGAAATATTTTAGGTACCCAAAAATTGAGGTTAGAAAAAAGTGCGACGGATTTGCCGGATATTAGCGGTGATTACTAGGCAACCTGCGGGGATGCTACAGTTAAAAGGGCGGGCCTCTGAGTCGCTTCGTTTTCCTTGTGTAAACAATATTCTGTTTTGGAAGATCAAAATGTCCATTTTTTGAAATTTTGCTGGCCTCTCCTGTCCAGACGAACGGGGATAGAGAGTTGTCCTCTATACTGAAGATAGAGTTCGACGAGCTGTATTCAACGCACTCTTCGGCTTTGTTGTTACTACACGCACTGCGGAGTTATGGCGGCTAGAATGTCGGCGGAAGGTGGTTTAAACCCTTCCCCTTTTTTTCTCGAAAATCAGTTTGTGTTCGCGATTGCCATTTTGATGCTATCGTGTAGGAAGGTAGTCAAGGGGGAATACGGGGCCGCTTCCCGTTCCTCGGTATGGCCATTATTTCCGGAAGTAGAGACTGAAATATTTTAGGTACCCAAAAATTGAGGTTAGAAAAAAGTGCGACGGATTTGTCGGATATTAGCGGTGATTACTAGGCAACCTGCGGGGATGCTACAGTTAAAAGGGCGGGCCTCTGAGTTGCTTCGTTTTCCTTGTGTAAACAATATTCTGTATTGGAAGATCAAAATGTCCATTTTTTGAAATTTTGCTGGCCTCTCCTGTCCAGACGAACGGGGATAGAGAGTTGTCCTCTATACGGAAGATAGAGTTCGACGAGCTGTATTCAACGCACTCTTCGGCTTTGTTGGTACTAGACGCACTGCGGAGTTATGGCGGCTAGAATGTCGGCGGAAGGGTGGTTTCTTTTTTTCTCGAAAATCAGTTTGTGTTCGCGATTGCCATTTTGATGCTATCGTGTAGGAAGGTAGTCAAGGGGGAATACGGGGCCGCATCCCGTTCCTCGGTATGGCCATTATTTCCGGAAGTAGAGACTGAAATATTATAGGTACCCAAAAATTGAGGTTAGAAAAAAGTGCGACGGATTTGCCGGATATTAGCGGTGATTACTAGGCAACCTGCGGGGATACTACAGTTAAAAGGGCGGGCCTCTGAGTCGCTTCGTTTTCCTTGTGTAAAAAAAATTCTGTTTTGGAAGGTCAAAATGACCATGTTTTGAAATTTTGCCGGCCTCTCCTGTCCAGACGAACTGGGATAGAGAGTTGTCCTTTATACTGAAGATAGAGTTCGACGAGCTGTATTCAACGCACTCTTCGGCTTTGTTGTTACTACACGCACTGCGGTGTTATGGCGGCTAGAATGTCGGCGGAAGGGTGGTTTAAACCCTTCCCCTTTTTTTCTCGAAAATCAGTTTGTGTTCGCGTTTGCCATTTTGATGCTATCGTGTAGGAAGGTAGTCAAGGGGGAATACGGGGCCGCATCCCGTTCCTCGGTATGGCCATTATTTCCGGAAGTAGAGACTGAAATATTTTAGGTACCCAAACATTGAGGTTAGAATAAAGTGCGACGGATTTGTCGGATATTAGCGGTGATTACTAGGCAACCTGCGGGGATGCTACAGTTAAAAGGGCGGGCCTCTGAGTTGCTTCGTTTTCCTTGTGTAAACAATATTCTGTTTTGGAAGATCAAAATGTCCATTTTTTTAAATTTTGCTGGCCTCTCCTGTCCAGACGAATGGGGATAGAGAGTTGTCCTCTATACTGAAGATAGAGTTCGACGAGCTGTATTCAACGCACTCTTCGGCTTTGTTGTTACTACACGCACTGCGGAGTTATGGCGGCTAGAATGTCGGCGGAAGGGTGGTTTAAGCCCTTCCCCTTTTTTTCTCGAAAATCAGTTTGTGTTCGCGATTGCCATTTTGATGCTATCGTGTAAGAAGGTAGTCAAGGGGGAATACGGGGCCGCATCCCGTTCCTCGGTATGGCCATTATTTCCGGAAGTAGAGACTGAAATATTATAGGTACCCAAAAATTGAGGTTAGAAAAAAGTGCGACGGATTTGCCGGATATTAGCGGTGATTACTAGGCAACCTGCGGGAATGCTACAGTTAAAAGGGCGGGCCTCTGAGTCGCTTCGTTTTCCTTGTGTAAAAAAAAAATTCTGTTTTGGAAGGTCAGAATGACCATTTTTTGAATTTTGCCGGCCTCTCCTGTCCAGACGAACGGGGATAGAGAGTTGTCCTTTATCTGAAGATAGAGTTCGACGAGCTGTATTCAACGCACTCTTCGGCTTTGTTGTTACTACACGCACTGCGGAGTTATGGCGGCTAGAATGTCGGCGGAAAATCAGTTTGTGTTCGCGATTGCCATTTTGATGCTATCGTGTAGGAAGGTAGTCAAGGGGGAATACGGGGCCGCATCCCGTTCCTCGGTATGGCCATTATTTCCGGAAGTAGAGACTGAAATATTTTAGGTACCCAAAAATTGAGGTTAGAAAAAAGTGCGACGGATTTGCCGGATATTAGCGGTGATTACTAGGCAACCTGCGGGGATGCTACAGTTAAAAGGGCGGGCCTCTGAGTCGCTTCGTTTTCCTTGTGTAAACAATATTCTGTTTTGGAAGATCAAAATGTCCATTTTTTGAAATTTTGCTGGCCTCTCCTGTCCAGACGAACGGGGATAGAGAGTTGTCCTCTATACTGAAGATAGAGTTCGACGAGCTGTATTCAACGCACTCTTCGGCTTTGTTGTTACTACACGCACTGCGGAGTTATGGCGGCTAGAATGTCGGCGGAAGGGTGGTTTATACCCTTCCCCTTTTTTTCTCGAAAATCAGTTTGTGTTCGCGATTGCCATTTTGATGCTATCGTGTAGGAAGGTAGTCAAGGGGGAATACGGGGCCGCTTCCCGTTCCTCGGTATGGCCATTATTTCCGTAAGTAGAGACTGAAATATTTTAGGTACCCAAAAATTGAGGTTAGAAAAAAGTGCGACGGATTTGTCGGATATTAGCGGTGATTACTAGGCAACCTGCGGGGATGCTACAGTTAAAAGGGCGGGCCTCTGAGTTGCTTCGTTTTCCTTGTGTAAACAATATTCTGTATTGGAAGATCAAAATGTCCATTTTTTTTAATTTTGCTGGCCTCTCCTGTCCAGACGAACGGGGATAGAGAGTTGTCCTCTATACTGAAGATAGAGTTCGACGAGCTGTATTCAACGCACTCTTCGGCTTTGTTGGTACTAGACGCACTGCGGAGTTATGGCGGCTAGAATGTCGGCGGAAGGGTGGTTTCTTTTTTTCTCGAAAATCAGTTTGTGTTCGCGATTGCCATTTTGATGCTATCGTGTAGGAAGGTAGTCAAGGGGGAATACGGGGCCGCATCCCGTTCCTCGGTATGGCCATTATTTCCGGAAGTAGAGACTGAAATATTATAGGAACCCAAAAATTGAGGTTAGAAAAAAGTGCGACGGATTTGCCGGATATTAGCGGTGATTACTAGGCAACCTGCGGGGATACTACAGTTAAAAGGGCGGGCCTCTGAGTCGCTTCGTTTTCCTTGTGTAAAAAAAATTCTGTTTTGGAAGGTCAAAATGACCATGTTTTGAAATTTTGCCGGCCTCTCCTGTCCAGACGAACTGGGATAGAGAGTTATCCTTTATACTGAAGATAGAGTTCGACGAGCTGTATTCAACGCACTCTTCGGCTTTGTTGTTACTACACGCACTGCGGAGTTATGGCGGCTAGAATGTCGGCGGAAGGGTGGTTTAAACCCTTCCCCTTTTTTTTCTCGAAAATCAGTTTGTGTTCGCGTTTGCCATTTTGATGCTATCGTGTAGGAAGGTAGTCAAGGGGGAATACGGGGCCGCATCCCGTTCCTCGGTATGGCCATTATTTCCGGAAGTAGAGACTGAAATATTTTAGGTACCCAAAAATTGAGGTTAGAATAAAGTGCGACGGATTTGTCGGATATTAGCGGTGATTACTAGGCAACCTGCGGGGATGCTACAGTTAAAAGGGCGGGCCTCTGAGTTGCTTCGTTTTCCTTGTGTAAACAATATTCTGTTTTGGAAGATCAAAATGTCCATTTTTTTTAATTTTCCTGGCCTCTCCTGTCCAGACGAATGGGGACAGAGAGTTGTCCTCTATACTGAAGATAGAGTTCGACGAGCTGTATTCAACGCACTCTTCGGCTTTGTTGTTACTACACGCACTGCGGAGTTATGGCGGCTAGAATGTCGGCGAAAATCAGTTTGTGTTCGCGATTGCCATTTTGATGCTATCGTGTAAGAAGTTAGTCAAGGGGGAATACGGGGCCACATCCCGTTCTTCGGTATGGCCATTATTTCCGGAAGTAGAGACTGAAATATTATAGGTACCCAAAAATTGAGGTTAGAAAAAAGTGCGACGGATTTGCCGGATATTAGCGGTGATTACTAGGCAACCTGCGGGGATGCTACAGTTAAAAGGGCGGGCCTCTGAGTTGCTTTGTTTTCCTTGTGTAAAAAAAAAATTCTGTTTTGGAAGGTCAATATGACCATTTTTTGACATTTTGCCGGCCTCTCCTGTCCAGACGAACGGGGATAGAGAGTTGTCCTTTATACTGAAGATAGAGTTCGACGAGCTGTATTCAACGCTCTCTTCGGCTTTGTAGTTACTACACGCACTGCGGAGTTATGGCGGCTAGAATGTCGGCGGAAGGGTGGTTTCTTTTTTTCTCGAAAATCAGTTTGTGTTCGCGGTTGCCATTTTGATGCTATCGTGTAGGAAGGTAGTCAAGGGGGAATACGGGGCCGCATCCCGTTCCTCGGTATGGCCATTATTTCCGGAAGTAGAGATTGAAATATTTTAGGTACCCAAAAATTGAGGTTAGAAAAAAGTGCGACGGATTTGCCGGATATTAGCGGTGATTACTAGGCAACCTGCGGGGATGCTACAGTTAAAAGGGCGGGCCTCAGAGTCGCTTCGTTTTCCTTGTGTAAACAATATTCTGTTTTGGAAGATCAAAATGTCCATTTTTTGAAATTTTGTTGGCCTCTCCTGTCCAGACGAACGGGGATAGAGAGTTGTCCTCTATACTGAAGATAGAGTTCGACGAGCTGTATTCAACGCACTCTTCGGCTTTGTTGTTACTACACGCACTGCGGAATTATGGCGGCTAGAATGTCGGCGGAAGGGTGGTTTAAACCCTTCCCCTTTTTTTCTCGAAAATCAGTTTGTGTTCGCGTTTGCCATTTTGATGCTATCGTGTAAGAAGGTAGTGAAGGGGGAATACGGGGCCGCATCCCGTTCCTCGGTATGGCCATTATTTCCGGAAGTAGAGACTGAAATATTATAGGTACCCAAACATTGAGGTTAGAAAAAAGTGCGACGGATTTGCCGGATATTAGCGGTGATTACTAGGCAACCTGCGGGGATACTACAGTTAAAAGGGCGGGCCTCTGAGTCGCTTCGTTTTCCTTGTGTAAAAAAAATTCTGTTTTGGAAGGTCAAAATGACCATGTTTTGAAATTTTGCCGGCCTCTCCTGTCCAGACGAACGGGGATAGAGAGTTGTCCTTTATACTGAAGATAGAGTTCGACGAGCTGTATTCAACGCACTCTTCGGCTTAATGTTACTACACGCACTGCGGAATTATGGCGGCTAGAATGTCGGCGGAAGGGTGGTTTAAACCCTTCCTCTTTTTTTTCTCGAAAATCAGTTTGTGTTCGCGATTGCCATTTTGATGCTATCGTGTAAGAAGGTAGTCAAGGGGGAATACGGGGCCGCATCCCGTTCCTCGGTATGGCCATTATTTCCGGAAGTAGAGACTGAAATATTTTAGGTACCCAAAAATTGAGGTTAGAAAAAAGTGCGACGGATTTGCCGGATATTAGCGGTGATTACTAGGCAACCTGCGGGGATGCTACAGTTAAAAGGAAGGGCCTCTGAGTCGCTTCGTTTTCCTTGTGTAAAAAAAATTCTGTTTTGGAAGGTCAAAATGACCATTTTTTGAAATTTTGCCGGCCTCTCCTGTCCAGACGAACGGGGATAGAGAGTTGTCCTTTATACTGAAGATAGAGTTCGACGAGCTGTATTCAACGCACTCTTCGGCTTTGTTGTTACTACACGCACTACGGAGTTATGGCGGCTAGAATGTCGGCGGAAGGGTGGTTTAAACCCTTCCCCTTTTTTTCTCGAAAATCAGTTTGTGTTCGCGATTGCCATTTTGATGCTATCGTGTAAGAAGGTAGTCAAGGGGGAATACGGGGCCGCATCCCGTTCCTCGGTATGGCCATTATTTCCGGAAGTAGAGACTGAAATATTTTAGGTACACAAAAATTGAGGTTAGAAAAAAGTGCGACGGATTTGCCGGATATTAGCGGTGATTACTAGGCAACCTGCGGGGATGCTACAGTTAAAAGGTCGGGCCTCTGTGTCGCTTCGTTTTCCTTGTGTAAAAAAAAAATTCTGTTTTGGAAGGTCAAAATGACCATTTTTTGAAATTTTGCCGGCCTCTCCTGTCCAGACGAACGGGGATAGAGAGTTGTCCTCTATACTGAAGATAGAGTTCGACGAGCTGTATTCAACGCACTCTTCGGCTTTGTTGTTGCTACACGCACTGCGGAGTTATGGCGGCTAGAATGTCGGCGGAAGGGTGGTTTAAACCCTTCCCCTTTTTTTCTCGAAAATCAGTTTGTGTTCGCGTTTGCCATTTTGATGCTATCGTGTAAGAAGGTAGTCAAGGGGGAATACGGGGCCGCATCCCGTTCCTCGGTATGGCCATTATTTCCGGAAGTAGAGACTGAAATATTATAGGTACCCAAAAATTGAGGTTAGAAAAAAGTGCGACGGATTTGCCGGATATTAGCGGTGATTACTAGGCAACCTGCGGGAATGCTACAGTTAAAAGGGCGGGCCTCTGAGTCGCTTCGTTTTCCTTGTGTAAAAAAAAAATTCTGTTTTGGAAGGTCAGAATGACCATTTTTTGAAATTTTGCCGGCCTCTCCTGTCCAGACGAACGGGGATAGAGAGTTGTCCTTTATCTGAAGATAGAGTTCGACGAGCTGTATTCAACGCACTCTTCGGCTTTGTTGTTACTACACGCACTGCGGAGTTATGGCGGCTAGAATGTCGGCGGAAAATCAGTTTGTGTTCGCGATTGCCATTTTGATGCTATCGTGTAGGAAGGTAGTCAAGGGGGAATACGGGGCCGCATCCCGTTCCTCGGTATGGCCATTATTTCCGGAAGTAGAGACTGAAATATTTTAGGTACCCAAAAATTGAGGTTAGAAAAAAGTGCGACGGATTTGCCGGATATTAGCGGTGATTACTAGGCAACCTGCGGGGATGCTACAGTTAAAAGGGCGGGCCTCTGAGTCGCTTCGTTTTCCTTGTGTAAACAATATTCTGTTTTGGAAGATCAAAATGTCCATTTTTTGAAATTTTGCTGGCCTCTCCTGTCCAGACGAACGGGGATAGAGAGTTGTCCTCTATACTGAAGATAGAGTTCGACGAGCTGTATTCAACGCACTCTTCGGCTTTGTTGTTACTACACGCACTGCGGAGTTATGGCGGCTAGAATGTCGGCGGAAGGGTGGTTTAAACCCTTCCCCTTTTTTTCTCGAAAATCAGTTTGTGTTCGCGATTGCCATTTTGATGCTATCGTGTAGGAAGGTAGTCAATGGGGAATACGGGGCCGCTTCCCGTTCCTCGGTATGGCCATTATTTCCGGAAGTAGAGACTGAAATATTTTAGGTACCCAAAAATTGAGGTTAGAAAAAAGTGCGACGGATTTGTCGGATATTAGCGGTGATTACTAGGCAACCTGCGGGGATGCTACAGTTAAAAGGGCGGGCCTCTGGGTTGCTTCGTTTTCCTTGTGTAAACAATATTCTGTATTGGAAGATCAAAATGTCCATTTTTTGAAATTTTGCTGGCCTCTCCTGTCCAGACGAACGGGGATAGAGAGTTGTCCTCTATACGGAAGATAGAGTTCGACGAGCTGTATTCAACGCACTCTTCGGCTTTGTTGGTACTAGACGCACTGCGGAGTTATGGCGGCTAGAATGTCGGCGGAAGGGTGGTTTCTTTTTTTCTCGAAAATCAGTTTGTGTTCGCGATTGCCATTTTGATGCTATCGTGTAGGAAGGTAGTCAAGGGGGAATACGGGGCCGCATCCCGTTCCTCGGTATGGCCATTATTTCCGGAAGTAGAGACTGAAATATTATAGGTACCCAAAAATTGAGGTTAGAAAAAAGTGCGACGGATTTGCCGGATATTAGCGGTGATTACTAGGCAACCTGCGGGGATACTACAGTTAAAAGGGCGGGCCTCTGAGTCGCTTCGTTTTCCTTGTGTAAAAAAAATTCTGTTTTGGAAGGTCAAAATGACCATGTTTTGAAATTTTGCCGGCCTCTCCTGTCCAGACGAACTGGGATAGAGAGTTGTCCTTTATACTGAAGATAGAGTTCGACGAGCTGTATTCAACGCACTCTTCGGCTTTGTTGTTACTACACGCACTGCGGTGTTATGGCGGCTAGAATGTCGGCGGAAGGGTAGTTTAAACCCTTCCCCTTTTTTTCTCGAAAATCAGTTTGTGTTCGCGTTTGCCATTTTGATGCTATCGTGTAGGAAGGTAGTCAAGGGGGAATACGGGGCCGCATCCCGTTCCTCGGTATGGCCATTATTTCCGGAAGTAGAGACTGAAATATTTTAGGTACCCAAAAATTGAGGTTAGAATAAAGTGCGACGGATTTGTCGGATATTAGCGGTGATTACTAGGCAACCTGCGGGGATGCTACAGTTAAAAGGGCGGGCCTCTGAGTTGCTTCGTTTTCCTTGTGTAAACAATATTCTGTTTTGGAAGATCAAAATGTCCATTTTTTTTAATTTTGCTGGCCTCTCCTGTCCAGACGAATGGGGATAGAGAGTTGTCCTCTATACTGAAGATAGAGTTCGACGAGCTGTATTCAACGCACTCTTCGGCTTTGTTGTTACTACACGCACTGCGGAGTTATGGCGGCTAGAATGTCGGCGGAAGGGTGGTTTAAGCCCTTCCCCTTTTTTTCTCGAAAATCAGTTTGTGTTCGCGATTGCCATTTTGATGCTATCGTGTAAGAAGGTAGTCAAGGGGGAATACGGGGCCGCATCCCGTTCCTCGGTATGGCCATTATTTCCGGAAGTAGAGACTGAAATATTATAGGTACCCAAAAATTGAGGTTAGAAAAAAGTGCGACGGATTTGCCGGATATTAGCGGTGATTACTAGGCAACCTGCGGGAATGCTACAGTTAAAAGGGCGGGCCTCTGAGTCGCTTCGTTTTCCTTGTGTAAAAAAAAAATTCTGTTTTGGAAGGTCAGAATGACCATTTTTTGAATTTTGCCGGCCTCTCCTGTCCAGACGAACGGGGATAGAGAGTTGTCCTTTATCTGAAGATAGAGTTCGACGAGCTGTATTCAACGCACTCTTCGGCTTTGTTGTTACTACACGCACTGCGGAGTTATGGCGGCTAGAATGTCGGCGGAAAATCAGTTTGTGTTCGCGATTGCCATTTTGATGCTATCGTGTAGGAAGGTAGTCAAGGGGGAATACGGGGCCGCATCCCGTTCCTCGGTATGGCCATTATTTCCGGAAGTAGAGACTGAAATATTTTAGGTACCCAAAAATTGAGGTTAGAAAAAAGTGCGACGGATTTGCCGGATATTAGCGGTGATTACTAGGCAACCTGCGGGGATGCTACAGTTAAAAGGGCGGGCCTCTGAGTCGCTTCGTTTTCCTTGTGTAAACAATATTCTGTTTTGGAAGATCAAAATGTCCATTTTTTGAAATTTTGCTGGCCTCTCCTGTCCAGACGAACGGGGATAGAGAGTTGTCCTCTATACTGAAGATAGAGTTCGACGAGCTGTATTCAACGCACTCTTCGGCTTTGTTGTTACTACACGCACTGCGGAGTTATGGCGGCTAGAATGTCGGCGGAAGGGTGGTTTATACCCTTCCCCTTTTTTTCTCGAAAATCAGTTTGTGTTCGCGATTGCCATTTTGATGCTATCGTGTAGGAAGGTAGTCAAGGGGGAATACGGGGCCGCTTCCCGTTCCTCGGTATGGCCATTATTTCCGGAAGTAGAGACTGAAATATTTTAGGTACCCAAAAATTGAGGTTAGAAAAAAGTGCGACGGATTTGTCGGATATTAGCGGTGATTACTAGGCAACCTGCGGGGATGCTACAGTTAAAAGGGCGGGCCTCTGAGTTGCTTCGTTTTCCTTGTGTAAACAATATTCTGTATTGGAAGATCAAAATGTCCATTTTTTGAAATTTTGCTGGCCTCTCCTGTCCAGACGAACGGGGATAGAGAGTTGTCCTCTATACTGAAGATAGAGTTCGACGAGCTGTATTCAACGCACTCTTCGGCTTTGTTGGTACTAGACGCACTGCGGAGTTATGGCGGCTAGAATGTCGGCGGAAGGGTGGTTTCTTTTTTTCTCGAAAATCAGTTTGTGTTCGCGATTGCCATTTTGATGCTATCGTGTAGGAAGGTAGTCAAGGGGGAATACGGGGCCGCATCCCGTTCCTCGGTATGGCCATTATTTCCGGAAGTAGAGACTGAAATATTATAGGAACCCAAAAATTGAGGTTAGAAAAAAGTGCGACGGATTTGCCGGATATTAGCGGTGATTACTAGGCAACCTGCGGGGATACTACAGTTAAAAGGGCGGGCCTCTGAGTCGCTTCGTTTTCCTTGTGTAAAAAAAATTCTGTTTTGGAAGGTCAAAATGACCATGTTTTGAAATTTTGCCGGCCTCTCCTGTCCAGACGAACTGGGATAGAGAGTTATCCTTTATACTGAAGATAGAGTTCGACGAGCTGTATTCAACGCACTCTTCGGCTTTGTTGTTACTACACGCACTGCGGAGTTATGGCGGCTAGAATGTCGGCGGAAGGGTGGTTTAAACCCTTCCCCTTTTTTTTCTCGAAAATCAGTTTGTGTTCGCGTTTGCCATTTTGATGCTATCGTGTAGGAAGGTAGTCAAGGGGGAATACGGGGCCGCATCCCGTTCCTCGGTATGGCCATTATTTCCGGAAGTAGAGACTGAAATATTTTAGGTACCCAAAAATTGAGGTTAGAATAAAGTGCGACGGATTTGTCGGATATTAGCGGTGATTACTAGGCAACCTGCGGGGATGCTACAGTTAAAAGGGCGGGCCTCTGAGTTGCTTCGTTTTCCTTGTGTAAACAATATTCTGTTTTGGAAGATCAAAATGTCCATTTTTTTTAATTTTCCTGGCCTCTCCTGTCCAGACGAATGGGGACAGAAAGTTGTCCTCTATACTGAAGATAGAGTTCGACGAGCTGTATTCAACGCACTCTTCGGCTTTGTTGTTACTACACGCACTGCGGAGTTATGGCGGCTAGAATGTCGGCGGAAGGGTGGTTTAAACCCTTCCCCTTTTTTTCTCGAAAATCAGTTTGTGTTCGCGATTGCCATTTTGATGCTATCGTGTAAGAAGGTAGTCAAGGGGGAATACGGGGCCGCATCCCGTTCCTCGGTATGGCCATTATTTCCGGAAGTAGAGACTGAAATATTATAGGTACCCAAAAATTGAGGTTAGAAAAAAGTGCGACGGATTTGCCGGATATTAGCGGTGATTACTAGGCAACCTGCGGGGATGCTACAGTTAAAAGGGCGGGCCTCTGAGTTGCTTTGTTTTCCTTGTGTAAAAAAAAAATTCTGTTTTGGAAGGTCAAAACGACCATTTTTTTAAATTTTGCCGGCCTCTCCTGTCCAGACGAACGGGGATAGAGAGTTGTCCTTTATACTGAAGATAGAGTTCGACGAGCTGTACTCAACGCACTCTTCGGCTTTGTTGTTACTACACGCACTGCGGAGTTATGGCGGCTAGAATGTCGGCGGAAGGGTGGTTTCTTTTTTTCTCGAAAATCAGTTTGTGTTCGCGATTGCCATTTTGATGCTATCGTGTAGGAAGGTAGTCAAGGGGGAATACGGGGCCGCATCCCGTTCCTCGGTATGGCCATTATTTCCGGAAGTAGAGACTGAAATATTTTAGGTACCCAAAAATTGAGGTTAGAAAAAAGTGCGACGGATTTGCCGGATATTAGCGGTGATTACTAGGCAACCTGCGGGGATGCTACAGTTAAAAGGGCGGGCCTCTGAGTCGCTTCGTTTTCCTTGTGTAAACAATATTCTGTTTTGGAAGATCAAAATGCCCATATTTTGAAATTTTGCTGGCCTCTCCTGTCCAGACGAACGGGGATAGAGAGTTGTCCTCTATACTGAAGATAGAGTTCGACGAGCTGTATTCAACGCACTCTTCGGCTTTGTTGTTACTACACGCACTGCGGAGTTATGGCGGCTAGAATGTCGGCGAAAATCAGTTTGTGTTCGCGATTGCCATTTTGATGCTATCGTGTAAGAAGTTAGTCAAGGGCGAATACGGGGCCGCATCCCGTTCCTCGGTATGGCCATTATTTCCGGAAGTAGAGACTGAAATATTATAGGTACCCAAAAATTGAGGTTAGAAAAAAGTGCGACGGATTTGCCGGATATTAGCGGTGATTACTAGGCAACCTGCGGGGATGCTACAGTTAAAAGGGCGGGCCTCTGAGTTGCTTTGTTTTCCTTGTGTAAAAAAAAAATTCTGTTTTGGAAGGTCAATATGACCATTTTTTGACATTTTGCCGGCCTCTCCTGTCCAGACGAACGGGGATAGAGAGTTGTCCTTTATACTGAAGATAGAGTTCGACGAGCTGTATTCAACGCTCTCTTCGGCTTTGTAGTTACTACACGCACTGCGGAGTTATGGCGGCTAGAATGTCGGCGGAAGGGTGGTTTCTTTTTTTCTCGAAAATCAGTTTGTGTTCGCGGTTGCCATTTTGATGCTATCGTGTAGGAAGGTAGTCAAGGGGGAATACGGGGCCGCATCCCGTTCCTCGGTATGGCCATTATTTCCGGAAGTAGAGATTGAAATATTTTAGGTACCCAAAAATTGAGGTTAGAAAAAAGTGCGACGGATTTGCCGGATATTAGCGGTGATTACTAGGCAACCTGCGGGGATGCTACAGTTAAAAGGGCGGGCCTCAGAGTCGCTTCGTTTTCCTTGTGTAAACAATATTCTGTTTTGGAAGATCAAAATGTCCATTTTTTGAAATTTTGCTGGCCTCTCCTGTCCAGACGAACGGGGATAGAGAGTTGTCCTCTATACTGAAGATAGAGTTCGACGAGCTGTATTCAACGCACTCTTCGGCTTTGTTGTTACTACACGCACTGCGGAATTATGGCGGCTAGAATGTCGGCGGAAGGGTGGTTTAAACCCTTCCCCTTTTTTTCTCGAAAATCAGTTTGTGTTCGCGTTTGCCATTTTGATGCTATCGTGTAAGAAGGTAGTGAAGGGGGAATACGGGGCCGCATCCCGTTCCTCGGTATGGCCATTATTTCCGGAAGTAGAGACTGAAATATTATAGGTACCCAAACATTGAGGTTAGAAAAAAGTGCGACGGATTTGCCGGATATTAGCGGTGATTACTAGGCAACCTGCGGGGATACTACAGTTAAAAGGGCGGGCCTCTGAGTCGCTTCGTTTTCCTTGTGTAAAAAAAATTCTGTTTTGGAAGGTCAAAATGACCATGTTTTGAAAATTTGCCGGCCTCTCCTGTCCAGACGAACGGGGATAGAGAGTTGTCCTTTATACTGAAGATAGAGTTCGACGAGCTGTATTCAACGCACTCTTCGGCTTTGTTGTTACTACACGCACTACGGAGTTATGGCGGCTAGAATGTCGGCGGAAGGGTGGTTTAAACCCTTCCCCTTTTTTTCTCGAAAATCAGTTTGTGTTCGCGATTGCCATTTTGATGCTATCGTGTAGGAAGGTAGTCAAGGGGGAATACGGGGCCGCTTCCCGTTCCTCGGTATGGCCATTATTTCCGGAAGTAGAGACTGAAATATTTTAGGTACCCAAAAATTGAGGTTAGAAAAAAGTGCGACGGATTTGTCGGATATTAGCGGTGATTACTAGGCAACCTGCGGGGATGCTACAGTTAAAAGGGCGGGCCTCTGAGTTGCTTCGTTTTCCTTGTGTAAACAATATTGTTTCGGAAGATCAAAATGTCTATTTTTTGAAATTTTGCTGGCCTCTCCTGTCCAGACGAACGGGGATAGAGAGTTGTCCTCTATACTGAAGATAGAGTTCGACGAGCTGTATTCAACGCACTCTTCGGCTTTGTTGTTACTACACGCACTGCGGAGTTATGGCGGCTAGAATGTCGGCGGAAGGGTGGTTTAAACCCTTCCCCTTTTTTTCTCGAAAATCAGTTTGTGTTCGCGATTGCCATTTTGATGCTATCGTGTAAGAAGGTAGTCAAGGGGGAATACGGGGCCGCATCCCGTTCCTCGGTATGGCCATTATTTCCGGAAGTAGAGACTGAAATATTATAGGTACCCAAAAATTGAGGTTAGAAAAAAGTGCGACGGATTTGCCGGATATTAGCGGTGATTACTAGGCAACCTGCGGGGATACTACAGTTAAAAGGGCGGGCCTCTGAGTCGCTTCGTTTTCCTTGTGTAAAAAAAAATTCTGTTTTGGAAGGTCAAAATGACCATGTTTTGAAATTTTGCCGCCCTCTCCTGTCCAGACGAACGGGGATAGAGAGTTGTCCTTTATACTGAAGATAGAGTTCGACGAGCTGTATTCAACGCACTATTCGGCTTTGTTGTTACTACACACACTGCGGAATTATGGCGGCTAGAATGTCGGCGGAAGGGTGGTTTAAACCCTTCCCCTTTTTTTCTCGAAAATCAGTTTGTGTTCGCGATTGCCATTTTGATGCTATCGTGTAAGAAGGTAGTCAAGGGGGAATACGGGGCCGCATCCCGTTCCTCGGTATGGCCATTATTTCCGGAAGTAGAGACTGAAATATTTTAGGTACCCAAAAATTGAGGTTTGAAAAAAGTGCGACGGATTTGCCGGATATTAGCGGTGATTACTAGGCAACCTGCGGGGATGCTACAGTTAAAAGGGCGGGCCTCTGAGTCGCTTCGTTTTCCTTGTGTAAAGAATATTCTGTTTTGGAAGATCAAAATGTCCATTTTTTGAAACTTTGCTGGCCTCTCCTGTCCAGACGAACGGGGATAGAGAGTTGTCCTCTATACTGAAGATAGAGTTCGACGAGCTGTATTCAACGCACTCTTCGGCTTTGTTGTTACTACACGCACTGCGGAGTTATGGCGGCTAGAATGTCGGCGGAAGGGTGGTTTAAACCCTTCCCCTTTTTTTCTCGAAAATCAGTTTGTGTTCGCGTTTGCCATTTTGATGCTATCGTGTAAGAAGGTAGTCAAGGGGGAATACGGGGCCGCATCCCGTTCCTCGGTATGGCCATTATTTCCGGAAGTAGAGACTGAAATATTATAGGTACCCAAAAATTGAGGTTAGAAAAAAGTGCGACGGATTTGCCGGATATTAGCGGTGATTACTAGGCAACCTGCGGGGATACTACAGTTAAAAGGGCGGGCCTCTGAGTCGCTTCGTTTTCCTTGTGTAAAAAAAATTCTGTTTTGGAAGGTCAAAATGACCATGTTTTGAAATTTTGCCGGCCTCTCCTGTCCAGACGAACGGGGATAGAGAGTTGTCCTTTATACTGAAGATAGAGTTCGACGAGCTGTATTCAACGCACTCTTCGGCTTTGTTGTTACTACACGCACTGCGGAATTATGGCGGCTAGAATGTCGGCGGAAGGGTGGTTTAAACCCTTCCCCTTTTTTTCTCGAAAATCAGTTTGTGTTCGCGATTGCCATTTTGATGCTATCGTGTAGGAAGGTAGTCAAGGGGGAATACGGGGCCGCTTCCCGTTCCTCGGTATGGCCATTATTTCCGGAAGTAGAGACTGAAATATTTTAGGTACCCAAAAATTGAGGTTAGAAAAAAGTGCGACGGATTTGTCGGATATTAGCGGTGATTACTAGGCAACCTGCGGGGATGCTACAGTTAAAAGGGCGGGCCTCTGAGTTGCTTCGTTTTCCTTGTGTAAACAATATTCTGTTTTGGAAGATCAAAATGTCCATTTTTTGAAATTTTGCTGGCCTCTCCTGTCAAGACGAACGGGGATAGAGACTTGTCCTCTATACTGAAGATAGAGTTCGACGAGCTGTATCCAACGCACTCTTCGGCTTTGTTGTTACTACACGCACTGCGGAGTTATGGCGGCTAGAATGTCGGCGGAAGGGTGGTTTAAACCCTTCCCCTTTTTTTCTCGAAAATCAGTTTGTGTTCGCGATTGCCATTTTCATGCTATCGTGTAAGAAGGTAGTCAAGGGGGAATACGGGGCCGCATCCCGTTCCTCGGTATGGCCATTATTTCCGGAAGTAGAGACTGAAATATTATAGGTACCCAAAAATTGAGGTTAGAAAAAAGTGCGACGGATTTGCCGGATATTAGCGGTGATTACTAGGCAACCTGCGGGGATGCTACAGTTAAATGGGCGGGCCTCTGAGTTGCTTTGTTTTCCTTGTGTAAAAAAAAAATTCTGTTTTGGAAGGTCAAAATGACCATTTTTTGAAATTTGCCGGCCTCTCCTGTCCAGACGAACGGGGATAGAGAGTTGTCCTTTATACTGAAGATAGAGTTCGACGAGCTGTATTCAACGCACTCTTCGGCTTTGTTGTTACTGCACGCACTGCGGAGTTATGGCGGCTAGAATGTCGGCGGAAGGGTGGTTTCTTTTTTTCTCGAAAATCAGTTTGTGTTCGCGATTGCCATTTTGATGCTATCGTGTAGGAAGGTAGTGAAGGGGGAATACGGGGCCGCATCCCGTTCCTCGGTATGGCCATTATTTCCGGAAGTAGAGACTGAAATATTATAGGTACCCAAAAATTGAGGTTAGAAAAAAGTGCGACGGATTTGCCGGATATTAGCGGTGATTACTAGGCAACCTGCGGGGATACTACAGTTAAAAGGTCGGGCCTCTGAGTCGCTTCGTTTTCCTTCTGTAAAAAAAATTCTGTTTTGGAAGGTCAAAATGACCATGTTTAGAAATTTTGCCGGCCTCTCCTGTCCAGACGAACGGGGATGGAGAGTTGTCCTTTATACTGAAGATAGAGTTCGACGAGCTGTATTCAACGCACTCTTCGGCTTTGTTGTTACTACACGCACTGCGGAATTATGGCGGCTAGAATGTCGGCGGAAGGGTGGTTTAAACCCTTCCCCTTTTTTTCTCGAAAATCAGTTTGTGTTCGCGATTGCCATTTTGATGCTATCGTGTAAGAAGGTAGTCAAGGGGGAATACGGGGCCGCATCCCGTTCCTCGGTATGGCCATTATTTCCGGAAGTAGAGACTGAAATATTTTAGGTACCCAAAAATTGAGGTTAGAAAAAAGTGCGACGGATTTGCCGGATATTAGCGGTGATTACTAGGCAACCTGCGGGGATACTACAGTTAAAAGGGCGGGCCTCTGAGTCGCTTCATTTTCCTTCTGTAAAAAAAATTCTGTTTTGGAAGGTCAAAATGACCATGTTTTGAAATTTTGCCGGCCTCTCCTGTCCAGACGAACGGGGATAGAGAGTTGTCCTTTATACTGAAGATAGAGTTCGACGAGCTGTATTCAACGCACTCTTCGGCTTTGTTGTTACTACACGCACTGCGGAATTATGGCGGCTAGAATGTCGGCGGAAGGGTGGTTTAAACCCTTCCCCTTTTTTTCTCGAAAATCAGTTTGTGTTCGCGATTGCCATTTTGATGCTATCGTGTAAGAAGGTAGTCAAGGGGGAATACGGGGCCGCATCCCGTTCCTCGGTATGGCCATTATTTCCGGAAGTAGAGACTGAAATATTTTAGGTACCCAAAAATTGAGGTTAGAAAAAAGTGCGACGGATTTGCCGGATATTAGCGGTGATTACTAGGCAACCTGCGGGGATGCTACATTTAAAAGGGCGGGCCTCTGAGTCGCTTCGTTTTCCTTGTGTAAACAATATTCTGTTTTGGAAGATCAAAATGTCCATTTTTTGAAATTTTGCTTGCCTCTCCTGTCCAGACGAACGGGGATAGAGAGTTGTCCTCTATACTGAAGATAGAGTTCGACGAGCTGTATTCAACGCACTCTTCGGCTTTGTTGTTACTACACGCACTGCGGAGTTATGGCGGCTAGAATGTCGGCGGAAGGGTGGTTTAAACCCTTCCCCTTTTTTTCTCGAAAATCAGTTTGTGTTCGCGATTGCCATTTTGATGCTATCGTGTAAGAAGGTAGTCAAGGGGGAATACGGGGCCGCATCCCGTTCCTCGGTATGGCCATTATTTCCGGAAGTAGAGACTGAAATATTATAGGTACCCAAAAATTGAGGTTAGAAAAAAGTGCGACGGATTTGCCGGATATTAGCGGTGATTACTAGGCAACCTGCGGGGATGCTACAGTTAAGAGGGCGGGCCTCTGAGTTGCTTTGTTTTCCTTGTGTAAAAAAAAAATTCTGTTTTGGAAGGTCAAAATGACCATTTTTTGAAATTTTGCCGGCCTCTCCTGTCCAGACGAACGGGGATAGAGAATTGTCCTTTATACTGAAGATAGAGTTCGACGAGCTGTATTCAACGCACTCTTCGGCTTTGTTGTTACTACACGCACTGCGGAGTTATGGCGGCTAGAATGTCGGCGGAAGGGTGGTTTCTTTTTTTCTCGAAAATCAGTTTGTGTTCGCGATTGCCATTTTGATGCTATCGTGTAAGAAGGTAGTCAAGGGGGAATACGGGGCCGCATCCCGTTCCTCGGTATGGCCATTATTTCCGGAAGTAGAGACTGAAATATTATAGGTACCCAAAAATTGAGGTTAGAAAAAAGTGCGACGGATTTGCCGGATATTAGCGGTGATTACTAGGCAACCTGCGGGGATACTACAGTTAAAAGGGCGGGCCTCTGAGTCGCTTCGTTTTCCTTGTGTAAAAAAAATTCTGTTTTGGAAGGTCAAAATGACCATGTTTTGAAAATTTGCCGGCCTCTCCTGTCCAGACGAACGGGGATAGAGAGTTGTCCTTTATACTGAAGATAGAGTTCGACGAGCTGTATTCAACGCACTCTTCGGCTTTGTTGTTACTACACGCACTACGGAGTTATGGCGGCTAGAATGTCGGCGGAAGGGTGGTTTAAACCCTTCCCCTTTTTTTCTCGAAAATCAGTTTGTGTTCGCGATTGCCATTTTGATGCTATCGTGTAGGAAGGTAGTCAAGGGGGAATACGGGGCCGCTTCCCGTTCCTCGGTATGGCCATTATTTCCGGAAGTAGAGACTGAAATATTTTAGGTACCCAAAAATTGAGGTTAGAAAAAAGTGCGACGGATTTGTCGGATATTAGCGGTGATTACTAGGCAACCTGCGGGGATGCTACAGTTAAAAGGGCGGGCCTCTGAGTTGCTTCGTTTTCCTTGTGTAAACAATATTGTTTCGGAAGATCAAAATGTCTATTTTTTGAAATTTTGCTGGCCTCTCCTGTCCAGACGAACGGGGATAGAGAGTTGTCCTCTATACTGAAGATAGAGTTCGACGAGCTGTATTCAACGCACTCTTCGGCTTTGTTGTTACTACACGCACTGCGGAGTTATGGCGGCTAGAATGTCGGCGGAAGGGTGGTTTAAACCCTTCCCCTTTTTTTCTCGAAAATCAGTTTGTGTTCGCGATTGCCATTTTGATGCTATCGTGTAAGAAGGTAGTCAAGGGGGAATACGGGGCCGCATCCCGTTCCTCGGTATGGCCATTATTTCCGGAAGTAGAGACTGAAATATTATAGGTACCCAAAAATTGAGGTTAGAAAAAAGTGCGACGGATTTGCCGGATATTAGCGGTGATTACTAGGCAACCTGCGGGGATACTACAGTTAAAAGGGCGGGCCTCTGAGTCGCTTCGTTTTCCTTGTGTAAAAAAAAATTCTGTTTTGGAAGGTCAAAATGACCATGTTTTGAAATTTTGCCGCCCTCTCCTGTCCAGACGAACGGGGATAGAGAGTTGTCCTTTATACTGAAGATAGAGTTCGACGAGCTGTATTCAACGCACTATTCGGCTTTGTTGTTACTACACGCACTGCGGAATTATGGCGGCTAGAATGTCGGCGGAAGGGTGGTTTAAACCCTTCCCCTTTTTTTCTCGAAAATCAGTTTGTGTTCGCGATTGCCATTTTGATGCTATCGTGTAAGAAGGTAGTCAAGGGGGAATACGGGGCCGCATCCCGTTCCTCGGTATGGCCATTATTTCCGGAAGTAGAGACTGAAATATTTTAGGTACCCAAAAATTGAGGTTTGAAAAAAGTGCGACGGATTTGCCGGATATTAGCGGTGATTACTAGGCAACCTGCGGGGATGCTACAGTTAAAAGGGCGGGCCTCTGAGTCGCTTCGTTTTCCTTGTGTAAAGAATATTCTGTTTTGGAAGATCAAAATGTCCATTTTTTGAAACTTTGCTGGCCTCTCCTGTCCAGACGAACGGGGATAGAGAGTTGTCCTCTATACTGAAGATAGAGTTCGACGAGCTGTATTCAACGCACTCTTCGGCTTTGTTGTTACTACACGCACTGCGGAGTTATGGCGGCTAGAATGTCGGCGGAAGGGTGGTTTAAACCCTTCCCCTTTTTTTCTCGAAAATCAGTTTGTGTTCGCGTTTGCCATTTTGATGCTATCGTGTAAGAAGGTAGTCAAGGGGGAATACGGGGCCGCATCCCGTTCCTCGGTATGGCCATTATTTCCGGAAGTAGAGACTGAAATATTATAGGTACCCAAAAATTGAGGTTAGAAAAAAGTGCGACGGATTTGCCGGATATTAGCGGTGATTACTAGGCAACCTGCGGGGATACTACAGTTAAAAGGGCGGGCCTCTGAGTCGCTTCGTTTTCCTTGTGTAAAAAAAATTCTGTTTTGGAAGGTCAAAATGACCATGTTTTGAAATTTTGCCGGCCTCTCCTGTCCAGACGAACGGGGATAGAGAGTTGTCCTTTATACTGAAGATAGAGTTCGACGAGCTGTATTCAACGCACTCTTCGGCTTTGTTGTTACTACACGCACTGCGGAATTATGGCGGCTAGAATGTCGGCGGAAGGGTGGTTTAAACCCTTCCCCTTTTTTTCTCGAAAATCAGTTTGTGTTCGCGATTGCCATTTTGATGCTATCGTGTAGGAAGGTAGTCAAGGGGGAATACGGGGCCGCTTCCCGTTCCTCGGTATGGCCATTATTTCCGGAAGTAGAGACTGAAATATTTTAGGTACCCAAAAATTGAGGTTAGAAAAAAGTGCGACGGATTTGTCGGATATTAGCGGTGATTACTAGGCAACCTGCGGGGATGCTACAGTTAAAAGGGCGGGCCTCTGAGTTGCTTCGTTTTCCTTGTGTAAACAATATTCTGTTTTGGAAGATCAAAATGTCCATTTTTTGAAATTTTGCTGGCCTCTCCTGTCAAGACGAACGGGGATAGAGACTTGTCCTCTATACTGAAGATAGAGTTCGACGAGCTGTATCCAACGCACTCTTCGGCTTTGTTGTTACTACACGCACTGCGGAGTTATGGCGGCTAGAATGTCGGCGGAAGGGTGGTTTAAACCCTTCCCCTTTTTTTCTCGAAAATCAGTTTGTGTTCGCGATTGCCATTTTCATGCTATCGTGTAAGAAGGTAGTCAAGGGGGAATACGGGGCCGCATCCCGTTCCTCGGTATGGCCATTATTTCCGGAAGTAGAGACTGAAATATTATAGGTACCCAAAAATTGAGGTTAGAAAAAAGTGCGACGGATTTGCCGGATATTAGCGGTGATTACTAGGCAACCTGCGGGGATGCTACAGTTAAATGGGCGGGCCTCTGAGTTGCTTTGTTTTCCTTGTGTAAAAAAAAAATTCTGTTTTGGAAGGTCAAAATGACCATTTTTTGAAATTTGCCGGCCTCTCCTGTCCAGACGAACGCGGATAGAGAGTTGTCCTTTATACTGAAGATAGAGTTCGACGAGCTGTATTCAACGCACTCTTCGGCTTTGTTGTTACTGCACGCACTGCGGAGTTATGGCGGCTAGAATGTCGGCGGAAGGGTGGTTTCTTTTTTTCTCGAAAATCAGTTTGTGTTCGCGATTGCCATTTTGATGCTATCGTGTAGGAAGGTAGTGAAGGGGGAATACGGGGCCGCATCCCGTTCCTCGGTATGGCCATTATTTCCGGAAGTAGAGACTGAAATATTATAGGTACCCAAAAATTGAGGTTAGAAAAAAGTGCGACGGATTTGCCGGATATTAGCGGTGATTACTAGGCAACCTGCGGGGATACTACAGTTAAAAGGTCGGGCCTCTGAGTCGCTTCGTTTTCCTTCTGTAAAAAAAATTCTGTTTTGGAAGGTCAAAATGACCATGTTTAGAAATTTTGCCGGCCTCTCCTGTCCAGACGAACGGGGATAGAGAGTTGTCCTTTATACTGAAGATAGAGTTCGACGAGCTGTATTCAACGCACTCTTCGGCTTTGTTGTTACTACACGCACTGCGGAATTATGGCGGCTAGAATGTCGGCGGAAGGGTGGTTTAAACCCTTCCCCTTTTTTTCTCGAAAATCAGTTTGTGTTCGCGATTGCCATTTTGATGCTATCGTGTAAGAAGGTAGTCAAGGGGGAATACGGGGCCGCATCCCGTTCCTCGGTATGGCCATTATTTCCGGAAGTAGAGACTGAAATATTTTAGGTACCCAAAAATTGAGGTTAGAAAAAAGTGCGACGGATTTGCCGGATATTAGCGGTGATTACTAGGCAACCTGCGGGGATACTACAGTTAAAAGGGCGGGCCTCTGAGTCGCTTCATTTTCCTTCTGTAAAAAAAATTCTGTTTTGGAAGGTCAAAATGACCATGTTTTGAAATTTTGCCGGCCTCTCCTGTCCAGACGAACGGGGATAGAGAGTTGTCCTTTATACTGAAGATAGAGTTCGACGAGCTGTATTCAACGCACTCTTCGGCTTTGTTGTTACTACACGCACTGCGGAGTTATGGCGGCTAGAATGTCGGCGGAAGGGTGGTTTCTTTTTTTCTCGAAAATCAGTTTGTGTTCGCGATTGCCATTTTGATGCTATCGTGTAAGAAGGTAGTCATGGGGGAATACGGGGCCGCATCCCGTTCCTCGGTATGGCCATTATTTCCGGAAGTAGAGACTGAAATATTATAGGTACCCAAAAATTGAGGTTAGAAAAAAGTGCGACGGATTTGCCGGATATTAGCGGTGATTACTAGGCAACCTGCGGGGATGCTACAGTTAAAAGGGCGGGCCTCTGAGTCGCTTTGTTTTCCTTGTGTAAAAAAAAATTCTGTTTTGGAAGGTCAAAATGACCATTTTTTGAAATTTTGCCGGCCTCTCCTGTCCAGACGAACGGGGATAGAGAGTTGTCCTTTATACTGAAGATAGAGTTCGACGAGCTGTATTCAACGCACTCTTCGGCTTTGTTGTTACTACACGCACTGTGGAGTTATGGCGGCTAGAATGTCGGCGGAAGGGTGTTAACCCTTCCCCTTTTTTTCTCGAAAATCATTTTGTGTTCGCGATTGCCATTTTGATGCTCTCGTGTAAGAAGGTAGTCAAGGGGGAATACGGGGCCGCATCCCGTTCCTCGGTATGGCCATTATTTCCGGAAGTAGAGACTGAAATATTTTAGGTACCCAAAAATTGTGGTTAGAAAAAAGTGCTACGGATTTGCCGGATATTAGCGGTGATTACTAGGCAACCTGCGGGGATGCTACAGTTAAAAGGGCGGGCCTCTGAGTCGCTTCGTTTTCCTTGTGTAAAAAAATTCTGTTTTGGAAGGTCAAAATGACCATGTTTTGAAATTTTGCCGGCCTCTCCTGTCCAGACGAACGGGGATAGAGAGTTGTCCTTTATACTGAAGATAGAGTTCGACGAGCTGTATTCAACGCACTCTTCGGCTTTGTTGATACTACACGCACTGCGGAGTTATGGCGGCTAGAATGTCGGCGGAAGGGTGGTTCCCTTTTTTTCTCGAAAATCAGTTTGTGTTCGCGATTGCCATTTTGATGCTATCGTGTAAGAAGGTAGTCAAGGGGGAATACGGGGCGGCATCCCGTTCCTCGGTATGGCCATTATTTCCGGAAGTAGAGACTGAAATATTTTAGGTACCCAAAAATTGAGGTTAGAAAAAAGTGCGACGGATTTGTCGGATATTAGCGGTGATTACTAGGCAACCTGCGGGGATGCTACAGTTAAATGGGCGGGCCTCTGAGTCGCTTCGTTTTCCTTGTGTAAAAAAAATTCTGTTTTGGAAGGTCAAAATGACCATGTTTTGAAATTTTGCCGGCCTCTCCTGTCCAGACGAACGGGGATAGAGAGTTGTCCTTTATACTGAAGATAGAGTTCGACGAGCTGTAGTCAACGCACTCTTCGGCTTTGTTGATACTACACGCACTGCGGAGTTATGGCGGCTAGAATGTCGGTGGAAGGGTGGTTTAAAAGGAAATTATTTAGGAGAAACCGTGCAAGTCATACCTCATATAACTAATGAAATTAAAAAACGTACTCCATCCTCTTCTCCACCTGTTACTTCAAGCTCTATTTCAATAGTCATCTGAATTTTATTCATTCTTTCAAAGTATTTTTCACAAATTCCCCTTTTTTTCTCGAAAATCAGTTTGTGTTCGCGATTGCCATTTTGATGCTATCGTGTAGGAACGTAGTCAAGGGGGAATACGGTGCCGCATCCCGTTCATCGGTATGGCCATTATTTCCGGAAGTAGAGACTGAAATATTTTAGGTACCCAAAAATTGAGGTTAGAAAAAAGAGCGACGGATTTGCCGGATATTAGCGGTGATTACTAGGCAACCTGCGGGGATGCTACAGTTAAAAGGGCGGGCATCTGAGTCGCTTCGTTTTCCTTGTGTAAAAAAAATTCTGTTTTGGAAGGTCAGAATGACCATTTTTTGAAATTTTGCCGGCCTCTCCTGTCCAGACGAACGGGGATAGAGAGTTGTCGTTAATACTGAAGATAGAGTTCGACGAGCTGTATTCAACGCACTCTTCGGCTTTGTTGTTACTGCACGCACTGCGGAGTTATGGCGGCTAGAATGTCGGCGGAAGGGTGGTTTAAACCCTTCCCCTTTTTTTCTCGAAAATCAGTTTGTGTTCGCGATTCCCATTTTGATGCTATCGTGTAAGAAGGTAGTCAAGGGGGAATACGGGGCCGCATCCCGATCCTCGGTATGGCCATTATTTCCGGAAGTAGAGACTGAAATATTTTAGGTACCCAAAAATTGAGGTTAGAAAAAAGTGCGACGGATTTGCCGGATATTAGCGGTGATTACTAGGCAACCTGCGGGGATGCTACAGTTAAAAAGGCGGCCCTCTGAGTCGCTTCGTTTTCCTTGTGTAAAAAAAATTCTGTTTTGGAAGGTCAAAATGACCATTTTTTTAAATTTGGCGGCCTCTCCTGTCCAGACGAAAGGAGATAGAGAGTTGTCCTTTATACTGAAGGTAGAGTTCGACGAGCTGTATTCAACGCACTCTTCGGCTTTGTTGTTACTGCACGCACTGCGGAGTTATGGCGGCTAGAATGTCGGCGGAAGGGTGGTTTAAACCCTTCCCCTTTTTTTCTCGAAAATCAGTTTGTGTTCGCGATCGCCATTTTGATGCTATCGTGTAAGAAGGTAGTCAAGGGGGAATACGGGGCCGCATCCCGTTCCTCGGTATGGCCATTATTTCCGGAAGTAGAGACTGAAATATTTTAGGTACCCAAAAATTGAGGTTTGAAAAAAGTGCGACGGATTTGCCGGATATTAGCGGTGATTACTAGGCAACCTGCGGGGATGCTACAGTTAAAAGGGCGGGCCTCTGAGTCGCTTCGTTTTCCTTGTGTAAACAATATTCTGTTTTGGAAGATCAAAATGTCCATTTTTTGAAATTTTGCTGGCCTCTCCTGTCCAGACGAACGGGGATAGAGAGTTGTCCTCTATACTGAAGATAGAGTTCGACGAGCTGTATTCAACGCACTCTTCGGCTTTGTTGTTACTACACGCACTGCGGAGTTATGGCGGCTAGAATGTCGGCGGAAGGGTGGTTTAAACCCTTCCCCTTGTTTTCTCGAAAATCAGTTTGTGTTCGCGTTTGCCATTTTGATGCTATCGTGTAAGAAGGTAGTCAAGGGGGAATACGGGGCCGCATCCCGTTCCTCGGTATGGCCATTATATCCGGAAGTAGAGACTGAAATATTATAGGTACCCAAAAATTGAGGTTAGAAAAAAGTGCGACGGATTTGCCGGATATTAGCGGTGATTACTAGGCAACCTGCGGGGATACTACAGTTAAAAGGGCGGGCCTCTGAGTCGCTTCGTTTTCCTTGTGTAAAAAAAATTCTGTTTTGGAAGGTCAAAATGACCATGTTTTCAAATTTTGCCGGCCTCTCCTGTCCAGACGAACGGGGATAGAGAGTTGTCCTTTATACTGAAGATAGAGTTCGACGAGCTGTATTCAACGCACTCTTCGGCTTTGTTGTTACTACACGCACTGCGGAGTTATGGCGGCTAGAATGTCGGCGGAAGGGTGGTTTAAACCCTTCCCCTTTTTTTCTCGAAAATCAGTTTGTGTTCGCGATTGCCTTTTTTAATGCTATCGTGTAGGAAGGTAGTCAAGGGGGAATACGGGGCCGCTTCCCGTTCCTCGGTATGGCCATTATTTCCGGAAGTAGAGACTGAAATATTTTAGGTACCCAAAAATTGAGGTTAGAAAAAAGTGCGACGGATTTGTCGGATATTAGCGGTGATTACTAGGCAACCTGCGGGGATGCTACAGTTAAAAGGGCGGGCCTCTGAGTTGCTTCGTTTTCCTTGTGTAAACAATATTCTGTTTTGGAAGATCAAAATGTCCATTTTTTGAAATTTTGCTGGCCTCTCCTGTCCAGACGAACGGGGATAGAGTGTTGTCCTCTATACTGAAGATAGAGTTCGACGAGCTGTATTCAACGCACTCTTCGGCTTTGTTGTTACTACACGCACTGCGGAGTTATGGCTTCTAGAATGTCGGCGGAAGGGTGGTTTCTTTTTTTCTCGAAAATCAGTTTGTGTTCGCGATTGCCATTTTGATGCTATCGTGTAAGAAGGTAGTGAAGGGGGAATACGGGGCCGCATCCCGTTCCTCGGTATGGACATTATTTCCGGAAGTAGAGACTGAAATATTATAGGTACCCAAAAATTGAGGTTAGAAAAAAGTGCGACGGATTTGCCGGATATTAGCGGTGATTACTAGGCAACCTGCGGGGATACTACAGTTAAAAGGGCGGGCCTCTGAGTCGCTTCGTTTTCCTTCTGTAAAAAAATTCTGTTTTGGAAGGTCAAAATGACCATGTTTTGAAATTTTGCCGGCCTCTCCTGTCCAGACGAACGGGTATAGAGAGTTGTCCTTTATACTGAAGATAGAGTTCGACGAGCTGTATTCAACGCACTCTTCGGCTTTGTTGTTACTACACGCACTGCGGAATTATGGCGGCTAGAATGTCGGCGGAAGGGTGGTTTAAACCCTTCCCCTTTTTTTCTCGAAAATCAGTTTGTGTTCGCGATTGCCATTTTGATGCTATCGTGTAAGAAGGTAGTCAAGGGGGAATACGGGGCCGCATCCCGTTCCTCGGTATGGCCATTATTTCCGGAAGTAGAGACTGAAATATTTTAGGTTCCCAAAAATTGAGGTTAGAAAAAAGTGCGACGGATTTGCCGGATATTAGCGGTGATTACTAGGCAACCTGCGGGGATGCTACAGTTAAAAGGGCGGGCCTCTGAGTCGCTTCGTTTTCCTTGTGTAAACAATATTCTGTTTTGGAAGATCAAAATGTCCATTTTTTGAAATTTTGCTTGCCTCTCCTGTCCAGACGAACGGGGATAGAGAGTTGTCCTCTATACTGAAGATAGAGTTCGACGAGCTGTATTCAACGCACTCTTCGGCTTTGTTGTTACTACACGCACTGCGGAGTTATGGCGGCTAGAATGTCGGCGGAAGGGTGGTTTAAACCCTTCCCCTTTTTTTCTCGAAAATCAGTTTGTGTTCGCGATTGCCATTTTGATGCTATCGTGTAAGAAGGTAGTCAAGGGGGAATACGGGGCCGCATCCCGTTCCTCGGTATGGCCATTATTTCCGGAAGTAGAGACTGAAATATTATAGGTACCCAAAAATTGAGGTTAGAAAATAGTGCGACGGATTTGCCGGATATTAGCGGTGATTACTAGGCAACCTGCGGGGATGCTACAGTTAAAAGGGCGGGCCTCTGAGTTGCTTTGTTTTCCTTGTGTAAAAAAAAAATTCTGTTTTGGAAGGTCAAAATGACCATTTTTTGAAATTTTGCCGGCCTCTCCTGTCCAGACGAACGGGGATAGAGAATTGTCCTTTATACTGAAGATAGAGTTCGACGAGCTGTATTCAACGCACTCTTCGGCTTTGTTGTTACTACACGCACTGCGGAGTTATGGCGGCTAGAATGTCGGCGGAAGGGTGGTTTCTTTTTTTCTCGAAAATCAGTTTGTGTTCGCGATTGCCATTTTGATGCTATCGTGTAAGAAGGTAGTCAAGGGGGAATACGGGGCCGCATCCCGTTCCTCGGTATGGCCATTATTTCCGGAAGTAGAGACTGAAATATGTTAGGTACCCAAAAATTGAGGTTAGAAAAAAGTGCGACGGATTTGCCGGATATTAGCGGTGATTACTAGGCAACCTGCGGGGATGCTACAGTTAAAATGGCGGGCCTCTGAGTCGCTTCGTTTTCCTTGTGTAAACAATATTCTGTTTTGGAAGATCAAAATGTCCATTTTTTGAAATTTTGCTGGCCTCTCCTGTCCAGACGAACGGGGATAGAGAGTTGTCCTCTATACTGAAGATAGATTTCGACGAGCTGTATTCAACGCACTCTTCGGCTTTGTTGTTACTACACGCACTGCGGAGTTATGGCGGCTAGAATGTCGGCGGAAGGGTGGTTTAAACCCTTCCCCTTTTTTTCTCGAAAATCAGTTTGTGTTCGCGATTGCCATTTTGATGCTATCGTGTAAGAAGGTAGTCAAGGGGGAATACGTGGCCGCATCCCGTTCCTCGGTATGGCCATTATTTCCGAGAGTAGAGACTGAAATATTATAGGTACCCAAAAATTGAGGTTAGAAAAAAGTGCGACGGATTTGCCGGATATTAGCGGTGATTACTAGGCAACCTGCGGGGATGCTACAGTTAAAAGGGCGGGCCTCTGAGTTGCTTTGTTTTCCTTGTGTAAAAAAAAAATTCTGTTTTGGAAGGTCAAAATGACCATTTTTTGAAATTTTGCCGGCCTCTCCCTTCCAGACGAACGGGGATAGAGAGTTGTCCTTTATACTGAAGATAGAGTTCGACGAGCTGTATTCAACGCACTCTTCGGCTTTGTTGTTACTACACGCACTGCGGAGTTATGGCGGCTAGAATGTCGGCGGAAGGGTGGTTTCTTTTTTTCTCGAAAATCAGTTTGTGTTCGCGATTGCCATTTTGATGCTATCGTGTAGGAAGGTAGTGAAGGGGGAATACGGGGCCGCATCCCGTTCCTCGGTATGGCCATTATTTCCGGAAGTAGAGACTGAAATATTTTAGGTACCCAAAAATTGAGGTTTGAAAAAAGTGCGACGGATTTGCCGGATATTAGCGGTGATTACTAGGCAACCTGCGGGGATGCTACAGTTAAAAGGGCGGGCCTCTGAGTCGCTTCGTTTTCCTTGTGTAAACAATATTCTGTTTTGGAAGATCAAAATGACCATGTTTTGAAATTTTGCCGGCCTCTCCTGTCCAGACGAACGGGGATAGAGAGTTGTCCTTTATACTGAAGATAGAGTTCGACGAGCTGTATTCAACGCACTCTTCGGCTTTGTTGTTACTACACGCACTGCGGAATTATGGCGGCTAGAATGTCGGCGGAAGGGTGGTTTAAACCCTTCCCCTTTTTTTCTCGAAAATCAGTTTGTGTTCGCGATTGCCATTTTGATGCTACCGTGTAAGAAGGTAGTCAAGGGGGAATACGGGGCCGCATCCCGTTCCTCGGTATGGCCATTATTTCCGGAAGTAGAGACTGAAATATTTTAGGTACCCAAAAATTGAGGTTAGAAAAAAGTGCGACGGATTTGCCGGATATTAGCGGTGATTACTAGGCAACCTGCGGGGATGCTACAGTTAAAAGGGCGGGCTTCTGAGTCGCTTCGTTTTCCTTGTGTAAAAAAAATTCTGTTTTGGAAGGTCAAAATGACCATTTTTTGAAATTTTGCCGGCCTCTCCTGTCCAGACGAACGGGGATAGAGAGTTGTCCTTTATACTGAAGATAGAGTTCGACGAGCTGTATTCAACGCACTCTTCGGCTTTGTTGTTACTACACGCACTGCGGATTTATGGCGGCTAGAATGTCGGCGGAAGGGTGGTTTCTTTTTTTCTCGAAAATCAGTTTGTGTTCGCGATTGCCATTTTGATGCTATCGTGTAGGAAGGTAGTCAAGGGGGAATACGGGGCCGCATCCCGTTCCTCGGTATGGCCATTATTTCCGGAAGTAGAGACTGAAATATTTTAGGTACCCAAAAATTGAGGTTAGAAAAGAGTGCGACGGATTTGCCGGATATTAGCGGTAATTACTAGGCAACCTGCGGGGATGCTACAGTTAAAAGGGCGGCCCTCTGAGTCGCTTCGTTTTCCTTGTGTAAAAAAAATTCTGTTTTGGAAGTTCAAAATGACCATTTTTTGAAATTTTGCCGGCCTCTCCTGTCCAGACGAACGGGGATAGAGAGTTGTCCTTTATATGAAGATAGAGTTCGACGAGCTGTATTCAACGCACTCTTCGGCTTTGTTGTTACTACACGCACTACGGAGTTATGGCGGCTAGAATGTCGGCGGAAGGGTGGTTTAAACCCTTCCCCTTTTTTTCTCGAAAATCAGTTTGTGTTTGCGATTGCCATTTTGATGCTATCGTGTAAGAAGTTAGTCAAGGGGGAATAGGGGGCCGCATCCCGTTCCTCGGTATGGCCATTATTTCCGGAAGTAGAGACTGAAATATTTTAGGTACCCAAAAATTGAGGTTAGAAAAAAGTGCGATGGATTTGCCGGATATTAGCGGTGATTACTAGGCAACCTGCGGTGATGCTACAGTTAAAAGGGCGGGCCTCTGAGTCGCTTCGTTTTCCTTGTGTAAAAAAAATTCTGTTTTGGAAGGTCATAATGACCATGTTTTGAAATTTTGCCGGCCTCTCCTGTCCAGACGAACGGGGATAGAGAGTTGTCCTTTATACTGAAGATAGAGTTCGACGAGCTGTATTCAACGCACTCTTCGGCTTTGTTGTTACTACACGCACTGCGGAATTATGGCGGCTAGAATGTCGGCGGAAGGGTGGTTTAAACCCTTCCCCTTTTTTTCTCGAAAATCAGTTTGTGTTCGCGATTGCCATTTTGATGCTATCGTGTAAGAAGTTAGTCAAGGGGGAATACGGGGCCGCATCCCGTTCCTCGGTATGGCCATTATTTCCGGAAGTAGAGACTGAAATATTTTAGGTACCCAAAAATTGAGGTTAGAAAAAAGTGCGACGGATTTGCCGGATATTAGCGGTGATTACTAGGCAACCTGCCGGGATGCTACAGTTAAAAGGGCGGGCCTCTGAGTCGCTTTGTTTTCCTTGTGTAAAAAAAAATTCTGTTTTGGAAGGTCAAAATGACCATTTTTTGAAATTTTGCCGGCCTCTCCTGTCCAGACGAACGGGGATAGAGAGTTGTCCTTTATACTGAAGATAGAGTTCGACGAGCTGTATTCAACGCACTCTTCGGCTTTGTTGTTACTACACGCACTGTGGAGTTATGGCGGCTAGAATGTCGGCGGAAGGGTGTTAACCCTTCCCCTTTTTTTCTCGAAAATCATTTTGTGTTCGCGATTGCCATTTTGATGCTCTCGTGTAAGAAGGTAGTAAAGGGGGAATACGGGGCCGCATCCCGTTCCTCGGTATGGCCATTATTTCCGGAAGTAGAGACTGAAATATTTTAGGTACCCAAAAATTGTGGTTAGAAAAAAGTGCTACGGATTTGCCGGATATTAGCGGTGATTACTAGGCAACCTGCGGGGATGCTACAGTTAAAAGGGCGGGCCTCTGAGTCGCTTCGTTTTCCTTGTGTAAAAAAATTCTGTTTTGGAAGGTCAAAATGACCATGTTTTGAAATTTTGCCGGCCTCTCCTGTCCAGACGAACGGGGATAGAGAGTTGTCCTTTATACTGAAGATAGAGTTCGACGAGCTGTATTCAACGCACTCTTCGGCTTTGTTGATACTACACGCACTGCGGAGTTATGGCGGCTAGAATGTCGGCGGAAGGGTGGTTCCCTTTTTTTCTCGAAAATCAGTTTGTGTTCGCGATTGCCATTTTGATGCTATCGTGTAAGAAGGTAGTCAAGGGGGAATACGGGGCGGCATCCCGTTCCTCGGTATGGCCATTATTTCCGGAAGTAGAGACTGAAATATTTTAGGTACCCAAAAATTGAGGTTAGAAAAAAGTGCGACGGATTTGTCGGATATTAGCGGTGATTACTAGGCAACCTGCGGGGATGCTACAGTTAAATGGGCGGGCCTCTGAATCGCTTCGTTTTCCTTGTGTAAAAAAAATTCTGTTTTGGAAGGTCAAAATGACCATGTTTTGAAATTTTGCCGGCCTCTCCTGTCCAGACGAACGGGGATAGAGAGTTGTCCTTTATACTGAAGATAGAGTTCGACGAGCTGTATTCAACGCACTCTTCGGCTTTGTTGTTACTACACGCACTGCGGAGTTATGGCGGCTAGAATGTCGGTGGAAGGGTGGTTTAAAAGGAAATTATTTAGGAGAAACCGTGCAAGTCATACCTCATATAACTAATGAAATTAAAAAACGTACTCCATCCTCTTCTCCACCTGTTACTTCAAGCTCTATTTCAATAGTCATCTGAATTTTATTCATTCTTTCAAAGTATTTTTCACAAATTCCCCTTTTTTTCTCGAAAATCAGTTTGTGTTCGCGATTGCCATTTTGATGCTATCGTGTAGGAACGTAGTCAAGGGGGAATACGGTGCCGCATCCCGTTCCTCTGTATGGCCATTATTTCCGGAAGTAGAGACTGAAATATTTTAGGTACCCAAAAATTGAGGTTAGAAAAAAGTGCGACGGATTTGCCGGATATTAGCGGTGATTACTAGGCAACCTGCGGGGATGCTACAGTTAAAAGGGCGGGCCTCTGAGTCGCTTCGTTTTCCTTGTGTAAAAAAAATTCTGTTTTGGAAGGTCAAAATGACCATTTTTTTAAATTTTGCCGGCCTCTCCTGTCCAGACGAACGGGGATAGAGAGTTGTCGTTAATACTGAAGATAGAGTTCGACGAGCTGTATTCAACGCACTCTTCGGCTTTGTTGTTACTGCACGCACTGCGGAGTTATGGCGGCTAGAATGTCGGCGGAAGGGTGGTTTAAACCCTTCCCCTTTTTTTCTCGAAAATCAGTTTGTGTTCGCGATTCCCATTTTGATGCTATCGTGTAAGAAGGTAGTCAAGGGGGAATACGGGGCCGCATCCCGTTCCTCGGTATGGCCATTATTTCCGGAAGTAGAGACTGAAATATTTTAGGTACCCAAAAATTGAGGTTAGAAAAAAGTGCGACGGATTTGCCGGATATTAGCGGTGATTACTAGGCAACCTGCGGGGATGCTACAGTTAAAAAGGCGGCCCTCTGAGTCGCTTCGTTTTCCTTGTGTAAAAAAAATTCTGTTTTGGAAGGTCAAAATGACCATTTTTTTAAATTTGGCGGCCTCTCCTGTCCAGACGAAAGGAGATAGAGAGTTGTCCTTTATACTGAAGATAGAGTTCGACGAGCTGTATTCAACGCACTCTTCGGCTTTGTTGTTACTGCACGCACTGCGGAGTTATGGCGGCTAGAATGTCGGCGGAAGGGTGGTTTAAACCCTTCCCCTTTTTTTCTCGAAAATCAGTTTGTGTTCGCGATTGCCATTTTGATGCTATCGTGTAGGAAGGTAGTCAAGGGGGAATACGGGGCCGCTTCCCGTTCCTCGGTATGGCCATTATTTCCGGAAGTAGAGACTGAAATATTTTAGGTACCCAAAAATTGAGGTTAGAAAAAAGTGCGACGGATTTGTCGGATATTAGCGGTGATTACTAGGCAACCTGCGGGGATGCTACAGTTAAAAGGGCGGGCCTCTGAGTTGCTTCGTTTTCCTTGTGTAAACAATATTCTGTTTTCGAAGATCAAAATGTCCATTTTTTGAAATTTTCCTGGCCTCTCCTGTCCAGACGAACGGGGATAGAGTGTTGTCCTCTATACTGAAGATAGAGTTCGACGAGCTGTATTCAACGCACTCTTCGGCTTTGTTGTTACTACACGCACTGCGGAGTTATGGCGGCTAGAATGTCGGCGGAAGGGTGGTTTAAACCCTTCCCCTTTTTTTCTCGAAAATCAGTTTGTGTTCGCGATTGCCATTTTGATGCTATCGTGTAAGAAGGTAGTCAAGGGGGAATACGGGGCCGCATCCCGTTCCTCGGTATGGCCATTATTTCCGGAAGTAGAGACTGAAATATTATAGGTACCCAAAAATTGAGGTTAGAAAAAAGTGCGACGGATTTGCCGGATATTAGCGGTGATTACTAGGCAACCTGCGGGGATGTTACAGTTAAAAGGGCGGGCCTCTGAGTTGCTTTGTTTTCCTTGTGTAAAAAAAAATTCTGTTTTGGAAGGTCAAAATGACCATTTTTTGAAATTTTGCCGGCCTCTCCTGTCCAGACGAACGGGGATAGAGAGTTGTCCTTTATACTGAAGATAGAGTTCGACGAGCTGTATTCAACGCACTCTCCGGCTTAGTTGTTACTACACGCACTGCGGAGTTATGGCGGCTAGAATGTCGGCGGAAGGGTGGTTTCTTTTTTTCTCGAAAATCAGTTTGTGTTCGCGATTGCCATTTTGATGCTATCGTGTAGGAAGGTAGTGAAGGGGGAATACGGGGCCGCATCCCGTTCCTCGGTATGGCCATTATTTCCGGAAGTAGAGACTGAAATATTATAGGTACCCAAAAATTGAGGTTAGAAAAAAGTGCGACGGATTTGCCGGATATTAGCGGTGATTACTAGGCAACCTGCGGGGATACTACAGTTAAAAGGGCGGGCCTCTGAGTCGCTTCGTTTTCCTTCTGTAAAAAAATTCTGTTTTGGAAGGTCAAAATGACCATGTTTTGAAATTTTGCCGGCCTCTCCTGTCCAGACGAACGGGTATAGAGAGTTGTCCTTTATACTGAAGATAGAGTTCGACGAGCTGTATTCAACGCACTCTTGGGCTTTGTTGTTACTACACGCACTGCGGAATTATGGCGGCTAGAATGTCGGCGGAAGGGTGGTAAACCCTTCCCCTTTTTTTCTCGAAAATCAGTTTGTGTTCGCGATTGCCATTTTGATGCTACCGTGTAAGAAGGTAGTCAAGGGGGAATACGGGGCCGCATCCCGTTCCTCGGTATGGCCATTATTTCCGGAAGTAGAGACTGAAATATTTTAGGTACCCAAAAATTGAGGTTAGAAAAAAGTGCGACGGATTTGCCGGATATTAGCGGTGATTACTAGGCAACCTGCGGGGATGCTACAGTTAAAAGGGCGGGCCTCTGAGTCGCTTCGTTTTCCTTGTGTAAACAATATTCTGTTTTGGAAGATCAAAATGTCCATTTTTTGAAATTTTGCTTGCCTCTCCTGTCCAGACGAACGGGGATAGAGAGTTGTCCTCTATACTGAAGATAGAGTTCGACGAGCTGTATTCAACGCACTCTTCGGCTTTGTTGTTACTACACGCACTGCGGAGTTATGGCGGCTAGAATGTCGGCGGAAGGGTGGTTTAAACCCTTCCCCTTTTTTTCTCGAAAATCAGTTTGTGTTCGCGATTGCCATTTTGATGCTATCGTGTAAGAAGGTAGTCAAGGGGGAATACGGGGCCGCATCCCGTTCCTCGGTATGGCCATTATTTCCGGAAGTAGAGACTGAAATATTATAGGTACCCAAAAATTGAGGTTAGAAAAAAGTGCGACGGATTTGCCGGATATTAGCGGTGATTACTAGGCAACCTGCGGGGATGCTACAGTTAAAAGGGCGGGCCTCTGAGTTGCTTCGTTTTCCTTGTGTAAAAAAATTCTGTTTTGGAAGGTCAAAATGACCATGTTTTGAAATTTTGCCGGCCTCTCCTGTCCAGACGAACGGGGATAGAGAGTTGTCCTTTATACTGAAGATAGAGTTCGACGAGCTATATTCAACGCACTCTTCGGCTTTGTTGATACTACACGCACTGCGGAGTTATGGCGGCTAGAATGTCGGTGGAAGGGTGGTTTAAAAGGAAATTATTTAGGAGAAACCGTGCAAGTCATACCTCATATAAATAATGAAATTAAAAAACGTACACCATCCTCTTCTCCACCTGTTACTTCAAGCTCTATTTCAATAGTCATCTGAATTTTATTCATTCTTTCAAAGTATTTTTCACAAATTCCCCTTTTTTTCTCGAAAATCAGTTTGTGTTCGCGATTGCCATTTTGATGCTATCGTGTAGGAACGTAGTCAAGGGGGAATACGGGGCCGCATCCCGTTCCTCGGTATGGCCATTATTTCCGGAAGTAGAGACTGAAATATTTTAGGTGCCCAAAAATTGAGGTTAGAAAAAAGTGCGACGGATTTGCCGGATATTAGCGGTGATTACTAGGCAACCTGCGGGGATGCTACAGCTAAAGGGCGGGCCTCTGAGTCGCTTCGTTTTCCTTGTGTAAAAAAAATTCTGTTTTGGAAGGTCAAAATGACCATTTTTTGAAATTTTGCCGGCCTCTCCTGTCCAGACGAACGGGGATAGAGAGTTGTCCTTTATACTGAAGATAGAGTTCGACGAGCTGTATTCAACGCACTCTTCGGCTTTGTTGTTACTACACGCACTGCGGAGTTATGGCGGCTAGAATGTCGGCGGAAGGGTGGTTTAAACCCTTCCCCTTTTTTTCTCGAAAATCAGTTTGTGTTCGCGATTGCCATTTTGATGCTATCGTGTAAGAAGGTAGTCAAAGGGGAATACGGGGCCGCATCCCGTTCCTCGGTATGGCCATTATTTCCGGAAGTAGAGACTGAAATATTTTAGGTACCCAAAAATTGAGGTTAGAAAAAAGTGCGACGGATTTGCCGGATATTAGCGGTGATTACTAGGCAACCTGCGGGGATGCTACAGTTAAAAGGGCGGGCCTCTGAGTCGCTTCGTTTTCCTTGTGTAAACAATATTCTGTTTTCGATGATCAAAATGTCCATTTTTTGAAATTTTGCTGGCCTCTCCTGTCCAGACGAACGGGGATAGAGAGTTGTCCTCTATACTGAAGATAGAGTTCGACAAGCTGTATTCAACGCACTCTTCGGCTTTGTTGTTACTACACGCACTGCGGAGTTATGGCGGCTAGAATGTCGGCGGAAGGGTGGTTTAAACCCTTCCCCTTCTTTTCTCGAAAATCAGTTTGTGTTCGCGTTTGCCATTTTGATGCTATCGTGTAAGAAGGTAGTCAAGGGGGAATACGGGGCCGCATCCCGTTTCTCGGTATGGCCATTATTTCCGGAAGTAGAGACTGAAATATCATAGGTACCCAAAAATTGAGGTTAGAAAAAAGTGCGACGGATTTGCCGGATATTAGCGGTGATTACTAGGCAACCTGCGGGGATGCTACAGTTAAAAGGGCGGGCTTCTGAGTTGCTTTGTTTTCCTTGTGTAAAAAAAAAATTCTGTTTTGGAAGGTCAAAATGACCATTTTTTGAAATTTTGCCGGCCTCTCCTGTCCAGACGAACGGGGATAGAGAGTTGTCCTTTATACTGAAGATAGAGTTCGACGAGCTGTATTCAACGCACTCTTCGGCTTTGTTGTTACTACACGCACTGCGGATTTATGGCGGCTAGAATGTCGGCGGAAGGGTGGTTTCTTTTTTTCTCGAAAATCAGTTTGTGTTCGCGATTGCCATTTTGATGCTATCGTGTAGGAAGGTAGTCAAGGGGGAATACGGGGCCGCATCCCGTTCCTCGGTATGGCCATTATTTCCGGAAGTAGAGACTGAAATATTTTAGGTACCCAAAAATTGAGGTTAGAAAAAAGTGCGACGGATTTGCCGGATATTAGCGGTGATTACTAGGCAACCTGCGGGGATGCTACAGTTAAAAGGGCGGGCCTCTGAGTCGCTTTGTTTTCCTTGTGTAAAAAAAAATTCTGTTTTGGAAGGTCAAAATGACCATTTTTTGAAATTTTGCCGGCCTCTCCTGTCCAGACGAACGGGGATAGAGAGTTGTCCTTTATACTGAAGATAGAGTTCGACGAGCTGTATTCAACGCACTCTTCGGCTTTGTTGTTACTACACGCACTGTGGAGTTATGGCGGCTAGAATGTCGGCGGAAGGGTGTTAACCCTTCCCCTTTTTTTCTCGAAAATCATTTTGTGTTCGCGATTGCCATTTTGATGCTCTCGTGTAAGAAGGTAGTCAAGGGGGAATACGGGGCCGCATCCCGTTCCTCGGTATGGCCATTATTTCCGGAAGTAGAGACTGAAATATTTTAGGTACCCAAAAATTGTGGTTAGAAAAAAGTGCTACGGATTTGCCGGATATTAGCGGTGATTACTAGGCAACCTGCGGGGATGCTACAGTTAAAAGGGCGGGCCTCTGAGTCGCTTCGTTTTCCTTGTGTAAAAAAATTCTGTTTTGGAAGGTCAAAATGACCATGTTTTGAAATTTTGCCGGCCTCTCCTGTCCAGACGAACGGGGATAGAGAGTTGTCCTTTATACTGAAGATAGAGTTCGACGAGCTGTATTCAACGCACTCTTCGGCTTTGTTGATACTACACGCACTGCGGAGTTATGGCGGCTAGAATGTCGGCGGAAGGGTGGTTCCCTTTTTTTCTCGAAAATCAGTTTGTGTTCGCGATTGCCATTTTGATGCTATCGTGTAAGAAGGTAGTCAAGGGGGAATACGGGGCGGCATCCCGTTCCTCGGTATGGCCATTATTTCCGGAAGTAGAGACTGAAATATTTTAGGTACCCAAAAATTGAGGTTAGAAAAAAGTGCGACGGATTTGTCGGATATTAGCGGTGATTACTAGGCAACCTGCGGGGATGCTACAGTTAAATGGGCGGGCCTCTGAGTCGCTTCGTTTTCCTTGTGTAAAAAAAATTCTGTTTTGGAAGGTCAAAATGACCATGTTTTGAAATTTTGCCGGCCTCTCCTGTCCAGACGAACGGGGATAGAGAGTTGTCCTTTATACTGAAGATAGAGTTCGACGAGCTGTATTCAACGCACTCTTCGGCTTTGTTGATACTACACGCACTGCGGAGTTATGGCGGCTAGAATGTCGGTGGAAGGGTGGTTTAAAAGGAAATTATTTAGGAGAAACCGTGCAAGTCATACCTCATATAACTAATGAAATTAAAAAACGTACTCCATCCTCTTCTCCACCTGTTACTTCAAGCTCTATTTCAATAGTCATCTGAATTTTATTCATTCTTTCAAAGTATTTTTCACAAATTCCCCTTTTTTTCTCGAAAATCAGTTTGTGTTCGCGATTGCCATTTTGATGCTATCGTGTAGGAACGTAGTCAAGGGGGAATACGGTGCCGCATCCCGTTCCTCGGTATGGCCATTATTTCCGGAAGTAGAGACTGAAATATTTTAGGTACCCAAAAATTGAGGTTAGAAAAAAGTGCGACGGATTTGCCGGATATTAGCGGTGATTACTAGGCAACCTGCGGGGATGCTACAGTTAAAAGGGCGGGCATCTGAGTCGCTTCGTTTTCCTTGTGTAAAAAAAATTCTGTTTTGGAAGGTCAGAATGACCATTTTTTGAAATTTTGCCGGCCTCTCCTGTCCAGACGAACGGGGATAGAGAGTTGTCGTTAATACTGAAGATAGAGTTCGACGAGCTGTATTCAACGCACTCTTCGGCTTTGTTGTTACTGCACGCACTGCGGAGTTATGGCGGCTAGAATGTCGGCGGAAGGGTGGTTTAAACCCTTCCCCTTTTTTTCTCGAAAATCAGTTTGTGTTCGCGATTCCCATTTTGATGCTATCGTGTAAGAAGGTAGTCAAGGGGGAATACGGGGCCGCATCCCGATCCTCGGTATGGCCATTATTTCCGGAAGTAGAGACTGAAATATTTTAGGTACCCAAAAATTGAGGTTAGAAAAAAGTGCGACGGATTTGCCGGATATTAGCGGTGATTACTAGGCAACCTGCGGGGATGCTACAGTTAAAAAGGCGGCCCTCTGAGTCGCTTCGTTTTCCTTGTGTAAAAAAAATTCTGTTTTGGAAGGTCAAAATGACCATTTTTTTAAATTTGGCGGCCTCTCCTGTCCAGACGAAAGGAGATAGAGAGTTGTCCTTTATACTGAAGGTAGAGTTCGACGAGCTGTATTCAACGCACTCTTCGGCTTTGTTGTTACTGCACGCACTGCGGAGTTATGGCGGCTAGAATGTCGGCGGAAGGGTGGTTTAAACCCTTCCCCTTTTTTTCTCGAAAATCAGTTTGTGTTCGCGATCGCCATTTTGATGCTATCGTGTAAGAAGGTAGTCAAGGGGGAATACGGGGCCGCATCCCGTTCCTCGGTATGGCCATTATTTCCGGAAGTAGAGACTGAAATATTTTAGGTACCCAAAAATTGAGGTTTGAAAAAAGTGCGACGGATTTGCCGGATATTAGCGGTGATTACTAGGCAACCTGCGGGGATGCTACAGTTAAAAGGGCGGGCCTCTGAGTCGCTTCGTTTTCCTTGTGTAAACAATATTCTGTTTTGGAAGATCAAAATGTCCATTTTTTGAAATTTTGCTGGCCTCTCCTGTCCAGACGAACGGGGATAGAGAGTTGTCCTCTATACTGAAGATAGAGTTCGACGAGCTGTATTCAACGCACTCTTCGGCTTTGTTGTTACTACACGCACTGCGGAGTTATGGCGGCTAGAATGTCGGCGGAAGGGTGGTTTAAACCCTTCCCCTTGTTTTCTCGAAAATCAGTTTGTGTTCGCGTTTGCCATTTTGATGCTATCGTGTAAGAAGGTAGTCAAGGGGGAATACGGGGCCGCATCCCGTTCCTCGGTATGGCCATTATATCCGGAAGTAGAGACTGAAATATTATAGGTACCCAAAAATTGAGGTTAGAAAAAAGTGCGACGGATTTGCCGGATATTAGCGGTGATTACTAGGCAACCTGCGGGGATACTACAGTTAAAAGGGCGGGCCTCTGAGTCGCTTCGTTTTCCTTGTGTAAAAAAAATTCTGTTTTGGAAGGTCAAAATGACCATGTTTTCAAATTTTGCCGGCCTCTCCTGTCCAGACGAACGGGGATAGAGAGTTGTCCTTTATACTGAAGATAGAGTTCGACGAGCTGTATTCAACGCACTCTTCGGCTTTGTTGTTACTACACGCACTGCGGAGTTATGGCGGCTAGAATGTCGGCGGAAGGGTGGTTTAAACCCTTCCCCTTTTTTTCTCGAAAATCAGTTTGTGTTCGCGATTGCCTTTTTTAATGCTATCGTGTAGGAAGGTAGTCAAGGGGGAATACGGGGCCGCTTCCCGTTCCTCGGTATGGCCATTATTTCCGGAAGTAGAGACTGAAATATTTTAGGTACCCAAAAATTGAGGTTAGAAAAAAGTGCGACGGATTTGTCGGATATTAGCGGTGATTACTAGGCAACCTGCGGGGATGCTACAGTTAAAAGGGCGGGCCTCTGAGTTGCTTCGTTTTCCTTGTGTAAACAATATTCTGTTTTGGAAGATCAAAATGTCCATTTTTTGAAATTTTGCTGGCCTCTCCTGTCCAGACGAACGGGGATAGAGTGTTGTCCTCTATACTGAAGATAGAGTTCGACGAGCTGTATTCAACGCACTCTTCGGCTTTGTTGTTACTACACGCACTGCGGAGTTATGGCGGCTAGAATGTCGGCGGAAGGGTGGTTTCTTTTTTTCTCGAAAATCAGTTTGTGTCCGCGATTGCCATTTTGATGCTATCGTGTAAGAAGGTAGTGAAGGGGGAATACGGGGCCGCATCCCGTTCCTCGGTATGGACATTATTTCCGGAAGTAGAGACTGAAATATTATAGGTACCCAAAAATTGAGGTTAGAAAAAAGTGCGACGGATTTGCCGGATATTAGCGGTGATTACTAGGCAACCTGCGGGGATACTACAGTTAAAAGGGCGGGCCTCTGAGTCGCTTCGTTTTCCTTCTGTAAAAAAATTCTGTTTTGGAAGGTCAAAATGACCATGTTTTGAAATTTTGCCGGCCTCTCCTGTCCAGACGAACGGGTATAGAGAGTTGTCCTTTATACTGAAGATAGAGTTCGACGAGCTGTATTCAACGCACTCTTCGGCTTTGTTGTTACTACACGCACTGCGGAATTATGGCGGCTAGAATGTCGGCGGAAGGGTGGTTTAAACCCTTCCCCTTTTTTTCTCGAAAATCAGTTTGTGTTCGCGATTGCCATTTTGATGCTATCGTGTAAGAAGGTAGTCAAGGGGGAATACGGGGCCGCATCCCGTTCCTCGGTATGGCCATTATTTCCGGAAGTAGAGACTGAAATATTTTAGGTTCCCAAAAATTGAGGTTAGAAAAAAGTGCGACGGATTTGCCGGATATTAGCGGTGATTACTAGGCAACCTGCGGGGATGCTACAGTTAAAAGGGCGGGCCTCTGAGTCGCTTCGTTTTCCTTGTGTAAACAATATTCTGTTTTGGAAGATCAAAATGTCCATTTTTTGAAATTTTGCTTGCCTCTCCTGTCCAGACGAACGGGGATAGAGAGTTGTCCTCTATACTGAAGATAGAGTTCGACGAGCTGTATTCAACGCACTCTTCGGCTTTGTTGTTACTACACGCACTGCGGAGTTATGGCGGCTAGAATGTCGGCGGAAGGGTGGTTACCCTTCCCCTTTTTTTCTCGAAAATCAGTTTGTGTTCGCGATTGCCATTTTGATGCTATCGTGTAAGAAGGTAGTCAAGGGGGAATACGGGGCCGCATCCCGTTCCTCGGTATGGCCATTATTTCCGGAAGTAGAGACTGAAATATTATAGGTACCCAAAAATTGAGGTTAGAAAATAGTGCGACGGATTTGCCGGATATTAGCGGTGATTACTAGGCAACCTGCGGGGATGCTACAGTTAAAAGGGCGGGCCTCTGAGTTGCTTTGTTTTCCTTGTGTAAAAAAAAAATTCTGTTTTGGAAGGTCAAAATGACCATTTTTTGAAATTTTGCCGGCCTCTCCTGTCCAGACGAACGGGGATAGAGAATTGTCCTTTATACTGAAGATAGAGTTCGACGAGCTGTATTCAACGCACTCTTCGGCTTTGTTGTTACTACACGCACTGCGGAGTTATGGCGGCTAGAATGTCGGCGGAAGGGTGGTTTCTTTTTTTCTCGAAAATCAGTTTGTGTTCGCGATTGCCATTTTGATGCTATCGTGTAAGAAGGTAGTCAAGGGGGAATACGGGGCCGCATCCCGTTCCTCGGTATGGCCATTATTTCCGGAAGTAGAGACTGAAATATGTTAGGTACCCAAAAATTGAGGTTAGAAAAAAGTGCGACGGATTTGCCGGATATTAGCGGTGATTACTAGGCAACCTGCGGGGATGCTACAGTTAAAATGGCGGGCCTCTGAGTCGCTTCGTTTTCCTTGTGTAAACAATATTCTGTTTTGGAAGATCAAAATGTCCATTTTTTGAAATTTTGCTGGCCTCTCCTGTCCAGACGAACGGGGATAGAGAGTTGTCCTCTATACTGAAGATAGATTTCGACGAGCTGTATTCAACGCACTCTTCGGCTTTGTTGTTACTACACGCACTGCGGAGTTATGGCGGCTAGAATGTCGGCGGAAGGGTGGTTTAAACCCTTCCCCTTTTTTTCTCGAAAATCAGTTTGTGTTCGCGATTGCCATTTTGATGCTATCGTGTAAGAAGGTAGTCAAGGGGGAATACGTGGCCGCATCCCGTTCCTCGGTATGGCCATTATTTCCGAGAGTAGAGACTGAAATATTATAGGTACCCAAAAATTGAGGTTAGAAAAAAGTGCGACGGATTTGCCGGATATTAGCGGTGATTACTAGGCAACCTGCGGGGATGCTACAGTTAAAAGGGCGGGCCTCTGAGTTGCTTTGTTTTCCTTGTGTAAAAAAAAAATTCTGTTTTGGAAGGTCAAAATGACCATTTTTTGAAATTTTGCCGGCCTCTCCCTTCCAGACGAACGGGGATAGAGAGTTGTCCTTTATACTGAAGATAGAGTTCGACGAGCTGTATTCAACGCACCCTTCGGCTTTGTTGTTACTACACGCACTGCGGAGTTATGGCGGCTAGAATGTCGGCGGAAGGGTGGTTTCTTTTTTTCTCGAAAATCAGTTTGTGTTCGCGATTGCCATTTTGATGCTATCGTGTAGGAAGGTAGTGAAGGGGGAATACGGGGCCGCATCCCGTTCCTCGGTATGGCCATTATTTCCGGAAGTAGAGACTGAAATATTTTAGGTACCCAAAAATTGAGGTTTGAAAAAAGTGCGACGGATTTGCCGGATATTAGCGGTGATTACTAGGCAACCTGCGGGGATGCTACAGTTAAAAGGGCGGGCCTCTGAGTCGCTTCGTTTTCCTTGTGTAAACAATATTCTGTTTTGGAAGATCAAAATGACCATGTTTTGAAATTTTGCCGGCCTCTCCTGTCCAGACGAACGGGGATAGAGAGTTGTCCTTTATACTGAAGATAGAGTTCGACGAGCTGTATTCAACGCACTCTTCGGCTTTGTTGTTACTACACGCACTGCGGAATTATGGCGGCTAGAATGTCGGCGGAAGGGTGGTTCCCCTTTTTTTCTCGAAAATCAGTTTGTGTTCGCGATTGCCATTTTGATGCTACCGTGTAAGAAGGTAGTCAAGGGGGAATACGGGGCCGCATCCCGTTCCTCGGTATGGCCATTATTTCCGGAAGTAGAGACTGAAATATTTTAGGTACCCAAAAATTGAGGTTAGAAAAAAGTGCGACGGATTTGCCGGATATTAGCGGTGATTACTAGGCAACCTGCGGGGATGCTACAGTTAAAAGGGCGGGCTTCTGAGTCGCTTCGTTTTCCTTGTGTAAAAAAAATTCTGTTTTGGAAGGTCAAAATGACCATTTTTTGAAATTTTGCCGGCCTCTCCTGTCCAGACGAACGGGGATAGAGAGTTGTCCTTTATACTGAAGATAGAGTTCGACGAGCTGTATTCAACGCACTCTTCGGCTTTGTTGTTACTACACGCACTGCGGAGTTATGGCGGCTAGAATGTCGGCGGAAGTGTGGTTTAAACCCTTCCCCTTTTTTTCTCGAAAATCAGTTTGTGTTCGCGATTGCCATTTTGATGCTATCGTGTAAGAAGGTAGTCAAAGGGGAATACGGGGCCGCATCCCGTTCCTCGGTATGGCCATTATTTCCGGAAGTAGAGACTGAAATATTTTAGGTACCCAAAAATTGAGGTTAGAAAAAAGTGCGACGGATTTGCCGGATATTAGCGGTGATTACTAGGCAACCTGCGGGGATGCTACAGTTAAAAGGGCGGGCTTCTGAGTTGCTTTGTTTTCCATGTGTAAAAAAAAAATTCTGTTTTGGAAGGTCAAAATGACCATTTTTAAAATTTTGCCGGCCTCTCCTGTCCAGACGAACGGGGATAGAGAGTTGTCCTTTATACTGAAGATAGAGTTCGACGAGCTGTATTCAACGCACTCTTCGGCTTTGTTGTTACTACACGCACTGCGGATTTATGGCGGCTAGAATGTCGGCGGAAGGGTGGTTTCTTTTTTTCTCGAAAATCAGTTTGTGTTCGCGATTGCCATTTTGATGCTATCGTGTAGGAAGGTAGTCAAGGGGGAATACGGGGCCGCATCCCGTTCCTCGGTATGGCCATTATTTCCGGAAGTAGAGACTGAAATATTTTAGGTACCCAAAAATTGAGGTTAGAAAAGAGTGCGACGGATTTGCCGGATATTAGCGGTAATTACTAGGCAACCTGCGGGGATGCTACAGTTAAAAGGGCGGCCCTCTGAGTCGCTTCGTTTTCCTTGTGTAAAAAAAATTCTGTTTTGGAAGTTCAAAATGACCATTTTTTGAAATTTTGCCGGCCTCTCCTGTCCAGACGAACGGGGATAGAGAGTTGTCCTTTATATGAAGATAGAGTTCGACGAGCTGTATTCAACGCACTCTTCGGCTTTGTTGTTACTACACGCACTACGGAGTTATGGCGGCTAGAATGTCGGCGGAAGGGTGGTTTAAACCCTTCCCCTTTTTTTCTCGAAAATCAGTTTGTGTTTGCGATTGCCATTTTGATGCTATCGTGTAAGAAGTTAGTCAAGGGGGAATAGGGGGCCGCATCCCGTTCCTCGGTATGGCCATTATTTCCGGAAGTAGAGACTGAAATATTTTAGGTACCCAAAAATTGAGGTTAGAAAAAAGTGCGATGGATTTGCCGGATATTAGCGGTGATTACTAGGCAACCTGCGGTGATGCTACAGTTAAAAGGGCGGGCCTCTGAGTCGCTTCGTTTTCCTTGTGTAAAAAAAATTCTGTTTTGGAAGGTCATAATGACCATGTTTTGAAATTTTGCCGGCCTCTCCTGTCCAGACGAACGGGGATAGAGAGTTGTCCTTTATACTGAAGATAGAGTTCGACGAGCTGTATTCAACGCACTCTTCGGCTTTGTTGTTACTACACGCACTGCGGAATTATGGCGGCTAGAATGTCGGCGGAAGGGTGGTTTAAACCCTTCCCCTTTTTTTCTCGAAAATCAGTTTGTGTTCGCGATTGCCATTTTGATGCTATCGTGTAAGAAGGTAGTAAAGGGGGAATACGGGGCCGCATCCCGTTCCTCGGTATGGCCATTATTTCCGGAAGTAGAGACTGAAATATTTTAGGTACCCAAAAATTGTGGTTAGAAAAAAGTGCTACGGATTTGCCGGATATTAGCGGTGATTACTAGGCAACCTGCGGGGATGCTACAGTTAAAAGGGCGGGCCTCTGAGTCGCTTCGTTTTCCTTGTGTAAAAAAATTCTGTTTTGGAAGGTCAAAATGACCATGTTTTGAAATTTTGCCGGCCTCTCCTGTCCAGACGAACGGGGATAGAGAGTTGTCCTTTATACTGAAGATAGAGTTCGACGAGCTGTATTCAACGCACTCTTCGGCTTTGTTGATACTACACGCACTGCGGAGTTATGGCGGCTAGAATGTCGGCGGAAGGGTGGTTCCCTTTTTTTCTCGAAAATCAGTTTGTGTTCGCGATTGCCATTTTGATGCTATCGTGTAAGAAGGTAGTCAAGGGGGAATACGGGGCGGCATCCCGTTCCTCGGTATGGCCATTATTTCCGGAAGTAGAGACTGAAATATTTTAGGTACCCAAAAATTGAGGTTAGAAAAAAGTGCGACGGATTTGTCGGATATTAGCGGTGATTACTAGGCAACCTGCGGGGATGCTACAGTTAAATGGGCGGGCCTCTGAATCGCTTCGTTTTCCTTGTGTAAAAAAAATTCTGTTTTGGAAGGTCAAAATGACCATGTTTTGAAATTTTGCCGGCCTCTCCTGTCCAGACGAACGGGGATAGAGAGTTGTCCTTTATACTGAAGATAGAGTTCGACGAGCTGTATTCAACGCACTCTTCGGCTTTGTTGATACTACACGCACTGCGGAGTTATGGCGGCTAGAATGTCGGTGGAAGGGTGGTTTAAAAGGAAATTATTTAGGAGAAACCGTGCAAGTCATACCTCATATAACTAATGAAATTAAAAAACGTACTCCATCCTCTTCTCCACCTGTTACTTCAAGCTCTATTTCAATAGTCATCTGAATTTTATTCATTCTTTCAAAGTATTTTTCACAAATTCCCCTTTTTTTCTCGAAAATCAGTTTGTGTTCGCGATTGCCATTTTGATGCTATCGTGTAGGAACGTAGTCAAGGGGGAATACGGTGCCGCATCCCGTTCCTCTGTATGGCCATTATTTCCGGAAGTAGAGACTGAAATATTTTAGGTACCCAAAAATTGAGGTTAGAAAAAAGTGCGACGGATTTGCCGGATATTAGCGGTGATTACTAGGCAACCTGCGGGGATGCTACAGTTAAAAGGGCGGGCCTCTGAGTCGCTTCGTTTTCCTTGTGTAAAAAAAATTCTGTTTTGGAAGGTCAAAATGACCATTTTTTTAAATTTTGCCGGCCTCTCCTGTCCAGACGAACGGGGATAGAGAGTTGTCGTTAATACTGAAGATAGAGTTCGACGAGCTGTATTCAACGCACTCTTCGGCTTTGTTGTTACTGCACGCACTGCGGAGTTATGGCGGCTAGAATGTCGGCGGAAGGGTGGTTTAAACCCTTCCCCTTTTTTTCTCGAAAATCAGTTTGTGTTCGCGATTCCCATTTTGATGCTATCGTGTAAGAAGGTAGTCAAGGGGGAATACGGGGCCGCATCCCGTTCCTCGGTATGGCCATTATTTCCGGAAGTAGAGACTGAAATATTTTAGGTACCCAAAAATTGAGGTTAGAAAAAAGTGCGACGGATTTGCCGGATATTAGCGGTGATTACTAGGCAACCTGCGGGGATGCTACAGTTAAAAAGGCGGCCCTCTGAGTCGCTTCGTTTTCCTTGTGTAAAAAAAATTCTGTTTTGGAAGGTCAAAATGACCATTTTTTTAAATTTGGCGGCCTCTCCTGTCCAGACGAAAGGAGATAGAGAGTTGTCCTTTATACTGAAGATAGAGTTCGACGAGCTGTATTCAACGCACTCTTCGGCTTTGTTGTTACTGCACGCACTGCGGAGTTATGGCGGCTAGAATGTCGGCGGAAGGGTGGTTTAAACCCTTCCCCTTTTTTTCTCGAAAATCAGTTTGTGTTCGCGATTGCCATTTTGATGCTATCGTGTAGGAAGGTAGTCAAGGGGGAATACGGGGCCGCTTCCCGTTCCTCGGTATGGCCATTATTTCCGGAAGTAGAGACTGAAATATTTTAGGTACCCAAAAATTGAGGTTAGAAAAAAGTGCGACGGATTTGTCGGATATTAGCGGTGATTACTAGGCAACCTGCGGGGATGCTACAGTTAAAAGGGCGGGCCTCTGAGTTGCTTCGTTTTCCTTGTGTAAACAATATTCTGTTTTCGAAGATCAAAATGTCCATTTTTTGAAATTTTGCTGGCCTCTCCTGTCCAGACGAACGGGGATAGAGTGTTGTCCTCTATACTGAAGATAGAGTTCGACGAGCTGTATTCAACGCACTCTTCGGCTTTGTTGTTACTACACGCACTGCGGAGTTATGGCGGCTAGAATGTCGGCGGAAGGGTGGTTTAAACCCTTCCCCTTTTTTTCTCGAAAATCAGTTTGTGTTCGCGATTGCCATTTTGATGCTATCGTGTAAGAAGGTAGTCAAGGGGGAATACGGGGCCGCATCCCGTTCCTCGGTATGGCCATTATTTCCGGAAGTAGAGACTGAAATATTATAGGTACCCAAAAATTGAGGTTAGAAAAAAGTGCGACGGATTTGCCGGATATTAGCGGTGATTACTAGGCAACCTGCGGGGATGTTACAGTTAAAAGGGCGGGCCTCTGAGTTGCTTTGTTTTCCTTGTGTAAAAAAAAATTCTGTTTTGGAAGGTCAAAATGACCATTTTTTGAAATTTTGCCGGCCTCTCCTGTCCAGACGAACGGGGATAGAGAGTTGTCCTTTATACTGAAGATAGAGTTCGACGAGCTGTATTCAACGCACTCTTCGGCTTAGTTGTTACTACACGCACTGCGGAGTTATGGCGGCTAGAATGTCGGCGGAAGGGTGGTTTCTTTTTTTCTCGAAAATCAGTTTGTGTTCGCGATTGCCATTTTGATGCTATCGTGTAGGAAGGTAGTGAAGGGGGAATACGGGGCCGCATCCCGTTCCTCGGTATGGCCATTATTTCCGGAAGTAGAGACTGAAATATTATAGGTACCCAAAAATTGAGGTTAGAAAAAAGTGCGACGGATTTGCCGGATATTAGCGGTGATTACTAGGCAACCTGCGGGGATACTACAGTTAAAAGGGCGGGCCTCTGAGTCGCTTCGTTTTCCTTCTGTAAAAAAATTCTGTTTTGGAAGGTCAAAATGACCATGTTTTGAAATTTTGCCGGCCTCTCCTGTCCAGACGAACGGGTATAGAGAGTTGTCCTTTATACTGAAGATAGAGTTCGACGAGCTGTATTCAACGCACTCTTCGGCTTTGTTGTTACTACACGCACTGCGGAATTATGGCGGCTAGAATGTCGGCGGAAGGGTGGTTTAAACCCTTCCCCTTTTTTTCTCGAAAATCAGTTTGTGTTCGCGATTGCCATTTTGATGCTATCGTGTAAGAAGGTAGTCAAGGGGGAATACGGGGCCGCATCCCGTTCCTCGGTATGGCCATTATTTCCGGAAGTAGAGACTGAAATATTTTAGGTACCCAAAAATTGAGGTTAGAAAAAAGTGCGACGGATTTGCCGGATATTAGCGGTGATTACTAGGCAACCTGCGGGGATGCTACAGTTAAAAGGTCGGGCCTCTGAGTCGCTTCGTTTTCCTTGTGTAAACAATATTCTGTTTTGGAAGATCAAAATGTCCATTTTTTGAAATTTTGCTTGCCTCTCCTGTCCAGACGAACGGGGATAGAGAGTTGTCCTCTATACTGAAGATAGAGTTCGACGAGCTGTATTCAACGCACTCTTCGGCTTTGTTGTTACTACACGCACTGCGGAGTTATGGCGGCTAGAATGTCGGCGGAAGGGTGGTTTAAACCCTTCCCCTTTTTTTCTCGAAAAACAGTTTGTGTTCGCGATTGCCATTTTGATGCTATCGTGTAAGAAGGTAGTCAAGGGGGAATACGGGGCCGCATCCCGTTCCTCGGTATGGCCATTATTTCCGGAAGTAGAGACTGAAATATTATAGGTACCCAAAAATTGAGGTTAGAAAATAGTGCGACGGATTTGCCGGATATTAGCGGTGATTACTAGGCAACCTGCGGGGATGCTACAGTTAAAAGGGCGGGCCTCTGAGTTGCTTTGTTTTCCTTGTGTAAAAAAAAAATTCTGTTTTGGAAGGTCAAAATGACCATTTTTTGAAATTTTGCCGGCCTCTCCTGTCCAGACGAACGGGGATAGAGAATTGTCCTTTATACTGAAGATAGAGTTCGACGAGCTGTATTCAACGCACTCTTGGGCTTTGTTGTTACTACACGCACTGCGGAATTATGGCGGCTAGAATGTCGGCGGAAGGGTGGTAAACCCTTCCCCTTTTTTTCTCGAAAATCAGTTTGTGTTCGCGATTGCCATTTTGATGCTACCGTGTAAGAAGGTAGTCAAGGGGGAATACGGGGCCGCATCCCGTTCCTCGGTATGGCCATTATTTCCGGAAGTAGAGACTGAAATATTTTAGGTACCCAAAAATTGAGGTTAGAAAAAAGTGCGACGGATTTGCCGGATATTAGCGGTGATTACTAGGCAACCTGCGGGGATGCTACAGTTAAAAGGGCGGGCCTCTGAGTCGCTTCGTTTTCCTTGTGTAAACAATATTCTGTTTTGGAAGATCAAAATGTCCATTTTTTGAAATTTTGCTTGCCTCTCCTGTCCAGACGAACGGGGATAGAGAGTTGTCCTCTATACTGAAGATAGAGTTCGACGAGCTGTATTCAACGCACTCTTCGGCTTTGTTGTTACTACACGCACTGCGGAGTTATGGCGGCTAGAATGTCGGCGGAAGGGTGGTTTAAACCCTTCCCCTTTTTTTCTCGAAAATCAGTTTGTGTTCGCGATTGCCATTTTGATGCTATCGTGTAAGAAGGTAGTCAAGGGGGAATACGGGGCCGCATCCCGTTCCTCGGTATGGCCATTATTTCCGGAAGTAGAGACTGAAATATTATAGGTACCCAAAAATTGAGGTTAGAAAAAAGTGCGACGGATTTGCCGGATATTAGCGGTGATTACTAGGCAACCTGCGGGGATGCTACAGTTAAAAGGGCGGGCCTCTGAGTTGCTTTGTTTTCCTTGTGTAAAAAAAAAAATTCTGTTTTGGAAGGTCAAAATGACCATTTTTTTAAATTTTGCCGGCCTCTCCTGTCCAGACGAACGGGGATAGAGAGTTGTCCTTTATACTGAAGATAGAGTTCGACGAGCTGTATTCAACGCACTCTTCGGCTTTGTTGTTACTACACGCACTGCGGAGTTATGGCGGCTAGAATGTCGGCGGAAGGGTGGTTTCTTTTTTTCTCGAAAATCAGTTTGTGTTCGCGATTGCCATTTTGATGCTATCGTGTAGGAAGGTAGTCAAGGGGGAATACCTGGCCGCATCCCGTTCCTCGGTATGGCCATTATTTCCGGAAGTAGAGACTGAAATATTTTAGGTACCCAAAAATTGAGGTTAGAAAAAAGTGCGACGGATTTGCCGGATATTAGCGGTGATTACTAGGCAACCTGCGGGGATGCTACAGTTAAAAGGGCGGGCCTCAGAGTCGCTTCGTTTTCCTTGTGTAAACAATATTCTGTTTTCGAAGATCAAAATGTCCATTTTTTGAAATTTTGCTGGCCTCTCCTGTCCAGACGAACGGGGATAGAGAGTTGTCCTCTATACTGAAGATAGAGTTCGACGAGCTGTATTCAACGCACTCTTCGGCTTTGTTGTTACTACACGCACTGCGGAGTTATGGCGGCTAGAATGTCGGCGGAAGGGTGGTTTAAACCCTTCCCCTTCTTTTCTCGAAAATCAGTTTGTGTTCGCGTTTGCCATTTTGATGCTATCGTGTAAGAAGGTAGTCAAGGGGGAATACGGGGCCGCATCCCGTTTCTCGGTATGGCCATTATTTCCGGAAGTAGAGACTGAAATATTATAGGTACCCAAAAATTGAGGTTAGAAAAAAGTGCGACGGATTTGCCGGATATTAGCGGTGATTACTAGGCAACCTGCGGGGATACTACAGTTAAAAGGGCGGGCCTCTGAGTCGCTTCGTTTTCCATGTGTAAAAAAAATTCTGTTTTGGAAGGTCAAAATGACCATGTTTTGAAATTTTGCCGGCCTCTCCTGTCCAGACGAACGGGGATAGAGAGTTGTCCTTTATACTGAAGATAGAGTTCGACGAGCTGTATTCAACGCACTCTTCGGCTTTGTTGTTACTACACGCACTGCGGAATTATGGCGGCTAGAATGTCGGCGGAAGGGTGGTTTCTTTTTTTCTCGAAAATCAGTTTGTGTTCGCGATTGCCATTTTGATGCTATCGTGTAGGAAGGTAGTGAAGGGGGAATACGGGGCCGCATCCCGTTCCTCGGTATGGCCATTATTTCCGGAAGTAGAGACTGAAATATTATAGGTACCCAAAAATTGAGGTTAGAAAAAAGTGCGACGGATTTGCCGGATATTAGCGGTGATTACTAGGCAACCTGCGGGGATACTACAGTTAAAAGGGCGGGCCTCTGAGTCGCTTCGTTTTCCTTCTGTAAAAAAATTCTGTTTTGGAAGGTCAAAATGACCATGTTTTGAAATTTTGCCGGCCTCTCCTGTCCAGACGAACGGGTATAGAGAGTTGTCCTTTATACTGAAGATAGAGTTCGACGAGCTGTATTCAACGCACTCTTCGGCTTTGTTGTTACTACACGCACTGCGGAATTATGGCGGCTAGAATGTCGGCGGAAGGGTGGTTTAAACCCTTCCCCTTTTTTTCTCGAAAATCAGTTTGTGTTCGCGATTGCCATTTTGATGCTATCGTGTAAGAAGGTAGTCAAGGGGGAATACGGGGCCGCATCCCGTTACTCGGTATGGCCATTATTTCCGGAAGTAGAGACTGAAATATTTTAGGTACCCAAAAATTGAGGTTAGAAAAAAGTGCGACGGATTTGCCGGATATTAGCGGTGATTACTAGGCAACCTGCGGGGATGCTACAGTTAAAAGGGCGGGCCTCTGAGTCGCTTCGTTTTCCTTGTGTAAACAATATTCTGTTTTGGAAGATCAAAATGTCCATTTTTTGAAATTTTGCTTGCCTCTCCTGTCCAGACGAACGGGGTTAGAGAGTTGTCCTCTATACTGAAGATAGAGTTCGACGAGCTGTATTCAACGCACTCTTCGGCTTTGTTGTTACTACACGCACTGCGGAGTTATGGCGGCTAGAATGTCGGCGGAAGGGTGGTTTCTTTTTTTCTCGAAAATCAGTTTGTGTTCGCGATTGCCATTTTGATGCTATCGTGTAAGAAGGTAGTCAAGGGGGAATACGGGGCCGCATCCCGTTCCTCGGTATGGCCATTATTTCCGGAAGTAGAGACTGAAATATTATAGGTACCCAAAAATTGAGGTTAGAAAATAGTGCGACGGATTTGCCGGATATTAGCGGTGATTACTAGGCAACCTGCGGGGATGCTACAGTTAAAAGGGCGGGCCTCTGAGTTGCTTTGTTTTCCTTGTGTAAAAAAAAAATTCTCTTTTGGAAGGTCAAAATGACCATTTTTTGAAATTTTGCCGGCCTCTCCTGTCCAGACGAACGGGGATAGAGAATTGTCCTTTATACTGAAGATAGAGTTCGACGAGCTGTATTCAACGCACTCTTCGGCTTTGTTGTTACTACACGCACTGCGGAGTTATGGCGGCTAGAATGTCGGCGGAAGGGTGGTTTCTTTTTTTCTCGAAAATCAGTTTGTGTTCGCGATTGCCATTTTGATGCTATCGTGTAAGAAGGTAGTCAAGGGGGAATACGGGGCCGCATCCCGTTCCTCGGTATGGCCATTATTTCCGGAAGTAGAGACTGAAATATGTTAGGTACCCAAAAATTGAGGTTAGAAAAAAGTGCGACGGATTTGCCGGATATTAGCGGTGATTACTAGGCAACCTGCGGGGATGCTACAGTTAAAATGGCGGGCCTCTGAGTCGCTTCGTTTTCCTTGTGTAAACAATATTCTGTTTTGGAAGATCAAAATGTCCATTTTTTGAAATTTTGCTGGCCTCTCCTGTCCAGACGAACGGGGATAGAGAGTTGTCCTCTATACTGAAGATAGATTTCGACGAGCTGTATTCAACGCACTCTTCGGCTTTGTTGTTACTACACGCACTGCGGAGTTATGGCGGCTAGAATGTCGGCGGAAGGGTGGTTTAAACCCTTCCCCTTTTTTTCTCGAAAATCAGTTTGTGTTCGCGATTGCCATTTTGATGCTATCGTGTAAGAAGGTAGTCAAGGGGGAATACGTGGCCGCATCCCGTTCCTCGGTATGGCCATTATTTCCGGAAGTAGAGACTGAAATATTATAGGTACCCAAAAATTGAGGTTAGAAAAAAGTGCGACGGATTTGCCGGATATTAGCGGTGATTACTAGGCAACCTGCGGGGATGCTACAGTTAAAAGGGCGGGCCTCTGAGTTGCTTTGTTTTCCTTGTGTAAAAAAAAAATTCTGTTTTGGAAGGTCAAAATGACCATTTTTTGAAATTTTGCCGGCCTCTCCCTTCCAGACGAACGGGGATAGAGAGTTGTCCTTTATACTGAAGATAGAGTTCGACGAGCTGTATTCAACGCACTCTTCGGCTTTGTTGTTACTACACGCACTGCGGAGTTATGGCGGCTAGAATGTCGGCGGAAGGGTGGTTTCTTTTTTTCTCGAAAATCAGTTTGTGTTCGCGATTGCCATTTTGATGCTATCGTGTAGGAAGGTAGTCAAGGGGGAATACCTGGCCGCATCCCGTTCCTCGGTATGGCCATTATTTCCGGAAGTAGAGACTGAAATATTTTAGGTACCCAAAAATTGAGGTTAGAAAAAAGTGCGACGGATTTGCCGGATATTAGCGGTGATTACTAGGCAACCTGCGGGGATGCTACAGTTAAAAGGGCGGGCCTCAGAGTCGCTTCGTTTTCCTTGTGTAAACAATATTCTGTTTTCGAAGATCAAAATGTCCATTTTTTGAAATTTTGCTGGCCTCTCCTGTCCAGACGAACGGGGATAGAGAGTTGTCCTCTATACTGAAGATAGAGTTCGACGAGCTGTATTCAACGCACTCTTCGGCTTTGTTGTTACTACACGCACTGCGGAGTTATGGCGGCTAGAATGTCGGCGGAAGGGTGGTTTAAACCCTTCCCCTTCTTTTCTCGAAAATCAGTTTGTGTTCGCGTTTGCCATTTTGATGCTATCGTGTAAGAAGGTAGTCAAGGGGGAATACGGGGCCGCATCCCGTTCCTCGGTATGGCCATTATTTCCGGAAGTAGAGACTGAAATATTATAGGTACCCAAAAATTGAGGTTAGAAAAAAGTGCGACGGATTTGCCGGATATTAGCGGTGATTACTAGGCAACCTGCGGGGATGCTACAGTTAAAAGGGCGGGCCTCTGAGTTGCTTTGTTTTCCTTGTGTAAAAAAAAAATTCTGTTTTGGAAGTTCAAAATGACCATTTTTTGAAATTTTGCCGGCCTCTCCCTTCCAGACGAACGGGGATAGAGAGTTGTCCTTTATACTGAAGATAGAGTTCGACGAGCTGTATTCAACGCACTCTTCGGCTTTGTTGTTACTACACGCACTGCGGAGTTATGGCGGCTAGAATGTCGGCGGAAGGGTGGTTTCTTTTTTTCTCGAAAATCAGTTTGTGTTCGCGATTGCCATTTTGATGCTATCGTGTAGGAAGGTAGTGAAGGGGGAATACGGGGCCGCATCCCGTTCCTCGGTATGGCCATTATTTCCGGAAGTAGAGACTGAAATATTATAGGTACCCAAAAATTGAGGTTAGAAAAAAGTGCGACGGATTTGCCGGATATTAGCGGTGATTACTAGGCAACCTGCGGGGATACTACAGTTAAAATGGCGGGCCTCTGAGTCGCTTCGTTTTCTTTGTGTTTAAAAAAAATTCTGTTTTGGAAGGTCAAAATGACCATGTTTTGAAATTTTGCCGGCCTCTCCTGTCCAGACGAACGGGGATAGAGAATTGTCCTTTATACTGAAGATAGAGTTCGACGAGCTGTATTCAACGCACTCTTCGGCTTTGTTGTTACTACACGCACTGCGGAGTTATGGCGGCTAGAATGTCGGCGGAAGGGTGGTTTCTTTTTTTCTCGAAAATCAGTTTGTGTTCGCGATTGCCATTTTGATGCTATCGTGTAAGAAGGTAGTCAAGGGGGAATACGGTGCCGCATCCCGTTCCTCGGTATGGCCATTATTTCCGGAAGTAGAGACTGAAATATGTTAGGTACCCAAAAATTGAGGTTAGAAAAAAGTGCGACGGATTTGCCGGATATTAGCGGTGATTACTAGGCAACCTGCGGGGATGCTACAGTTAAAATGGCGGGCCTCTGAGTCGCTTCGTTTTCCTTGTGTAAACAATATTCTGTTTTGGAAGATCAAAATGTCCATTTTTTGAAATTTTGCTGGCCTCTCCTGTCCAGACGAACGGGGATAGAGAGTTGTCCTCTATACTGAAGATAGATTTCGACGAGCTGTATTCAACGCACTCTTCGGCTTTGTTGTTACTACACGCACTGCGGAGTTATGGCGGCTAGAATGTCGGCGGAAGGGTGGTTTAAACCCTTCCCCTTTTTTTCTCGAAAATCAGTTTGTGTTCGCGATTGCCATTTTGATGCTATCGTGTAAGAAGGTAGTCAAGGGGGAATACGTGGCCGCATCCCGTTCCTCGGTATGGCCATTATTTCCGGAAGTAGAGACTGAAATATTATAGGTACCCAAAAATTGAGGTTAGAAAAAAGTGCGACGGATTTGCCGGATATTAGCGGTGATTACTAGGCAACCTGCGGGGATGCTACAGTTAAAAGGGCGGGCCTCTGAGTTGCTTTGTTTTCCTTGTGTAAAAAAAAAATTCTGTTTTGGAAGGTCAAAATGACCATTTCTTGAAATTTTGCCGGCCTCTCCCTTCCAGACGAACGGGGATAGAGAGTTGTCCTTTATACTGAAGATAGAGTTCGACGAGCTGTATTCAACGCACTCTTCGGCTTTGTTGTTACTACACGCACTGCGGAGGTATGGCGGCTAGAATGTCGGCGGAAGGGTGGTTTCTTTTTTTCTCGAAAATCAGTTTGTGTTCGCGATTGCCATTTTGATGCTATCGTGTAGGAAGGTAGTGAAGGGGGAATACGGGGCCGCATCCCGTTCCTCGGTATGGCCATTATTTCCGGAAGTAGAGACTGAAATATTTTAGGTACCCAAAAATTGAGGTTTGAAAAAAGTGCGACGGATTTGCCGGATATTAGCGGTGATTACTAGGCAACCTGCGGGGATGCTACAGTTAAAAGGGCGGGCCTCTGAGTCGCTTCGTTTTCCTAGTGTAAACAATATTCTGTTTTGGAAGATCAAAATGACCATGTTTTGAAATTTTGCCGGCCTCTCCTGTCCAGACGAACGGGGATAGAGAGTTGTCCTTTATACTGAAGATAGAGTTCGACGAGCTGTATTCAACGCACTCTTCGGCTTTGTTGTTACTACACGCACTGCGGAATTATGGCGGCTAGAATGTCGGCGGAAGGGTGGTTTAAACCCTTCCCCTTTTTTTCTCGAAAATCAGTTTGTGTTCGCGATTGCCATTTTGATGCTACCGTGTAAGAAGGTAGTCAAGGGGGAATACGGGGCCGCATCCCGTTCCTCGGTATGGCCATTATTTCCGGAAGTATAGACTGAAATATTTTAGGTACCCAAAAATTGAGGTTAGAAAAAAGTGCGACGGATTTGCCGGATATTAGCGGTGATTACTAGGCAACCTGCGGGGATGCTACAGTTAAAAGGGCGGGCCTCTGAGTCGCTTCGTTTTCCTTGTGTAAACAATATTCTGTTTTGGAAGATCAAAATGTCCATTTTTTGAAATTTTGCTTGCCTCTCCTGTCCAGACGAACGGGGATAGAGAGTTGTCCTCTATACTGAAGATAGAGTTCGACGAGCTGTATTCAACGCACTCTTCGGCTTTGTTGTTACTACACGCACTGCGGAGTTATGGCGGCTAGAATGTCGGCGGAAGGGTGGTTTAAACCCTTCCCCTTTTTTTCTCGAAAATCAGTTTGTGTTCGCGATTGCCATTTTGATGCTATCGTGTAAGAAGGTAGTCAAGGGGGAATACGGGGCCGCATCCCGTTCCTCGGTATGGCCATTATTTCCGGAAGTAGAGACTGAAATATTATAGGTACCCAAAAATTGAGGTTAGAAAAAAGTGCGACGGATTTGCCGGATATTAGCGGTGATTACTAGGCAACCTGCGGGGATACTACAGTTAAAATGGCGGGCCTCTGAGTCGCTTCGTTTTCCTTGTGTAAAAAAAAATTCTGTTTTGGAAGGTCAAAATGACCATGTTTTGAAATTTTGCCGGCCTCTCCTGTCCAGACGAACGGGGATAGAGAGTTGTCCTTTATACTGAAGATAGACTTCGACGAGCTGTATTCAACGCACTCTTCGGCTTTGTTGTTACTACACGCACTGCGGAGTTATGGCGGCTAGAATGTCGGCGGAAGGGTGGTTTCTTTTTTTCTCGAAAATCAGTTTGTGTTCGCGATTGCCATTTTGATGCTATCGTGTAGGAAGGTAGTGAAGGGGGAATACGGGGCCGCATCCCGTTCCTCGGTATGGCCATTATTTCCGGAAGTAGAGACTGAAATATTATAGGTACCCAAAAATTGAGGTTAGAAAAAAGTGCGACGGATTTGCCGGATATTAGCGGTGATTACTAGGCAACCTGCGGGGATACTACAGTTAAAATGGCGGGCCTCTGAGTCGCTTCGTTTTCCTTGTGTAAAAAAAAATTCTGTTTTGGAAGGTCAAAATGACCATGTTTTGAAATTTTGCCGGCCTCTCCTGTCCAGACGAACGGGGATAGAGAGTTGTCCTTTATACTGAAGATAGACTTCGACGAGCTGTATTCAACGCACTCTTCGGCTTTGTTGTTACTACACGCACTGCGGAATTATGGCGGCTAGAATGTCGGCGGAAGGGTGGTTTAAACCCTTCCCCTTTTTTTCTCGAAAATCAGTTTGTGTTCGCGATTGCCATTTTGATGCTATCGTGTAAGAAGGTAGTCAAGGGGGAATACGGGGCCGCATCCCGTTCCTCGGTATGGCCATTATTTCCGGAAGTAGAGACTGAAATATTTTAGGTACCCAAAAATTGAGGTTTGAAAAAAGTGCGACGGATTTGCCGGATATTAGCGGTGATTACTAGGCAACCTGCGGGGATGCTACAGTTAAAAGGGCGGGCCTCTGAGTCGCTTCGTTTTCCTTGTGTAAACAATATTCTGTTTTGGAAGATCAAAATGTCCATTTTTTGAAATTTTGCTGGCCTCTCCTGTCCAGACGAACGGGGATAGAGAGTTGTCCTCTATACTGAAGATAGAGTTCGACGAGCTGTATTCAACGCACTCTTCGGCTTTGTTGTTACTACACGCACTGCGGAGTTATGGCGGCTAGAATGTCGGCGGAAGGGTGGTTTAAACCCTTCCCCTTTTTTTCTCGAAAATCAGTTTGTGTTCGCGTTTGCCATTTTGATGCTATCGTGTAAGAAGTTAGTCAAGGGGGAATACGGGGCCGCATCCCGTTCCTCGGTATGGCCATTATTTCCGGAAGTAGAGACTGAAATATTATAGGTACCCAAAAATTGAGGTTAGAAAAAAGTGCGACGGATTTGCCGGATATTAGCGGTGATTACTAGGCAACCTGCAGGGATACTACAGTTAAAAGGGCGGGCCTCTGAGTCGCTTCGTTTTCCTTGTGTAAAAAAAATTCTGTTTTGGAAGGTCAAAATGACCATGTTTTGAAATTTTGCCGGCCTCTCCTGTCCAGACGAACGGGGATAGAGAGTTGTCCTTTATACTGAAGATAGAGTTCGACGAGCTGTATTCAACGCACTCTTCGCCTTTGTTGTTACTACACGCACTGCGGAGTTATGGCGGCTAGAATGTCGGCGGAAGGGTGGTTTCTTTTTTTCTCGAAAATCAGTTTGTGTTCGCGATTGCCATTTTGATGCTATCGTGTAGGAAGGTAGTGAAGGGGGAATACGGGGCCGCATCCCGTTCCTCGGTATGGCCATTATTTCCGGAAGTAGAGACTGAAATATTATAGGTACCCAAAAATTGAGGTTAGAAAAAAGTGCGACGGATTTGCCGGATATTAGCGGTGATTACTAGGCAACCTGCGGGGATGCTACAGTTAAAAGGGCGGGCCTCTGAGTTGCTTTGTTTTCCTTGTGTAAAAAAAAATTCTGTTTTGGAAGGTCAAAATGACCATTTTTTGAAATTTTGCCGGCCTCTCCTGTCTAGACGAACGGGGATAGAGAGTTGTCCTCTATACTGAAGATAGAGTTCGACGAGCTGTATTCAACGCACTCTTCGGCTTTGTTGTTACTACACGCACTGCGGAGTTATGGCGGCTAGAATGTCGGCGGAAGGGTGGTTTCTTTTTTTCTCGAAAATCAGTTTGTGTTCGCGATTGCCATTTTGATGCTATCGTGTAGGAAGGTAGTCAAGGGGGAATACCGGGCCGCATCCCGTTCCTCGGTATGGCCATTATTTCCGGAAGTAGAGACTGAAATATTTTAGGTACCCAAAAATTGAGGTTAGAAAAAAGTGCGACGGATTTGCCGGATATTAGCGGTGATTACTAGGCAACCTGCGGGGATGCTACAGTTAAAAGGGCGGGCCTCAGAGTCGCTTCGTTTTCCTTGTGTAAACAATATTCTGTTTTCGAAGATCAAAATGTCCATTTTTTGAAATTTTGCTGGCCTCTCCAGTCCAGACGAACGGGGATAGAGAGTTATCCTCTATACTGAAGATAGAGTTCGACGAGCTGTATTCAACGCACTCTTCGGCTTTGTTATTACTACACGCACTGCGGAGCTATGGCGGCTAGAATGTCGGCGGAAGGGTGGTTTAACCCCTTCCCCTTCTTTTCTCGAAAATCAGTTTGTGTTCGCGTTTGCCATTTTGATGCTATCGTGTAAGAAGGTAGTCAAGGGGGAATACGGGGCCGCATCCCGTTTCTCGGTATGGCCATTATTTCCGGAAGTAGAGACTGAAATATTATAGGTACCCAAAAATTGAGGTTAGAAAAAAGTGCGACGGATTTGCCGGATATTAGCGGTGATTACTAGGCAACCTGCGGGGATACTACAGTTAAAAGGGCGGGCCTCTGAGTCGCTTCGTTTTCCTTGTGTAAAAAAAATTCTGTTTTGGAAGGTCAAAATGACCATGTTTTGAAATTTTGCCGGCCTCTCCTGTCCAGACGAACGGGGATAGAGAGTTGTCCTTTATACTGAAGATAGAGTTCGACGAGCTGTATTCAACGCACTCTTCGGCTTTGTTGTTACTACACGCACTGCGGAATTATGGCGGCTAGAATGTCGGCGGAAGGGTGGTTTAAACCCTTCCCCTTTTTTTCTCGAAAATCAGTTTGTGTTCGCGATTGCCATTTGGATGCTATCGTGTAAGAAGGTAGTCAAGGGGGAATACGGGGCCGCATCCCGTTCCTCGGTATGGCCATTATTTCCGGAAGTAGAGACTGAAATATTATAGGTACCCAAAAATTGAGGTTAGAAAAAAGTGCGACGGATTTGCCGGATATTAGCGGTGATTACTAGGCAACCTGCGGGGATGCTACAGTTAAAAGGGCGGGCCTCTGAGGTGCTTTGTTTTCCTTGTGTAAAAAAAAAATTCTGTTTTGGAAGGTCAAAATGACCATTTTTTGAAATTTTGCCGGCCTCTCCCTTCCAGACGAACGGGGATAGAGAGTTGTCCTTTATACTGAAGATAGAGTTCGACGAGCTGTATTCAACGCACTCTTCGGCTTTGTTGTTACTACACGCACTGCGGAGTTATGGCGGCTAGAATGTCGGCGGAAGGGTGGTTTCTTTTTTTCTCGAAAATCAGTTTGTGTTCGCGATTGCCATTTTGATGCTATCGTGTAGGAAGGTAGTGAAGGGGGAATACGGGGCCGCATCCCGTTCCTCGGTATGGCCATTATTTCCGGAAGTAGAGACTGAAATATTATAGGTACCCAAAAATTGAGGTTAGAAAAAAGTGCGACGGATTTGCCGGATATTAGCGGTGATTACTAGGCAACCTGCGCGGATACTACAGTTAAAATGGCGGGCCTCTGAGTCGCTTCGTTTTCCTTGTGTAAAAAAATTCTGTTTTGGAAGGTCAAAATGACCATGTTTTGAAATTTTGCCGGCCTCTCCTGTCCAGACGAACGGGGATAGAGAGTTGTCCTTTATACTGAAGATAGAGTTCGACGAGCTGTATTCAACGCACTCTTCGGCTTTGTTGTTACTACACGCACTGCGGAATTATGGCGGCTAGAATGTCGGCGGAAGGGTGGTTTAAACCCTTCCCCTTTTTTTCTCGAAAATCAGTTTGTGTTCGCGATTGCCATTTTGATGCTATCGTGTAAGAAGGTAGTCAAGGGGGAATACGGGGCCGCATCCCGTTCCTCGGTATGGCCATTATTTCCGGAAGTAGAGACTGAAATATTTTAGGTACCCAAAAATTGAGGTTAGAAAAAAGTGCGACGGATTTGCCGGATATTAGCGGTGATTACTAGGCAACCTGCGGGGATGCTACAGTTAAAAGGGCGGGCCTCTGAGTCGCTTCGTTTTCCTTGTGTAAACAATATTCTGTTTTGGAAGATCAAAATGCCCATTTCTTGAAATTTTGCTTGCCTCTTCTGTCCAGACGAACGGGGATAGAGAGTTGTCCTCTATACTGAAGATAGAGTTCGACGAGCTGTATTCAACGCACTCTTCGGCTTTGTTGTTACTACACGCACTGCGGAGTTATGGCGGCTAGAATGTCGGCGGAAGGGTGGTTTAAACCCTTCCCCTTTTTTTCTCGAAAATCAGTTTGTGATCGCGATTGCCATTTTGATGCTATCGTGTAAGAAGGTAGTCAAGGGGGAATACGGGGCCGCATCCCGTTCCTCGGTATGGCCATTATTTCCGGAAGTAGAGACTGAAATATTATAGGTACCCAAAAATTGAGGTTAGAAAAAAGTGCGACGGATTTGCCGGATATTAGCGGTGATTACTAGGCAACCTGCGGGGATGCTAGAGTTAAAAGGGCGGGCCTCTGAGTTGCTTTGTTTTCCTTGTGTAAAAAAAAAAAATTCTGTTTTGGAAGGTCAAAATGACCATTTTTTGAAATTTTGCCGGCCTCTCCTGTCCAGACGAACGGGGATAGAGAGTTGTCCTTTATGCTGAAGATAGAGTTCGACGAGCTGTATTCAACGCACTCTTCGGCTTTGTTGTTACTACACGCACTGCGGAGTTATGGCGGCTAGAATGTCGGCGGAAGGGTGGTTTCTTTTTTTCTCGAAAATCAGTTTGTGTTCGCGATTGCCATTTTGATGCTATCGTGTAGGAAGGTAGTCAAGGGGGAATACCGGGCCGCATCCCGTTCCTCGGTATGGCCATTATTTCCGGAAGTAGAGACTGAAATATTTTAGGTACCCAAAAATTGAGGTTAGAAAAATGTGCGACGGATTTGCCGGATATTAGCGGTGATTACTAGGCAACCTGCGGGGATGCTACAGTTAAAAGGGCGGGCCTCAGAGTCGCTTCGTTTTCCTTGTGTAAACAATATTCTGTTTTCGAAGATCAAAATGTCCATTTTTTGAAATTTTGCTGGCCTCTCCTGTCCAGACGAACGGGGATAGAGAGTTGTCCTCTATACTGAAGATAGAGTTCGACGAGCTGTATTCAACGCACTCTTCGGCTTTGTTGTTACTACACGCACTGCGGAGTTATGGCGGCTAGAATGTCGGCGGAAGGGTGGTTTCTTTTTTTCTCGAAAATCAGTTTGTGTTCGCGATTGCCATTTTGATGCTATCGTGTAGGAAGGTAGTCAAGGGGGAATACCGGGCCGCATCCCGTTCCTCGGTATGGCCATTATTTCCGGAAGTAGAGACTGAAATATTTTAGGTACCCAAAAATTGAGGTTAGAAAAAAGTGCGACGGATTTGCCGGATATTAGCGGTGATTACTAGGCAACCTGCGGGGATGCTACAGTTAAAAGGGCGGGCCTCAGAGTCGCTTCGTTTTCCTTGTGTAAACAATATTCTGTTTTCGAAGATCAAAATGTCCATTTTTTGAAATTTTGCTGGCCTCTCCAGTCCAGACGAACGGGGATAGAGAGTTGTCCTCTATACTGAAGATAGAGTTCGACGAGCTGTATTCAACGCACTCTTCGGCTTTGTTATTACTACACGCACTGCGGAGCTATGGCGGCTAGAATGTCGGCGGAAGGGTGGTTTAAACCCTTCCCCTTCTTTTCTCGAAAATCAGTTTGTGTTCGCGTTTGCCATTTTGATGCTATCGTGTAAGAAGGTAGTCAAGGGGGAATACGGGGCCGCATCCCGTTTCTCGGTATGGCCATTATTTCCGGAAGTAGAGACTGAAATATTATAGGTACCCAAAAATTGAGGTTAGAAAAAAGTGCGACGGATTTGCCGGATATTAGCGGTGATTACTAGGCAACCTGCGGGGATACTACAGTTAAAAGGGCGGGCCTCTGAGTCGCTTCGTTTTCCTTGTGTAAAAAAAATTCTGTTTTGGAAGGTCAAAATGACCATGTTTTGAAATTTTGCCGGCCTCTCCTGTCCAGACGAACGGGGATAGAGAGTTGTCCTTTATACTGAAGATAGAGTTCGACGAGCTGTATTCAACGCACTCTTCGGCTTTGTTGTTACTACACGCACTGCGGAATTATGGCGGCTAGAATGTCGGCGGAAGGGTGGTTTAAACCCTTCCCCTTTTTTTCTCGAAAATCAGTTTGTGTTCGCGATTGCCATTTGGATGCTATCGTGTAAGAAGGTAGTCAAGGGGGAATACGGGGCCGCATCCCGTTCCTCGGTATGGCCATTATTTCCGGAAGTAGAGACTGAAATATTATAGGTACCCAAAAATTGAGGTTAGAAAAAAGTGCGACGGATTTGCCGGATATTAGCGGTGATTACTAGGCAACCTGCGGGGATGCTACAGTTAAAAGGGCGGGCCTCTGAGGTGCTTTGTTTTCCTTGTGTAAAAAAAAAATTCTGTTTTGGAAGGTCAAAATGACCATTTTTTGAAATTTTGCCGGCCTCTCCCTTCCAGACGAACGGGGATAGAGAGTTGTCCTTTATACTGAAGATAGAGTTCGACGAGCTGTATTCAACGCACTCTTCGGCTTTGTTGTTACTACACGCACTGCGGAGTTATGGCGGCTAGAATGTCGGCGGAAGGGTGGTTTCTTTTTTTCTCGAAAATCAGTTTGTGTTCGCGATTGCCATTTTGATGCTATCGTGTAGGAAGGTAGTGAAGGGGGAATACGGGGCCGCATCCCGTTCCTCGGTATGGCCATTATTTCCGGAAGTAGAGACTGAAATATTATAGGTACCCAAAAATTGAGGTTAGAAAAAAGTGCGACGGATTTGCCGGATATTAGCGGTGATTACTAGGCAACCTGCGCGGATACTACAGTTAAAATGGCGGGCCTCTGAGTCGCTTCGTTTTCCTTGTGTAAAAAAATTCTGTTTTGGAAGGTCAAAATGACCATGTTTTGAAATTTTGCCGGCCTCTCCTGTCCAGACGAACGGGGATAGAGAGTTGTCCTTTATACTGAAGATAGAGTTCGACGAGCTGTATTCAACGCACTCTTCGGCTTTGTTGTTACTACACGCACTGCGGAATTATGGCGGCTAGAATGTCGGCGGAAGGGTGGTTTAAACCCTTCCCCTTTTTTTCTCGAAAATCAGTTTGTGTTCGCGATTGCCATTTTGATGCTATCGTGTAAGAAGGTAGTCAAGGGGGAATACGGGGCCGCATCCCGTTCCTCGGTATGGCCATTATTTCCGGAAGTAGAGACTGAAATATTTTAGGTACCCAAAAATTGAGGTTAGAAAAAAGTGCGACGGATTTGCCGGATATTAGCGGTGATTACTAGGCAACCTGCGGTGATGCTACAGTTAAAAGGGCGGGCCTCTGAGTCGCTTCGTTTTCCTTGTGTAAACAATATTCTGTTTTGGAAGATCAAAATGCCCATTTCTTGAAATTTTGCTTGCCTCTCCTGTCCAGACGAACGGGGATAGAGAGTTGTCCTCTATACTGAAGATAGAGTTCGACGAGCTGTATTCAACGCACTCTTCGGCTTTGTTGTTACTACACGCACTGCGGAGTTATGGCGGCTAGAATGTCGGCGGAAGGGTGGTTTAAACCCTTCCCCTTTTTTTCTCGAAAATCAGTTTGTGATCGCGATTGCCATTTTGATGCTATCGTGTAAGAAGGTAGTCAAGGGGGAATACGGGGCCGCATCCCGTTCCTCGGTATGGCCATTATTTCCGGAAGTAGAGACTGAAATATTATAGGTACCCAAAAATTGAGGTTAGAAAAAAGTGCGACGGATTTGCCGGATATTAGCGGTGATTACTAGGCAACCTGCGGGGATGCTAGAGTTAAAAGGGCGGGCCTCTGAGTTGCTTTGTTTTCCTTGTGTAAAAAAAAAAAATTCTGTTTTGGAAGGTCAAAATGACCATTTTTTGAAATTTTGCCGGCCTCTCCTGTCCAGACGAACGGGGATAGAGAGTTGTCCTTTATGCTGAAGATAGAGTTCGACGAGCTGTATTCAACGCACTCTTCGGCTTTGTTGTTACTACACGCACTGCGGAGTTATGGCGGCTAGAATGTCGGCGGAGGGGTGGTTTCTTTTTTTCTCGAAAATCAGTTTGTGTTCGCGATTGCCATTTTGATGCTATCGTGTAGGAAGGTAGTCAAGGGGGAATACCGGGCCGCATCCCGTTCCTCGGTATGGCCATTATTTCCGGAAGTAGAGACTGAAATATTTTAGGTACCCAAAAATTGAGGTTAGAAAAATGTGCGACGGATTTGCCGGATATTAGCGGTGATTACTAGGCAACCTGCGGGGATGCTACAGTTAAAAGGGCGGGCCTCAGAGTCGCTTCGTTTTCCTTGTGTAAACAATATTCTGTTTTCGAAGATCAAAATGTCCATTTTTTGAAATTTTGCTGGCCTCTCCTGTCCAGACGAACGGGGATAGAGAATTGTCCTCTATACTGAAGATAGAGTTCGACGAGCTGTATTCAACGCACTCTTCGGCTTTGTTGTTACTACACGCACTGCGGAGTTATGGCGGCTAGAATGTCGGCGGAAGGGTGGTTTAAACCCTTCCCCTTCTTTTCTCGAAAATCAGTTTGTGTTCGCGTTTGCCATTTTGATGCTATCGTGTAAGAAGGTAGTCAAGGGGGAATACGGGGCCGCATCCCGTTTCTCGGTATGGCCATTATTTCCGGAAGTAGAGACTGAAATATTATAGGTACCCAAAAATTGAGGTTAGAAAAAAGTGCGACGGATTTGCCGGATATTAGCGGTGATTACTAGGCAACCTGCGGGGATACTACAGTTAAAAGGGCGGGCCTCTGAGTCGCTTCGTTTTCCTTGTGTAAAAAAAATTCTGTTTTGGAAGGTCAAAATGACCATGTTTTGAAATTTTGCCGGGTTCTCCTGTCCAGACGAACGGGGATAGAGAGTTGTCCTTTATACTGAAGATAGAGTTCGACGAGCTGTATTCAACGCACTCTTCGGCTTTGTTGTTACTACACGCACTGCGGAATTATGGCGGCTAGAATGTCGGCGGAAGGGTGGTTTAAACCCTTCCCCTTTTTTTCTCGAAAATCAGTTTGTGTTCGCGATTGCCATTTGGATGCTATCGTGTAAGAAGGTAGTCAAGGGGGAATACGGGGCCGCATCCCGTTCCTCGGTATTGCCATTATTTCCGGAAGTAGAGACTGAAATATTATAGATACCCAAAAATTGAGGTTAGAAAAAAGTGCGACGGATTTGCCGGATATTAGCGGTGATTACTAGGCAACCTGCGGGGATGCTACAGTTAAAAGGGCGGGCTTCTGAGTTGCTTTGTTTTCCTTGTGTAAAAAAAAAAATTATGTTTTGGAAGGTCAAAATGACCATTTTTTGAAATTTTGCCGGCCTCTCCTGTCCAGACGAACGGGGATAGAGAGTTGTCCTTTATACTGAAGATAGAGTTCGACGAGCTGTATTCAACGCACTCTTCGGCTTTGTTGTTACTACACGCACTGCGGAATTATGGCGGCTAGAATGTCGGCGGAAGGGTGGTTTAAACCCTTCCCCTTTTTTTCTCGAAAATCAGTTTGTGTTCGCGATTGCCATTTTGATGCTATCGTGTAAGAAGTTAGTCAAGGGGGAATACGGGGCCGCATCCCGTTCCTCGGTATGGCCATTATTTCCGGAAGTAGAGACTGAAATATTTTAGGTACCCAAAAATTGTGGTTAGAAAAAAGTGCTACGGATTTGCCGGATATTAGCGGTGATTACTAGGCAACCTGCGGGGATGCTACAGTTAAAAGGGCGGGCCTCTGAGTCGCTTCGTTTTCCTTGTGTAAAAAAATTCTGTTTTGGAAGGTCAAAATGACCATGTTTTGAAATTTTGCCGGCCTCTCCTGTCCAGACGAACGGGGATAGAGAGTTGTCCTTTATACTGAAGATAGAGTTCGACGAGCTGTATTCAACGCACTCTTCGGCTTTGTTGTTACTACACGCACTGCGGAGTTATGGCGGCTAGAATGTCGGCGGAAGGGTGGTTCCCTTTTTTTCTCGAAAATCAGTTTGTGTTCGCGATTGCCATTTTGATGCTATCGTGTAAGAAGGTAGTCAAGGGGGAATACGGGGCCGCATCCCGTTCCTCGGTATGGCCATTATTTCCGGAAGTAGAGACTGAAATATTTTAGGTACCCAAAAATTGAGGTTAGAAAAAAGTGCGACGGATTTGTCGGATATTAGCGGTGATTACTAGGCAACCTGCGGGGATGCTACAGTTAAAAGGGCGGGCCTCTGAGTCGCTTCGTTTTCCTTGTGTAAAAAAAATTCTGTTTTGGAAGGTCAAAATGACCATGTTTTGAAATTTTGCCGGCCTCTCCTGTCCAGACGAACGGGGATAGAGAGTTGTCCTTTATACTGAAGATAGAGTTCGACGAGCTGTATTCAACGCACTCTTCGGCTTTGTTGATACTACAGGCACTGCGGAGTTATGGCGGCTAGAATGTCGGTGGAAGGGTGGTTTAAAAGGAAATTATTTAGGAGAAACCGTGCAACTCATACCTCATATAACTAATGAAATTAAAAAACGTACTCCATCCTCTTCTCCACCTGTTACTTCAAGCTCTATTTCAATAGTCATCTGAATTTTATTCATTCTTTCAAAGTATTTTTCACAAATTCCCCTTTTTTTCTCGAAAATCAGTTTGTGTTCGCGATTGCCATTTTGATGCTATCGTGTAGGAACGTAGTCAAGGTGGAATACGGGGCCGCATCCCGTTCCTCGGTATGGCCATTATTTCCGGAAGTAGAGACTGAAATATTTTAGGTGCCCAAAAATTGAGGTTAGAAAAAAGTGCGACGGATTTGCCGGATATTAGCGGTGATTACTAGGCAACCTGCGGGGATGCTACAGTTAAAAGGGCGGGCCTCTGAGTCGCTTCGTTTTCCTTGTGTAAAAAAAATTCTGTTTTGGAAGGTCAAAATGACCAATTTTGAAATTTTGCCGCCCTCTCCTGTCCAGACGAACGGGGATAGAGAGTTGTCCTTTATACTGAAGATAGAGTTCGACGAGCTGTATTCAACGCACTCTTCGGCTTTGTTGTTACTACACGCACTGCGGAGTTATGGCGGCTAGAATGTCGGCGGAAGGGTGGTTTAAACCCTTCCCCTTTTTTTCTCGAAAATCAGTTTGTGTTCGCGATTGCCATTTTGATGCTATCGTGTAAGAAGGTAGTCAAGGGGGAATACGGGGCCGCATCCCGTTCCTCGGTATGGCCATTATTTCCGGAAGTAGAGACTGAAATATTTTAGGTACCCAAAAATTGAGGTTAGAAAAAAGTGCGACGGATTTGCCGGATATTAGCGGTGATTACTAGGCAACCTGCGGGGATGCTACAGTTAAAAGGGCGGGCCTCAGAGTCGCTTCGTTTTCCTTGTGTAAACAATATTCTGTTTTCGAAGATCAAAATGTCCATTTTTTGAAATTTTGCTGGCCTCTCCTGTCCAGACGAACGGGGATAGAGAGTTGTCCTCTATTCTGAAGATAGAGTTCGACGAGCTGTATTCAACGCACTCTTCGGCTTTGTTGTTACTACACGCACTGCGGAGTTATGGCGGCTAGAATGTCGGCGGAAGGGTGGTTTAACCCTTCCCCTTCTTTTCTCGAAAATCAGTTTGTGTTCGCGTTTGCCATTTTGATGCTATCGTGTAAGAAGGTAGTCAAGGGGGAATACGGGGCCGCATCCCGTTTCTCGGTATGGCCATTATTTCCGGAAGTAGAGACTGAAATATCATAGGTACCCAAAAATTGAGGTTAGAAAAAAGTGCGACGGATTTGCCGGATATTAGCGGTGATTACTAGGCAACCTGCGGGGATACTACAGTTAAAAGGGCGGGCCTCTGAGTCGTTTCGTTTTCCTTGTGTAAAAAAAATTCTGTTTTGGAAGGTCAAAATGACCATGTTTTGAAATTTTGCCGGCCTCTCCTGTCCAGACGAACGGGGATAGAGAGTTGTCCTTTATACTGAAGATAGAGTTCGACGAGCTGTATTCAACGCACTCTTCGGCTTTGTTGTTACTACACGCACTGCGGAATTATGGCGGCTAGAATGTCGGCGGAAGGGTGGTTTAAACCCTTCCCCTTTTTTTCTCGAAAATCAGTTTGTGTTCGCGATTGCCATTTGGATGCTATCGTGTAAGAAGGTAGTCAAGGGGGAATACGGGGCCGCATCCCGTTCCTCGGTATTGCCATTATTTCCGGAAGTAGAGACTGAAATATTATAGATACCCAAAAATTGAGGTTAGAAAAAAGTGCGACGGATTTGCCGGATATTAGCGGTGATTACTAGGCAACCTGCGGGGATGCTACAGTTAAAAGGGCGGGCTTCTGAGTTGCTTTGTTTTCCTTGTGTAAAAAAAAAATTCTGTTTTGGAAGGTCAAAATGACCATTTTTTGAAATTTTGCCGGCCTCTCCTGTCCAGACGAACGGGGATAGAGAGTTGTCCTTTATACTGAAGATAGAGTTCGACGAGCTGTATTCAACGCACTCTTCGGCTTTGTTGTTACTACACGCACTGCGGAGTTATGGCGCCTAGAATGTCGGCGGAAGGGTGGTTTCTTTTTTTCTCGAAAATCAGTTTGTGTTCGCGATTGCCATTTTGATGCTATCGTGTAGGAAGGTAGTCAAGGGGGAATACGGGGCCGCATCCCGTTCCTCGGTATGGCCATTATTTCCGGAAGTAGAGACTGAAATATTTTAGGTACCCAAAAATTGAGGTTAGAAAAAAGTGCGACGGATTTGCCGGATATTAGCGGTATTTACTAGGCAACCTGCGGGGATGCTACAGTTAAAAGGGCGGCCCTCTGAGTCGCTTCGTTTTCCTTGTGTAAAAAAAATTCTGTTTTGGAAGGTCAAAATGACCATTTTTTGAAATTTTGCCGGCCTCTCCTGTCCAGACGAACGGGGATAGAGAGTTGTCCTTTATATGAAGATAGAGTAAGACGAGCTGTATTCAACGCACTCTTCGGCTTTGTTGTTACTACACGCACTACGGAGTTATGGCGGCTAGAATGTCGGCGGAAGGGTGGTTTAAACCCTTCCCCTTTTTTTCTCGAAAATCAGTTTGTGTTTGCGATTGCCATTTTGATGCTATCGTGTAAGAAGTTAGTCAAGGGGGAATAGGGGGCCGCATCCCGTTCCTCGGTATGGCCATTATTTCCTTAAGTAGAGACTGAAATATTTTAGGTACCCAAAAATTGAGGTTAGAAAAAAGTGCGACGGATTTGTCGGATATTAGCGGTGATTACTAGGCAACCTGCGGGGATGCTACAGTTAAAAGGGCGGGCCTCTGAGTCGCATCGTTTTCCTTGTGTAAAAAAAATTCTGTTTTGGAAGGTCATAATGACCATGTTTTGAAATTTTGCCGGCCTCTCCTGTCCAGACGAACGGGGATAGAGAGTTGTCCTTTATACTGAAGATAGAGTTCGACGAGCTGTATTCAACGCACTCTTCGGCTTTGTTGTTACTACACGCACTGCGGAATTATGGCGGCTAGAATGTCGGCGGAAGGGTGGTTTAAACCCTTCCCCTTTTTTTCTCGAAAATCAGTTTGTGTTCGCGATTGCCATTTTGATGCTATCGTGTAAGAAGTTAGTCAAGGGGGAATACGGGGCCGCATCCCGTTCCTCGGTATGGCCATTATTTCCGGAAGTAGAGACTGAAATATTTTAGGTACCCAAAAATTGAGGTTAGAAAAAAGTGCGACGGATTTGCCGGATATTAGCGGTGATTACTAGGCAACCTGCGGGGATGCTACAGTTAAAAGGGCGGGCCTCTGAGTCGCTTCGTTTTCCTTGTGTAAACAATATTCTGTTTTGGAAGATCAAAATGTCCATTTTTTGAAATTTTCCTTGCCTCTCCAGTCCAGACGAACGGGGATAGAGAGGTGTCCTCTATACTGAAGATAGAGTTCGACGAGCTGTATTCAACGCACTCTTCGGCTTTGTTGTTACTACACGCACTGCGGAGTTATGGCGGCTAGAATGTCGGCGGAAGGGTGGTTTAAATAAACCCTTCCCCTTTTTTTCTCGAAAATCAGTTTGTGTTCGCGATTGCCATTTTGATGCTATCGTGTAAGAAGGTAGTCAAGGGGGAATACGGGGCCGCATCCCGTTCCTCGGTATGGCCATTATTTCCGGAAGTAGAGACTGAAATATTATAGGTACCCAAAAATTGAGGTTAGAAAAAAGTGCGACGGATTTGCCGGATATTAGCGGTGATTACTAGGCAACCTGCGGGGATGCTACAGTTAAAAGGGCGGGCCTCTGAGTTGCTTTGTTTTCCTTGTGTAAAAAAAAAATTCTGTTTTGGAAGGTCAAAATGACCATTTTTTGAAATTTTGCCGGCCTCTCCTGTCCAGACGAACGGAGATAGAGAGTTGTCCTTTATGCTGAAGATAGAGTTCGACGAGCTGTATTCAACGCACTCTTCGGCTTTGTTGTTACTACACGCACTGCGGAGTTATGGCGGCTAGAATGTCGGCGGAAGGGTGGTTTCTTTTTTTCTCGAAAATCAGTTTGTGTTCGCGATTGCCATTTTGATGCTATCGTGTAGGAAGGTAGTCAAGGGGGAATACCGGGCCGCATCCCGTTCCTCGGTATGGCCATTATTTCCGGAAGTAGAGACTGAAATATTTTAGGTACCCAAAAATTGAGGTTAGAAAAAAGTGCGACGGATTTGCCGGATATTAGCGGTGATTACTAGGCAACCTGCGGGGATGCTACAGTTAAAAGGGCGGGCCTCAGAGTCGCTTCGTTTTCCTTGTGTAAACAATATTCTGTTTTCGAAGATCAAAATGTCCATTTTTTGAAATTTTGCTGGCCTCTCCTGTCCAGACGAACGGGGATAGAGAGTTGTCCTCTATACTGAAGATAGAGTTCGACGAGCTGTATTCAACGCACTCTTCGGCTTTGTTGTTACTACACGCACTGCGGAGTTATGGCGGCTAGAATGTCGGCGGAAGGGTGGTTTAAACCCTTCCCCTTCTTTTCTCGAAAATCAGTTTGTGTTCGCGTTTGCCATTTTGATGCTATCGTGTAAGAAGGTAGTCAAGGGGGAATACGGGGCCGCATCCCGTTTCTCGGTATGGCCATTATTTCCGGAAGTAGAGACTGAAATATTATAGGTACCCAAAAATTGAGGTTAGAAAAAAGTGCGACGGATTTGCCGGATATTAGCGGTGATTACTAGGCAACCTGCGGGGATACTACAGTTAAAAGGGCGGGCCTCTGAGTCGCTTCGTTTTCCTTGTGTAAAAAAAATTCTGTTTTGGAAGGTCAAAATGACCATGTTTTGAAATTTTGCCGGCCTCTCCTGTCCAGACGAACGGGGATAGAGAGTTGTCCTTTATACTGAAGATAGAGTTCGACGAGCTGTATTCAACGCACTCTTCGGCTTTGTTGTTACTACACGCACTGCGGAATTATGGCGGCTAGAATGTCGGCGGAAGGGTGGTTTAAACCCTTCCCCTTTTTTTCTCGAAAATCAGTTTGTGTTCGCGATTGCCATTTGGATGCTATCGTGTAAGAAGGTAGTCAAGGGGGAATACGGGGCCGCATCCCGTTCCTCGGTATTGCCATTATTTCCGGAAGTAGAGACTGAAATATTATAGATACCCAAAAATTGAGGTTAGAAAAAAGTGCGACGGATTTGCCGGATATTAGCGGTGATTACTAGGCAACCTGCGGGGATGCTACAGTTAAAAGGGCGGGCTTCTGAGTTGCTTTGTTTTCCTTGTGTAAAAAAAAAATTCTGTTTTGGAAGGTCAAAATGACCATTTTTTGAAATTTTGCCGGCCTCTCCTGTCCAGACGAACGGGGATAGAGAGTTGTCCTTTATACTGAAGATAGAGTTCGACGAGCTGTATTCAACGCACTCTTCGGCTTTGTTGTTACTACACGCACTGCGGAGTTATGGCGCCTAGAATGTCGGCGGAAGGGTGGTTTCTTTTTTTCTCGAAAATCAGTTTGTGTTCGCGATTGCCATTTTGATGCTATCGTGTAGGAAGGTAGTCAAGGGGGAATACGGGGCCGCATCCCGTTCCTCGGTATGGCCATTATTTCCGGAAGTAGAGACTGAAATATTTTAGGTACCCAAAAATTGAGGTTAGAAAAAAGTGCGACGGATTTGCCGGATATTAGCGGTGATTACTAGGCAACCTGCGGGGATGCTACAGTTAAAAGGGCGGCCCTCTGAGTCGCTTCGTTTTCCTTGTGTAAAAAAAATTCTGTTTTGGAAGGTCAAAATGACCATTTTTTGAAATTTTGCCGGCCTCTCCTGTCCAGACGAACGGGGATAGAGAGTTGTCCTTTATATGAAGATAGAGTTCGACGAGCTGTATTCAACGCACTCTATGGCTTTGTTGTTACTACACGCACTACGGAGTTATGGCGGCTAGAATGTCGGCGGAAGGGTGGTTTAAACCCTTCCCCTTTTTTTCTCGAAAATCAGTTTGTGTTTGCGATTGCCATTTTGATGCTATCGTGTAAGAAGTTAGTCAAGGGGGAATAGGGGGCCGCATCCCGTTCCTCGGTATGGCCATTATTTCCGGAAGTAGAGACTGAAATATTTTAGGTACCCAAAAATTGAGGTTAGAAAAAAGTGCGACGGATTTGCCGGATATTAGCGGTCATTACTAGGCAACCTGCGGTGATGCTACAGTTAAAAGGGCGGGCCTCTGAGTCGCTTCGTTTTCCTTGTGTAAAAAAATTCTGTTTTGGAAGGTCATAATGACCATGTTTTGAAATTTTGCCGGCCCCTCCTGTCCAGACGAACGGGGATAGAGAGTTGTCCTTTATACTGAAGATAGAGTTCGACGAGCTGTATTCAACGCACTCTTCGGCTTTGTTGTTACTACACGCACTGCGGAATTATGGCGGCTAGAATGTCGGCGGAAGGGTGGTTTAAACTCTTCCCCTTTTTTTCTCGAAAATCAGTTTGTGTTCGCGATTGCCATTTGGATGCTATCGTGTAAGAAGGTAGTCAAGGGGGAATACGGGGCCGCATCCCGTTCCTCGGTATTGCCATTATTTCCGGAAGTAGAGACTGAAATATTATAGATACCCAAAAATTGAGGTTAGAAAAAAGTGCGACGGATTTGCCGGATATTAGCGGTGATTACTAGGCAACCTGCGGGGATGCTACAGTTAAAAGGGCGGGCTTCTGAGTTGCTTTGTTTTCCTTGTGTAAAAAAAAAAATTCTGTTTTGGAAGGTCAAAATGACCATGTTTTGAAATTTTGCCGGCCTCTCCTGTCCAGACGAACGGGGATAGAGAGTTGTCCTTTATACTGAAGATAGAGTTCGACGAGCTGTATTCAACGCACTCTTCGGCTTTGTTGTTACTACACGCACTGCGGAGTTATGGCGGCTAGAATGTCGGCGGAAGGGTGGTTTCTTTTTTTCTCGAAAATCAGTTTGTGTTCGCGATTGCCATTTTGATGCTATCGTGTAGGAAGGTAGTCAAGGGGGAATACGGGGCCGCATCCCGTTCCTCGGTATGGCCATTATTTCCGGAAGTAGAGACTGAAATATTTTAGGTACCCAAAAATTGAGGTTAGAAAAAAGTGCGACGGATTTGCCGGATATTAGCGGTGATTACTAGGCAACCTGCGGGGATGCTACAGTTAAAACGGCGGCCCTCTGAGTCGCTTCGTTTTCCTTGTGTAAAAAAAATTCTGTTTTGGAAGGTCAAAATGACCATTTTTTGAAATTTTGCCGGCCTCTCCTGTCCAGACGAACGGGGATAGAGAGTTGTCCTTTATATGAAGATAGAGTTCGACGAGCTGTATTCAACGCACTCTTCGGCTTTGTTGTTACTACACGCACTACGGAGTTATGGCGGCTAGAATGTCGGCGGAAGGGTGGTTTAAACCCTTCCCCTTTTTTTCTCGAAAATCAGTTTGTGTTTGCGATTGCCATTTTGATGCTATCGTGTAAGAAGTTAGTCAAGGGGGAATAGGGGGCCGCATCCCGTTCCTCGGTATGGCCATTATTTCCGGAAGTAGAGACTGAAATATTTTAGGTACCCAAAAATTGAGGTTAGAAAAAAGTGCGACGGATTTGCCGGATATTAGCGGTCATTACTAGGCAACCTGCGGTGATGCTACAGTTAAAAGGGCGGGCCTCTGAGTCGCTTCGTTTTCCTTGTGTAAAAAAGTTCTGTTTTGGAAGGTCATAATGACCATGTTTTGAAATTTTGCCGGCCTCTCCTGTCCAGACGAACGGGGATAGAGAGTTGTCCTTTATACTGAAGATAGAGTTCGACGAGCTGTATTCAACGCACTCTTCGGCTTTGTTGTTACTACACGCACTGCGGAATTATGGCGGCTAGAATGTCGGCGGAAGGGTGGTTTAAACCCTTCCCCTTTTTTTCTCGAAAATCAGTTTGTGTTCGCGATTGCCATTTTGATGCTATCGTGTAAGAAGTTAGTCAAGGGGGAATACGGGGCCGCATCCCGTTCCTCGGTATGGCCATTATTTCCGGAAGTAGAGACTGAAATATTTTAGGTACCCAAAAATTGAGGTTAGAAAAAAGTGCGACGGATTTGCCGGATATTAGCGGTGATTACTAGGCAACCTGCGGGGATGCTACAGTTAAAAGGGCGGGCCTCTGAGTCGCTTTGTTTTCCTTGTGTAAAAAAAAATTCTGTTTTGGAAGGTCAAAATGACCATTTTTTGAAATTTTGCCGGCCTCTCCTGTCCAGACGAACGGGGATACAGAGTTGTCCTTTATACTGAAGATAGAGTTCGACGAGCTGTATTCAACGCACTCTTCGGCTTTGTTGTTACTACACGCACTGTGGAGTTATGGCGGCTAGAATGTCGGCGGAAGGGTGGTTTTAAACCCTTCCCCTTTTTTTCTCGAAAATCATTTTGTGTTCGCGATTGCCATTTTGATGCTATCGTGTAAGAAGGTAGTCAAGGGGGAATACGGGGCCGCATCCCGTTCCTCGGTATGGCCATTATTTCCGGAAGTAGAGACTGAAATATTTTAGGTACCCAAATATTGAGGTTAGAAAAAAGTGCGACGGATTTGTCGGATATTAGCGGTGATTACTAGGCAACCTGCGGGGATGCTACAGTTAAAAGGGCGGGCCTCTGAGTCGCTTCGTTTTCCTTGTGTAAAAAAAATTCTGTTTTGGAAGGTCAAAATGACCATGTTTTGAAATTTTGCCGGCCTCTCCTGTCCAGACGAACGGGGATAGAGTGTTGTCCTTTATACTGAAGATAGAGTTCGACGAGCTGTATTCAACGCAATCGTCGGCTTTGTTGATACTACACGCACTGCGGAGTTATGGCGGCTAGAATGTCGGTGGAAGGGTGGTTTAAAAGGAAATTATTTAGGAGAAACCGTGCAAGTCATACCTCATATAACTAATGAAATTAAAAAACGTACTCCATCCGCTTCTCCACCTGTTACTTCAAGCTCTATTTCAATAGTCATCTGAATTTTATTCATTCTTTCAAAGTATTTTTCACAAATTCCCCTTTTTTTCTCGAAAATCAGTTTGTGTTCGCGATTGCCATTTTGATGCTATCGTGTAGGAACGTAGTCAAGGGGGAATACGGGGCCGCATCCCGTTCCTCGGTATGGCCATTATTTCCGGAAGTAGAGTCTGAAATATTTTAGGTGCCCAAAAATTGAGGTTAGAAAAAAGTGCGACGGATTTGCCGGATATTAGCGGTGATTACTAGGCAACCTGCGGGGATGCTACAGTTAAAAGGGCGGGCCTCTGAGTCGCTTCGTTTTCCTTGTGTAAAAAAAATTCTGTTTTGGAAGGTCAAAATGACCATTTTTTGAAATTTTGCCGGCCTCTCCTGTCCAGACGAACGGGGATAGAGAGTTGTCCTTTATACTGAAGATAGAGTTCGACGAGCTGTATTCAACGCACTCTTCGGCTTTGTTGTTACTACACGCACTGCGGAGTTATGGCGGCTAGAATGTCGGCGGAAGGGTGGTTACCCTTCCCCTTTTTTTCTCGAAAATCAGTTTGTGTTCGCGATTGCCATTTTGATGCTATCGTGTAAGAAGGTAGTCAAGGGGGAATACGGGGCCGCATCCCGTTCCTCGGTATGGCCATTATTTCCGGAAGTAGAGACTGAAATATTTTAGGTACCCAAAAATTGAGGTTAGAAAAAAGTGCGACGGATTTGCCGGATATTAGCGGTGATTACTAGGCAACCTGCGGGGATGCTACAGTTAAAAGGGCGGGCCTCAGAGTCGCTTCATTTTCCTTGTGTAAACAATATTCTGTTTTCGAAGATCAAAATGTCCATTTTTTGAAATTTTGCTGGCCTCTCCTGTCCAGACGAACGGGGATAGAGAGTTGTCCTCTATTCTGAAGATAGAGTTCGACGAGCTGTATTCAACGCACTCTTCGGCTTTGTTGTTACTACACGCACTGCGGAGTTATGGCGGCTAGAATGTCGGCGGAAGGGTGGTTTAAACCCTTCCCCTTCTTTTCTCGAAAATCAGTTTGTGTTCGCGTTTGCCATTTTGATGCTATCGTGTAAGAAGGTAGTCATGGGGGAATACGGGGCCGCATCCCGTTTCTCGGTATGGCCATTATTTCCGGAAGTAGAGACTGAAATATCATAGGTACCCAAAAATTGAGGTTAGAAAAAAGTGCGACGGATTTGCCGGATATTAGCGGTGATTACTAGGCAACCTGCGGGGATACTACAGTTAAAAGGGCGGGCCTCTGAGTCGCTTCGTTTTCCTTGTGTAAAAAAAATTCTGTTTTGGAAGGTCAAAATGACCATGTTTTGAAATTTTGCCGGCCTCTCCTGTCCAGACGAACGGGGATAGAGAGTTGTCCTTTATACTGAAGATAGAGTTCGACGAGCTGTATTCAACGCACTCTTCGGCTTTGTTGTTACTGCACGCACTGCGGAGTTATGGCGGCTAGAATGTCGGCGGAAGGGTGGTTTAAACCCTTCCCCTTTTTTTCTCGAAAATCAGTTTGTGTTCGCGATTGCCATTTTGATGCTATCGTGTAAGAAGGTAGTCAAGGGGGAATACGGGGCCGCATCCCGTTCCTCGGTATGGCCATTATTTCCGGAAGTAGAGACTGAAATATTTTAGGTACCCAAAAATTGAGGTTAGAAAAAAGTGCGACGGATTTGCCGGATATTAGCGGTGATTACTAGGCAACCTGCGGGGATGCTACAGTTAAAAGGGCGGGCCTCTGAGTCGCTTCGTTTTCCTTGTGTAAAAAAAATTCTGTTTTGGAAGGTCAAAATGACCATTTTTTGAAATTTTGCCGGCCTCTCCTGTCCAGACGAACGGGGATAGAGAGTTGTCCTTTATATGAAGATAGAGTTCGACGAGCTGTATTCAACGCACTCTTCGGCTTTGTTGTTACTACACGCACTACGGAGTTATGGCGGCTAGAATGTCGGCGGAAGGGTGGTTTAAACCCTTCCCCTTTTTTTCTCGAAAATCAGTTTGTGTTCGCGATTGCCATTTTGATGCTATCGTGTAAGAAGTTAGTCAAGGGGGAATAGGGGGCCGCATCCCGTTCCTCGGTATGGCCATTATTTCCTTAAGTAGAGACTGAATTATTTTAGGTACCCAAAAATTGAGGTTAGAAAAAAGTGCGACGGATTTGTCGGATATTAGCGGTGATTACTAGGCAACCTGCGGGGATGCTGCAGTTAAAAGGGCGGGCCTCTGAGTCGCATCGTTTTCCTTGTGTAAAAAAAATTCTGTTTTGGAAGGTCATAATGACCATGTTTTGAAATTTTGCCGGCCTCTCCTGTCCAGACGAACGGGGATAGAGAGTTGTCCTTTATACTGAAGATAGAGTTCGACGAGCTGTATTCAACGCACTCTTCGGCTTTGTTGTTACTACACGCACTGCGGAATTATGGCGGCTAGAATGTCGGCGGAAGGGTGGTTTAAACCCTTCCCCTTTTTTTCTCGAAAATCAGTTTGTGTTCGCGATTGCCATTTTGATGCTATCGTGTAAGAAGTTAGTCAAGGGGGAATACGGGGCCGCATCCCGTTCCTCGGTATGGCCATTATTTCCGGAAGTAGAGACTGAAATATTTTAGGTACCCAAAAATTGAGGTTAGAAAAAAGTGCGACGGATTTGCCGGATATTAGCGGTGATTACTAGGCAACCTGCGGGGATGCTACAGTTAAAAGGGCGGGCCTCTGAGTCGCTTCGTTTTCCTTGTGTAAAAAAAAATTCTGTTTTGGAAGGTCAAAATGACCATTTTTTGAAATTTTGCCGGCCTCTCCTGTCCAGACGAACGGGGATAGAGAGTTGTCCTTTATACTGAAGATAGAGTTCGACGAGCTGTATTCAACGCACTCTTCGGCTTTGTTGTTACTACAAGCACTGCGGAGTTATGGCGGCTAGAATGTCGGCGGAAGGGTGGTTCCCTTTTTTTCTCGAAAATCAGTTTGTGTTCGCGATTGCCATTTTGATGCTATCGTGTAAGAAGGTAGTCAAGGGGGAATACGGGGCGGCATCCCGTTCCTCGGTATGGCCATTATTTCCGGAAGTAGAGACTGAAATATTTTAGGTACCCAAAAATTGAGGTTAGAAAAAAGTGCGACGGATTTGTCGGATATTAGCGGTGATTACTAGGCAACCTGCGGGGATGCTACAGTTAAAAGGGCGGGCCTCTGAGTCGCTTCGTTTTCCTTGTGTAAAAAAAATTCTGTTTTGGAAGGTCAAAATGACCATGTTTTGAAATTTTGCCGGCCTCTCCTGTCCAGACGAACGGGGATAGAGAGTTGTCCTTTATACTGAAGATAGAGTTCGACGAGCTGTATTCAACGCACTCTTCGGCTTTGTTGATACTACACGCACTGCGGAGTTATGGCGGCTAGAATGTCGGTGGAAGGGTGGTTTAAAAGGAAATTATTTAGGAGAAACCGTGCAAGTCATACCTCATATAACTAATGAAATTAAAAAACGTACTCCATCCTCTTCTCCACCTGTTACTTCAAGCTCTATTTCAATAGTCATCTGAATTTTATTCATTCTTTCAAAGTATTTTTCACAAATTCCCCTTTTTTTCTCGAAAATCAGTTTGTGTTCGCGATTGCCATTTTGATGCTATCGTGTAGGAACGTAGTCAAGGGGGAATACGGGGCCGCAACCCGTTCCTCGGTATGGCCATTATTTCCTTAAGTAGAGACTGAAATATTTTAGGTACCCAAAAATTGAGGTTAGAAAAAAGTGCGACGGATTTGCCGGATATTAGCGGTGATTACTAGGCAACCTGCGGGGATGCTACAGTTAAAAGGGCGGGCCTCTGAGTCGCTTCGTTTTCCTTGTGTAAAAAAATTCTGTTTTGGAAGGTCAAAATGACCATTTTTTGAAATTTTGCCGGCCTCTCCTGTCCAGACGAACGGGGAAAGAGAGTTGTCCTTTCCCTTCCCCTTTTTTTCTCGAAAATCAGTTTGTGTTCGCGATTGCCATTTTGATGCTATCGTGTAAGAAGGTAGTCAAGGGGGAATACGGGGCCGCATCCCGTTCCTCGGTATGGCCATTATTTCCGGAAGTAGAGACTGAAATATTTTACGTACCCAAAAATTGAGGTTAGAAAAAAGTGCGACGGATTTGCCATATATTGCTGGTGATTACTAGGCAACCTGCGGGGATGCTACAGTTAAAAGGGCGGCCCTCTGAGTCGCTTCGTTTTCCTTGTGTAAAAGAAATTCTGTTTTGGAAGGTCAAAATGACCATTTTTTGAAATTTTGCCGGCCTCTCTTGTCCAGACGAACGGGGATAGAGAGTTGTCCTTTATACTGAAGATAGAGTTCGACGAGCTGTATTCAACGCACTCTTCGGCTTTGTTGTTACTGCACGCACTGCGGAGTTATGGCTTCGTTTTCCTTGTGTAAAAAAAATTTTGTTTTGGAAGGTCAAAATGACCATTTTTTTTAATTATGCCGGCCTCTCCTGTGCAGACGAACGGGGATAGAGAGTTGTCCTTTATACTGAAGATAGAGTTCGACGAGCTGTATTCAACGCACTCTTCGGCTTTGTTGTTACTGCACGCACTGCGGAGTTATGGCGGCTAGAATGTCGGCGGAAGGGTGGTTTAAACCCTTCCCCTTTTTTTCTTGAAAATCAGTTTGTGTTCGCGATTGCCATTTTGATGCTATCGTGTAAGAAGGTAGTCAAGGGGGAATACGGGGCCGCATCCCGTTCCTCGGTATGGCCATTATTTCCGGAAGAAGAGACTGAAATATTTTAGGTACCCAAAAATTGAGGTTAGAAAAAAGTGCGACGGATTTGCCGGATATTAGCGGTGATTATTAGGCAACCTGCGGGGATGCTACAGTTAAAAGGGCGGCCCTCTGAGTCGCTTCGTTTTCCTTGTGTAAAAAAAATTCTGTTTTGGAAGGTCAAAATGACCATTTTTTGAAATTTTGCCGGCCTCTCCTGTCCAGACGAACGGGGATAGAGAGTTGTCCTTTCCCTTCCCCTTTTTTTCTCGAAAATCAATTTGTGTTCGCGATTGCCATTTTGATGCTATCGTGTAAGAAGGTAGTCAAGGGGGAATACGGGGCCGCATCCCGTTCCTCGGTATGGCTATTATTTCCGGAAGTAGAGACTGAAATATTTTAGATACCCAAAAATTGAGGTTAATAAAAAGTGCGACGGATTTGCCGGATATTAGCTGTGATTACTAGGCAACCTGCGGGGATGCTACAGTTAAAATGGCGGGCCTCTGAGTCGCTTCGTTTTCCTTGTGTAAACAATATTCTGTTTTGGAAGGTCAAAATGACCATTTTTTGAAATTTTGCCGGCCTCTCCTGTCCAGACGAACGGGGATAGAGAGTTGTCCTTTATACTGAAGATAGAGTTCGACGAGCTGTATTCAACGCACTCTTCGGCATTGTTGTTACTGCACGCACTGCGGAGTTATGGCGGCTAGAATGACGGCGGAAGGGTGGTTTCCCCTTTTTTTCTCGAAAATCAGTTTGTGTTCGCGATTGCCACATTGATGCTATCGTGTAAGAAGGTAGTCAAGGGGGAATACGGGGCCGCATCCCGTTCCTCGGTATGGCCATTATTTCCGGAAGTAGAGACTGAAATATTTTAGGTACCCAAAAATTGAGGTTAGAAAAAAGTGCGACGGATTTGCCGGATATTAGCGGTGATTACTAGGCAACCTGCGGGGATGCTACAGTTAAAAGAGCGGGCCTCTGAGTCGCTTCGTTTTCCTTGAGTAAAAAAAATTCTGTTTTGGAAGGTCAAAATGACCATTTTTTGAAATTTTCCCGGCCTCTCCTGTCCAGACGAACCGGGATAGAGAGTTGTCCTTTATACTGAAGATAGAGTTCGACGAACTGTATTCAACGCACTCTTCGGCTTTGTTGTTACTGCACGCACTGCGGAGTTATGGCGGCTAGAATGTCGGCGGAAGGGTGGTTTAAACCCTTCCCCTTTTTTTCTCGAAAATCAGTTTGTGTTCGCGATTGCCATTTTGATGCTATCGTGTAAGAAGGTAGTCAAGGTTGAATACGGGGCCGCATCCCGTTCCTCGGTATGGCCATTATTTCCGGAAGTAGAGACTGAAATATTTTAGGTACCCAAAAATTGAGGTTAGAAAAAAGTGCGACGGATTTGCCGGATATTAGCGGTGATTACTAGGCAACCTGCGGGGATGCTACAGTTAAAAGGGCGGGCCTCTGAGTCGCTTCGTTTTCGTTGTGTAAAAAAAATTCTGTTTTGGAAGGTAAAAATGACCATTTTTTGAAATTTTGCCGGCCTCTCCTGTCCAGACGAACGGGGATAGAGAGTTGTCCTTTATACTGAAGATAGAGTTCGACGAGCTGTATTCAACGCACTCTTCGGCTTTGTTGTTACTGCACGCACTGCGGAGTTATGGCGGCTAGAATGTCGGCGGAAGGGTGGTTTAAACCCTTCCCCTTTTTTTCTCGAAAATCAGTTTGTGTTCGCGATTGCCATTTTGATGCTATCGTGTAAGAAGGTAGTCAAGGGGGAATACGGGGCCGCATCCCGTTCCTCGGTATGGCCATTATTTCCGTAAGTAGAGACTGAAATATTTTAGGTACCCAAAAATTGAGGTTAGAAAAAAGTGCGACTGATTTGCCGGATATTAGCGGTGATTACTAGGCAACCTGCGGGGATGCTACAGTTAAAAGGGCGGGCCTCTGAGTCGCTTCGTTTTCCTTGTGTAAAAAAAATTCTGTTTTGGAAGGTCAAAATGACCATTTTTTGAAATTTTGCCGGCCTCTCCTGTCCAGACGAACGGGGATAGAGAGTTGTCCTTTATACTGAAGATAGAGTTCGACGAGCTGTATTCAACGCACTCTTCGGCTTTGTTGTTACTGCACGCACTGCGGAGTTATGGCGGCTAGAATGTCGGCGGAAGGGTGGTTACCTTCCCCTTTTTTTTCTCGAAAATCAGTTTGTGTTCGCGATTGCCATTTTGATGCTATCGTGTAAGAAGGTAGTCAAGGGGGAATACGGGGCCGCATCCCGTTCCTCGGTATGACCATTATTTCCGGAAGTTGAGACTGAAATATTTTTGGTACCCAAAAATTGAGGTTACAAAAAAATGCGACGGATTTGCCGGATATTAGCGGTGATTACTAGGCAACCTGCGGGGATGCTACAGTTAAAAGGGCGGGCCTCTGAGTCGCTTCGTTTTCCTTGTGTAAAAAAAATTCTGGTTTGGAAGGTCAAAATGACCATTTTTTGAAATTTTGCCGGCCTCTCCTGTCCAGACGAACGGGGATAGAGAGTTGTCCTTTATACTGAAGATAGAGTTCGACGAGCTGTATTCAACGCACTCTTCGACTTTGTTGTTACTGCACGCACTGCGGAGTTATGGCGGCTAGAATGTCGGCGGAAGGGTGGTTTAAACCCTTCCCCTTTTTTTCTCGAAAATCAGTTTGTGTTCGCGATTGCCATTTTGATGCTATCGTGTAAGAAGTTAGTCAAGGGGGAATACGGGGCCGCATCCCGTTCCTCGGCATGGCCATTATTTCCGGAAGTAGAGACTGAAATATTTTAGGTACCCAAAAATTGAGGTTAGAAAAAAGTGCGACGGTTTTGCCGGATATTAGCGGTGATTACTAGGCAACCTGCGGGGATGCTACAGTTAAAAGGGCGGGCCTCTGAGTCGCTTCGTTTTCCTTGTGTAAAAAAAATTCTGTTTTGGAAGGTCAAAATGACCATTTTTTGAAATTTTGCCGGCCTCTCCTGTCCAGACGAACGGGGATAGAGAGTTGTCCTTTATACTGAAGATAGAGTTCGACGAGCTGTATTCAACGCACTCTTCGGCTTTGTTGTTACTGCACGCACTGCGGAGTTATGGCGGCTAGAATGTCGGCGGAAGGGTGGTTACCTTCCCCTTTTTTTTCTCGAAAATCAGTTTGTGTTCGCGATTGCCATTTTGATGCTATCGTGTAAGAAGGTAGTCAAGGGGGAATACGGGGCCGCATCCCGTTCCTCGGTATGACCATTATTTCCGGAAGTTGAGACTGAAATATTTTTGGTACCCAAAAATTGAGGTTACAAAAAAATGCGACGGATTTGCCGGATATTAGCGGTGATTACTAGGCAACCTGCGGGGATGCTACAGTTAAAAGGGCGGGCCTCTGAGTCGCTTCGTTTTCCTTGTGTAAAAAAATTCTGTTTTGGAAGGTCAAAATGACCATTTTTTGAAATTTTGCCGGCCTCTCCTGTCCAGACGAACGGGGAAAGAGAGTTGTCCTTTCCCTTCCCCTTTTTTTCTCGAAAATCAGTTTGTGTTCGCGATTGCCATTTTGATGCTATCGTGTAAGAAGGTAGTCAAGGGGGAATACGGGGCCGCATCCCGTTCCTCGGTATGGCCATTATTTCCGGAAGTAGAGACTGAAATATTTTACGTACCCAAAAATTGAGGTTAGAAAAAAGTGCGACGGATTTGCCATATATTTCTGGTGATTACTAGGCAACCTGCGGGGATGCTACAGTTAAAAGGGCGGCCCTCTGAGTCGCTTCGTTTTCCTTGTGTAAAAGAAATTCTGTTTTGGAAGGTCAAAATGACCATTTTTTGAAATTTTGCCGGCCTCTCTTGTCCAGACGAACGGGGATAGAGAGTTGTCCTTTATACTGAAGATAGAGTTCGACGAGCTGTATTCAACGCACTCTTCGGCTTTGTTGTTACTGCACGCACTGCGGAGTTATGGCTTCGTTTTCCTTGTGTAAAAAAAATTTTGTTTTGGAAGGTCAAAATGACCATTTTTTTAAATTTTGCCGGCCTCTCCTGTGCAGACGAACGGGGATAGAGAGTTGTCCTTTATACTGAAGATAGAGTTCGACGAGCTGTATTCAACGCACTCTTCGGCTTTGTTGTTACTGCACGCACTGCGGAGTTATGGCGGCTAGAATGTCGGCGGAAGGGTGGTTTAAACCCTTCCCCTTTTTTTCTTGAAAATCAGTTTGTGTTCGCGATTGCCATTTTGATGCTATCGTGTAAGAAGGTAGTCAAGGGGGAATACGGGGCCGCATCCCGTTCCTCGGTATGGCCATTATTTCCGGAAGAAGAGACTGAAATATTTTAGGTACCCAAAAATTGAGGTTAGAAAAAAGTGCGACGGATTTGCCGGATATTAGCGGTGATTATTAGGCAACCTGCGGGGATGCTACAGTTAAAAGGGCGGCCCTCTGAGTCGCTTCGTTTTCCTTGTGTAAAAAAAATTCTGTTTTGGAAGGTCAAAATGACCATTTTTTGAAATTTTGCCGGCCTCTCCTGTCCAGACGAACGGGGATAGAGAGTTGTCCTTTCCCTTCCCCTTTTTTTCTCGAAAATCAATTTGTGTTCGCGATTGCCATTTTGATGCTATCGTGTAAGAAGGTAGTCAAGGGGGAATACGGGGCCGCATCCCGTTCCTCGGTATGGCTATTATTTCCGGAAGTAGAGACTGAAATATTTTAGATACCCAAAAATTGAGGTTAATAAAAAGTGCGACGGATTTGCCGGATATTAGCTGTGATTACTAGGCAACCTGCGGGGATGCTACAGTTAAAATGGCGGGCCTCTGAGTCGCTTCGTTTTCCTTGTGTAAACAATATTCTGTTTTGGAAGGTCAAAATGACCATTTTTTGAAATTTTGCCGGCCTCTCCTGTCCAGACGAACGGGGATAGAGAGTTGTCCTTTATACTGAAGATAGAGTTCGACGAGCTGTATTCAACGCACTCTTCGGCTTTGTTGTTACTGCACGCACTGCGGAGTTATGGCGGCTAGAATGACGGCGGAAGGGTGGTTTCCCCTTTTTTTCTCGAAAATCAGTTTGTGTTCGCGATTGCCACATTGATGCTATCGTGTAAGAAGGTAGTCAAGGGGGAATACGGGGCCGCATCCCGTTCCTCGGTATGGCCATTATTTCCGGAAGTAGAGACTGAAATATTTTAGGTACCCAAAAATTGAGGTTAGAAAAAAGTGCGACGGATTTGCCGGATATTAGCGGTGATTACTAGGCAACCTGCGGGGATGCTACAGTTAAAAGAGCGGGCCTCTGAGTCGCTTCGTTTCCCTTGAGTAAAAAAAATTCTGTTTTGGAAGGTCAAAATGACCATTTTTTGAAATTTTCCCGGCCTCTCCTGTCCAGACGAACCGGGATAGAGAGTTGTCCTTTATACTGAAGATAGAGTTCGACGAACTGTATTCAACGCACTCTTCGGCTTTGTTGTTACTGCACGCACTGCGGAGTTATGGCGGCTAGAATGTCGGCGGAAGGGTGGTTTAAACCCTTCCCCTTTTTTTCTCGAAAATCAGTTTGTGTTCGCGATTGCCATTTTGATGCTATCGTGTAAGAAGGTAGTCAAGGTTGAATACGGGGCCGCATCCCGTTCCTCGGTATGGCCATTATTTCCGGAAGTAGAGACTGAAATATTTTAGGTACCCAAAAATTGAGGTTAGAAAAAAGTGCGACGGATTTGCCGGATATTAGCGGTGATTACTAGGCAACCTGCGGGGATGCTACAGTTAAAAGGGCGGGCCTCTGAGTCGCTTCGTTTTCGTTGTGTAAAAAAAATTCTGTTTTGGAAGGTAAAAATGACCATTTTTTGAAATTTTGCCGGCCTCTCCTGTCCAGACGAACGGGGATAGAGAGTTGTCCTTTATACTGAAGATAGAGTTCGACGAGCTGTATTCAACGCACTCTTCGGCTTTGTTGTTACTGCACGCACTGCGGAGTTATGGCGGCTAGAATGTCGGCGGAAGGGTGGTTTAAACCCTTCCCCTTTTTTTCTCGAAAATCAGTTTGTGTTCGCGATTGCCATTTTGATGCTATCGTGTAAGAAGGTAGTCAAGGGGGAATACGGGGCCGCATCCCGTTCCTCGGTATGGCCATTATTTCCGTAAGTAGAGACTGAAATATTTTAGGTACCCAAAAATTGAGGTTAGAAAAAAGTGCGACTGATTTGCCGGATATTAGCGGTGATTACTAGGCAACCTGCGGGGATGCTACAGTTAAAAGGGCGGGCCTCTGAGTCGCTTCGTTTTCCTTGTGTAAAAAAAATTCTGTTTTGGAAGGTCAAAATGACCATTTTTTGAAATTTTGCCGGCCTCTCCTGTCCAGACGAACGGGGATAGAGAGTTGTCCTTTATACTGAAGATAGAGTTCGACGAGCTGTATTCAACGCACTCTTCGGCTTTGTTGTTACTGCACGCACTGCGGAGTTATGGCGGCTAGAATGTCGGCGGAAGGGTGGTTACCTTCCCCTTTTTTTTCTCGAAAATCAGTTTGTGTTCGCGATTGCCATTTTGATGCTATCGTGTAAGAAGGTAGTCAAGGGGGAATACGGGGCCGCATCCCGTTCCTCGGTATGACCATTATTTCCGGAAGTTGAGACTGAAATATTTTTGGTACCCAAAAATTGAGGTTACAAAAAAATGCGACGGATTTGCCGGATATTAGCGGTGATTACTAGGCAACCTGCGGGGATGCTACAGTTAAAAGGGCGGGCCTCTGAGTCGCTTCGTTTTCCTTGTGTAAAAAAAATTCTGGTTTGGAAGGTCAAAATGACCATTTTTTGAAATTTTGCCGGCCTCTCCTGTCCAGACGAACGGGGATAGAGAGTTGTCCTTTATACTGAAGATAGAGTTCGACGAGCTGTATTCAACGCACTCTTCGACTTTGTTGTTACTGCACGCACTGCGGAGTTATGGCGGCTAGAATGTCGGCGGAAGGGTGGTTTAAACCCTTCCCCTTTTTTTCTCGAAAATCAGTTTGTGTTCGCGATTGCCATTTTGATGCTATCGTGTAAGAAGTTAGTCAAGGGGGAATACGGGGCCGCATCCCGTTCCTCGGCATGGCCATTATTTCCGGAAGTAGAGACTGAAATATTTTAGGTACCCAAAAATTGAGGTTAGAAAAAAGTGCGACGGTTTTGCCGGATATTAGCGGTGATTACTAGGCAACCTGCGGGGATGCTACAGTTAAAAGGGCGGGCCTCTGAGTCGCTTCGTTTTCCTTGTGTAAAAAAAATTCTGTTTTGGAAGGTCAAAATGACCATTTTTTGAAATTTTGCCGGCCTCTCCTGTCCAGACGAACGGGGATAGAGAGTTGTCCTTTATACTGAAGATAGAGTTCGACGAGCTGTATTCAACGCACTCTTCGGCTTTGTTGTTACTGCACGCACTGCAGAGTTATGGCGGCTAGAATGTCGGCGGAAGGGTGTGTAAAAAAATTTCTGTTTTGGAAGGTCAAAATGACCATTTTTTGAAATTTTGCCTTCCCCTTTTTTTCTCGAAAATCAGTTTGTGTTCGCGATTGCCATTTTGATGCTATCGTGTAAGAAGGTAGTCAAGGGGGAATACGGGGCCGCATCCCGTTCCTCGGTAAGGCCATTATTTCCGGAAGTACAGACTGAAATATTTTAGGTACCCAAAAATTGAGGTTAGAAAAAAGTGCGACGGATTTGCCGGATATTAGCGGTGATTACTAGGCAACCTGCGGGGATGCTACAGTTAAAAGGGCGGGCCTCTGAGTCGCTTCGTTTTCCTTGTGTAAAAAAAATTCTGTTTTGGAAGGTCAAAATGACCATTTTTTGAAATTTTGCCGGCCTCTCCTGTCCAGACGAACGGGGATAGAGAGTTGTCCTTTATACTGAAGATAGTGTTCGACGAGCTGTATTCAACGCACTCTTCGGCTTTGTTGTTACTGCACGCACTGCGGAGTTATGGCGGCTAGAATGTCGGCGGAAGGGTGGTTTAAACCCTTCCCCTTTTTTTCTCGAAAATCAGTTTGTGTTCGCGATTGCCATTTTGATGCTATCGTGTAAGAAGGTAGTCAAGGGGGAATACGGGACCGCATCCCGTTCCTCGGTATGGCCATTATTTCCGGAAGTAGAGACTGAAATATTTTAGGTACCCAAAAATTGAGGTTAGAAAAAAGTGCGACGGATTTGCCGGATATTAGCGGTGATTACTAGGCAACCTGCGGGGATGCTACAGTTAAAAGGGCGGGCCTCTGAGTCGCTTCGTTTTTCTTGTGTAAAAAAAATTCTGTTTTGGAAGGCCAAAATGACCATTTTTTGAAATTTTGCCGGCCTCTCCTGTCCAGTCGAACGGGGATAGAGAGTTGTCCTTTATACTGAAGATAGAGTTCGACGAGCTGTATTCAACACACTCTTCGGCTTTGTTGTTACTGCACGCACTGCGGAGTTATGGCGGCTAGAATGTCGGCGGAAGAGTGTGTAAAAAAATTTCTGTTTTGGAAGGTCAAAATGACCATTTTTTGAAATTTTGCCTTCCCCTTTTTTTCTCGAAAATCAGTTTCTGTTCGCGATTGCCATTTTGATGCTATCGTGTAAGAAGGTAGTCAAGGGGGAATACGGGGCCGCATCCCGTTCCTCGGTAAGGCCATTATTTCCGGAAGTAGAGACTGAAATATTTTAGGTACCCAAAAATTGAGGTTAGAAAAAAGTGCGACGGATTTGCCGGATATTAGCGGTGATTACTAGGCAACCTGCGGGGATGCTACAGTTAAAAGGGCGGGCCTCTGAGTCGCTTCGTTTTCCTTGTGTAAAAAAAAATTCTGTTTTGGAAGGTCAAAATGACCATTTTTTGAAATTTTGCCGGCCTCTCCTGTCCAGACGAACGGGGATAGAGAGTTGTCCTTTATACTGAAGATAGAGTTCGACGAGCTGTAGTCAACGCACTCTTCGGCTTTGTTGTTACTGCACGCACTGCGGAGTTATGGCGGCTAGAATGTCGGCGGAAGGGTGGTTTATATACCCTTCCCCTTTTTTTCTCGAAAATCAGTTTGTGTTCGCGATTGCCATTTTGATGCTATCGTGTAAGAAGGTAGTCAAGGGGGAATACGGGGACGCATCCCGTTCCTCGGTATGGCCATTATTTCCGGAAGTAGAGACTGAAATATTTTAGGTACCCAAAAATTGAGGTTAGAAAAAAGTGCGACGGATTTGCCGGATATTATCGGTGATTACTAGGCAACCTGCGGGGATGCTACAGTTAAAAGGGCGGGCCTCTGAGTCGCTTCGTTTTCCTTGTGTAAAAAAAATTCTGTTTTGGAAGGTAAAAATGACCATTTTTTGAAAATTTGCCGGCCTCTCCTGTCCAGACGAACGGGGATAGAGAGTTGTCCTTTATAGTGAAGATAGAGTTCGACGAGCTGTATTCAACGCACTCTTCGGCTTTGTTGTTACTGCACGCACTGCGGAGTTATGGCGGCTAGAATGTCGGCGGAAGGGTGGTTTAAACCCTTCCCCTTTTTTTCTCGAAAATCAGTTTGTGTTCGCGATTGCCATTTTGATGCTATCGTGTAAGAAGGTAGTCAAGGGGGAATACGGGGCCGCATCCCGTTCCTCGGTATGGCCATTATTTCCGGAAGTAGAGACTGAAATATTTTAGGTACCCAAAAATTGAGGTTAGAAAAAAGTGCGACGGATTTGCCGGTTATTAGCGGTGATTACTAGGCAACCTGCGGGGATGCTACAGTTAAAAGGGCGGGCCTCTGAGTCGCTTCGTTTTCCTTGTGTAAAAAAAATTCTGTTTTGGAAGGTCAAAATGACCATTTTTTGAAATTTTGCCGGCCTCTCCTGTCCAGACGAACGGGGATAGAGAGTTGTCCTTTATACTGAAGTTAGAGTTCGACGAGCTGTATTCAACGCACTCTTCGGCTTTGTTGTTACTGCACGCACTGCGGAGTTATGGCGGCTAGAATGTCGGCGGAAGGGTGGTTTAAACCCTTCCCCTTTTTTTCTCGAAAATCAGTTTGTTTTCGCGATTGCCATTTTGATGCTATCGTGTAAGAAGGTAGTCAAGGGGGAATACGGGGCCGCATCCCGTTCCTCGGTATGACCATTATTTCCGGAAGTAGAGACTGAAATATTTTAGGTACCCAAAAATTGAGGTTAGAAAAAAGTGCGACGGATTTGCCGGATATTAGCGGTGATTACTAGGCAACCTGCGGGAATGCTACAGTTAAAAGGGCGGGCCTCTGAGTCGCTTCGTTTTCCTTGTGTAAAAAAAATTCTGTTTTGGAAGGTCAAAATGACCATTTTTTGAAATTTTGCCGGCCTCTCCTGTCCAGACGAACGGGGATAGAGAATTGTCCATTATACTGAAGATAGAGTTCGACGAGCTATATTCAACGCACTCTTCGGCATTGTTGTTACTGCACGCACTGCGGAGTTATGGCGGCTAGAATGTCGGCGGAAGGGTGGTTTAAACCCTTCCCCTTTTTTTCTCGAAAATCAGTTTGTGTTCGCGATTGCCATTTTGATGCTATCGTGTAAGAAGGGAGTCAAGGGGGAATACGGGGCCGCATCCCGTTCCTCGGTATGGCTATTATTTCCGGAAGTAGAGACTGAAATATTTTACGTACCCAAAAATTGAGGTTAGAAAAAAGTGCGACGGATTTGCCGGATATTAGCGGTGATTACTAGGCAACCTGCGGGGATGCTACAGTTAAAAGGGCGGGCCTCTGAGTCGCTTCGTTTTCCTTGTGTAAAAAAAAATCTGTTTGGGAAGGTAAAAATGACCATTTTTTGAAATTTTGCCGGTCTCTCCTGTCCAGACGAACGGGGATAGAGAGTTATCCTTTATACTGAAGATAGAGTTCGACGAGCTGTATTCAACGCACTCTTCGGCTTTGTTGTTACTGCACGCACTGCGGAGTTATGGCGGCTAGAATGTCGGCGGAAGGGTGTGTAAAAAAATTTCTGTTTTGGAAGGTCAAAATGACCATTTTTTGAAATTTTGCCGGCCTCTCCTGTCCAGACGAACGGGGATAGAGAGTTGTCCTTTATACTGAAGATAGAGTTCGACGAGCTGTATTCAACGCACTCTTCGGCTTTGTTGTTACTGCACGCACTGCGGAGTTATGGCGGCTAGAATGTCGGCGGAAGGGTGTGTAAAAAAAATTCTGTTTTGGAAGGTCAAAATGACCATTTTTTGAAATTTTGCCTTCCCCTTTTTTTCTCGAAAATCAGTTTTTGTTCGCGATTGCCATTTTGATGCTATCGTGTAAGAAGGTAGTCAAGGGGGAGTACGGGGCCGCATCCCGTTCCTCGGTAAGGCCATTATTTCCGGAAGTAGAGACTGAAATATTTTAGGTACCCAAAAATTGAGGTTAGAAAAAAGTGCGACGGATTTGCCGGATATTAGCGGTGATTACTAGGCAACCTGCGGGGATGCTACAGTTAAAAGGGCGGGCCTCTGAGTCGCTTCGTTTTCCTTGTGTAAAAAAAATTCTGTTTTGGAAGGTCAAAATGACCATTTTTTGAAATTTTGCCGGCCTCTCCTGTCCAGACGAAAGGGGATAGAGAGTTGTCCTTTATACTGAAGATAGAGTTCGACGAGCTGTATTCAACGCACTCTTCGGCTTTGTTGTTACTGCACGCACTGCGGAGTTATGGCGGCTAGAATGTCGGCGGAAGGGTGGTTTATACCCTTCCCCTTTTTTTCTCGAAAATCAGTTTGTGTTCGCTATCGTGTAAGAAGGTAGTCAAGGGGGAATACGGGGCCGCATCCCGTTCCTCGGTATGGCCATTATTTCCGGAAGTAGAGACTGAAATATTTTAGGTACCCAAAAATTGAGGTTAGAAAAAAGTGCGACGGATTTGCCGGATATTAGCGGTGATTACTAGGCAACCTGCGGGGATGCTACAGTTAAAAGGGCGGGCCTCTGAGTCGCTTCGTTTTCCTTGTGTAAAAAAAATTCGGTTTTGGAAGGTCAAAATGACCATTTTTTGAAATTTTGCCGGCCTCTCCTGTCCAGACGAACGGGGATAGAGAGTTGTCCTTTATACTGAAGATAGAGTTCGACGAGCTGTATTCAACGCACTCTTCGGCTTTGTTGTTACTGCACGCACTGCGGAGTTATGGCGGCTAGAATGTCGGCGGAAGGGTGGTTTAAACCCTTCCCCTTTTTTTCTCGAAAATCAGTTTGTGTTCGCGATTGCCATTTTGATGCTATCGTGTAAGAAGGTAGTCAAGGGGGAATACGGGGCCGCATCCCGTTCCTCGGTATGGCCATTATTTCCGGAAGTAGAGACTGAAATATTTTACGTACCCAAAAATTGAGGTTAGAAAAAAGTGCGACGGATTTGCCGGATATTAGCGGTGATTACTAGGCAACCTGCGGGGATGCTACAGTTAAAAGGGCGGGCCTCTGAGTCGCTTCGTTTTCCTTGTGTAAAACAAAAATTCTGTTTTGGAAGGTAAAAATGACCATTTTTTGAAATTTTGCCGGTCTCTCCTGTCCAGACGAACGGGGATAGAGAGTTGTCCTTTATACTGAAGATAGAGTTCGACGAGCTGTATTCAACGCACTCTTCGGCTTTGTTGTTACTGCACGCACTGCGGAGTTATGGCGGCTAGAATGTCGGCGGAAGGGTGGTTACCTTCCCCTTTTTTTTCTCGAAAATCAGTTTGTGTTCGCGATTGCCATTTTGATGCTATCGTGTAAGAAGGTAGTCAAGGGGGAATACGGGGCCGCATCCCGTTCCTCGGTATGACCATTATTTCCGGAAGTAGAGACTGAAATATTTTAGGTACTCAAAAATTGAGGTTAGAAAAAAGTGCGACGGATTTGCCGGATATTAGCGGTGATTACTAGGCAACCTGCGGGGATGCCACAGTTAAATGGGCGGGCCTCTGAGTCGCTTCGTTTTCCTTGTGTAAAAAAAATTCTGTTTTGGAAGGTCAAAATGACCATTTTTTGAAATTTTGCCGGCCTCTCCTGTCCAGACGAACGGGGATAGAGAGTTGTCCATTATACAGAAGATAGAGTTCGACGAGCTGTATTCAACGCACTCTTCGGCTTTGTTGTTACTGCACGCACTGCGGAGTTATGGCGGCTAGAATGTCGGCGGAAGGGTGTACCTTCCCCTTTTTTTCTCGAAAATCAGTTTGTGTTCGCGATTGCCATTTTGATGCTATCGTGTAAGAAGAGAGTCAAGGGGGAATACGGGGCCGCATCCCGTTCCTCGGTATGGCCATTATTTCCGGAAGTAGGGCCTGAAATATTTTACGTACCCAAAAATTGATGTTAGAAAAAAGTGCGACGGTTTTGCCGGATATTAGCGGTGATTACTAGGCAACCTGCGGGGATGCTACAGTTAAAAGGGCGGGCCTCTGAGTCGCTTCGTTTTCCTTGTGTAAAAAAAATTCTGTTTTGGAAGGTCAAAATGACCATTTTTTGAAATTTTGCCGGCCTCTCCTGTCCAGACGAACGGGGATAGAGAGTTGTCCTTTATACTGAAGATAGAGTTCGACGAGCTGTATTCAACGCACTCTTCGACTTTGTTGTTACTGCACGCACTGCGGAGTTATGGCGGCTAGAATGTCGGCGGAAGGGTGGTTTAAACCCTTCCCCTTTTTTTCTCGAAAATCAGTTTGTGTTCGCGATTGCCATTTTGATGCTATCGTGTAAGAAGTTAGTCAAGGGGGAATACGGGGCCGCATCCCGTTCCTCGGCATGGCCATTATTTCCGGAAGTAGAGACTGAAATATTTTAGGTACCCAAAAATTGAGGTTAGAAAAAAGTGCGACGGTTTTGCCGGATATTAGCGGTGATTACTAGGCAACCTGCGGGGATGCTACAGTTAAAAGGGCGGGCCTCTGAGTCGCTTCGTTTTCCTTGTGTAAAAAAAATTCTGTTTTGGAAGGTCAAAATGACCATTTTTTGAAATTTTGCCGGCCTCTCCTGTCCAGACGAACGGGGATAGAGAGTTGTCCTTTATACTGAAGATAGTGTTCGACGAGCTGTATTCAACGCACTCTTCGGCTTTGTTGTTACTGCACGCACTGCGGAGTTATGGCGGCTAGAATGTCGGCGGAAGGGTGGTTTAAACCCTTCCCCTTTTTTTCTCGAAAATCAGTTTGTGTTCGCGATTGCCATTTTGATGCTATCGTGTAAGAAGGTAGTCAAGGGGGAATACGGGACCGCATCCCGTTCCTCGGTATGGCCATTATTTCCGGAAGTAGAGACTGAAATATTTTAGGTACCCAAAAATTGAGGTTAGAAAAAAGTGCGACGGATTTGCCGGATATTAGCGGTGATTACTAGGCAACCTGCGGGGATGCTACAGTTAAAAGGGCGGGCCTCTGAGTCGCTTCGTTTTTCTTGTGTAAAAAAAATTCTGTTTTGGAAGGCCAAAATGACCATTTTTTGAAATTTTGCCGGCCTCTCCTGTCCAGTCGAACGGGGATAGAGAGTTGTCCTTTATACTGAAGATAGAGTTCGACGAGCTGTATTCAACACACTCTTCGGCTTTGTTGTTACTGCACGCACTGCGGAGTTATGGCGGCTAGAATGTCGGCGGAAGAGTGTGTAAAAAAATTTCAGTTTTGGAAGGTCAAAATGACCATTTTTTGAAATTTTGCCTTCCCCTTTTTTTCATGAAAATCAGTTTCTGTTCGCGATTGCCATTTTGATGCTATCGTGTAAGAAGGTAGTCAAGGGGGAATACGGGGCCGCATCCCGTTCCTCGGTAAGGCCATTATTTCCGGAAGTAGAGACTGAAATATTTTAGGTACCCAAAAATTGAGGTTAGAAAAAAGTGCGACGGATTTGCCGGATATTAGCGGTGATTACTAGGCAACCTGCGGGGATGCTACAGTTAAAAGGGCGGGCCTCTGAGTCGCTTCGTTTTCCTTGTGTAAAAAAAAATTCTGTTTTGGAAGGTCAAAATGACCATTTTTTGAAATTTTGCCGGCCTCTCCTGTCCAGACGAACGGGGATAGAGAGTTGTCCTTTATACTGAAGATAGAGTTCGACGAGCTGTAGTCAACGCACTCTTCGGCTTTGTTGTTACTGCACGCACTGCGGAGTTATGGCGGCTAGAATGTCGGCGGAAGGGTGGTTTATACCCTTCCCCTTTTTTTCTCGAAAATCAGTTTGTGTTCGCGATTGCCATTTTGATGCTATCGTGTAAGAAGGTAGTCAAGGGGGAATACGGGGACGCATCCCGTTCCTCGGTATGGCCATTATTTCCGGAAGTAGAGACTGAAATATTTTAGGTACCCAAAAATTGAGGTTAGAAAAAAGTGCGACGGATTTGCCGGATATTATCGGTGATTACTAGGCAACCTGCGGGGATGCTACAGTTAAAAGGGCGGGCCTCTGAGTCGCTTCGTTTTCCTTGTGTAAAAAAAATTCTGTTTTGGAAGGTAAAAATGACCATTTTTTGAAAATTTGCCGGCCTCTCCTGTCCAGACGAACGGGGATAGAGAGTTGTCCTTTATAGTGAAGATAGAGTTCGACGAGCTGTATTCAACGCACTCTTCGGCTTTGTTGTTACTGCACGCACTGCGGAGTTATGGCGGCTAGAATGTCGGCGGAAGGGTGGTTTAAACCCTTCCCCTTTTTTTCTCGAAAATCAGTTTGTGTTCGCGATTGCCATTTTGATGCTATCGTGTAAGAAGGTAGTCAAGGGGGAATACGGGGCCGCATCCCGTTCCTCGGTATGGCCATTATTTCCGGAAGTAGAGACTGAAATATTTTAGGTACCCAAAAATTGAGGTTAGAAAAAAGTGCGACGGATTTGCCGGTTATTAGCGGTGATTACTAGGCAACCTGCGGGGATGCTACAGTTAAAAGGGCGGGCCTCTGAGTCGCTTCGTTTTCCTTGTGTAAAAAAAATTCTGTTTTGGAAGGTCAAAATGACCATTTTTTGAAATTTTGCCGGCCTCTCCTGTCCAGACGAACGGGGATAGAGAATTGTCCATTATACTGAAGATAGAGTTCGACGAGCTATATTCAACGCACTCTTCGGCATTGTTGTTACTGCACGCACTGCGGAGTTATGGCGGCTAGAATGTCGGCGGAAGGGTGGTTTAAACCCTTCCCCTTTTTTTCTCGAAAATCAGTTTGTGTTCGCGATTGCCATTTTGATGCTATCGTGTAAGAAGGGAGTCAAGGGGGAATACGGGGCCGCATCCCGTTCCTCGGTATGGCTATTATTTCCGGAAGTAGAGACTGAAATATTTTACGTACCCAAAAATTGAGGTTAGAAAAAAGTGCGACGGATTTGCCGGATATTAGCGGTGATTACTAGGCAACCTGCGGGGATGCTACAGTTAAAAGGGCGGGCCTCTGAGTCGCTTCGTTTTCCTTGTGTAAAAAAAATTCTGTTTTGGAAGGTAAAAATGACCATTTTTTGAAATTTTGCCGGTCTCTCCTGTCCAGACGAACGGGGATAGAGAGTTATCCTTTATACTGAAGATAGAGTTCGACGAGCTGTATTCAACGCACTCTTCGGCTTTGTTGTTACTGCACGCACTGCGGAGTTATGGCGGCTAGAATGTCGGCGGAAGGGTGTGTAAAAAAATTTCTGTTTTGGAAGGTCAAAACGACCATTTTTTGAAATTTTGCCGGCCTCTCCTGTCCAGACGAACGGGGATAGAGAGTTGTCCTTTATACTGAAGATAGAGTTCGACGAGCTGTATTCAACGCACTCTTCGGCTTTGTTGTTACTGCACGCACTGCGGAGTTATGGCGGCTAGAATGTCGGCGGAAGGGTGTGTAAAAAAAATTCTGTTTTGGAAGGTCAAAATGACCATTTTTTGAAATTTTGCCTTCCCCTTTTTTTCTCGAAAATCAGTTTTTGTTCGCGATTGCCATTTTGATGCTATCGTGTAAGAAGGTAGTCAAGGGGGAGTACGGGGCCGCATCCCGTTCCTCGGTAAGGCCATTATTTCCGGAAGTAGAGACTGAAATATTTTAGGTACCCAAAAATTGAGGTTAGAAAAAAGTGCGACGGATTTGCCGGATATTAGCGGTGATTACTAGGCAACCTGCGGGGATGCTACAGTTAAAAGGGCGGGCCTCTGAGTCGCTTCGTTTTCCTTGTGTAAAAAAAATTCTGTTTTGGAAGGTCAAAATGACCATTTTTTGAAATTTTGCCGGCCTCTCCTGTCCAGACGAAAGGGGATAGAGAGTTGTCCTTTATACTGAAGATAGAGTTCGACGAGCTGTATTCAACGCACTCTTCGGCTTTGTTGTTACTGCACGCACTGCGGAGTTATGGCGGCTAGAATGTCGGCGGAAGGGTGGTTACCTTCCCCTTTTTTTTCTCGAAAATCAGTTTGTGTTCGCGATTGCCATTTTGATGCTATCGTGTAAGAAGGTAGTCAAGGGGGAATACGGGGCCGCATCCCGTTCCTCGGTATGACCATTATTTCCGGAAGTAGAGACTGAAATATTTTAGGTACTCAAAAATTGAGGTTAGAAAAAAGTGCGACGGATTTGCCGGATATTAGCGGTGATTACTAGGCAACCTGCGGGGATGCCACAGTTAAATGGGCGGGCCTCTGAGTCGCTTCGTTTTCCTTGTGTAAAAAAAATTCTGTTTTGGAAGGTCAAAATGACCATTTTTTGAAATTTTGCCGGCCTCTCCTGTCCAGACGAACGGGGATAGAGAGTTGTCCATTATACAGAAGATAGAGTTCGACGAGCTGTATTCAACGCACTCTTCGGCTTTGTTGTTACTGCACGCACTGCGGAGTTATGGCGGCTAGAATGTCGGCGGAAGGGTGGTTTAAACCCTTCCCCTTTTTTTCTCGAAAATCAGTTTGTGTTCGCGATTGCCATTTTGATGCTATCGTGTAAGAAGAGAGTCAAGGGGGAATACGGGGCCGCATCCCGTTCCTCGGTATGGCCATTATTTCCGGAAGTAGGGCCTGAAATATTTTAGGTACCCAAAAATTGAGGTTAGAAAAAAGTGCGACGGATTTGCCGGATATTAGCGGTGATTACTAGGCAACCTGCGGGGATGCTACAGTTAAAAGGGCGGCCCTCTGAGTCGCTTCGTTTTCCTTGTGTAAAAAAAATTCTGTTTTGGAAGGTCAAAATGACCATTTTTTGAAATTTTGCCGGCCTCTGCTGTCCAGACGAACGGGGATAGAGAGTTGTCCTTTATACTGAAGATAGAGTTCGACGAGCTGTATTCAACGCACTCTTCGGCTTTGTTGTTACTGCACGCATTGCGGAGTTATGGCGGCTAGAATGTCGGCGGAAGGGTGGTTTAAACCCTTCCCCTTTTTTTCTCGAAAATCAGTTTGTGTTCGCGATTGCCATTTTGATGCTATCGTGTAAGAAGGTAGTCAAGGAGGAATACGGGGCCGCATCCCGTTCCTCGGTATGGCCATTATTTCCGGAAGTAGAGACTGAAATATTTTAGGTACCCAAAAATTGAGGTTAGAAAAAAGTGCGACGGATTTGCCGGATATTAGCGGTGATTACTAGGCAACCTGCGGGGATGCTACAGTTAAAAGGGCGGGCCTCTGAGTCGCTTCGTTTTCCTTGTGTAAAAAAAATTCTGTTTTGGAAGGTCAAAATGACCATTTTTTGAAATTTTCCCGGCCTCTCCTGTCCAGACGAAAGGGGATAGAGAGTTGTCCTTTATACTGAAGATAGAGTTCGACGAGCTGTATTCAACGCACTCTTCGGCTTTGTTGTTACTGCACGCACTGCGGAGTTATGGCGGCTAGAATGTCGGCGGAAGGGTGGTTTATACCCTTCCCCTTTTTTTCTCGAAAATCAGTTTGTGTTCGCTATCGTGTAAGAAGGTAGTCAAGGGGGAATACGGGGCCGCATCCCGTTCCTCGGTATGGCCATTATTTCCGGAAGTAGAGACTGAAATATTTTAGGTACCCAAAAATTGAGGTTAGAAAAAAGTGCGACGGATTTGCCGGATATTAGCGGTGATTACTAGGCAACCTGCGGGGATGCTACAGTTAAAAGGGCGGGCCTCTGAGTCGCTTCGTTTTCCTTGTGTAAAAAAAATTCTGCTTTGGAAGGTCAAAATGACCATTTTTTGAAATTTTGCCGGCCTCTCCTGTCCAGACGAACGGGGATAGAGAGTTGTCCTTTATACTGAAGATAGAGTTCGACGAGCTGTATTCAACGCACTCTTCGGCTTTGTTGTTACTGCACGCACTGCGGAGTTATGGCGGCTAGAATGTCGGCGGAAGGGTGGTTTAAACCCTTCCCCTTTTTTTCTCGAAAATCAGTTTGTGTTCGCGATTGCCATTTTGATGCTATCGTGTAAGAAGGTAGTCAAGGGGGAATACGGGGCCGCATCCCGTTCCTCGGTATGGCCATTATTTCCGGAAGTAGAGACTGAAATATTTTACGTACCCAAAAATTGAGGTTAGAAAAAAGTGCGACGGATTTGCCGGATATTAGCGGTGATTACTAGGCAACCTGCGGGGATGCTACAGTTAAAAGGGCGGGCCTCTGAGTCGCTTCGTTTTCCTTGTGTAAAACAAAAATTCTGTTTTGGAAGGTAAAAATGACCATTTTTTGAAATTTTGCCGGTCTCTCCTGTCCAGACGAACGGGGATAGAGAGTTGTCCTTTATACTGAAGATAGAGTTCGACGAGCTGTATTCAACGCACTCTTCGGCTTTGTTGTTACTGCACGCACTGCGGAGTTATGGCGGCTAGAATGTCGGCGGAAGGGTGGTTACCTTCCCCTTTTTTTTCTCGAAAATCAGTTTGTGTTCGCGATTGCCATTTTGATGCTATCGTGTAAGAAGGTAGTCAAGGGGGAATACGGGGCCGCATCCCGTTCCTCGGTATGACCATTATTTCCGGAAGTAGAGACTGAAATATTTTAGGTACTCAAAAATTGAGGTTAGAAAAAAGTGCGACGGATTTGCCGGATATTAGCGGTGATTACTAGGCAACCTGCGGGGATGCCACAGTTAAATGGGCGGGCCTCTGAGTCGCTTCGTTTTCCTTGTGTAAAAAAAATTCTGTTTTGGAAGGTCAAAATGACCATTTTTTGAAATTTTGCCGGCCTCTCCTGTCCAGACGAACGGGGATAGAGAGTTGTCCATTATACAGAAGATAGAGTTCGACGAGCTGTATTCAACGCACTCTTCGGCTTTGTTGTTACTGCACGCACTGCGGAGTTATGGCGGCTAGAATGTCGGCGGAAGGGTGGTTTAAACCCTTCCCCTTTTTTTCTCGAAAATCAGTTTGTGTTCGCGATTGCCATTTTGATGCTATCGTGTAAGAAGAGAGTCAAGGGGGAATACGGGGCCGCATCCCGTTCCTCGGTATGGCCATTATTTCCGGAAGTAGGGCCTGAAATATTTTACGTACCCAAAAATTGATGTTAGAAAAAAGTGCGACGGTTTTGCCGGATATTAGCGGTGATTACTAGGCAACCTGCGGGGATGCTACAGTAAAAAGGGCGGGCCTCTGAGTCGCTTCGTTTTCCTTGTGTAAAAAAAATTCTGTTTTGGAAGGTCAAAATGACCATTTTTTGAAATTTTGCCGGCCTCTCCTGTCCAGACGAACGGGGATAGAGAGTTGTCCTTTATACTGAAGATAGAGTTCGACGAGCTGTATTCAACGCACTCTGCGGCTTTGTTGTTACTGCACGCACTGCGGAGTTATGGCGGCTAGGATGTCGGCGGAAGGGTGTGTAAAAAAATTTCTGTTTTGGAAGGTCAAAATGACCATTTTTTGAAATTTTGCCGGCCTCTCCTGTCCAGACGAACGGGGATAGGGAGTTGTCCTTTATACTGAAGATAGAGTTCGACGAGCTGTATTCAACGCACTCTTCGGCTTTGTTGTTACTGCACGCACTGCGGAGTTATGGCGGCTAGAATGTCGGCGGAAGGGTGTGTAAAAAAAATTCTGTTTTGGAAGGTCAAAATGACCATTTTTTGAAATTTTGCCTTCCCCTTTTTTTCTCGAAAATCAGTTTTTGTTCGCGATTGCCATTTTGATGCTATCGTGTAAGAAGGTAGTCAAGGGGGAATACGGGGCCGCATCCCGTTCCTCGGTAAGGCCATTATTTCCGGAAGAAGAGACTGAAATATTTTAGGTACCCAAAAATTGAGGTTAGAAAAAAGTGCGACGGATTTGCCGGATATTAGCGGTGATTACTAGGCAACCTGCGGGGATGCTACAGTTAAAAGGGCGGGCCTCTGAGTCGCTTCGTTTTCCTTGTGTAAAAAAAATTCTGTTTTGGAAGGTCAAAATGACCATTTTTTGAAATTTTGCCGGCCTCTCCTGTCCAGACGAACGGGGATAGAGAGTTGTCCTTTATACTGAAGATAGAGTTCGTCGAGCTGTATTCAACGCACTCTTCGGCTTTGTTGTTACTGCACGCACTGCGGAGTTATGGCGGCTAGAATGTCGGCGGAAGGGTGGTTACCTTCCCCTTTTTTTCTCGAAAATCAGTTTGTGTTCGCGATTGCCATTTTGATGCTATCGTGTAAGAAGGTAGTCAAGGGGGAATACGGGGCCGCATCCCGTTCCTCGGTATGACCATTATTTCCGGAAGTAGAGACTGAAATATTTTAGGTACCCAAAAATTGAGGTTAAAAAAAAGTGCGACGGATTTGCCGGATATTAGCGGTGATTACTAGGCAACATGCGGGAATGCTACAGTTAAAAGGGCGGGCCTCTGAGTCGCTTCGTTTTCCTTGTGTAAAAAAAATTCTGTTTTGGAAGGTCAAAATGACCATTTTTTGAAATTTTGCCGGCCTCTCCTGTCCAGACGAACGGGGATAGAGAGTTGTCCATTATACTGAAGATAGAGTTCGACGAGCTGTATTCAACGCACTCTTCGGCATTGTTGTTACTGCACGCACTGCGGAGTTATGGCGGCTAGAATGTCGGCGGAAGGGTGGTTTAAACCCTTCCCCTTTTTTTCTCGAAAATCAGTTTGTGTTCGCGATTGCCATTTTGATGCTATCGTGTAAGAAGGGAGTCAAGGGGGAATACGGGGCCGCATCCCGTTCCTCGGTATGGCTATTATTTCCGGAAGTAGAGACTGAAATATTTTACGTACCCAAAAATTGAGGTTAGAAAAAAGTGCGACGGATTTGCCGGATATTAGCGGTGATTACTAGGCAACCTGCGGGGATGCTACAGTTAAAAGGGCGGGCCTCTGAGTCGCTTCGTTTTCCTTGTGTAAAACAAAAATTCTGTTTTGGAAGGTAAAAATGACCATTTTTTGAAATTTTGCCGGTCTCTCCTGTCCAGACGAACGGGGATAGAGAGTTGTCCTTTATACTGAAGATAGAGTTCGACGAGCTGTATTCAACGCACTCTTCGGCTTTGTTGTTACTGCACGCACTGCGGAGTTATGGCGGCTAGAATGTCGGCGGAAGGGTGGTTACCTTCCCCTTTTTTTTCTCGAAAATCAGTTTGTGTTCGCGATTGCCATTTTGATGCTATCGTGTAAGAAGGTAGTCAAGGGGGAATACGGGGCCGCATCCCGTTCCTCGGTATGACCATTATTTCCGGAAGTAGAGACTGAAATATTTTAGGTACTCAAAAATTGAGGTTAGAAAAAAGTGCGACGGATTTGCCGGATATTAGCGGTGATTACTAGGCAACCTGCGGGGATGCCACAGTTAAATGGGCGGGCCTCTGAGTCGCTTCGTTTTCCTTGTGTAAAAAAAATTCTGTTTTGGAAGGTCAAAATGACCATTTTTTGAAATTTTGCCGGCCTCTCCTGTCCAGACGAACGGGGATAGAGAGTTGTCCATTATACAGAAGATAGAGTTCGACGAGCTGTATTCAACGCACTCTTCGGCTTTGTTGTTACTGCACGCACTGCGGAGTTATGGCGGCTAGAATGTCGGCGGAAGGGTGGTTTAAACCCTTCCCCTTTTTTTTCTCGAAAATCAGTTTGTGTTCGCGATTGCCATTTTGATGCTATCGTGTAAGAAGAGAGTCAAGGGGGAATACGGGGCCGCATCCCGTTCCTCGGTATGGCCATTATTTCCGGAAGTAGGGCCTGAAATATTTTACGTACCCAAAAATTGATGTTAGAAAAAAGTGCGACGGTTTTGCCGGATATTAGCGGTGATTACTAGGCAACCTGCGGGGATGCTACAGTTAAAAGGGCGGGCCTCTGAGTCGCTTCGTTTTCCTTGTGTAAAAAAAATTCTGTTTTGGAAGGTCAAAATGACCATTTTTTGAAATTTTGCCGGCCTCTCCTGTCCAGACGAACGGGGATAGAGAGTTGTCCTTTATACTGAAGATAGAGTTCGACGAGCTGTATTCAACGCACTCTTCGGCTTTGTTGTTACTGCACGCACTGCGGAGTTATGGCGGCTAGAATGTCGGCGGAAGGGTGGTTTAAACCCTTCCCCTTTTTTTCTCGAAAATCAGTTTGTGTTCGCGATTGCCATTTTGATGCTATCGTGTAAGAAGGTAGTCAAGGGGGAATACGGGACCGCATCCCGTTCCTCGGTATGGCCATTATTTCCGGAAGTAGAGACTGAAATATTTTAGGTACCCAAAAATTGAGGTTAGAAAAAAGTGCGACGGATTTGCCGGATATTAGCGGTGATTACTAGGCAACCAGCGGGGATGCTACAGTTAAAAGGGCGGCCCTCTGAGTCGCTTCGTTTTCCTTGTGTAAAAAAAATTCTGTTTTGGAAGGTCAAAATGACCATTTTTTGAAATTTTGCCGGCCTCTGCTGTCCAGACGAACGGGGATAGAGAGTTGTCCTTTATACTGAAGATAGAGTTCGACGAGCTGTATTCAACGCACTCTTCGGCTTTGTTGTTACTGCACGCATTGCGGAGTTATGGCGGCTAGAATGTCGGCGGAAGGGTGGTTTAAACCCTTCCCCTTTTTTTCTCGAAAATCAGTTTGTGTTCGCGATTGCCATTTTGATGCTATCGTGTAAGAAGGTAGTCAAGGAGGAATACGGGGCCGCATCCCGTTCCTCGGTATGGCCATTATTTCCGGAAGTAGAGACTGAAATATTTTAGGTACCCAAAAATTGAGGTTAGAAAAAAGTGCGACGGATTTGCCGGATATTAGCGGTGATTACTAGGCAACCTGCGGGGATGCTACAGTTAAAAGGGCGGGCCTCTGAGTCGCTTCGTTTTCCTTGTGTAAAAAAAATTCTGTTTTGGAAGGTCAAAACGACCATTTTTTGAAATTTTCCCGGCCTCTCCTGTCCAGACGAACGGGGATAGAGAGTTGTCCTTTATACTGAAGATAGAGTTCGACGAGCTGTATTCAACGCACTCTTCGGCTTTGTTGTTACTGCACGCACTGCGGAGTTATGGCGGCTAGAATGTCGGCGGAAGGGTGGTTTAAACCCTTCCCCTTTTTTTTTCGAAAATCAGTTTGTGTTCGCGATTGCCATTTTGATGCTATCGTGTAAGAAGGTAGTCAAGGGGGAATACGGGGCCGCATCCCGTTCCTCGGTATGACCATTATTTCCGGAAGTAGAGACTGAAATATTTTAGGTACCCAAAAATTGAGGTTAAAAAAAAGTGCGACGGATTTGCCGGATATTAGCGGTGATTACTAGGCAACATGCGGGAATGCTACAGTTAAAAGGGCGGGCCTCTGAGTCGCTTCGTTTTCCTTGTGTAAAAAAAATTCTGTTTTGGAAGGTCAAAATGACCATTTTTAGAAATTTTGCCGGCCTCTCCTGTCCAGACGAACGGGGATAGAGAGTTGTCCATTATACTGAAGATAGAGTTCGACGAGCTGTATTCAACGCACTCTTCGGCATTGTTGTTACTGCACGCACTGCGGAGTTATGGCGGCTAGAATGTCGGCGGAAGGGTGGTTTAAACCCTTCCCCTTTTTTTCTCGAAAATCAGTTTGTGTTCGCGATTGCCATTTTGATGCTATCGTGTAAGAAGGGAGTCAAGGGGGAATACGGGGCCGCATCCCGTTCCTCGGTATGGCTATTATTTCCGGAAGTAGAGACTGAAATATTTTACGTACCCAAAAATTGAGGTTAGAAAAAAGTGCGACGGATTTGCCGGATATTAGCGGTGATTACTAGGCAACCTGCGGGGATGCTACAGTTAAAAGGGCGGGCCTCTGAGTCGCTTCGTTTTCCTTGTGTAAAAAAAATTCTGTTTTGGAAGGTAAAAATGACCATTTTTTGAAATTTTGCCGGTCTCTCCTGTCCAGACGAACGGGGATAGAGAGTTGTCCTTTATACTGAAGATAGAGTTCGACGAGCTGTATTCAACGCACTCTTCGGGTTTGTTGTTATTGCACGCACTGCGGAGTTATGGCGGCTAGAATGTCGGCGGAAGGGTGGTTACCTTCCCCTTTTTTTCTCGAAAATCAGTTTGTGTTCGCGATTGCCATTTTGATGCTATCGTGTAAGAAGGTAGTCAAGGGGGAATACGGGGCCGCATCCCGTTCCTCGGTATGACCATTATTTCCGGAAGTAGAGACTGAAATATTTTAGGTACCCAAAAATTGAGGTTAGAAATAAGTGCGACGGATTTGCCGGATATTAGCGGTGATTACTAGGCAACCTGCGGGGATGCCACAGTTAAATGGGCGGGCCTCTGAGTCGCTACGTTTTCCTTGTGTAAAAAAAATTCTGTTTTGGAAGGTCAAAATGACCATTTTTTGAAATTTTGCCGGCCTCTCCTGTCCAGACGAACGGGGATAGAGAGTTGTCCATTATACAGAAGATAGAGTTCGACGAGCTGTATCAACGCACTCTTCGGCTTTGTTGTTACTGCACGCACTGCGGAGTTATGGCGGCTAGAATGTCGGCGGAAGGGTGGTTTAAACCCTTCCCCTTTTTTTCTCGAAAATCAGTTTGTGTTCGCGATTGCCATTTTGATGCTATCGTGTAAGAAGGGAGTCAAGGGGGAATACGGGGCCGCATCCCGTTCCTCGGTATGGCCATTATTTCCGGAAGTAGGGCCTGAAATATTTTATGTACCCAAAAATTGAGGTTAGAAAAAAGTGCGACGGATTTGCCGGATATTAGCGGTGATTACTAGGCAACCTGCGGGGATGCTACAGTTAAAAGGGCGGGCCTCTGAGTCGCTTCGTTTTCCTTGTGGAAAAAAAAATTCTGTTTTGGAAGGTCGAAACGACCATTTTTTGAAATTTTCCCGGCCTCTCCTGTCCAGACGAACGGGGATAGAGAGTTGTCCTTTATACTGAAGATAGAGTTCGACGAGCTGTATTCAACGCACTCTGCGGCTTTGTTGTTACTGCACGCACTGCGGAGTTATGGCGGCTAGGATGTCGGCGGAAGGGTGTGTAAAAAAATTTCTGTTTTGGAAGGTCAAAATGACCATTTTTTGAAATTTTGCCGGCCTCTCCTGTCCAGACGAACGGGGATAGGGAGTTGTCCTTTATACTGAAGATAGAGTTCGACGAGCTGTATTCAACGCACTCTTCGGCTTTGTTGTTACTGCACGCACTGCGGAGTTATGGCGGCTAGAATGTCGGCGGAAGGGTGTGTAAAAAAAATTCTGTTTTGGAAGGTCAAAATGACCATTTTTTGAAATTTTGCCTTCCCCTTTTTTTCTCGAAAATCAGTTTTTGTTCGCGATTGCCATTTTGATGCTATCGTGTAAGAAGGTAGTCAAGGGGGAATACGGGGCCGCATCCCGTTCCTCGGTAAGGCCATTATTTCCGGAAGTAGAGACTGAAATATTTTAGGTACCCAAAAATTGAGGTTAGAAAAAAGTGCGACGGATTTGCCGGATATTAGCGGTGATTACTAGGCAACCTGCGGGGATGCTACAGTTAAAAGGGCGGGCCTCTGAGTCGCTTCGTTTTCCTTGTGTAAAAAAAATTCTGTTTTGGAAGGTCAAAATGACCATTTTTTGAAATTTTGCCGGCCTCTCCTGTCCAGACGAACGGGGATAGAGAGTTGTCCTTTATACTGAAGATAGAGTTCGTCGAGCTGTATTCAACGCACTCTTCGGCTTTGTTGTTACTGCACGCACTGCGGAGTTATGGCGGCTAGAATGTCGGCGGAAGGGTGGTTTAAACCCTTCCCCTTTTTTTCTCGAAAATCAGTTTGTGTTCGCGATTGCCATTTTGATGCTATCGTGTAAGAAGGTAGTCAAGGGGGAATACGGGGCCGCATCCCGTTCCTCGGTATGACCATTATTTCCGGAAGTAGAGACTGAAATATTTTAGGTACCCAAAAATTGAGGTTAAAAGAAAGTGCGACGGATTTGCCGGATATTAGCGGTGATTACTAGGCAACATGCGGGAATGCTACAGTTAAAAGGGCGGGCCTCTGAGTCGCTTCGTTTTCCTTGTGTAAAAAAAATTCTGTTTTGGAAGGTCAAAATGACCATTTTTTGAAATTTTGCCGGCCTCTCCTGTCCAGACGAACGGGGATAGAGAGTTGTCCATTATACTGAAGATAGAGTTCGACGAGCTGTATTCAACGCACTCTTCGGCATTGTTGTTACTGCACGCACTGCGCAGTTATGGCGGCTAGAATGTCGGCGGAAGGGTGGTTTAAACCCTTCCCCTTTTTTTCTCGAAAATCAGTTTGTGTTCGCGATTGCCATTTTGATGCTATCGTGTAAGAAGGGAGTCAAGGGGGAATACGGGGCCGCATCCCGTTCCTCGGTATGGCTATTATTTCCGGAAGTAGAGACTGAAATATTTTACGTACCCAAAAATTGAGGTTAGAAAAAAGTGCGACGGATTTGCCGGATATTAGCGGTGATTACTAGGCAACCTGCGGGGATGCTACAGTTAAAAGGGCGGGCCTCTGAGTCGCTTCGTTTTCCTTGTGTAAAAAAAATTCTGTTTTGGAAGGTCAAAATGACCATTTTTTGAAATTTTGCCGGCCTCTCCTGTCCAGACGAACGGGGATAGAGAGTTGTCCTTTATACTGAAGATAGAGTTCGACGAGCTGTATTCAACGCACTCTTCGGCTTTGTTGTTACTGCACGCACTGCGGAGTTATGGCGGCTAGAATGTCGGCGGAAGGGTGGTTACCTTCCCCTTTTTTTTCTCGAAAATCAGTTTGTGTTCGCGATTGCCATTTTGATGCTATCGTGTAAGAAGGTAGTCAAGGGGGAATACGGGGCCGCATCCCGTTACTCGGTATGACCATTATTTCCGGAAGTAGAGACTGAAATATTTTAGGTACCCAAAAATTGAGGTTAGAAAAAAGTGCGACGGATTTGCCGGATATTAGCGGTGATTACTAGGCAACCTGCGGGGATGCCACAGTTAAATGGGCGGGCCTCTGAGTCGCTTCGTTTTCCTTGTGTAAAAAAAATTCTGTTTTGGAAGGTCAAAATGACCATTTTTTGAAATTTTGCCGGCCTCTCCTGTCCAGACGAACGGGGATAGAGAGTTGTCCTTTATACTGAAGATAGAGTTCGACGAGCTGTATTCAACGCACTCTTCGGCTTTGTTGTTACTGCACGCACTGCGGAGTTATGGCGGCTAGAATGTCGGCGGAAGAGTGGTTTAAACCCTTCCCCTTTTTTTCTCGAAAATCAGTTTGTGTTCGCGATTGCCATTTTGATGCTATCGTGTAAGAAGTTAGTCAAGGGGGAATACGGGGCCGCATCCCGTTCCTCGGTATGGCCATTATTTCCGGAAGTAGAGACTGAAATATTTTAGGTAACCAAAAATTGAGGTTAGAAAAAAGTGCGACGGATTTGCCGGATATTAGCGGTGATTACTAGGCAACCTGCGGGGATGCCACAGTTAAATGGGCGGGCCTCTGAGTCGCTTCGTTTTCCTTGTGTAAAAAAAATTCTGTTTTGGAAGGTCAAAATGACCATTTTTTGAAATTTTGCCGGCCTCTCCTGTCCAGACGAACGGGGATAGAGAGTTGTCCTTTATACTGAAGATAGTGTTCGACGAGCTGTATTCAACGCACTCTTCGGCTTTGTTGTTACTGCACGCACTGCGGAGTTATGGCGGCTAGAATGTCGGCGGAAGGGTGGTTTAAACCCTTCCCCTTTTTTTCTCGAAAATCAGTTTGTGTTCGCGATTGCCATTTTGATGCTATCGTGTAAGAAGTTAGTCAAGGGGGAATACGGGGCCGCATCCCGTTCCTCGGTATGGCCATTATTTCCGGAAGTAGAGACTGAAATATTTTAGGTAACCAAAAATTGAGGTTAGAAAAAAGTGCGACGGATTTGCCGGATATTAGCGGTGATTACTAGGCAACCTGCGGGGATGCCACAGTTAAATGGGCGGGCCTCTGAGTCGCTTCGTTTTCCTTGTGTAAAAAAAATTCTGTTTTGGAAGGTCAAAATGACCATTTTTTGAAATTTTGCCGGCCTCTCCTGTCCAGACGAACGGGGATAGAGAGTTGTCCTTTATACTGAAGATAGTGTTCGACGAGCTGTATTCAACGCACTCTTCGGCTTTGTTGTTACTGCACGCACTGCGGAGTTATGGCGGCTAGAATGTCGGCGGAAGGGTGGTTTAAACCCTTCCCCTTTTTTTCTCGAAAATCAGTTTGTGTTCGCGATTGCCATTTTGATGCTATCGTGTAAGAAGTTAGTCAAGGGGGAATACGGGGCCGCATCCCGTTCCTCGGTATGGCCATTATTTCCGGAAGTAGAGACTGAAATATTTTAGGTACCCAAAAATTGAGGTTAGAAAAAAGTGCGACGGATTTGCCGGATATTAGCGGTGATTACTAGGCAACCTGCGGGGATGCTACAGTTAAAAGGGCGGCCCTCTGAGTCGCTTCGTTTTCCTTGTGTAAAAAAAATTCTGTTTTGGAAGGTCAAAATGACCATTTTTTGAAATTTTGCCGGCCTCTGCTGTCCAGACGAACGGGGATAGAGAGTTGTCCTTTATACTGAAGATAGAGTTCGACGAGCTGTATTCAACGCACTCTTCGGCTTTGTTGTTACTGCACGCACTGCGGAGTTATGGCGGCTAGAATGTCGGCGGAAGGGTGGTTTAAACCCTTCCCCTTTTTTTCTCGAAAATCAGTTTGTGTTCGCGATTGCCATTTTGATGCTATCGTGTAAGAAGGTAGTCAAGGGGGAATACGGGGCCGCATCCCGTTCCTCGGTATGACCATTATTTCCGGAAGTAGAGACTGAAATATTTTAGGTACCCAAAAATTGAGGTTAGAAAAAAGTGCGACGGATTTGCCGGATATTAGCGGTGATTACTAGGCAACCTGCGGGAATGCTACAGTTAAAAGGGCGGGCCTCTGAGTCGCTTCGTTTTCCTTGTGTAAAAAAAATTCTGTTTTGGAAGGTCAAAATGACCATTTTTTGAAATTTTGCCGGCCTCTCCTGTCCAGACGAACGGGGATAGAGAGTTGTCCATTATACTGAAGATAGAGTTCGACGAGCTGTATTCAACGCACTCTTCGGCTTTGTTGTTACTGCACGCACTGCGGAGTTATTGCGGCTAGAATGTCGGCGGAAGGGTGGTTTAAACCCTTCCCCTTTTTTTCTCGAAAATCAGTTTGTGTTCGCGATTGCCATTTTGATGCTATCGTGTAAGAAGGTAGTCAAGGGGAAATACGGGGCCGCATCCCGTTCCTCGGTATGGCCATTATTTCCGGAAGTAGAGACTGAAATATTTTAGGTACCCAAAAATTGAGGTTAGAAAAAAGTGCGACGGATTTGCCGGATATTAGCGGTGATTACTAGGCAACCTGCGGGGATGCTACAGTTAAAAGGGCGGGCCTCTGAGTCGCTTCGTTTTCCTTGTGTAAAAAAAATTCTGTTTTGGAAGGTCAAAACGACCATTTTTTGAAAATTTCCCGGCCTCTCCTGTCCAGACGAACGGGGATAGAGAGTTGTCCTTTATACTGAAGATAGAGTTCGACGAGCTGTATTCAACGCACTCTTCGGCGTTGTTGTTACTGCACGCACTGCGGAGTTATGGCGGCTAGAATGTCGGCGGAAGGGTGTGTAAAAAAATTTCTGTTTTGGAAGGTCAAAATGACCATTTTTTGAAATTTTGCCGGCCTCTCCTGTCCAGACGAACGGGGATAGAGAGTTGTCCTTTATACTGAAGATAGAGTTCGACGAGCTGTATTCAACGCACTCTTCGGCTTTGTTGTTACTGCACGCACTGCGGAGTTATGGCGGCTAGAATGTCGGCGGAAGGGTTCTCGAAAATCAGTTAGTGTTCGCGATTGCCATTTTGATGCTATCGTGTAAGAAGGTAGTCAAGGGGGAATACGGGGCCGCATCCCGTTCCTCGGTATGAACATTATTTCCGGAAGTAGAGACTGAAATATTTTAGGTACCCAAAAATTGAGGTTAGAAAAAAGTGCGACGGATTTGCCGGATATTAGCGGTGATTACTAGGCAACCTGCGGGGATGCCACAGTTAAATGGGCGGGCCTCTGAGTCGCTTCGTTTTCCTTGTGTAAAAAAAATTCTGTTTTGGATGGTCAAAATGACCATTTTTTGAAATTTTGCCGGCCTCTCCTGTCCAGACGAACGGGGATAGAGAGTTGTCCATTATACAGAAGATAGAGTTCGACGAGCTATATTCAACGCACTCTTCGGCTTTGTTGTTACTGCACGCACTGCGGAGTTATGGCGGCTAGAATGTCAGCGGAAGGGTGGTTTAAACCCTTCCCCTTTTTTTCTCGAAAATCAGTTTGTGTTCGCGATTGCCATTTTGATGCTATCGTGTAAGAAGGGAGTCAAGGGGGAATACGGGGCCGCATCCCGTTCCTCGGTATGGCCATTATTTCCGGAAGTAGGGCCTGAAATATTTTACGTACCCAAAAATTGAGGTTAGAAAAAAGTGCGACGGTTTTGCCGGATATTAGCGGTGATTACTAGGCAACCTGCGGGGATGCTACAGTTAAAAGGGCGGGCCTCTGAGTCGCTTCGTTTTCCTTGTGTAAAAAAAATTCTGTTTTGGAAGGTCAAAATGACCATTTTTTGAAATTTTGCCGGCCTCTGCTGTCCAGACGAACGGGGATAGAGAGTTGTCCTTTATACTGAAGATAGAGTTCGACGAGCTGTATTCAACGCACTCTTCGGCTTTGTTGTTACTGCACGCACTGCGGAGTTATGGCGGCTAGAATGTCGGCGGAAGGGTGGTTTAAACCCTTCCCCTTTTTTTCTCGAAAATCAGTTTGTGTTCGCGATTGCCATTTTGATGCTATCGTGTAAGAAGGTAGTCAAGGGGGAATACGGGGCCGCATCCCGTTCCTCGGTATGGCCATTATTTCCGGAAGTAGAGACTGAAATATTTTACGTACCCAAAAATTGAGGTTAGAAAAAAGTGCGACGGATTTGCCGGATATTAGCGGTGATTACTAGGCAACCTGCGGGGATGCTACAGTTAAAAGGGCGGGCCTCTGAGTCGCTTCGTTTTCCTTGTGTAAAAAAAATTCTGTTTTGGAAGGTAAAAATGACCATTTTTTGAAATTTTGCCGGTCTCTCCTGTCCAGACGAACGGGGATAGAGAGTTGTCCATTATACTGAAGATAGAGTTCGACGAGCTGTATTCAACGCACTCTTCGGCTTTGTTGTTACTACACGCACTGCGGAGTTATGGCGGCTAGAATGTCGGCGGAAGGGTGGTTACCTTCCCCTTTTTTTTCTCGAAAATCAGTTTGTGTTCGCGATTGCCATTTTGATGCTATCGTGTAAGAAGGTAGTCAAGGGGGAATACGGGGCCGCATCCCGTTCCTCGGTATGACCATTATTTCCGGAAGTAGAGACTGAAATATTTTAGGTACCCAAAAATTGAGGTTAGAAAAAAGTGCTACGGATTTGCCGGATATTAGCGGTGATTACTAGGCAACCTGCGGGGATGCCACAGTTAAAAGGGCGGGCCTCTGAGTCGCTTCGTTTTCCTTGTGTAAAAAAAATTCTGTTTTGGAAGGTCAAAATGACCATTTTTTGAAATTTTGCCCTCCTCTCCTGTCCAGACGAACGGGGATAGAGAGTTGTCCTCTATTCTGAAGATAGAGTTCGACGAGCTGTATTCAACGCACTCTTCGGCTTTGTTGTTACTGCACGCACTGCGGAGTTATGGCGGCTAGAATGTCGGCGGAAGGGTGGTTTAAAACCCTTCCCCTTTTTTTCTCGAAAATCAGTTTGTGTTCGCGATTGCCATTTTGATGCTATCGTGTAAGAAGGTAGTCAAGGGGGAATACGGGGCCGCATCCCGTTCCTCGGTATGGCCATTATTTCCGGAAGTAGAGACTGAAATATTTTAGGTACCCAAAAATTGAGGTTAGAAAAAAGTGCGACGGATTTGCCGGATATTAGCGGTAATTACTAGGCAACCTGCGGGGATGCTACAGTTAAAAGGGCGGGCCTCTGAGTCGCTTCGTTTTCCTTGTGTAAAAAAAATTCTGTTTTGGAAGGTCAAAACGACCATTTTTTGAAATTTTCCCGGCCTCTCCTGTCCAGACGAACGGGGATAGAGAGTTGTCCTTTATACTGAAGATAGAGTTCGACGAGCTGTATTCAACGCACTCTTCGGCTTTGTTGTTACTGCACGCACTGCGGAGTTATTGCGGCTAGAATGTCGGCGGAAGGGTGTGTAAAAAAATTTCTGTTTTGGAAGGTCAAAATGACCATTTTTTGAAATTTTGCCGGCCTCTCCTGTCCAGACGAACGGGGATAGAGAGTTGTCCTTTATACTGAAGATAGAGTTCGACGAGCTGTATTCAACGCACTCTTCGGCTTTGTTGTTACTGCACGCACTGCGGAGTTATGGCGGCTAGAATGACGGCGGAAGGGTGTGTAAAAAAAATTCTGTTTTGGAAGGTCAAAATGACCATTTTTGAAATTTTGCCTTCCCCTTTTTTTCTCGAAAATCAGTTTGTGTTCGCGATTGCCATTTTGATGCTATCGTGTAAGAAGGTAGTCAAGGGGGAATACGGGGCCGCATCCCGTTCCTCGGTAAGGCCATTATTTCCGGAAGTAGAGACTGAAATATTTTTGGTACCCAAAAATTGAGGTTAGAAAAAAGTGCGACGGATTTGCCGGATATTAGCGGTGATTACTAGGCAACCTGCGGGGATGCTACAGTTAAAAGGGCGGGCCTCTGAGTCGCTTCGTTTTCCTTGTGTAAAAAAAATTCTGTTTTGGAAGGTCAAAATGACCATTTTTTGAAATTTTGCCGGCCTCTCCTGTCCAGACGAACGGGGATAGAGAGTTGTCCTTTATACTGAAGATAGAGTTCGACGAGCTGTATTCAACGCACTCTTCGGCTTTGTTGTTACTGCACGCACTGCGGAGTTATGGCGGCTAGAATGTCGGCGGAAGGGTGGTTACCTTCCCCTTTTTTTCTCGAAAATCAGTTTGTGTTCGCGATTGCCATTTTGATGCTATCGTGTAAGAAGGTAGTCAAGGGGGAATACGGGGCCGCATCCCGTTCCTCGGTATGACCATTATTTCCGGAAGTAGAGACTGAAATATTTTAGGTACCCAAAAATTGAGGTTAGAAAAAAGTGCGACGGATTTGCCGGATATTAGCGGTGATTACTAGGCAACCTGCGGGGATGCCACAGTTAAATGGGCGGGCCTCTGAGTCGCTTCGTTTTCCTTGTGTAAAAAAAATTCTGTTTTGGAAGGTCAAAATGACCATTTTTTGAAATTTTGCCGGCCTCTCCTGTCCAGACGAACGGGGATAGAGAGTTGTCCATTATACAGAAGATAGAGTTCGACGAGCTGTATTCAACGCACTCTTCGGCTTTGTTGTTACTGCACGCACTGCGGAGTTATGGCGGCTAGAATGTCGGCGGAAGGGTGGTTTACCCTTCCCCTTTTTTTCTCGAAAATCAGTTTGTGTTCGCGATTGCCATTTTGATGCTATCGTGTAAGAAGGGAGTCAAGGGGGAATACGGGGCCGCATCCCGTTCCTCGGTATGGCCATTATTTCCGGAAGTAGGGCCTGAAATATTTTACGTACCCAAAAATTGAGGTTAGAAAAAAGTGCGACGGTTTTGCCGGATATTAGCGGTGATTACTAGGCAACCTGCGGGGATGCTACAGTTAAAAGGGCGGGCCTCTGAGTCGCTTCGTTTTCCTTGTGTAAAAAAAATTCTGTTTTGGAAGGTCAAAATGACCATTTTTTGAAATTTTGCCGGCCTCTGCTGTCCAGACGAACGGGGATAGAGAGTTGTCCTTTATACTGAAGATAGAGTTCGACGAGCTGTATTCAACGCACTCTTCGGCTTTGTTGTTACTGCACGCACTGCGGAGTTATGGCGGCTAGAATGTCGGCGGAAGGGTGGTTTAAACCCTTCCCCTTTTTTCTCGAAAATCAGTTTGTGTTCGCGATTGCCATTTTGATGCTATCGTGTAAGAAGGTAGTCAAGGGGGAATACGGGGCCGCATCCCGTTCCTCGGTATGGCCATTATTTCCGGAAGTAGAGACTGAAATATTTTACGTACCCAAAAATTGAGGTTAGAAAAAAGTGCGACGGATTTGCCGGATATTAGCGGTGATTACTAGGCAACCTGCGGGGATGCTACAGTTAAAAGGGCGGGCCTCTGAGTCGCTTCGTTTTCCTTGTGTAAAAAAAATTCTGTTTTGGAAGGTAAAAATGACCATTTTTTGAAATTTTGCCGGTCTCTCCTGTCCAGACGAACGGGGATAGAGAGTTGTCCTTTATACTGAAGATAGAGTTCGACGAGCTGTATTCAACGCACTCTTCGGCTTTGTTGTTACTACACGCACTGCGGAGTTATGGCGGCTAGAATGTCGGCGGAAGGGTGGTTACCTTCCCCTTTTTTTCTCGAAAATCAGTTTGTGTTCGCGATTGCCATTTTGATGCTATCGTGTAAGAAGGGAGTCAAGGGGGAATACGGGGCCGCATCCCGTTCCTCGGTATGGCCATTATTTCCGGAAGTAGGGCCTGAAATATTTTACGTACCCAAAAATTGAGGTTAGAAAAAAGTGCGACGGTTTTGCCGGATATTAGCGGTGATTACTAGGCAACCTGCGGGGATGCTACAGTTAAAAGGGCGGGCCTCTGAGTCGCTTCGTTTTCCTTGTGTAAAAAAAATTCTGTTTTGGAAGGTCAAAATGACCATTTTTTGAAATTTTGCCGGCCTCTCCTGTCCAGACGAACGGGGATAGAGAGTTGTCCTTTATACTGAAGATAGAGTTCGACGAGCTGTATTCAACGCACTCTTCGGCTTTGTTGTTACTGCACGCACTGCGGAGTTATGGCGGCTAGAATGTCGGCGGAAGGGTGGTTTAAACCCTTCCCCTTTTTTTCTCGAAAATCAGTTTGTGTTCGCGATTGCCATTTTGATGCTATCGTGTAAGAAGGTAGTCAAGGGGGAATACGGGGCCGCATCCCGTTCCTCGGTATGGCCATTATTTCCGGAAGTAGAGACTGAAATATTTTAGGTACCCAAAAATTGAGGTTAGAAAAAAGTGCGACGGATTTGCCGGATATTAGCGGTGATTACTAGGCAACCTGCGGGGATGCTACAGTTAAAAGGGCGGCCCTCTGAGTCGCTTCGTTTTCCTTGTGTAAAAAAAATTCTGTTTTGGAAGGTCAAAATGACCATTTTTTGAAATTTTGCCGGCCTCTGCTGTCCAGACGAACGTGGATAGAGAGTTGTCCTTTATACTGAAGATAGAGTTCGACGAGCTGTATTCAACGCACTCTTCGGCTTTGTTGTTACTGCACGCACTGCGGAGTTATGGCGGCTAGAATGTCGGCGGAAGGGTGGTTTAAAACCCTTCCCCTTTTTTTCTCGAAAATCAGTTTGTGTTCGCGATTGCCATTTTGATGCTATCGTGTAAGAAGGTAGTCAAGGGGGAATACGGGGCCGCATCCCGTTCCTCGGTATGGCCATTATTTCCGGAAGTAGAGACTGAAATATTTTAGGTACCCAAAAATTGAGGTTAGAAAAAAGTGCGACGGATTTGCCGGATATTAGCGGTGATTACTAGGCAACCTGCGGGGATGCTACAGTTAAAAGGGCGGGCCTCTGAGTCGCTTCGTTTTCCTTGTGTAAAAAAAATTCTGTTTTGGAAGGTCAAAATGACCATTTTTTGAAATTTTGCCGGCCTCTCCTGTCCAGACGAACGGGGATAGAGAGTTGTCCTTTATACTGAAGATAGAGTTCGACGAGCTGTATTCAACGCACTCTTCGGCTTTGTTGTTACTGCACGCACTGCGGAGTTATGGCGGCTAGAATGTCGGCGGAAGGGTGGTTTAAACCCTTCCCCTTTTTTTCTCGAAAATCAGTTTGTGTTCGCGATTGCCATTTTGATGCTATCGTGTAAGAAGGTAGTCAAGGGGGAATACGGGGCCGCATCCCGTTCCTCGGTATGGCCATTATTTCCGGAAGTAGAGACTGAAATATTTTAGGTACCCAAAAATTGAGGTTAGAAAAAAGTGCGACGGATTTGCCGGATATTAGCGGTGATTACTAGGCAACCTGCGGGGATGCTACAGTTAAAAGGGCGGCCCTCTGAGTCGCTTCGTTTTCCTTGTGTAAAAAAAATTCTGTTTTGGAAGGTCAAAATGACCATTTTTTGAAATTTTGCCGGCCTCTGCTGTCCAGACGAACGGGGATAGAGAGTTGTCCTTTATACTGAAGATAGAGTTCGACGAGCTGTATTCAACGCACTCTTCGGCTTTGTTGTTACTGCACGCACTGCGGAGTTATTGCGGCTAGAATGTCGGCGGAAGGGTGTGTAAAAAAATTTCTGTTTTGGAAGGTCAAAATGACCATTTTTTGAAATTTTGCCGGCCTCTCCTGTCCAGACGAACGGGGATAGAGAGTTGTCCTTTATACTGAAGATAGAGTTCGACGAGCTGTATTCAACGCACTCTTCGGCATTGTTGTTACTGCACGCACTGCGGAGTTATGGCGGCTAGAATGACGGCGGAAGGGTGTGTAAAAAAAATTCTGTTTTGGAAGGTCAAAATGACCATTTTTTGAAATTTTGCCTTCCCCTTTTTTTCTCGAAAATCAGTTTGTGTTCGCGATTGCCATTTTGATGCTATCGTGTAAGAAGGTAGTCAAGGGGGAATACGGGGCCGCATCCCGTTCCTCGGTAAGGCCATTATTTCCGGAAGTAGAGACTGAAATATTTTAGGTACCCAAAAATTGAGGTTAGAAAAAAGTGCGACGGATTTGCCGGATATTAGCGGTGATTACTAGGCAACCTGCGGGGATGCTACAGTTAAAAGGGCGGGCCTCTGAGTCGCTTCGTTTTCCTTGTGTAAAAAAAATTCTGTTTTGGAAGGTCAAAATGACCATTTTTTGAAATTTTGCCGGCCTCTCCTGTCCAGACGAACGGGGATAGAGAGTTGTCCTTTATACTGAAGATAGAGTTCGACGAGCTGTATTCAACGCACTCTTCGGCTTTGTTGTTACTGCACGCACTGCGGAGTTATGGCGGCTAGAATGTCGGCGGAAGGGTGGTTTATACCCTTCCCCTTTTTTTCTCGAAAATCAGTTTGTATTCGCGATTGCCATTTTGATGCTATCGTGTAAGAAGGTAGTCAAGGGGGAATACGGGGCCTCATCCCGTTCCTCGGTATGGCCATTATTTCCGGAAGTAGAGACTGAAATATTTTAGGTACCCAAAAATTGAGGATAGAAAAAAGTGCGACGGATTTGCCGGATATTAGCGGTGATTACTAGGCAACCTGCGGGGATGCCACAGTTAAATGGGCGGGCCTCTGAGTCGCTTCGTTTTCCTTGTGTAAAAAAAATTCTGTTTTGGAAGGCCAAAATGACCATTTTTTGAAATTTTGCCGGCCTCTCCTGTCCAGACGAACGGGGATAGAGAGTTGTCCATTATACTGAAGATAGAGTTCGACGAGCTGTATTCAACGCACTCTTCGGCATTGTTGTTACTGCACGCACTGCGGAGTTATGGCGGCTAGAATGTCGGCGGAAGGGTGGTTTAAACCCCTTCCCCTTTTTTTCTCGAAAATCAGTTTGTGTTCGCGATTGCCATTTTGATGCTATCGTGTAAGAAGGTAGTCAAGGGGGAATACGGGGCCGCATCCCGTTCCTCGGTATGACCATTATTTCCGGAAGTAGAGACTGAAATATTTTAGGTACCCAAAAATTGAGGTTAGAAAAAAGTGCTACGGATTTGCCGGATATTAGCGGTGATTACTAGGCAACCTGCGGGGATGCCACAGTTAAAAGGGCGGGCCTCTGAGTCGCTTCGTTTTCCTTGTGTAAAAAAAATTCTGTTTTGGAAGGTCAAAATGACCATTTTTTTACATTTTGCCGGCCTCTCCTGTCCAGACGAACGGGGATAGAGAGTTGTCCATTATACAGAAGATAGAGTTCGACGAGCTGTATTCAACGCACTCTTCGGCTTTGTTGTTACTGCACGCACTGCGGAGTTATGGCGGCTAGAATGTCGGCGGAAGGGTGGTTTAAACCCTTCCCCTTTTTTTCTCGAAAATCAGTTTGTGTTCGCGATTGCCATTTTGATGCTATCGTGTAAGAAGGGAGTCAAGGGGGAATACGGGGCCGCATCCCGTTCCTCGGTATGGCCATTATTTCCGGAAGTAGGGCCTGAAATATTTTACGTACCCAAAAATTGAGGTTAGAAAAAAGTGCGACGGTTTTGCCGGATATTAGCGGTGATTACTAGGCAACCTGCGGGGATGCTACAGTTAAAAGGGCGGGCCTCTGAGTCGCTTCGTTTTCCTTGTGTAAAAAAAATTCTGTTTTGGAAGGTCAAAATGACCATTTTTTGAAATTTTGCCGGCCTCTCCTGTCCAGACGAACGGGGATAGAGAGTTGTCCTTTATACTGAAGATAGAGTTCGACGAGCTGTATTCAACGCACTCTTCGGCTTTGTTGTTACTGCACGCACTGCGGAGTTATGGCGGCTAGAATGTCGGCGGAAGGGTGGTTTAAACCCTTCCCCTTTTTTTCTCGAAAATCAGTTTGTGTTCGCGATTGCCATTTTGATGCTATCGTGTAAGAAGGTAGTCAAGGGGGAATACGGGGCCGCATCCCGTTCCTCGGTATGGCCATTATTTCCGGAAGTAGAGACTGAAATATTTTAGGTACCCAAAAATTGAGGTTAGAAAAAAGTGCGACGGATTTGCCGGATATTAGCGGTGATTACTAGGCAACCTGCGGGGATGCTACAGTTAAAAGGGCGGCCCTCTGAGTCGCTTCGTTTTCCTTGTGTAAAAAAAATTCTGTTTTGGAAGGTCAAAATGACCATTTTTTGAAATTTTGCCGGCCTCTGCTGTCCAGACGAACGGGGATAGAGAGTTGTCCTTTATACTGAAGATAGAGTTCGACGAGCTGTATTCAACGCACTCTTCGGCTTTGTTGTTACTGCACGCACTGCGGAGTTATGGCGGCTAGAATGTCGGCGGAAGGGTGGTTTAAACCCTTCCCCTTTTTTTCTCGAAAATCAGTTTGTGTTCGCGATTGCCATTTTGATGCTATCGTGTAAGAAGGTAGTCAAGGGGGAATACGGGGCCGCATCCCGTTCCTCGGTATGGCCATTATTTCCGGAAGTAGAGACTGAAATATTTTAGGTACCCAAAAATTGAGGTTAGAAAAAAGTGCGACGGATTTGCCGGATATTAGCGGTGATTACTAGGCAACCTGCGGGGATGCTACAGTTAAAAGGGCGGGCCTCTGAGTCGCTTCGTTTTCCTTGTGTAAAAAAAATTCTGTTTTGGAAGGTCAAAACGACCATTTTTTGAAATTTTCCCGGCCTCTCCTGTCCAGACGAACGGGGATAGAGAGTTGTCCTTTATACTGAAGATAGAGTTCGACGAGCTGTATTCAACGCACTCTTCGGCTTTGTTGTTACTGCACGCACTGCGGAGTTATGGCGGCTAGAATGTCGGCGGAAGGGTGGTTTAAACCATTCCCCTTTTTTTCTCGAAAATCAGTTTGTGTTCGCGATTGCCATTTTGATGCTATCGTGTAAGAAGGGAGTCAAGGGGGAATACGGGGCCGCATCCCGTTCCTCGGTATGGCCATTATTTCCGGAAGTAGGGCCTGAAATATTTTACGTACCCAAAAATTGAGGTTAGAAAAAAGTGCGACGGATTTGCCGGATATTAGCGGTGATTACTAGGCAACCTGCGGGGATGCTACAGTTAAAAGGGCGGGCCTCTGAGTCGCTTCGTTTTCCTTGTGTAAAAAAAATTCTGTTTTGGAAGGTCAAAATGACCATTTTTTGAAATTTTGCCGGCCTCTCCTGTCCAGACGAACGGGGATAGAGAGTTGTCCTTTATACTGAAGATAGAGTTCGACGAGCTGTATTCAACGCACTCTTCGGCTTTGTTGTTACTGCACGCACTGCGGAGTTATTGCGGCTAGAATGTCGGCGGAAGGGTGTGTAAAAAAATTTCTGTTTTGGAAGGTCAAAATGACCATTTTTTGAAATTTTGCCGGCCTCTCCTGTCCAGACGAACGGGGATAGAGAGTTGTCCTTTATACTGAAGATAGAGTTCGACGAGCTGTATTCAACGCACTCTTCGGCTTTGTTGTTACTGCACGCACTGCGGAGTTATGGCGGCTAGAATGACGGCGGAAGGGTGTGTAAAAAAAATTCTGTTTTGGAATGTCAAAATGACCATTTTTTTAAATTTTGCCTTCCCCTTTTTTTCTCGAAAATCAGTTTGTGTTCGCGATTGCCATTTTGATGCTATCGTGTAAGAAGGTAGTCAAGGGGGAATACGGGGCCGCATCCCGTTCCTCGGTAAGGCCATTATTTCCGGAAGTAGAGACTGAAATATTTTAGGTACCCAAAAATTGAGGTTAGAAAAAAGTGCGACGGATTTGCCGGATATTAGCGGTGATTACTAGGCAACCTGCGGGGATGCTACAGTTAAAATGGCGGGCCTCTGAGTCGCTTCGTTTTCCTTGTGTAAAAAAAATTCTGTTTTGGAAGGTAAAAATGACCATTTTTTGAAATTTTGCCGGTCTCTCCTGTCCAGACGAACGGGGATAGAGAGTTGTCCTTTATACTGAAGATAGAGTTCGACGAGCTGTATTCAACGCACTCTTCGGCTTTGTTGTTACTGCACGCACTGCGGAGTTATGGCGGCTAGAATGTCGGCGGAAGGGTGGTTACCTTCCCCTTTTTTTCTCGAAAATCAGTTTGTGTTCGCGATTGCCATTTTGATGCTATCGTGTAAGAAGGTAGTCAAGGGGGAATACGGGGCCGCATCCCGTTCCTCGGTATGACCATTATTTCCGGAAGTAGAGACTGAAATATTTTAGGTACCCAAAAATTGAGGTTAGAAAAAAGTGCGACGGATTTGCCGGATATTAGCGGTGATTACTAGGCAACCTGCGGGGATGCCACAGTTAAATGGGCGGGCCTCTGAGTCGCTTCGTTTTCCTTGTGTAAAAAAAATTCTGTTTTGGAAGGTCAAAATGACCATTTTTTGAAATTTTGCCGGCCTCTCCTGTCCAGACGAACGGGGATAGAGAGTTGTCCATTATACAGAAGATAGAGTTCGACGAGCTGTATTCAACGCACTCTTCGGCTTTGTTGTTACTGCACGCACTGCGGAGTTATGGCGGCTAGAATGTCGGCGGAAGGGTGGTTTAAACCCTTCCCCTTTTTTTCTCGAAAATCAGTTTGTGTTCGCGATTGCCATTTTGATGCTATCGTGTAAGAAGGGAGTCAAGGGGAATACGGGGCCGCATCCCGTTCCTCGGTATGGCCATTATTTCCGGAAGTAGGGCCTGAAATATTTTACGTACCCAAAAATTGAGGTTAGAAAAAAGTGCGACGGTTTTGCCGGATATTAGCGGTGATTACTAGGCAACCTGCGGGGATGCTACAGTTAAAAGGGCGGGCCTCTGAGTCGCTTCGTTTTCCTTGTGTAAAAAAAATTCTGTTTTGGAAGGTCAAAATGCCCATTTTTTGAAATTTTGCCGGCCTCTGCTGTCCAGACGAACGGGGATAGAGAGTTGTCCTTTATACTGAAGATAGAGTTCGACGAGCTGTATTCAACGCACTCTTCGGCTTTGTTGTTACTGCACGCACTGCGGAGTTATGGCGGCTAGAATGTCGGCGGAAGGGTGTGTAAAAAAAATTCTGTTTTGGAAGGTCAAAATGACCATTTTTTGAAATTTTGCCTTCCCCTTTTTTTCTCGAAAATCAGTTTGTGTTCGTGTTTGCCATTTTGATGCTATCGTGTAAGAAGGTAGTCAAGGGGGAATACGGGGCCGCATCCCGTTCCTCGGTATGGCCATTATTTCCGGAAGTAGAGACTGAAATATTTTAGGTACCCAAAAATTGAGGTTAGAAAAAAGTGCGACGGATTTGCCGGATTTTAGCGGTGATTACTAGGCAACCTGCGGGGATGCTACAGTTAAAACGGCGGGCCTCTGAGTCGCTTCGTTTTCCTTGTGTAAAAAAAATTCTGTTTTGGAAGGTCAAAACGACCATTTTTTGAAATTTTCCCGGCCTCTCCTGTCCAGACGAACGGGGATAGAGAGTTGTCCTTTATACTGAAGATAGAGTTCGACGAGCTGTATTCAACGCACTCTTCGGCTTTGTTGTTACTGCACGCACTGCGGAGTTATGGCGGCTAGAATGTCGGCGGAAGGGTGTGTAAAAAAATTTGTTTTGGAAGGTCAAAATGACCATTTTTTTAAATTTTGCCGGCCTCTCCTGTCCAGACGAACGGGGATAGAGAGTTGTCCTTTATACTGAAGATAGAGTTCGACGAGCTGTATTCAACGCACTCTTCGGCTTTGTTGTTACTGCACGCACTGCGGAGTTATGGCGGCTAGAATATCGGCGGAAGGGTGGTTTAAACCCTTCCCCTTTTTTTCTCGAAAATCAGTTTGTGTTCGCGATTGCCATTTTGATGCTATCGTGTAAGAAGGTAGTCAAGGGGGAATACGGGGCCGCATCCCGTTCCTCGGTATGGCCATTATTTCCGGAAGTAGAGACTGAAATATTTTAGGTACCCAAAAATTGAGGTTAGAAAAAAGTGCGACGGATTTGCCGGATATTAGCGGTGATTACTAGGCAACCTGCGGGGATGCTACAGTTAAAAGGGCGGGCCTCTGAGTCGCTTCCTTTTCCTTGTGTAAAAAAAATTCTGTTTTGGAAAGTCAAAACGACCATTTTTTGAAATTTTGCCGGCCTCTCCTGTCCAGACGAACGGGGATAGAGAGTTGTCCTTTATACTGAAGATAGAGTTCGACGAGCTGTATTCAACGCACTCTTCGGCTTTGTTGTTACTGTACGCACTGCGGAGTTATGGCGGCTAGAATGTCGGCGGAAGGGTGGTTTAAACCCTTCCCCTTTTTTTCTCGAAAATCAGTTTGTGTTCGCGATTGCCATTTTGATGCTATCGTGTAAGAAGGTAGTCAAGGGGGAATACGGGGCCGCATCCCGTTCCTCGGTATGGCCATTATTTCCGGAAGTAGAGACTGAAATATTTTAGGTACCCAAAAATTGAGGTTAGAAAAAAGTACGACGGATTTGCCGGATATTAGCGGTGATTACTAGGCAACCTGCGGGGATGCTACAGTTAAAAGGGCGGCCCTCTGAGTCGCTTCGTTTTCCTTGTGTAAAAAAAATTCTGTTTTGGAAGGTCAAAATGACCATTTTTTGAAATTTTGCCGGCCTCTGCTGTCCAGACGAATGGGGATAGAGAGTTGTCCTTTATACTGAAGATAGATTTCGACGAGCTGTATTCAACGCACTCTTCGGCTTTGTTGTTACTGCACGCACTGCGGAGTTATGGCGGCTAGAATGTCGGCAGAAGGGTGGTTTAAACCCTTCCCCTTTTTTTCTCGAAAATCAGTTTGTGTTCGCGATTGCCATTTTGATGCTATCGTGTAAGAAGGTAGTCAAGGGGGAATACGGGGCCGCATCCCGTTCCTCGGTATGGCCATTATTTCCGGAAGTAGAGACTGAAATATTTTAGGTACCCAAAAATTGAGGTTAGAAAAAAGTGCGACGGATTTGCCGGATTTTAGCGGTGATTACTAGGCAACCTGCGGGGATGCTACAGTTAAAACGGCGGGCCTCTGAGTCGCTTCGTTTTCCTTGTGTAAAAAAAATTCTGTTTTGGAAGGTCAAAACGACCATTTTTTGAAATTTTCCCGGCCTCTCCTGTCCAGACGAATGGGGATAGAGAGTTGTCCTTTATACTGAAGATAGAGTTCGACGAGCTGTATTCAACGCACTCTTCGGCTTTGTTGTTACTGCACGCACTGCGGAGTTATGGCGGCTAGAATGTCGGCGGAAGGGTGTGTAAAAAAATTTCTGTTTTGGAAGGTCAAAATGACCATTTTTTTAAATTTTGCCGGCCTCTCCTGTCCAGACGAACGGGGATAGAGAGTTGTCCTTTATACTGAAGATAGAGTTCGACGAGCTGTATTCAACGCACTCTTCGGCTTTGTTGTTACTGCACGCACTGCGGAGTTATGGCGGCTAGAATGTCGGCGGAAGGGTGGTTTAAACCCTTCCCCTTTTTTTCTCGAAAATCAGTTTGTGTTCGCGATTGCCATTTTGATGCTATCGTGTAAGAAGGTAGTCAAGGGGGAATACGGGGCCGCATCCCGTTCCTCGGTATGGCCATTATTTCCGGAAGTAGAGACTGAAATATTTTAGGTACCCAAAAATTGAGGTTAGAAAAAAGTGCGACGGATTTGCCGGATATTAGCGGTGATTACTAGGCAACCTGCGGGGATGCTACAGTTAAAAGGGCGGGCCTCTGAGTCGCTTCCTTTTCCTTGTGTAAAAAAAATTCTGTTTTGGAAGGTCAAAACGACCATTTTTTGAAATTTTGCCGGCCTCTCCTGTCCAGACGAACGGGGATAGAGAGTTGTCCTTTATACTGAAGATAGAGTTCGACGAGCTGTATTCAACGCACTCTTCGGCTTTGTTGTTACTGCACGCACTGCGGAGTTATGGCGGCTAGAATGTCGGCGGAAGGGTGTGTAAAAAAATTCTGTTTTGGAAGGTCAAAATGACCATTTTTTGAAATTTTGCCTTCCCCTTTTTTTCTCGAAAATCAGTTTGTGTTCGCGATTGCCATTTTGATGCTATCGTGTAAGAAGGTAGTCAAGGGGGAATACGGGGCCGCATCCCGTTCCTCGGTATGGCCATTATTTCCGGAAGTAGAGACTGAAATATTTTAGGTACCCAAAAATTGAGGTTAGAAAAAAGTGCGACGGATTTGCCGGATATTAGCGGTGATTACTAGGCAACCTGCGGGGATGCTACAGTTAAAAGGGCGGGCCTCTGAGTCGCTTCGTTTTCCTTGTGTAAAAAAATTCTGTTTTGGAAGGTCAAAACGACCATTTTTTTAAATTTTCCCGGCCTCTCCTGTCCAGACGAACGGGGATAGAGAGTTGTCCTTTATACTGAAGATAGAGTTCGACGAGCTGTATTCAACGCACTCTTCGGCTTTGTTGTTACTGCACGCACTGCGGAGTGATGGCGGCTAGAATGTCGGCGGAAGGGTGGTTTAAACCCTTCCCCTTTTTTTCTCGAAAATCAGTTTGTGTTCGCGATTGCCATTTTGATGCTATCGTGTAAGAAGGTAGTCAAGGGGGAATACGGGGCCGCATCCCGTTCCTCGGTATGGCCATTATTTCCGGAAGTAGAGACTGAAATATTTTAGGTACCCAAAAATTGAGGTTAGAAAAAAGTGCGACGGATTTGCCGGATATTAGCGGTGATTACTAGGCAACCTGCGGGGATGCTACAGTTAAAAGGGCGGGCCTCTGAGTCGCTTCGTTTTCCTTGTGTAAAAAAATTCTGTTTTGGAAGGTCAAAACGACCATTTTTTTAAATTTTGCCGGCCTCTCCTGTCCAGACGAACGGGGAAAGAGAGTTGTCCTTTCCCTTCCCCTTTTTTTCTCGAAAATCAGTTTGTGTTCGCGATTGCCATTTTGATGCTATCGTGTAAGAAGGTAGTCAAGGGGGAATACGGGGCCGCATCCCGTTCCTCGGTAAGGCCATTATTTCCGGAAGTAGAGACTGAAATATTTTAGGTACCCAAAAATTGAGGTTAGAAAAAAGTGCGACGGATTTGCCGGATATTAGCGGTGATTACTAGGCAACCTGCGGGGATGCTACAGTTAAAAGGGCGGGCCTCTGAGTCGCTTCCTTTTCCTTGTGTAAAAAAAATTCTGTTTTGGAAGGTCAAAACGACCATTTTTTGAAATTTTGCCGGCCTCTCCTGTCCAGACGAACGGGGATAGAGAGTTGTCCTTTATACTGAAGATAGAGTTCGACGAGCTGTATTCAACGCACTCTTCGCTTTGTTGTTACTGCACGCACTGCGGAGTTATGGCGGCTAGAATGTCGGCGGAAGGGTGGTTTAAACCCTTCCCCTTTTTTTCTCGAAAATCAGTTTGTGTTCGCGATTGCCATTTTGATGCTATCGTGTAAGAAGGTAGTCAAGGGGGAATACGGGGCCGCATCCCGTTCCTCGGTATGGCCATTATTTCCGGAAGTAGAGACTGAAATATTTTAGGTACCCAAAAATTGAGGTTAGAAAAAAGTGCGACGGATTTGCCGGATATTAGCGGTGATTACTAGGCAACCTGCGGGGATGCTACAGTTAAAAGGGCGGCCCTCTGAGTAGCTTCGTTTTCCTTGTGTAAAAAAAATTCTGTTTTGGAAGGTCAAAATGACCATTTTTTGAAATTTTGCCGGCCTCTCCTGTCCAGACGAACGGGGAAAGAGAGTTGTCCTTTCCCTTCCCCTTTTTTTCTCGAAAATCAGTTTGTGTTCGCGATTGCCATTTTGATGCTATCGTGTAAGAAGGTAGTCAAGGGGGAATACGGGGCCGCATCCCGTTCCTCGGTATGGCTATTATTTCCGGAAGTAGAGACTGAAATATTTTAGATACCCAAAAATTGAGGTTAGAAAAAAGTGCGACGGATTTGCCGGATATTAGCGGTGATTACTAGGCAACCTGCGGGGATGCTACAGTTAAAAGGGCGGGCCTCTGAGTCGCTTCGTTTTGCTTGTGTAAAAAAAATTCTGTTTTGGAAGGTCAAAATGACCATTTTTTGAAATTTTGCCGGCCTCTCCTGTCCAGACGAACGGGGATAGAGAGTTGTCCTTTATACTGAAGATAGAGTTCGACGAGCTGTATTCAACGCACTCTTCGGCTTTGTTGTTACTGCACGCACTGCGGAGTTATGGCGGCTAGAATGTCGGCGGAAGGGTGGTTTAAACCCTTCCCCTTTTTTTCTCGAAAATCAGTTTGTGTTCGCGATTGCCATTTTGATGCTATCGTGTAAGAAGGTAGTCAAGGGGGAATACGGGGCCGCATCCCGTTCCTCGGTATGGCCATTATTTCCGGAAGTAGAGACTGAAATATTTTAGGTACCCAAAAATTGAGGTTAGAAAAAAGTGCGACGGATTTGCCGGATATTAGCGGTGATTACTAGGCAACCTGCGGGGATGCTACAGTTAAAAGGGCGGCCCTCTGAGTCGCTTCGTTTTCCTTGTGTAAAAGAAATTCTGTTTTGGAAGGTCAAAATGACCATTTTTTGAAATTTTGCCGGCCTCTCTTGTCCAGACGAACGGGGATAGAGAGTTGTCCTTTATACTGAAGATAGAGTTCGACGAGCTGTATTCAACGCACTCTTCGGCTTTGTTGTTACTGCACGCACTGCGGAGTTATGGCGGCTAGAATGTCGGCGGAAAATCAGTTTGTGTTCGCGATTGCCATTTTGATGCTATCGTGTAAGAAGGTAATCAAGGGGGAATACGGGGCCGCATCCCGTTCCTCGGTATGGCCATTATTTCCGGAAGTAGAGACTGAAATATTTTAGGTACCCAAAAATTGAGGTTAGAAAAAAGTGCGACGGATTTGCCGGATATTAGCGGTGATTACTAGGCAACCTGCGGGGATGCTACAGTTAAAAGGGCGGGCCTCTGAGTCGCTTCGTTTTCCTTGTGTAAAAAAAATTCTGTTTTGGAAGGTCAAAATGACCATTTTTTGAAAATTTCCCGGCCTCTCCTGTCCAGACGAACGGGGATAGAGAGTTGTCCTTTATACTGAAGATAGAGTTCGACGAGCTGTATTCAACGCACTCTTCGGCTTTGTTGTTACTGCACGCACTGCGGAGTTATGGCGGCTAGAATGTCGGCGGAAGGGTGATTTAAACCCTTCCCCTTTTTTTCTCGAAAATCAGTTTGTGTTCGCGATTGTCATTTTGATGATATCGTGTAAGAAGGTAGTCAAGGGGGAATACGGGACCGCATCCCGTTCCTCGGTATGGCCATTATTTCCGGAAGTAGAGACTGAAATATTTTAGGTACCCAAAAATTGAGGTTAGAAAAAAGTGCGACGGATTTGCCGGATATTAGCGGTGATTACTAGGCAACCTGCGGGGATGCTACAGTTAAAAGGGCGGGCCTCTGAGTCGCTTCGTTTTCCTTGTGTAAAAAAAATTCTGTTTTGGAAGGTCAAAATGACCATTTTTTGAAATTTTGCCGGCCTCTCCTGTCCAGACGAACGGGGATAGAGAGTTGTCCTTTATACTGAAGATAGAGTTCGACGAGCTGTATTCAACGCACTCTTCGGCTTTGTTGTTACTGCACGCACTGCGGAGTTATGGCGGCTAGAATGTCGGCGGAAGGGTTGTTCCCCTTTTTTTTCTCGAAAATCAGTTTGTGTTCGCGATTGCCATTTTGATGCTATCGTGTAAGAAGGGAGTCAAGGGGGAATACGGGGCCGCATCCCGTTCCTCGGTATGGCCATTATTTCCGGAAGTAGAGACTGAAATATTTTAGGTACCCAAAAATTGAGGTTAGAAAAAAGTGCGACGGATATGCCGGATATTAGCGGTGATTACTAGGCAACCTGCGGGGATGCTACAGTTAAAAGGGCGGGCCTCTGAGTCGCTTCGTTTTCCTTGTGTAAAAAAAATTCTGTTTTGGAAGGTCAAAATGACCATTTTTTGAAATTTTGCCGGCCTCTCCTGTCCAGACGAACGGGGATAGAGAGTTGTCCTTTATACTGAAGATAGAGTTCGACTAGCTGTATTCAACGCACTCTTCGGCTTTGTTGTTACTGTACGCACTGCGGAGTTATGGCGGCTAGAATGTCGGCGGAAGGGTGGTTTAAACCCTTCCCCTTTTTTTCTCGAAAATCAGTTTGTGTTCGCGATTGCCATTTTGATGCTATCGTGTAAGAAGGTAGTCAAGGGGGAATACGGGTCCGCATCCCGTTCCTCGGTATGGCCATTATTTCCGGAAGTAGAGACTGAAGTATTTTAGGTACCCAAAAATTGAGGTTAGAAAAAAGTGCGACGGATTTGCCGGATATTAGCGGTGATTACTAGGCAACCTGCGGGGATGCTACAGTTAAAAGGGCGGCCCTCTGAGTCGCTTCGTTTTCCTTGTGTATAAAAAATTCTGTTTTGGAAGGTCAAAATGACCATTTTTTGAAATTTTGCCGCCCACTCCTGTCCAGACGAACGGGGATAGAGAGTTGTCCATTATACTGAAGATAGAGTTCGACGAGCTCTATTCAACGCACTCTTCGGCATTGTAGTTACTGCACGCACTGCGGAGTTATGGCGGCTAGAATGTCGGCGGAAGGGTGGTTTAAACCCTTCCCCTTTTTTTCTCGAAAATCAGTTTGTGTTCGCGATTGCCATTTTGATGCTATCGTGTAAGAAGGGAGTCAAGGTGGAATACGGGGCCGCATCCCGTTCCTCGGTATGGCCATTATTTCCGGAAGTAGAGACTGAAATATTTTACGTACCTAAAAATTGAGGTTAGAAAAAAGTGCGACGGATTTGCCGGATATTAGCGGTGATTACTAGGCAACCTGCGGGGATGCTACAGTTAAAAGGGCGGGCCTCTGAGTCGCTTCGTTTTCCTTGTGTAAAAAAAATTCTGTTTTGGAAGGTCAAAATGACCATTTTTTGAAATTTTGCCGGCCTCTCCTGTCCAGACGAACGGGGATAGAGAGTTGTCCTTTATACTGAAGATAGAGTTCGACGAGCTGTATTCAACGCACTCTTCGGCTTTGTTGTTACTGCACGCACTGGGAGTTATGGCGGCTAGAATGTCGGCGGAAGGGTGGTTTAAACCCTTCCCCTTTTTTTCTCGAAAATCAGTTTGTGTTCGCGATTGCCATTTTGATGCTATCGTGTAAGAAGGTAGTCAAGGGGGAATACGGGGCCGCATCCCGTTCCTCGGTATGGCTATTATTTCCGGAAGTAGAGACTGAAATATTTTAGATACCCAAAAATTGAGGTTAGAAAAAAGTGCGACGGATTTGCCGGATATTAGCGGTGATTACTAGGCAACCTGCGGGGATGCTACAGTTAAAAGGGCGGGCCTCTGAGTCGCTTCGTTTTGCTTGTGTAAAAAAAATTCTGTTTTGGAAGGTCAAAATGACCATTTTTTGAAATTTTGCCGGCCTCTCCTGTCCAGACGAACGGGGATAGAGAGTTGTCCTTTATACTGAAGATAGAGTTCGACGAGCTGTATTCAACGCACTCTTCGGCTTTGTTGTTACTGCACGCACTGCGGAGTTATGGCGGCTAGAATGTCGGCGGAAGGGTGGTTTAAACCCTTCCCCTTTTTTTCTCGAAAATCAGTTTGTGTTCGCGATTGCCATTTTGATGCTATCGTGTTAGAAGGTAGTCAAGGGGGAATACGGGGCCGCATCCCGTTCCTCGGTATGGCCATTATTTCCGGAAGTAGAGACTGAAATATTTTAGGTACCCAAAAATTGAGGTTAGAAAAAAGTGCGACGGATTTGCCGGATATTAGCGGTGATTACTAGGCAACCTGCGGGGATGCTACAGTTAAAAGGGCGGGCCTCTGAGTCGCTTCGTTTTCCTTGTGTAAAAAAAATTCTGTTTTGGAAGGTCAAAATGACCATTTTTTGAAATTTTGCCGGCCTCTCCTGTCCAGACGAACGGGGATACAGAGTTGTCCTTTATACTGAAGATAGAGTTCGACGAGCTGTAATCAACGCACTCTTCGGCTTTGTTGTTACTGCACGCACTGCGGAGTTATGGCGGCTAGAATGTCGGCGGAAGGGTGGTTTAAACCCTTCCCCTTTTTTTCTCGAAAATCAGTTTGTGTTCGCGATTGCCATTTTGATGCTATCGTGTAAGAAGGTAGTCAAGGGGGAATACGGGTCCGCATCCCGTTCCTCGGTATGGCCATTATTTCCGGAATTAGAGACTGAAATATTTTAGGTACCCAAAAATTGAGGTTAGAAAAAAGTGCGACGGATTTGCCGGATATTAGCGGTGATTACTAGGCAACCTGCGGGGATGCTACAGTTAAAAGGGCGGGCCTCTGAGTCGCTTCGTTTTCCATGTGTAAAGAAAATTCTGTTTTGGAAGGTCAAAATGACCATTTTTTGAAATTTTGCCGGCCTCTCCTGTCCAGACGAACGGGGATAGAGAGTTGTCCTTTATACTGAAGATAGAGTTCGACGAGCTGTATTCAACGCACTCTTCGGCTTTGTTGTTACTGCACGCACTGCGGAGTTATGGCGGCTAGAATGTCGGCGGAAGGGTGGTTTAAACCCTTCCCCTTTTTTTCTCGAAAATCAGTTTGTGTTCGCGATTGCCATTTTGATGCTATCGTGTAAGAAGGTAGTCAAGGGGGAATACGGGGCAGCATCCCGTTCCTCGGTATGGCCAATATTTCCGGAAGTAGAGACTGAAATATTTTAGGTACCCAAAAATTGAGGTTAGAAAAAAGTGCGACGGATTTGCCGGATATTAGCGGTGATTACTAGGCAACCTGCGGGGATGCTACAGTTAAAAGGGCGGGCCTCTGAGTCGCTTCGTTTTCCTTGTGTAAAAAAAATTCTGTTTTGGAAGGTCAAAATGACCATTTTTTGAAATTTTGCCGGCCTCTCCTGTCCAGACGAACGGGGATAGAGAGTTGTCCTTTATACTGAAGATAGAGTTCGACGAGCTGTATTCAACGCACTCTTCGGCTTTGTTGTTACTGCACGCACTGCGGAGTTATGGCGGCTAGAATGTCGGCGGAAGGGTGGTTTAAACCCTTCCCCTTTTTTTCTCGAAAATCAGTTTGTGTTCGCGATTGCCATTTTGATGCTATCGTGTAAGAAGGTAGTCAAGGGGGAATACGGGGCCGCATCCCGTTCCTCGGTATGGCCATTATTTCCGGAAGTAGAGACTGAAATATTTTAGGTACCCAAAAATTGAGGTTAGAAAAAAGTGCGACGGATTTGCCGGATATTAGCGGTGATTACTAGGCAACCAGCGGGGATGCTACAGTTAAAAGGGCGGGCCACTGAGTCGCTTCGTTTTCCTTGTGTAAAAAAAATTCTGTTTTGGAAGGTCAAAATGACCATTTTTTGAAATTTTGCCGGCCTCTCCTGTCCAGACGAACGGGGATAGAGAGTTGTCCTTTCCCTTCCCATTTTTTTTTCTCGAAAATCAGTTTGTGTTCGCGATTGCCATTTTGATGCTATCGTGTAAGAAGGTAGTCAAAGGGGAATACGGGGCCGCATCCCGTTCCTCGGTATGGCCATTATTTCCGGAAGTAGAGTCTGAAATATTTTAGGTACCCAAAAATTGAGGTTAGAAAAAAGTGCGACGGATTTGCCGGATATTAGCGGTGATTACTAGGCAACCTGCGGGGATGCTACAGTTAAAAGGGCGGGCCTCTGAGTCGCTTCGTTTTCCTTGTGTAAAAAAAATTCTGTTTTGGAAGGTCAAAATGACCATTTTTTGAAATTTTGCCGGCCTCTCCTGTCCAGACGAACGGGGATAGAGAGTTGTCCTTTATACTGAAGATAGAGTTCGACGAGCTGTATTCAACGCACTCTTCGGCTTTGTTGTTACTGCACGCACTGCGGAGTTATGGCGGCTAGAATGTCGGCGGAAGGGTTGTTTAAACCCTTCCCTTTTTTTTCTCGAAAATCAGTTTGTGTTCGCGATTGCCATTTTGATGCTATCGTGTAAGAAGGTAGTCAAGGGGGAATACGGGGCCGCATCCCGTTCCTCGGTATGGCCATTATTTCCGGAAGTAGAGACTGAAATATTTTAGGTACCCAAAAATTGAGGTTAGAAAAAAGTGCGACGGATTTGCCGGATATTAGCGGTGATTACTAGGCAACCTGCGGGGATGCTACAGTTAAAAGGGCGGGCCTCTGAGTCGCTTCGTTTTCCTTGCGTAAAAAAAATTCTGTTTTGAAAGGTCAAAATGACCATTTTTTGAAATTTTGCCGGCCTCTCCTGTCCAGACGAACGGGGATAGAGAGTTGTCCATTATACTGAAGATAGAGTTCGACGAGCTGTATTCAACGCACTCTTCGGCTTTGTTGTTACTGCACGCACTGCGGAGTTATGGCGGCTAGAATGTCGGCGGAAGGGTGGTTTAAACCCTTCCCCTTTTTTTCTCGAAAATCAGTTTGTGTTCGCGATTGCCATTTTGATGCTATCGTGTAAGAAGGTAGTCAAAGGGGAATACGGGGCCGCAGCCCGTTCCTCGGTATGGCCATTATTTCCGGAAGTAGAGACTGAAATATTTTAGGTACCCAAAAATTGAGGTTAGAAAAAAGTGCGACGGATTTGCCGGATATTAGCGGTGATTACTAGGCAACCTGCGGGGATGCTACAGTTAAAAGGGCGGGCCTCTGAGTCGCTTCGTTTTCCTTGTGTAAAAAAAATTCTGTTTTGGAAGGTCAAAATGACCATTTTTTGAAATTTTGCCGGCCTCTCCTGTCCAGACGAACGGGGATAGAGAGTTGTCCTTTCCCTTCCCCTTTTTTTCTCGAAAATCAATTTGTGTTCGCGATTGCCATTTTGATGCTATCGTGTAAGAAGGTAGTCAAGGGGGAATACGGGGCCGCATCCTGTTCCTCGGTATGGCCAATATTTCCGGAAGTAGAGACTGAAATATTTTAGGTACCCAAAAATTGAGGTTAGAAAAAAGTGCGACGGATTTGCCGGATATTAGCGGTGATTACTAGGCAACCTGCGGGGATGCTACAGTTAAAAGGGCGGCCCTCTGAGTCGCTTCGTTTTCCTTGTGTAAAAGAAATTCTGTTTTGGAAGGTCAAAATGAGCATTTTTTTAAATTTTGCCGGCCTCTCTTGTCCAGACGAACGGGGATAGAGAGTTGTCCTTTATACTGAAGATAGAGTTCGACGAGCTGTATTCAACGCACTCTTCGGCTTTGTTGTTACTGCACGCACTGCGGAGTTATGGCGGCTAGAATGTCGGCGGAAGGGTGGTTTAAACCCTTCCCCTTTTTTTCTCGAAAATCAGTTTGTGTTCGCGATTGCCATTTGATGCTATCGTGGAAGAAGGTAGTCAAGTGGGATTACGGGGCCGCATCCCGTTCCTCGGTATGGCCATTATTTCCGGAAGTAGAGACTGAAATATTTTAGGTACCCAAAAATTGAGGTTAGAAAAAAGTGCGACGGATTTGCCGGATATTAGCGGTGATTACTAGGCAACCTGCGGGGATGCTACAGTTAAAAGGGCGGGCCTCTGAGTCGCTTCGTTTTCCTTGTGTAAAAAAATTCTGTTTTGGAAGGTCGAAATGACCATTTTTTGAAATTTTGCCTCCCTCTCCTGTCCAGACGAACGGGGATAGAGAGTTGTCCTTTATACTGAAGATAGAGTTCGACGAGCTGTATTCAACGCACTCTTCGGCTTTGTTGTTACTGCACGCACTGCGGAGTTATGGCGGCTAGAATGTCGGCGGAAGGGTGGTTTAAACCCTTCCCCTTTTTTTCTCGAAAATCAGTTTGTGTTCGCGATTGCCATTTTGATGCTATCGTGTAAGAAGGTAGTCAAGGGGGAATACGGGGCCGCATCCCGTTCCTCGGTATGGCCATTATTTCCGGAAGTAGAGACTGAAATATTTTAGGTACCCAAAAATTGAGGTTAGAAAAAAGTGCGACGGATTTGCCGGATATAAGCGGTGATTACTAGGCAACCTGCGGGGATGCTACAGTTAAAAGGGCGGGCCTCTGAGTCGCTTCGTTTTCCTTGTGTAAAAAAAATTCTGTTTTGGAAGGTCAAAATGACCATTTTTTGAAATTTTGCCGGCCTCTCCTGTCCAGACGAACGGGGATAGAGAGTTGTCCTTTATACTGAAGATAGAGTTCGACGAGCTGTATTCAACGCACTCTTCGGCTTTGTTGTTACTGCACGCACTGCGGAGTTATGGCGGCTAGAATGTCGGCGGAAGGGTGGTTTAAACCCTTCCCCTTTTTTTCTCGAAAATCAGTTTGTGTTCGCGATTGCCATTTTGATGCTATCGTGTAAGAAGGTAGTCAAGGGGGAATACGGGGCCGCATCCCGTTCCTCGGTATGGCCATTATTTCCGGAAGTAGAGACTGAAATATTTTAGGTACCCAAAAATTGAGGTTAGAAAAAAGTGCGACGGATTTGCCGGATATTAGCGGTGATTACTAGGCAACCTGCGGGGATGCTACAGTTAAAAGGGCGGGCCTCTGAGTCGCTTCGTTTTCCTTGTGTAAAAAAAATTCTGTTTTGAAAGGTCAAAATGACCATTTTTTGACATTTTGCCGGCCTCTCCTGTCCAGACGAACGGGGATAGAGAGTTGTCCTTTATACTGAAGATAGAGTTCGACGAGCTGTATTCAACGCACTCTTCGGCTTTGTTGTTACTGCACGCACTGCGGAGTTATGGCGGCTAGAATGTCGGCGGAAGGGTGGTTTAAACCCTTCCCCTTTTTTTCTCGAAAATCAGTTTGTGTTCGCGATTGCCATTTTGATGCTATCGTGTAAGAAGGTAGTCAAGGGGGAATACGGGGCCGCATCCCGTTCCTCGGTATGGCCATTATTTCCGGAAGTAGAGACTGAAATATTTTAGGTACCCAAAAATTGAGGTTAGAAAAAAGTGCGACGGATTTGCCGGATATTAGCGGTGATTACTAGGCAACCTGCGGGGATGCTACAGTTAAAAGGGCGGGCCTCTGAGTCGCTTCGTTTTCCTTGTGTAAAAAAAATTCTGTTTTGAAAGGTCAAAATGACCATTTTTTGACATTTTGCCGGCCTCTCCTGTCCAGACGAACGGGGATAGAGAGTTGTCCTTTATACTGAAGATAGAGTTCGACGAGCTGTATTCAACGCACTCTTCGGCTTTCTTGTTACTGCACGCACTGCGGAGTTATGGCGGCTAGAATGTCGGCGGAAGGGTTGTTTAAACCCTTCCCCTTTTTTTCTCGAAAATCAGTTTGTGTTCGCGATTGCCATTTTGATGCTATCGTGTAAGAAGGTAGTCAAGGGGGAATACGGGGCCGCATCCCGTTCCTCGGTATGGCCATTATTTCCGGAAGTAGAGACTGAAATATTTTAGGTACCCAAAAATTGAGGTTAGAAAAAAGTGCGACGGATTTGCCGGATATTAGCGGTGATTACTAGGCAACCTGCGGGGATGCTACAGTTAAAAGGGCGGGCCTCTGAGTCGCTTCGTTTTCCTTGTGTAAAAAAAATTCTGTTTTGGAAGGTCAAAATGACCATTTTTTGAAATTTTGCCGGCCTCTCCTGTCCAGACGAACGGGGATAGAGAGTTGTCCATTATACTGAAGATAGAGTTCGACGAGCTGTATTCAACGCACTCTTCGGCTTTGTTGTTACTGCACGCACTGCGGAGTTATGGCGGCTAGAATGTCGGCGGAAGGGTGGTTTAAACCCTTCCCCTTTTTTTCTCGAAAATCAGTTTGTGTTCGCGATTGCCATTTTGATGCTATCGTGTAAGAAGGTAGTCAAGGGGGAAAACGGGGCCGCATCCCGTTCCTCGGTATGGCCATTATTTCCGGAAGTAGAGACTGAAATATTTTAGGTACCCAAAAATTGAGGTTAGAAAAAAGTGCGACGGATTTGCCGGATATTAGCGGTGATTACTAGGCAACCTGCGGGGATGCTACAGTTAAAAGGGCGGGCCTCTGAGTCGCTTCGTTTTCCTTGTGTAAAAAAAATTCTGTTTTGGAAGGTCAAAATGACCATTTTTTGAAATTTTGCCGGCCTCTCCTGTCCAGACGAACGGGGATAGAGAGTTGTCCTTTATACTGAAGATAGAGTTCGACGAGCTGTATTCAACGCACTCTTCGGCTTTGTTGTTACTGCACGCACTGCGGAGTTATGGCGGCTAGAATGTCGGCGGAAGGGTTGTTTAAACCCTTCCCCTTTTTTTCTCGAAAATCAGTTTGTGTTCGCGATTGCCATTTTGATGCTATCGTGTAAGAAGGTAGTCAAGGGGGAATACGGGGCCGCATCCCGTTCCTCGGTATGGCCATTATTTCCGGAAGTAGAGACTGAAATATTTTAGGTACCCAAAAATTGAGGTTAGAAAAAAGTGCGACGGATTTGCCGGATATTAGCGGTGATTACTAGGCAACCTGCGGGGATGCTACAGTTAAAAGGGCGGGCCTCTGAGTCGCTTCGTTTTCCTTGTGTAAAAAAAATTCTGTTTTGGAAGGTCAAAATGACCATTTTTTGAAATTTTGCCGGCCTCTCCTGTCCAGACGAACGGGGATAGAGAGTTGTCCTTTATACTGAAGATAGAGTTCGACGAGCTGTATTCAACGCACTCTTCGGCTTTGTTGTTACTGCACGCACTGCGGAGTTATGGCGGCTAGAATGTCGGCGGAAGGGTGGTTTAAACCCATCCCCTTTTTTTCTCGAAAATCAGTTTGTGTTCGCGATTGCCATTTTGATGCTATCGTGTAAAAAGGTAGTCAAGGGGGAATACGAGGCCACATCCCGTTCCTCGGTATGGCCATTATTTCCGGAAGTAGAGACTGAAATATTTTAGGTACCCAAAAATTGAGGTTAGAAAAAAGTGCGACGGATTTGCCGGATATTAGCGGTGATTACTAGGCAACCTGCGGGGATGCTACAGTTAAAAGGGCGGGCCTCTGAGTCGCTTCGTTTTCCTTGTGTAAAAAAAATTCTGTTTTGGAAGGTCAAAATGACCATTTTTTGAAATTTTGCCGGCCTCTCCTGTCCAGACGAACGGGGATAGAGAGTTGTCCTTTATACTGAAGATAGAGTTCGACGAGCTGTATTCAACGCACTCTTCGGCTTTGTTGTTACTGCACGCACTGCGGAGTTATGGCGGCTAGAATGTCGGCGGAAGGGTGGTTTAAACCCTTCCCCTTTTTTTCTCGAAAATCAGTTTGTGTTCGCGATTGCCATTTTGATGCTATCGTGTAAGAAGGTAGTCAAGGGGGAATACGGGGCCGCATCCCGTTCCTCGGTATGGCCATTATTTCCGGAAGTAGAGACTGAAATATTTTAGGTACCCAAAAATTGAGGTTAGAAAAAAGTGCGACGGTTTTGCCGGATATTAGCGGTGATTACTAGGCAACCTGCGGGGATGCTACAGTTAAAAGGGCGGGCCTCTGAGTCGCTTCGTTTTCCTTGTGTAAAAAAAATTCTGTTTTGGAAGGTCAAAATGACCATTTTTTGAAATTTTCTCGGCCTCTCCTGTCCAGACGAACGGGGATAGAGAGTTGTCCATTATACTGAAGAAAGAGTTCGACGAGCTGTATTCAACGCACTCTTCGGCTTTGTTGTTACTGCACGCACTGCGGAGTTATGGCGGCTAGAATGTCGGCGGAAGGGTGGTTTAAACCCTTCCCCTTTTTTTCTCGAAAATCAGTTTGTGTTCGCGATTGCCATTTTCATGCTATCGTGTAAGAAGGTAGTCAAAGGGGAATACGGGGCCGCATCCCGTTCCTCGGTATGGCCATTATTTCCGGAAGTAGAGACTGAAATATTTTAGGTACCCAAAAATTGAGGTTAGAAAAAAGTGCGACGGATTTGCCGGATATTAGCGGTGATTACTAGGCAACCTGCGGGGATGCTACAGTTAAAAGGGCGGGCCTCTGAGTCGCTTCGTTTTCCTTGTGTAAAAAAAATTCTGTTTTGGAAGGTCAAAATGACCATTTTTTGAAATTTTGCCGGCCTCTCCTGTCCAGACGAACGGGGATAGAGAGTTGTCCTTTATACTGAAGATAGAGTTCGACGAGCTGTATTCAACGCACTCTTCGGCTTTGTTGTTACTGTACGCACTGCGGAGTTATGGCGGCTAGAATGTCGGCGGAAGGGTGGTTTAAACCCTTCCCCTTTTTTTCTCGAAAATCAGTTTGTGTTCGCGATTGCCATTTTGATGCTATCGTGTAAGAAGGTAGTCAAGGGGGAATACGGGGCCGCATCCCGTTCCTCGGTATGGCCATTATTTCCGGAAGTAGAGACTGAAATATTTTAGGTACCCAAAAATTGAGGTTAGAAAAAAGTGCGACGGATTTGCCGGATATTAGCGGTGATTACTAGGCAACCTGCGGGGATGCTACAGTTAAAAGGGCGGGCCTCTGAGTCGCTTCGTTTTCCTTGTGTAAAAAAAATTCTGTTTTGGAAGGTCAAAATGACCATTTTTTGAAATTTTGCCGGCCTCTCCTGTGCAGACGAACGGGGATAGAGAGTTGTCCTTTATACTGAAGATAGAGTTCGACGAGCTGTATTCAACGCACTCTTCGGCTTTGTTGTTACTGCACGCACTGCGGAGTTATGGCGGCTAGAATGTCGGCGGAAGGGTGGTTTAAACCCTTCCCCTTTTTTTCTCGAAAATCAGTTTGTGTTCGCGATTGCCATTTTGATGCTATCGTGTAAGAAGGTAGTCAAGGGGGAATACGGGGCCGCATCCCGTTCCTCGGTATGGCCATTATTTCCGGAAGTAGAGACTGAAATATTTTAGGTACCCAAAAATTGAGGTTAGAAAAAAGTGCGACGGATTTGCCGGATATTAGCGGTGATTACTAGGCAACCTGCGGGGATGCTACAGTTAAAAGGGCGGGCCTCTGAGTCGCTTCGTTTTCCTTGTGTAAAAAAAATTCTGTTTTGGAAGGTCAAAATGACCATTTTTTGAAATTTTGCCGGCCTCTCCTGTCCAGACGAACGGGGATAGAGAGTTGTCCTTTATACTGAAGATAGAGTTCGACGAGCTGTATTCAACGCACTCTTCGGCTTTGTTGTTACTGCACGCACTGCGGAGTTATGGCGGCTAGAATGTCGGCGGAAGGGTGGTTTAAACCCTTCCCCTTTTTTTCTCGAAAATCAGTTTGTGTTCGCGATTGCCATTTTGATGCTATCGTGTAAGAAGGTAGTCAAGGGGGAATACGGGGCCGCATCCCGTTCCTCGGTATGGCCATTATTTCCGGAAGTAGAGACTGAAATATTTTAGGTACACAAAAATTGAGGTTAGAAAAAAGTGCGACGGATTTGCCGGATATTAGCGGTGATTACTAGGCAACCTGCGGGGATGCTACAATTAAAAGGGCGGGCCTCTGAGTCGCTTCGTTTTCCTTGTGTAAAAAAAATTCTGTTTTGAAAGGTCAAAATGACCATTTTTTGACATTTTGCCGGCCTCTCCTGTCCAGACGAACGGGGATAGAGAGTTGTCCTTTATACTGAAGATAGAGTTCGACGAGCTGTATTCAACGCACTCTTCGGCTTTCTTGTTACTGCACGCACTGCGGAGTTATGGCGGCTAGAATGTCGGCGGAAGGGTTGTTTAAACCCTTCCCCTTTTTTTCTCGAAAATCAGTTTGTGTTCGCGATTGCCATTTTGATGCTATCGTGTAAGAAGGTAGTCAAGGGGGAATACGGGGCCGCATCCCGTTCCTCGGTATGGCCATTATTTCCGGAAGTAGAGACTGAAATATTTTAGGTACCCAAAAATTGAGGTTAGAAAAAAGTGCGACGGATTTGCCGGATATTAGCGGTGATTACTAGGCAACCTGCGGGGATGCTACAGTTAAAAGGGCGGGCCTCTGAGTCGCTTCGTTTTCCTTGTGTAAAAAAAATTCTGTTTTGGAAGGTCAAAATGACCATTTTTTGAAATTTTGCCGGCCTCTCCTGTCCAGACGAACGGGGATAGAGAGTTGTCCTTTATACTGAAGATAGAGTTCGACGAGCTGTATTCAACGCACTCTTCGGCTTTGTTGTTACTGCACGCACTGCGGAGTTATGGCGGCTAGAATGTCGGCGGAAGGGTGGTTTAAACCCTTCCCCTTTTTTTTCTCGAAAATCAGTTTGTGTTCGCGATTGCCATTTTGATGCTATCGTGTAAAAAGGTAGTCAAGGGGGAATACGGGGCCACATCCCGTTCCTCGGTATGGCCATTATTTCCGGAAGTAGAGACTGAAATATTTTAGGTACCCAAAAATTGAGGTTAGAAAAAAGTGCGACGGATTTGCCGGATATTAGCGGTGATTACTAGGCAACCTGCGGGGATGCTACAGTTAAAAGGGCGGGCCTCTGAGTCGCTTCGTTTTCCTTGTGTAAAAAAAATTCTGTTTTGGAAGTCAAATTGACCATTTTTTGAAATTTTGCCGGCCTCTCCTGTCCAGACGAACGGGGATAGAGAGTTGTCCTTTATAGTGAAGATAGAGTTCGACGAGCTGTATTCAACGCACTCTTCGGCTTTGTTGTTACTGCACGCACTGCGGAGTTATGGCGGCTAGAATGTCGGCGGAAGGGTGGTTTAAACCCTTCCCCTTTTTTTCTCGAAAATCAGTTTGTGTTCGCGATTGCCATTTTGATGCTATCGTGTAAGAAGGTAGTCAAGGGGGAATACGGGGCCGCATCCCGTTCCTCGGTATGGCCATTATTTCCGGAAGTAGAGACTGAAATATTTTAGGTACCCAAAAATTGAGGTTAGAAAAAAGTGCGACGGATTTGCCGGATATTAGCGGTGATTACTAGGCAACCTGCGGGGATGCTACAGTTAAAAGGGCGGGCCTCTGAGTCGCTTCGTTTTCCTTGTGTAAAAAAAATTCTGTTTTGGAAGGTCAAAATGACCATATTTTGAAATTTTGCCGGCCTCTCCTGTCCAGACGAACGGGGATAGAGAGTTGTCCTTTATACTGAAGATAGAGTTCGACGAGCTGTATTCAACGCACTCTTCGGCTTTGTTGTTACTGCACGCACTGCGGAGTTATGGCGGCTAGAATGTCGGCGGAAGGGTGGTTTAAACCCTTCCCCTTTTTTTCTCGAAAATCAGTTTGTGTTCGCGATTGCCATTTTGATGCTATCGTGTAAAAAGGTAGTCAAGGGGGAATACGGGGCCACATCCCGTTCCTCGGTATGGCCATTATTTCCGGAAGTAGAGACTGAAATATTTTAGGTAACCAAAAATTGAGGTTAGAAAAAAGTGCGACGGATTTGCCGGATATTAGCGGTGATTACTAGGCAACCTGCGGGGATGCTACAGTTAAAAGGGCGGGCCTCTGAGTCGCTTCGTTTTCCTTGCGTAAAAAAAATTCTGTTTTGAAAGGTCAAAATGACCATTTTTTGAAATTTTGCCGGCCTCTCCTGTCCAGACGAACGGGGATAGAGAGTTGTCCATTATACTGAAGATAGAGTTCGACGAGCTGTATTCAACGCACTCTTCGGCTTTGTTGTTACTGCACGCACTGCGGAGTTATGGCGGCTAGAATGTCGGCGGAAGGGTGGTTTAAACCCTTCCCCTTTTTTTCTCGAAAATCAGTTTGTGTTCGCGATTGCCATTTTGATGCTATCGTGTAAGAAGGTAGTCAAAGGGGAATACGGGGCCGCATCCCGTTCCTCGGTATGGCCATTATTTCCGGAAGTAGAGACTGAAATATTTTAGGTACCCAAAAATTGAGGTTAGAAAAAAGTGCGACGGATTTGCCGGATATTAGCGGTGATTACTAGGCAACCTGCGGGGATGCTACAGTTAAAAGGGCGGGCCTCTGAGTCGCTTCGTTTTCCTTGTGTAAAAAAAATTCTGTTTTGGAAGGTCAAAATGACCATTTTTTGAAATTTTGCCGGCCTCTCCTGTCCAGACGAACGGGGATAGAGAGTTGTCCTTTCCCTTCCCCGTTTTTTCTCGAAAATCAATTTGTGTTCGCGATTGCCATTTTGATGCTATCGTGTAAGAAGGTAGTCAAGGGGGAATACGGGGCCGCATCCCGTTCCTCGGTATGGCCATTATTTCCGGAAGTAGAGACTGAAATATTTTAGGTACCCAAAAATTGAGGTTAGAAAAAAGTGCGACGGATTTGCCGGATATTAGCGGTGATTACTAGGCAACCTGCGGGGATGCTACAGTTAAAAGGGCGGCCCTCTAAGTCGCTTCGTTTTCCTTGTGTAAAAGAAATTCTGTTTTGGAAGGTCAAAATGAGCATTTTTTTAAATTTTGCCGGCCTCTCTTGTCCAGACGAACGGGGATAGAGAGTTGTCCTTTATACTGAAGATAGAGTTCGACGAGCTGTATTCAACGCACTCTTCGGCTTTGTTGTTACTGCACGCACTGCGGAGTTATGGCGGCTAGAATGTCGGCGGAAGGGTGGTTTAAACCCTTCCCCTTTTTTTCTCGAAAATCTGTTTGTGTTCGCGATTGCCATTTTGATGCTATCGTGGAAGAAGGTAGTCAAGGGGGAATACGGGGCCGCATCCCGTTCCTCGGTATGGCCATTATTTCCGGAAGTAGAGACTGAAATATTTTAGGTACCCAAAAATTGAGGTTAGAAAAAAGTGCGACGAATTTGCCGGATATTAGCGGTGATTACTAGGCAACCTGCGGGGATGCTACAGTTAAAAGGGCGGGCCTCTGAGTCGCTTCGTTTTCCTTGTGTAAAAAAATTCTGTTTTGGAAGGTCAAAATGACCATTTTTTGAAATTTTGCCTGCCTCTCCTGTCCAGACGAACGGGGATAGAGAGTTGTCCTTTATACTGAAGATAGAGTTCGACGAGCTGTATTCAACGCACTCTTCGGCTTTGTTGTTCCTGCACGCACTGCGGAGTTATGGCGGCTAGAATGTCGGCGGAAGGGTGGTTTAAACCCTTCCCCTTTTTTTCTCGAAAATCAGTTTGTGTTCGCGATTGCCATTTTGATGCTATCGTGTAAGAAGGTAGTCAAGGGGGAATACGGGGCCGCATCCCGTTCCTCGGTATGGCCATTATTTCCGGAAGTAGAGACTGAAATATTTTAGGTACCCAAAAATTGAGGTTAGAAAAAAGTGCGACGGTTTTGCCGGATATTAGCGGTGATTACTAGGCAACCTGCGGGGATGCTACAGTTAAAAGGGCGGGCCTCTGAGTCGCTTCGTTTTCCTTGTGTAAAAAAAATTCTGTTTTGGAAGGTCAAAATGACCATTTTTTGAAATTTTCTCGGCCTCTCCTGTCCAGACGAACGGGGATAGAGAGTTGTCCATTATACTGAAGATAGAGTTCGACGAGCTGTATTCAACGCACTCTTCGGCTTTGTTGTTACTGCACGCACTGCGGAGTTATGGCGGCTAGAATGTCGGCGGAAGGGTGGTTTAAACCCTTCCCCTTTTTTTCTCGAAAATCAGTTTGTGTTCGCGATTGCCATTTTGATGCTATCGTGTAAGAAGGTAGTCAAAGGGGAATACGGGGCCGCATCCCGTTCCTCGGTATGGCCATTATTTCCGGAAGTAGAGACTGAAATATTTTAGGTACCCAAAAATTGAGGTTAGAAAAAAGTGCGACGGATTTGCCGGATATTAGCGGTGATTACTAGGCAACCTGCGGGGATGCTACAGTTAAAAGGGCGGGCCTCTGAGTCGCTTCGTTTTCCTTGTGTAAAAAAAATTCTGTTTTGGAAGGTCAAAATGACCATTTTTTGAAATTTTGCCGGCCTCTCCTGTCCAGACGAACGGGGATAGAGAGTTGTCCTTTATACTGAAGATAGAGTTCGACGAGCTGTATTCAACGCACTCTTCGGCTTTGTTGTTACTGCACGCACTGCGGAGTTATGGCGGCTAGAATGTCGGCGGAAGGGTGGTTTAAACCCTTCCCCTTTTTTTCTCGAAAATCAGTTTGTGTTCGCGATTGCCATTTTGATGCTATCGTGTAAGAAGGTAGTCAAGGGGGAATACGGGGCCGCATCCCGTTCCTCGGTATGGCCATTATTTCCGGAAGTAGAGACTGAAATATTTTAGGTACCCAAAAATTGAGGTTAGAAAAAAGTGCGACGGATTTGCCGGATATTAGCGGTGATTACTAGGCAACCTGCGGGGATGCTACAGTTAAAAGGGCGGGCCTCTGAGTCGCTTCGTTTTCCTTGTGTAAAAAAAATTCTGTTTTGGAAGGTCAAAATGACCATTTTTTGAAATTTTGCCGGCCTCTCCTGTCCAGACGAACGGGGATAGAGAGTTGTCCTTTCCCTTCCCCTTTTTTTCTCGAAAATCAATTTGTGTTCGCGATTGCCATTTTGATGCTATCGTGTAAGAAGGTAGTCAAGGGGGAATACGGGGCCGCATCCCGTTCCTCGGTATGGCCATTATTTCCGGAAGTAGAGACTGAAATATTTTAGGTACCCAAAAATTGAGGTTAGAAAAAAGTGCGACGGATTTGCCGGATATTAGCGGTGATTACTAGGCAACCTGCGGGGATGCTACAGTTAAAAGTGCGGCCCTCTGAGTCGCTTCGTTTTCCTTGTGTAAAAGAAATTCTGTTTTGGAAGGTCAAAATGAGCATTTTTTTAAATTTTGCCGGCCTCTCTTGTCCAGACGAACGGGGATAGAGAGTTGTCCTTTATACTGAAGATAGAGTTCGACGAGCTGTATTCAACGCACTCTTCGGCTTTGTTGTTACTGCACGCACTGCGGAGTTATGGCGGCTAGAATGTCGGCGGAAGGGTGGTTTAAACCCTTCCCCTTTTTTTCTCGAAAATCAGTTTGTGTTCGCGATTGCCATTTTGATGCTATCGTGGAAGAAGGTAGTCAAGGGGGAATACGGGGCCGCATCCCGTTCCTCGGTATGGCCATTATTTCCGGAAGTAGAGACTGAAATATTTTAGGTACCCAAAAATTGAGGTTAGAAAAAAGTGCGACGAATTTGCCGGATATTAGCGGTGATTACTAGGCAACCTGCGGGGATGCTACAGTTAAAAGGGCGGGCCTCTGAGTCGCTTCGTTTTCCTTGTGTAAAAAAATTCTGTTTTGGAAGGTCAAAATGACCATTTTTTGAAATTTTGCCTGCCTCTCCTGTCCAGACGAACGGGGATAGAGAGTTGTCCTTTATACTGAAGATAGAGTTCGACGAGCTGTATTCAACGCACTCTTCGGCTTTGTTGTTACTGCACGCACTGCGGAGTTATGGCGGCTAGAATGTCGGCGGAAGGGTGGTTTAAACCCTTCCCCTTTTTTTCTCGAAAATCAGTTTGTGTTCGCGATTGCCATTTTGATGCTATCGTGTAAGAAGGTAGTCAAGGGGGAATACGGGGCCGCATCCCGTTCCTCGGTATGGCCATTATTTCCGGAAGTAGAGACTGAAATATTTTAGGTACCCAAAAATTGAGGTTAGAAAAAAGTGCGACGGTTTTGCCGGATATTAGCGGTGATTACTAGGCAACCTGCGGGGATGCTACAGTTAAAAGGGCGGGCCTCTGAGTCGCTTCGTTTTCCTTGTGTAAAAAAAATTCTGTTTTGGAAGGTCAAAATGACCATTTTTTGAAATTTTCTCGGCCTCTCCTGTCCAGACGAACGGGGATAGAGAGTTGTCCATTATACTGAAGATAGAGTTCGACGAGCTGTATTCAACGCACTCTTCGGCTTTGTTGTTACTGCACGCACTGCGGAGTTATGGCGGCTAGAATGTCGGCGGAAGGGTGGTTTAAACCCTTCCCCTTTTTTTTCTCGAAAATCAGTTTGTGTTCGCGATTGCCATTTTGATGCTATCGTGTAAGAAGGTAGTCAAAGGGGAATACGGGGCCGCATCCCGTTCCTCGGTATGGCCATTATTTCCGGAAGTAGAGACTGAAATATTTTAGGTACCCAAAAATTGAGGTTAGAAAAAAGTGCGACGGATTTGCCGGATATTAGCGGTGATTACTAGGCAACCTGCGGGGATGCTACAGTTAAAAGGGCGGGCCTCTGAGTCGCTTCGTTTTCCTTGTGTAAAAAAAATTCTGTTTTGGAAGGTCAAAATGACCATTTTTTGAAATTTTGCCGGCCTCTCCTGTCCAGACGAACGGGGATAGAGAGTTGTCCTTTATACTGAAGATAGAGTTCGACGAGCTGTATTCAACGCACTCTTCGGCTTTGTTGTTACTGCACGCACTGCGGAGTTATGGCGGCTAGAATGTCGGCGGAAGGGTGGTTTAAACCCTTCCCCTTTTTTTCTCGAAAATCAGTTTGTGTTCGCGATTGCCATTTTGATGCTATCGTGTAAGAAGGTAGTCAAGGGGGAATACGGGGCCGCATCCCGTTCCTCGGTATGGCCATTATTTCCGGAAGTAGAGACTGAAATATTTTAGGTACCCAAAAATTGAGGTTAGAAAAAAGTGCGACGGATTTGCCGGATATTAGCGGTGATTACTAGGCAACCTGCGGGGATGCTACAGTTAAAAGGGCGGGCCTCTGAGTCGCTTCGTTTTCCTTGTGTAAAAAAAATTCTGTTTTGGAAGGTCAAAATGACCATTTTTTGAAATTTGCCGGCCTATCCTGTCCAGACGAACGGGGATAGAGAGTTGTCCTTTCCCTTCCCCTTTTTTTCTCGAAAATCAATTTGTGTTCGCGATTGCCATTTTGATGCTATCGTGTAAGAAGGTAGTCAAGGGGGAATACGGGGCCGCATCCCGTTCCTCGGTATGGCCATTATTTCCGGAAGTAGAGACTGAAATATTTTAGGTACCCAAAAATTGAGGTTAGAAAAAAGTGCGACGGATTTGCCGGATATTAGCGGTGATTACTAGGCAACCTGCGGGGATGCTACAGTTAAAAGTGCGGCCCTCTGAGTCGCTTCGTTTTCCTTGTGTAAAAGAAATTCTGTTTTGGAAGGTCAAAATGAGCATTTTTTTAAATTTTGCCGGCCTCTCTTGTCCAGACGAACGGGGATAGAGAGTTGTCCTTTATACTGAAGATAGAGTTCGACGAGCTGTATTCAACGCACTCTTCGGCTTTGTTGTTACTGCAAGCACTGCGGAGTTATGGCGGCTAGAATGTCGGCGGAAGGGTGGTTTAAATAAACCCTTCCCCTTTTTTTCTCGAAAATCAGTTTGTGTTCGCGATTGCCATTTTGATGCTATCGTGGAAGAAGGTAGTCAAGGGGGAATACGGGGCCGCATCCCGTTCCTCGGTATGGCCATTATTTCCGGAAGTAGAGACTGAAATATTTTAGGTACCCAAAAATTGAGGTTAGAAAAAAGTGCGACGAATTTGCCGGATATTAGCGGTGATTACTAGGCAACCTGCGGGGATGCTACAGTTAAAAGGGCGGGCCTCTGAGTCGCTTCGTTTTCCTTGTGTAAAAAAATTCTGTTTTGGAAGGTCAAAATGACCATTTTTTGAAATTTTGCCTGCCTCTCCTGTCCAGACGAACGGGGATAGAGAGTTGTCCTTTATACTGAAGATAGAGTTCGACGAGCTGTATTCAACGCACTCTTCGGCTTTGTTGTTACTGCACGCACTGCGGAGTTATGGCGGCTAGAATGTCGGCGGAAGGGTGGTTTAAACCCTTCCCCTTTTATTCTCGAAAATCAGTTTGTGTTCGCGATTGCCATTTTGATGCTATCGTGTAAGAAGGTAGTCAAGGGGGAATACGGGGCCGCATCCCGTTCCTCGGTATGGCCATTATTTCCGGAAGTAGAGACTGAAATATTTTAGGTACCCAAAAATTGAGGTTAGAAAAAAGTGCGACGGATTTGCCGGATATTAGCGGTGATTACTAGGCAACCTGCGGGGATGCTACAGTTAAAAGGGCGGGCCTCTGAGTCGCTTCGTTTTCCTTGTGTAAAAAAAATTCTGTTTTGGAAGGTCAAAATGACCATTTTTTGAAATTTTGCCGGCCTCTCCTGTGCAGACGAACGGGGATAGAGAGTTGTCCTTTATACTGAAGATAGAGTTCGACGAGCTGTATTCAACGCACTCTTCGGCTTTGTTGTTACTGCACGCACTGCGGAGTTATGGCGGCTAGAATGTCGGCGGAAGGGTGGTTTAAACCCTTCCCCTTTTTTTCTCGAAAATCAGTTTGTGTTCGCGATTGCCATTTTGATGCTATCGTGTAAGAAGGTAGTCAAGGGGGAATACGGGGCCGCATCCCGTTCCTCGGTATGGCCATTATTTCCGGAAGTAGAGACTGAAATATTTTAGGTACCCAAAAATTGAGGTTAGAAAAAAGTGCGACGGATTTGCCGGATATTAGCGGTGATTACTAGGCAACCTGCGGGGATGCTACAGTTAAAAGGGCGGGCCTCTGAGTCGCTTCGTTTTCCTTGTGTAAAAAAAATTCTGTTTTGAAAGGTCAAAATGACCATTTTTTGACACTTTGCCGGCCTCTCCTGTCCAGACGAACGGGGATAGAGAGTTGTCCTTTATAGTGAAGATAGAGTTCGACGAGCTGTATTCAATGCACTCTTCGGCTTTGTTGTTACTGCACGCACTGCGGAGTTATGGCGGCTAGAATGTCGGCGGAAGGGTGGTTTAAACCCTTCCCCTTTTTTTCTCGAAAATCAGTTTGTGTTCGCGATTGCCATTTTGATGCTATCGTGTAAGAAGGTAGTCAAGGGGGAATACGGGGCCGCATCCCGTTCCTCGGTATGGCCATTATTTCCGGAAGTAGAGACTGAAATATTTTAGGTACCCAAAAATTGAGGTTAGAAAAAAGTGCGACGGATTTGCCGGATATTAGCGGTGATTACTAGGCAACCTGCGGGGATGCTACAGTTAAAAGGGCGGGCCTCTGAGTCGCTTCGTTTTCCTTGTGTAAAAAAAATTCTGTTTTGGAAGGTCAAAATGACCATTTTTTGAAATTTTGCCGGCCTCTCCTGTCCAGACGAACGGGGATAGAGAGTTGTCCTTTCCCTTCCCCTTTTTTTCTCGAAAATCAGTTTGTGTTCGCGATTGCCATTTTGATGCTATCGTGGAAGAAGGTAGTCAAGGGGGAATACGGGGCCGCATCCCGTTCCTCGGTATGGCCATTATTTCCGGAAGTAGAGACTGAAATATTTTAGGTACCCAAAAATTGAGGTTAGAAAAAAGTGCGACGAATTTGCCGGATATTAGCGGTGATTACTAGGCAACCTGCGGGGATGCTACAGTTAAAAGGGCGGGCCTCTGAGTCGCTTCGTTTTCCTTGTGTAAAAAAATTCTGTTTTGGAAGGTCAAAATGACCATTTTTTGAAATTTTGCCTGCCTCTCCTGTCCAGACGAACGGGGATAGAGAGTTGTCCTTTATACTGAAGATAGAGTTCGACGAGCTGTATTCAACGCACTCTTCGGCTTTGTTGTTACTGCACGCACTGCGGAGTTATGGCGGCTAGAATGTCGGCGGAAGGGTTGTTTAAACCCTTCCCGTTTTTTTCTCGAAAATCAGTTTGTGTTCGCGATTGCCATTTTGATGCTATCGTGTAAGAAGGTAGTCAAAGGGGAATACGGGGCCGCATCCCGTTCCTCGGTATGGCCATTATTTCCGGAAGTAGAGACTGAAATATTTTAGGTACCCAAAAATTGAGGTTAGAAAAAAGTGCGACGGATTTGCCGGATATTAGCGGTGATTACTAGGCAACCTGCGGGGATGCTACAGTTAAAAGGGCGGGCCTCTGAGTCGCTTCGTTTTCCTTGTGTAAAAAAAATTCTGTTTTGGAAGGTCAAAATGACCATTTTTTGAAATTTTGCCGGCCTCTCCTGTCCAGACGAACGGGGATAGAGAGTTGTCCTTTATACTGAAGATAGAGTTCGACGAGCTGTATTCAACGCACTCTTCGGCTTTGTTGTTACTGCACGCACTGCGGAGTTATGGCGGCTAGAATGTCGGCGGAAGGGTGGTTTAAACCCTTCCCCTTTTTTTCTCGAAAATCAGTTTGTGTTCGCGATTGCCATTTTGATGCTATCGTGTAAGAAGGTAGTCAAGGGGGAATACGGGGCCGCATCCCGTTCCTCGGTATGGCCATTATTTCCGGAAGTAGAGACTGAAATATTTTAGGTACCCAAAAATTGAGGTTAGAAAAAAGTGCGACGGATTTGCCGGATATTAGCGGTGATTACTAGGCAACCTGCGGGGATGCTACAGTTAAAAGGGCGGGCCTCTGAGTCGCTTCGTTTTCCTTGTGTAAAAAAAATTCTGTTTTGGAAGGTCAAAATGACCATTTTTTGAAATTTTGCCGGCCTCTCCTGTCCAGACGAACGGGGATAGAGAGTTGTCCTTTCCCTTCCCCTTTTTTTCTCGAAAATCAGTTTGTGTTCGCGATTGCCATTTTGATGCTATCGTGGAAGAAGGTAGTCAAGGGGGAATACGGGGCCGCATCCCGTTCCTCGGTATGGCCATTATTTCCGGAAGTAGAGACTGAAATATTTTAGGTACCCAAAAATTGAGGTTAGAAAAAAGTGCGACGAATTTGCCGGATATTAGCGGTGATTACTAGGCAACCTGCGGGGATGCTACAGTTAAAAGGGCGGGCCTCTGAGTCGCTTCGTTTTCCTTGTGTAAAAAAATTCTGTTTTGGAAGGTCAAAATGACCATTTTTTGAAATTTTGCCTGCCTCTCCTGTCCAGACGAACGGGGATAGAGAGTTGTCCTTTATACTGAAGATAGAGTTCGACGAGCTGTATTCAACGCACTCTTCGGCTTTGTTGTTACTGCACGCACTGCGGAGTTATGGCGGCTAGAATGTCGGCGGAAGGGTTGTTTAAACCCTTCCCGTTTTTTTCTCGAAAATCAGTTTGTGTTCGCGATTGCCATTTTGATGCTATCGTGTAAGAAGGTAGTCAAGGGGGAATACGGGGCTGCATCCCGTTCCTCGGTATGGCCATTATTTCCGGAAGTAGAGACTGAAATATTTTAGGTACCCAAAAATTGAGGTTAGAAAAAAGTGCGACGGATTTGCCGGATATTAGCGGTGATTACTAGGCAACCTGCGGGGATGCTACAGTTAAAAGGGCGGGCCTCTGAGTCGCTTCGTTTTCCTTGTGTAAAAAAAATTCTGTTTTGGAAGGTCAAAATGACCATTTTTTGAAATTTTGCCGGCCTCTCCTGTCCAGACGAACGGGGATAGAGAGTTGTCCTTTATACTAAAGATAGAGTTCGACGAGCTGTATTCAACGCACTCTTCGGCTTTGTTGTTACTGCACGCACTGCGGAGTTATGGCGGCTAGAATGTCGGCGGAAGGGTTGTTTAAACCCTTCCCCTTTTTTTCTCGAAAATCAGTTTGTGTTCGCGATTGCCATTTTGATGCTATCGTGTAAGAAGGTAGTCAAGGGGGAATACGGGGCCGCATCCCGTTCCTCGGTATGGCCATTATTTCCGGAAGTAGAGACTGAAATATTTTAGGTACCCAAAAATTGAGGTTAGAAAAAAGTGCGACGGATTTGCCGGATATTAGCGGTGATTACTAGGCAACCTGCGGGGATGCTACAGTTAAAAGGGCGGGCCTCTGAGTCGCTTCGTTTTCCTTGTGTAAAAAAAATTCTGTTTTGGAAGGTCAAATTGATCATTTTTTGAAATTTTGCCGGCCTCTCCTGTCCAGACGAACGGGGATAGAGAGTTGTCCTTTATACTGAAGATAGAGTTCGACGAGCTGTATTCAACGCACTCTACGGCTTTGTTGTTACTGCACGCACTGCGGAGTTATGGCGGCTAGAATGTCGGCGGAAGGGTGGTTTAAACCCATCCCCTTTTTTTCTCGAAAATCAGTTTGTGTTCGCGATTGCCATTTTGATGCTATCGTGTAAGAAGGTAGTCAAGGGGGAATACGGGGCCACATCCCGTTTCTCGGTATGGCCATTATTTCCGGAAGTAGAGACTGAAATATTTTAGGTACCCAAAAATTGAGGTTAGAAAAAAGTGCGACGGATTTGCCGGATATTAGCGGTGATTACTAGGCAACCTGCGGGGATGCTACAGTTAAAAGGGCGGGCCTCTGAGTCTCTTCGTTTTCCTTGTGTAAAAAAAATTCTGTTTTGAAAGGTCAAAATGACCATTTTTTGAAATTTTGCCGGCCTCTCCTGTCCAGACGGACGGGGATAGAGAGTTGTCCTTTATACTGAAGATAGAGTTCGACGAGCTGTATTCAACGCACTCTTCGGCTTTGTTGTTACTGCACGCACTGCGGAGTTATGGCGGCTAGAATGTCGGCGGAAGGGTGGTTTAAACCCTTCCCCTTTTTTTCTCGAAAATCAGTTTGTGTTCGCGATTGCCATTTTGATGCTATCGTGTAAGAAGGTAGTCAAAGGGGAATACGGGGCCGCATCCCGTTCCTCGGTATGGCCATTATTTCCGGAAGTAGAGACTGAAATATTTTAGGTACCCAAAAATTGAGGTTAGAAAAAAGTGCGACGGATTTGCCGGATATTAGCGGTGATTACTAGGCAACCTGCGGGGATGCTACAGTTAAAAGGGCGGGCCTCTGAGTCGCTTCGTTTTCCTTGTGTAAAAAAAATTCTGTTTTGGAAGGTCAAAATGACCATTTTTTGAAATTTTGCCGGCCTCTCCTGTCCAGACGAACGGGGATAGAGAGTTGTCCTTTATACTGAAGATAGAGTTCGACGAGCTGTATTCAACGCACTCTTCGGCTTTGTTGTTACTGCACGCACTGCGGAGTTATGGCGGCTAGAATGTCGGCGGAAGGGTGGTTTAAACCCTTCCCCTTTTTTTCTCGAAAATCAGTTTGTGTTCGCGATTGCCATTTTGATGCTATCGTGTAAGAAGGTAGTCAAGGGGGAATACGGGGCCGCATCCCGTTCCTCGGTATGGCCATTATTTCCGGAAGTAGAGACTGAAATATTTTAGGTACCCAAAAATTGAGGTTAGAAAAAAGTGCGACGGATTTGCCGGATATTAGCGGTGATTACTAGGCAACCTGCGGGGATGCTACAGTTAAAAGGGCGGGCCTCTGAGTCGCTTCGTTTTCCTTGTGTAAAAAAAATTCTGTTTTGAAAGGTCAAAATGACCATTTTTTGACATTTTGCCGGCCTCTCCTGTCCAGACGAACGGGGATAGAGAGTTGTCCTTTATAGTGAAGATAGAGTTCGACGAGCTGTATTCAACGCACTCTTCGGCTTTGTTGTTACTGCACGCACTGCGGAGTTATGGCGGCTAGAATGTCGGCGGAAGGGTGGTTTAAACCCTTCCCCTTTTTTTCTCGAAAATCAGTTTGTGTTCGCGATTGCCATTTTGATGCTATCGTGTAAGAAGGTAGTCAAGGGGGAATACGGGGCCGCATCCCGTTCCTCGGTATGGCCATTATTTCCGGAAGTAGAGACTGAAATATTTTAGGTACCCAAAAATTGAGGTTAGAAAAAAGTGCGACGGATTTGCCGGATATTAGCGGTGATTACTAGGCAACCTGCGGGGATGCTACAGTTAAAAGGGCGGGCCTCTGAGTCGCTTCGTTTTCCTTGTGTAAAAAAAATTCTGTTTTGGAAGGTCAAAATGACCATTTTTTGAAATTTTGCCGGCCTCTCCTGTCCAGACGAACGGGGATAGAGAGTTGTCCTTTATACTGAAGATAGAGTTCGACGAGCTGTATTCAACGCACTCTTCGGCTTTGTTGTTACTGCACGCACTGCGGAGTTATGGCGGCTAGAATGTCGGCGGAAGGGTGGTTTAAACCCTTCCCCTTTTTTTCTCGAAAATCAGTTTGTGTTCGCGATTGCCATTTTGATGCTATCGTGTAAGAAGGTAGTCAAGGGGGAATACGGGGCCGCATCCCGTTCCTCGGTATGGCCATTATTTCCGGAAGTAGAGACTGAAATATTTTAGGTACCCAAAAATTGAGGTTAGAAAAAAGTGCGACGGATTTGCCGGATATTAGCGGTGATTACTAGGCAACCTGCGGGGATGCTACAGTTAAAAGGGCGGGCCTCTGAGTCGCTTCGTTTTCCTTGTGTAAAAAAAATTCTGTTTTGAAAGGTCAAAATGACCATTTTTTGACATTTTGCCGGCCTCTCCTGTCCAGACGAACGGGGATAGAGAGTTGTCCTTTATAGTGAAGATAGAGTTCGACGAGCTGTATTCAACGCACTCTTCGGCTTTGTTGTTACTGCACGCACTGCGGAGTTATGGCGGCTAGAATGTCGGCGGAAGGGTGGTTTAAACCCTTCCCCTTTTTTTCTCGAAAATCAGTTTGTGTTCGCGATTGCCATTTTGATGCTATCGTGTAAGAAGGTAGTCAAGGGGGAATACGGGGCCGCATCCCGTTCCTCGGTATGGCCATTATTTCCGGAAGTAGAGACTGAAATATTTTAGGTACCCAAAAATTGAGGTTAGAAAAAAGTGCGACGGATTTGCCGGATATTAGCGGTGATTACTAGGCAACCTGCGGGGATGCTACAGTTAAAAGGGCGGGCCTCTGAGTCGCTTCGTTTTCCTTGTGTAAAAAAAATTCTGTTTTGGAAGGTCAAAATGACCATTTTTTGAAATTTTGCCGGCCTCTCCTGTCCAGACGAACGGGGATAGAGAGTTGTCCTTTCCCTTCCCCTTTTTTTCTCGAAAATCAATTTGTGTTCGCGATTGCCATTTTGATGCTATCGTGTAAGAAGGTAGTCAAGGGGGAATACGGGGCCGCATCCCGTTCCTCGGTATGGCCATTATTTCCGGAAGTAGAGACTGAAATATTTTAGGTACCCAAAAATTGAGGTTAGAAAAAAGTGCGACGGATTTGCCGGATATTAGCGGTGATTACTAGGCAACCTGCGGGGATGCTACAGTTAAAAGGGCGGCCCTCTGAGTCGCTTCGTTTTCCTTGTGTAAAAGAAATTCTGTTTTGGAAGGTCAAAATGAGCATTTTTTTAAATTTTGCCGGCCTCTCTTGTCCAGACGAACGGGGATAGAGAGTTGTCCTTTATACTGAAGATAGAGTTCGACGAGCTGTATTCAACGCACTCTTCGGCTTTGTTGTTACTGCACGCACTGCGGAGTTATGGCGGCTAGAATGTCGGCGGAAGGGTGGTTTAAACCCTTCCCCTTTTTTTCTCGAAAATCAGTTTGTGTTCGCGATTGCCATTTTGATGCTATCGTGGAAGAAGGTAGTCAAGGGGGAATACGGGGCCGCATCCCGTTCCTCGGTATGGCCATTATTTCCGGAAGTAGAGACTGAAATATTTTAGGTACCCAAAAATTGAGGTTAGAAAAAAGTGCGACGAATTTGCCGGATATTAGCGGTGATTACTAGGCAACCTGCGGGGATGCTACAGTTAAAAGGGCGGGCCTCTGAGTCGCTTCGTTTTCCTTGTGTAAAAAAATTCTGTTTTGGAAGGTCAAAATGACCATTTTTTGAAATTTTGCCTGCCTCTCCTGTCCAGACGAACGGGGATAGAGAGTTGTCCTTTATACTGAAGATAGAGTTCGACGAGCTGTATTCAACGCACTCTTCGGCTTTGTTGTTACTACACGTACTGCGGAGTTATGGCGGCTAGAATGTCGGCGGAAGGGTTGTTTAAACCCTTCCCGTTTTTTTCTCGAAAATCAGTTTGTGTTCGCGATTGCCATTTTGATGCTATCGTGTAAGAAGGTAGTCAAGGGGGAATACGGGGCCGCATCCCGTTCCTCGGTATGGCCATTATTTCCGGAAGTAGAGACTGAAATATTTTAGGTACCCAAAAATTGAGGTTAGAAAAAAGTGCGACGGATTTGCCGGATATTAGCGGTGATTACTAGGCAACCTGCGGGGATGCTACAGTTAAAAGGGCGGGCCTCTGAGTCGCTTCGTTTTCCTTGTGTAAAAAAAATTCTGTTTTGGAAGGTCAAAATGACCATTTTTTGAAATTTTGCCGGACTCTCCTGTCCAGACGAACGGGGATAGAGAGTTGTCCTTTATACTGAAGATAGAGTTCGACGAGCTGTATTCAACGCACTCTTCGGCTTTGTTGTTACTGCACGCACTGCGGAGTTATGGCGGCTAGAATGTCGGCGGAAGGGTGGTTTAAACACTTCCCCTTTTTTTCTCGAAAATCAGTTTGTGTTCGCGATTGCCATTTTGATGCTATCGTGTAAGAAGGTAGTCAAGGGGGAATACGGGGCCGCATCCCGTTCCTCGGTATGGCCATTATTTCCGGAAGTAGAGACTGAAATATTTTAGGTACCCAAAAATTGAGGTTAGAAAAAAGTGCGACGGATTTGCCGGATATTAGCGGTGATTACTAGGCAACCTGCGGGGATGCTACAGTTAAAAGGGCGGGCCTCTGAGTCGCTTCGTTTTCCTTGTGTAAAAAAAATTCTGTTTTGGAAGGTCAAAATGACCATTTTTTGAAATTTTGCCGGCCTCTCCTGTCCAGACGAACGGGGATAGAGAGTTGTCCTTTCCCTTCCCCTTTTTTTCTCGAAAATCAATTTGTGTTCGCGATTGCCATTTTGATGCTATCGTGTAAGAAGGTAGTCAAGGGGGAATACGGGGCCGCATCCCGTTCCTCGGTATGGCCATTATTTCCGGAAGTAGAGACTGAAATATTTTAGGTACCCAAAAATTGAGGTTAGAAAAAAGTGCGACGGATTTGCCGGATATTAGCGGTGATTACTAGGCAACCTGCGGGGATGCTACAGTTAAAAGGGCGGCCCTCTGAGTCGCTTCGTTTTCCTTGTGTAAAAGAAATTCTGATTTGGAAGGTCAAAATGAGCATTTTTTTAAATTTTGCCGGCCTCTCTTGTCCAGACGAACGGGGATAGAGAGTTGTCCTTTATACTGAAGATAGAGTTCGACGAGCTGTATTCAACGCACTCTTCGGCTTTGTTGTTACTGCACGCACTGCGGAGTTATGGCGGCTAGAATGTCGGCGGAAGGGTGGTTTAAACCCTTCCCCTTTTTTTCTCGAAAATCAGTTTGTGTTCGCGATTGCCATTTTGATGCTATCGTGGAAGAAGTTAGTCAAGGGGGAATACGGGGCCGCATCCCGTTCCTCGGTATGGCCATTATTTCCGGAAGTAGAGACTGAAATATTTTAGGTACCCAAAAATTGAGGTTAGAAAAAAGTGCGACGAATTTGCCGGATATTAGCGGTGATTACTAGGCAACCTGCGGGGATGCTACAGTTAAAAGGGCGGGCCTCTGAGTCGCTTCGTTTTCCTTGTGTAAAAAAATTCTGTTTTGGAAGGTCAAAATGACCATTTTTTGAAATTTTGCCTGCCTCTCCTGTCCAGACGAACGGGGATAGAGAGTTGTCCTTTATACTGAAGATAGAGTTCGACGAGCTGTATTCAACGCACTCTTCGGCTTTGTTGTTACTGCACGCACTGCGGAGTTATGGCGGCTAGAATGTCGGCGGAAGGGTTGTTTAAACCCTTCCCCTTTTTTTCTCGAAAATCAGTTTGTGTTCGCGATTGCCATTTTGATGCTATCGTGTAAGAAGATAGTCAAGGGGGAATACGGGGCCGCATCCCGTTCCTCGGTATGGCCATTATTTCCGGAAGTAGAGACTGAAATATTTTAGGTACCCAAAAATTGAGGTTAGAAAAAAGTGCGACGGATTTGCCGGATATTAGCGGTGATTACTAGGCAACCTGCGGGGATGCTACAGTTAAAAGGGCGGGCCTCTGAGTCGCTTCGTTTTCCTTGTGTAAAAAAAATTCTGTTTTGGAAGGTCAAAATGACCATTTTTTGAAATTTTGCCGGCCTCTCCTGTCCAGACGAACGGGGATAGAGAGTTGTCCTTTATACTGAAGATAGAGTTCGACGAGCTGTATTCAACGCACTCTTCGGCTTTGTTGTTACTGCACGCACTGCGGAGTTATGGCGGCTAGAATGTCGGCGGAAGGGTGGTTTAAACACTTCCCCTTTTTTTCTCGAAAATCAGTTTGTGTTCGCGATTGCCATTTTGATGCTATCGTGTAAGAAGGTAGTCAAGGGGGAATACGGGGCCGCATCCCGTTCCTCGGTATGGCCATTATTTCCGGAAGTAGAGACTGAAATATTTTAGGTACCCAAAAATTGAGGTTAGAAAAAAGTGCGACGGATTTGCCGGATATTAGCGGTGATTACTAGGCAACCTGCGGGGATGCTACAGTTAAAAGGGCGGGCCTCTGAGTCGCTTCGTTTTCCTTGTGTAAAAAAAATTCTGTTTTGGAAGGTCAAAATGACCATTTTTTGAAATTTTGCCGGCCTCTCCTGTCCAGACGAACGGGGATAGAGAGTTGTCCTTTATACTGAAGATAGAGTTCGACGAGCTGTATTCAACGCACTCTTCGGCTTTGTTGTTACTGCACGCACTGCGGAGTTATGGCGGCTAGAATGTCGGCGGAAGGGTGGTTTAAACCCTTCCCCTTTTTTTCTCGAAAATCAGTTTGTGTTCGCGATTGCCATTTTGATGCTATCGTGTAAGAAGGTAGTCAAGGGGGAATACGGGGCCGCATCCCGTTCCTCGGTATGGCCATTATTTCCGGAAGTAGAGACTGAAATATTTTAGGTACCCAAAAATTGAGGTTAGAAAAAAGTGCGACGGATTTGCCGGATATTAGCGGTGATTACTAGGCAACCTGCGGGGATGCTACAGTTAAAAGGGCGGGCCTCTGAGTCGCTTCGTTTTCCTTGTGTAAAAAAAATTCTGTTTTGAAAGGTCAAAATGACCATTTTTTGACATTTTGCCGGCCTCTCCTGTCCAGACGAACGGGGATAGAGAGTTGTCCTTTATAGTGAAGATAGAGTTCGACGAGCTGTATTCAACGCACTCTTCGGCTTTGTTGTTACTGCACGCACTGCGGAGTTATGGCGGCTAGAATGTCGGCGGAAGGGTGGTTTAAACCCTTCCCCTTTTTTTCTCGAAAATCAGTTTGTGTTCGCGATTGCCATTTTGATGCTATCGTGTAAGAAGGTAGTCAAGGGGGAATACGGGGCCGCATCCCGTTCCTCGGTATGGCCATTATTTCCGGAAGTAGAGACTGAAATATTTTAGGTACCCAAAAATTGAGGTTAGAAAAAAGTGCGACGGATTTGCCGGATATTAGCGGTGATTACTAGGCAACCTGCGGGGATGTTACAGTTAAAAGGGCGGGCCTCTGAGTCGCTTCGTTTTCCTTGTGTAAAAAAAATTCTGTTTTGGAAGGTCAAAATGACCATTTTTTGAAATTTTGCCGGCCTCTCCTGTCCAGACGAACGGGGATAGAGAGTTGTCCTTTATACTGAACATAGAGTTCGACGAGCTGTATTCAACGCACTCTTCGGCTTTGTTGTTACTGCACGCACTGCGGAGTTATGGCGGCTAGAATGTCGGCGGAAGGGTGGTTTAAACCCTTCCCCTTTTTTTCTCGAAAATCAGTTTGTGTTTGCGATTGCCATTTTGATGCTATCGTGTAAGAAGGTAGTCAAGGGGGAATACGGGGCCGCATCCCGTTCCTCGGTATGGCCATTATTTCCGGAAGTAGAGACTGAAATATTTTAGGTACCCAAAAATTGAGGTTAGAAAAAAGTGCGACGGATTTGCCGGATATTAGCGGTGATTACTAGGCAACCTGCGGGGATGCTACAGTTAAAAGGGCGGGCCTCTGAGTCGCTTCGTTTTCCTTGTGTAAAAAAAATTCTGTTTTGAAAGGTCAAAATGACCATTTTTTGACATTTTGCCGGCCTCTCCTGTCCAGACGAACGGGGATAGAGAGTTGTCCTTTATACTGAAGATAGAGTTCGACGAGCTGTATTCAACGCACTCTTCGGCTTTGTTGTTACTGCACGCACTGCGGAGTTATGGCGGCTAGAATGTCGGCGGAAGGGTTGTTTAAACCCTTCCCCTTTTTTTCTCGAAAATCAGTTTGTGTTCGCGATTGCCATTTTGATGCTATCGTGTAAGAAGGTAGTCAAGGGGGAATACGGGGCCGCATCCCGTTCCTCGGTATGGCCATTATTTCCGGAAGTAGAGACTGAAATATTTTAGGTACCCAAAAATTGAGGTTAGAAAAAAGTGCGACGGATTTGCCGGATATTAGCGGTGATTACTAGGCAACCAGCGGGGATGCTACAGTTAAAAGGGCGGGCCACTGAGTCGCTTCGTTTTCCTTGTGTAAAAAAAATTCTGTTTTGGAAGGTCAAAATGACCATTTTTTGAAATTTTGCCGGCCTCTCCTGTCCAGACGAACGGGGATAGAGAGTTGTCCTTTCCCTTCCCCTTTTTTTCTCGAAAATCAATTTGTGTTCGCGATTGCCATTTTGATGCTATCGTGTAAGAAGTTAGTCAAGGGGAAATACGGGGCCGCATCCCGTTCCTCGGTATGGCCATTATTTCCGGAAGTAGAGACTGAAATATTTTAGGTACCCAAAAATTGAGGTTAGAAAAAAGTGCGACGGATTTGCCGGATATTAGCGGTGATTACTAGGCAACCTGCGGGGATGCTACAGTTAAAAGGGCGGCCCTCTGAGTCGCTTCGTTTTCCTTGTGTAAAAGAAATTCTGTTTTGGAAGGTCAAAATGAGCATTTTTTTAAATTTTGCCGGCCTCTCTTGTCCAGACGAACGGGGATAGAGAGTTGTCCTTTATACTGAAGATAGAGTTCGACGAGCTGTATTCAACGCACTCTTCGGCTTTGTTGTTACTGCACGCACTGCGGAGTTATGGCGGCTAGAATGTCGGCGGAAGGGTGGTTTAAACACTTCCCCTTTTTTTCTCGAAAATCAGTTTGTGTTCGCGATTGCCATTTTGATGCTATCGTGTAAGAAGGTAGTCAAGGGGGAATACGGGGCCGCATCCCGTTCCTCGGTATGGCCATTATTTCCGGAAGTAGAGACTGAAATATTTTAGGTACCCAAAAATTGAGGTTAGAAAAAAGTGCGACGGATTTGCCGGATATTAGCGGTGATTACTAGGCAACCTGCGGGGATGTTACAGTTAAAAGGGCGGGCCTCTGAGTCGCTTCGTTTTCCTTGTGTAAAAAAAATTCTGTTTTGGAAGGTCAAAATGACCATTTTTTGAAATTTTGCCGGCCTCTCCTGTCCAGACGAACGGGGATAGAGAGTTGTCCTTTATACTGAACATAGAGTTCGACGAGCTGTATTCAACGCACTCTTCGGCTTTGTTGTTACTGCACGCACTGCGGAGTTATGGCGGCTAGAATGTCGGCGGAAGGGTGGTTTAAACCCTTCCCCTTTTTTTCTCGAAAATCAGTTTGTGTTTGCGATTGCCATTTTGATGCTATCGTGTAAGAAGGTAGTCAAGGGGGAATACGGGGCCGCATCCCGTTCCTCGGTATGGCCATTATTTCCGGAAGTAGAGACTGAAATATTTTAGGTACCCAAAAATTGAGGTTAGAAAAAAGTGCGACGGATTTGCCGGATATTAGCGGTGATTACTAGGCAACCTGCGGGGATGCTACAGTTAAAAGGGCGGGCCTCTGAGTCGCTTCGTTTTCCTTGTGTAAAAAAAATTCTGTTTTGAAAGGTCAAAATGACCATTTTTTGACATTTTGCCGGCCTCTCCTGTCCAGACGAACGGGGATAGAGAGTTGTCCTTTATACTGAAGATAGAGTTCGACGAGCTGTATTCAACGCACTCTTCGGCTTTGTTGTTACTGCACGCACTGCGGAGTTATGGCGGCTAGAATGTCGGCGGAAGGGTTGTTTAAACCCTTCCCCTTTTTTTCTCGAAAATCAGTTTGTGTTCGCGATTGCCATTTTGATGCTATCGTGTAAGAAGGTAGTCAAGGGGGAATACGGGGCCGCATCCCGTTCCTCGGTATGGCCATTATTTCCGGAAGTAGAGACTGAAATATTTTAGGTACCCAAAAATTGAGGTTAGAAAAAAGTGCGACGGATTTGCCGGATATTAGCGGTGATTACTAGGCAACCAGCGGGGATGCTACAGTTAAAAGGGCGGGCCACTGAGTCGCTTCGTTTTCCTTGTGTAAAAAAAATTCTGTTTTGGAAGGTCAAAATGACCATTTTTTGAAATTTTGCCGGCCTCTCCTGTCCAGACGAACGGGGATAGAGAGTTGTCCTTTCCCTTCCCCTTTTTTTCTCGAAAATCAATTTGTGTTCGCGATTGCCATTTTGATGCTATCGTGTAAGAAGTTAGTCAAGGGGAAATACGGGGCCGCATCCCGTTCCTCGGTATGGCCATTATTTCCGGAAGTAGAGACTGAAATATTTTAGGTACCCAAAAATTGAGGTTAGAAAAAAGTGCGACGGATTTGCCGGATATTAGCGGTGATTACTAGGCAACCTGCGGGGATGCTACAGTTAAAAGGGCGGCCCTCTGAGTCGCTTCGTTTTCCTTGTGTAAAAGAAATTCTGTTTTGGAAGGTCAAAATGAGCATTTTTTTAAATTTTGCCGGCCTCTCTTGTCCAGACGAACGGGGATAGAGAGTTGTCCTTTATACTGAAGATAGAGTTCGACGAGCTGTATTCAACGCACTCTTCGGCTTTGTTGTTACTGCACGCACTGCGGAGTTATGGCGGCTAGAATGTCGGCGGAAGGGTGGTTTAAACCCTTCCCCTTTTTTTCTCGAAAATCAGTTTGTGTTCGCGATTGCCATTTTGATGCTATCGTGTAAGAAGGTAGTCAAGGGGGAATACGGGGCCGCATCCCGTTCCTCGGTATGGCCATTATTTCCGGAAGTAGAGACTGAAATATTTTAGGTACCCAAAAATTGAGGTTAGAAAAAAGTGCGACGGATTTGCCGGATATTAGCGGTGATTACTAGGCAACCTGCGGGGATGCTACAGTTAAAAGGGCGGGCCTCTGAGTCGCTTCGTTTTCCTTGTGTAAAAAAAATTCTGTTTTGGAAGGTCAAAATGACCATTTTTTGAAATTTTGCCGGCCTCTCCTGTCCAGACGAACGGGGATAGAGAGTTGTCCTTTATACTGAAGATAGAGTTCGACGAGCTGTATTCAACGCACTCTTCGGCTTTGTTGTTACTGCACGCACTGCGGAGTTATGGCGGCTAGAATGTCGGCGGAAGGGTGGTTTAAACCCTTCCCCTTTTTTTCTCGAAAATCAGTTTGTGTTCGCGATTGCCATTTTGATGCTATCGTGTAAGAAGGTAGTCAAGGGGGAATACGGGGCCGCATCCCGTTCCTCGGTATGGCCATTATTTCCGGAAGTAGAGACTGAAATATTTTAGGTACCCAAAAATTGAGGTTAGAAAAAATTGCGACGGATTTGCCGGATATTAGCGGTGATTACTAGGCAACCTGCTGGGATGCTACAGTTAAAAGGGCGGGCCTCTGAGTCGCTTCGTTTTCCTTGTGTAAAAAAAATTCTGTTTTGAAAGGTCATAATGACCATTTTTTGACATTTTGCCGGCCTCTCCTGTCCAGACGAACGGGGATAGAGAGTTGTCCTTTATACTGAAGATAGAGTTCGACGAGCTGTATTCAACGCACTCTTCGCCTTTCTTGTTACTGCACGCACTGCGGAGTTATGGCGGCTAGAATGTCGGCGGAAGGGTTGTTTAAACCCTTCCCCTTTTTTTCTCGAAAATCAGTTTGTGTTCGCGATTGCCATTTTGATGCTATCGTGTAAGAAGGTAGTCAAGGGGGAATACGGGGCCGCATCCCGTTCCTCGGTATGGCCATTATTTCCGGAAGTAGAGACTGAAATATTTTAGGTACCCAAAAATTGAGGTTAGAAAAAAGTGCGACGGATTTGCCGGATATTAGCGGTGATTACTAGGCAACCTGCGGGGATGCTACAGTTAAAAGGGCGGGCCTCTGAGTCGCTTCGTTTTCCTTGTGTAAAAAAAATTCTGTTTTGGAAGGTCAAAATGACCATTTTGTGAAATTTTGCCGGCCTCTCCTGTCCAGACGAACGGGGATAGAGAGTTGTCCATTATACTGAAGATAGAGTTCGACGAGCTGTATTCAACGCACTCTTCGGCTTTGTTGTTACTGCACGCACTGCGGAGTTATGGCGGCTAGAATGTCGGCGGATTTTTCTCGAAAATCAGTTTGTGTTCGCGATTGCCATTTTGATGCTATCGTGTAAGAAGGTAGTCAAGGGGGAATACGGGGCCGCATCCCGTTCCTCGGTATGGCCATTATTTCCGGAAGTAGAGACTGAAATATTTTAGGTACCCAAAAATTGAGGTTAGAAAAAAGTGCGACGGATTTGCCGGATATTAGCGGTGATTACTAGGCAACCTGCGGGGATGCTACAGTTAAAAGGGCGGGCCTCTGAGTCGCTTCGTTTTCCTTGTGTAAAAAAAATTCTGTTTTGGAAGGTCAAAATGACCATTTTTTGAAATTTTGCCGGCCTCTCCTGTCCAGACGAACGGGGATAGAGAGTTGTCCTTTATACTGAAGATAGAGTTCGACGAGCTGTATTCAACGCACTCTTCGGCTTTGTTGTTACTGCACGCACTGCGGAGTTATGGCGGCTAGAATGTCGGCGGAAGGGTGGTTTAAAACCATCCCCTTTTTTTCTCGAAAATCAGTTTGTGTTCGCGATTGCCATTTTGATGCTATCGTGTAAAAAGGTAGTCAAGGGGGAATACGGGGCCACATCCCGTTCCTCGGTATGGCCATTATTTCCGGAAGTAGAGACTGAAATATTTTAGGTACCCAAAAATTGAGGTTAGAAAAAAGTGCGACGGATTTGCCGGATTTTAGCGGTAATTACTAGGCAACCTGCGGGGATGCTACAGTTAAAAGGGCGGGCCTCTGAGTCGCTTCGTTTTCCTTGTGTAAAAAAAATTCTGTTTTGAAAGGTCAAAATGACCATTTTTTGAAATTTTGCCGGCCTCTCCTGTCCAGACGAACGGGGATAGAGAGTTGTCCTTTATACTGAAGATAGAGTTCGACGAGCTGTATTCAACGCACTCTTCGGCTTTGTTGTTACTGCACGCACTGCGGAGTTATGGCGGCTAGAATGTCGGCGGAAGGGTGGTTTAAACCCTTCCCCTTTTTTTCTCGAAAATCAGTTTGTGTTCGCGATTGCCATTTTGATGCTATCGTGTAAGAAGGTAGTCAAGGGGGAATACGGGGCCGCATCCCGTTCCTCGGTATGGCCATTATTTCCGGAAGTAGAGACTGAAATATTTTAGGTACCCAAAAATTGAGGTTAGAAAAAAGTGCGACGGTTTTGCCGGATATTAGCGGTGATTACTAGGCAACCTGCGGGGATGCTACAGTTAAAAGGGCGGGCCTCTGAGTCGCTTCGTTTTCCTTGTGTAAAAAAAATTCTGTTTTGGAAGGTCAAAATGACCATTTTTTGAAATTTTCTCGGCCTCTCCTGTCCAGACGAACGGGGATAGAGAGTTGTCCATTATACTGAAGATAGAGTTCGACGAGCTGTATTCAACGCACTCTTCGGCTTTGTTGTTACTGCACGCACTGCGGAGTTATGGCGGCTAGAATGTCGGCGGAAGGGTGGTTTAAACCCTTCCCCTTTTTTTCTCGAAAATCAGTTTGTGTTCGCGATTGCCATTTTGATGCTATCGTGTAAGAAGGTAGTGAAAGGGGAATACGGGGCCGCATCCCGTTCCTCGGTATGGCCATTATTTCCGGAAGTAGAGACTGAAATATTTTAGGTACCCAAAAATTGAGGTTAGAAAAAAGTGCGACGGATTTGCCGGATATTAGCGGTGATTACTAGGCAACCTGCGGGGATGCTACATTTAAAAGGGCGGGCCTCTGAGTCGCTTCGTTTTCCTTGTGTAAAAAAAATTCTGTTTTGGAAGGTCAAAATGTCCATTTTTTGAAATTTTGCCGGCCTCTCCTGTCCAGACGAACGGGGATAGAGAGTTGTCCTTTATACTGAAGATAGAGTTCGACGAGCTGTATTCAACGCACTCTTCGGCTTTGTTGTTACTGCACGCACTGTGGAGTTATGGCGGCTAGAATGTCGGCGGAAGGGTGGTTTAAACCCTTCCCCTTTTTTTCTCGAAAATCAGTTTGTGTTCGCGATTGCCATTTTGATGCTATCGTGTAAGAAGGTAGTCAAGGGGGAATACGGGGCCGCATCCCGTTCCTCGGTATGGCCATTATTTCCGGAAGTAGAGACTGAAATATTTTAGGTACCCAAAAATTGAGGTTAGAAAAAAGTGCGACGGATTTGCCGGATATTAGCGGTGATTACTAGGCAACCTGCGGGGATGCTACAGTTAAAAGGGCGGGCCTCTGAGTCGCTTCGTTTTCCTTGTGTAAAAAAAATTCTGTCTTGAAAGGTCAAAATGACCATTTTTTGACATTTTGCCGGCCTCTCCTGTCCAGACGACCGGGGATAGAGAGTTGTCCTTTATACTGAAGATAGAGTTCGACGAGCTGTATTCAACGCACTCTTCGGCTTTGTTGTTACTGCACGCACTGCGGAGTTATGGCGGCTAGAATGTCGGCGGAAGGGTTGTTTAAACCCTTCCCCTTTTTTTCTCGAAAATCAGTTTGTGTTCGCGATTGCCATTTTGATGCTATCGTGTAAGAAGGTAGTCAAGGGGGAATACGGGGCCGCATCCCGTTCCTCGGTATGGCCATTATTTCCGGAAGTAGAGACTGAAATATTTTAGGTACCCAAAAATTGAGGTTAGAAAAAAGTGCGACGGATTTGCCGGATATTAGCGGTGATTACTAGGCAACCTGCGGGGATGCTACAGTTAAAAGGGCGGGCCTCTGAGTCGCTTCGTTTTCCTTGTGTAAAAAAAATTCTGTTTTGGAAGGTCAAAATGACCATTTTTTGAAATTTTGCCGGCCTCTCCTGTCCAGACGAACGGGGATAGAGAGTTGTCCTTTATACTGAAGATAGAGTTCGACGAGCTGTATTCAACGCACTCTTCGGCTTTGTTGTTACTGCACGCACTGCGGAGTTATGGCGGCTAGAATGTCGGCGGAAGGGTGGTTTAAACCCTTCCCCTTTTTTTCTCGAAAATCAGTTTGTGTTCGCGATTGCCATTTTGATGCTATCGTGTAAAAAGGTAGTCAAGGGGGAATACGGGGCCGCATCCCGTTCCTCGGTATGGCCATTATTTCCGGAAGTAGAGACTGAAATATTTTAGGTACCCAAAAATTGAGGTTAGAAAAAAGTGCGACGGATTTGCCGGATATTAGCGGTGATTACTAGGCAACCTGCGGGGATGCTACAGTTAAAAGGGCGGGCCTCTGAGTCGCTTCGTTTTCCATGTGTAAAGAAAATTCTGTTTTGGAAGGTCAAAATGACCATTTTTTGAAATTTTGCCTGCCACTCCTGTCCAGACGAACGGGGATAGAGAGTTGTCCTTTATACTGAAGATAGAGTTCGACGAGCTGTATTCAACGCACTCTTCGGCTTTGTTGTTACTGCACGCACTGCGGAGTTATGGCGGCTAGAATGTCGGCGGAAGGGTGGTTTAAACCCTTCCCCTTTTTTTCTCGAAAATCAGTTTGTGTTCGCGATTGCCATTTTGATTCTATCGTGTAAGAAGGTAGTCAAGGGGGAATACGGGTCCGCATCCCGTTCCTCGGTATGGCCATTATTTCCGGAAGTAGAGACTGAAATATTTTAGGTACCCAAAAATTGAGGTTAGAAAAAAGTGCGACGGATTTGCCGGATATTAGCGGTGATTACTAGGCAACCTGCGGGGATGCTACAGTTAAAAGGGCGGCCCTCTGAGTCGCTTCGTTTTCCTTGTGTATAAAAAATTCTGTTTTGGAAGGTCAAAATGACCATTTTTTGAAATTTTGCCGGCCTCTCCTGTCCAGACGAACGGGGATAGAGAGTTGTCCATTATACTGAAGATAGAGTTCGACGAGCTGTATTCAACGCACTCTTCGGCATTGTCGTTACTGCACGCACTGCGGAGTTATGGCGGCTAGAATGTCGGCGGAAGGGTGGTTTAAACCCTTCCCCTTTTTTTCTCGAAAATCAGTTTGTGTTCGCGATTGCCATTTTGATGCTATCGTGTAAGAAGGTAGTCAAGGGGGAATACGGGGCCGCATCCCGTTCCTCGGTATGGCCATTATTTCCGGAAGTAGAGACTGAAATATTTTAGGTACCCAAAAATTGAGGTTAGAAAAAAGTGCGACGGATTTGCCGGATATTAGCGGTGATTACTAGGCAACCAGCGGGGATGCTACAGTTAAAAGGGCGGGCCACTGAGTCGCTTCGTTTTCCTTGTGTAAAAAAAATTCTGTTTTGGAAGGTCAAAATGACCATTTTTTGAAATTTTGCCGGCCTCTCCTGTCCAGACGAACGGGGATAGAGAGTTGTCCTTTCCCTTCCCCTTTTTTTCTCGAAAATCAATTTGTGTTCGCGATTGCCATTTTGATGCTATCGTGTAAGAAGGTAGTCAAGGGGGAATACGGGGCCGCATCCCGTTCCTCGGTATGGCCATTATTTCCGGAAGTAGAGACTGAAATATTTTAGGTACCCAAAAATTGAGGTTAGAAAAAAGTGCGACGGTTTTGCCGGATATTAGCGGTGATTACTAGGCAACCTGCGGGGATGCTACAGTTAAAAGGGCGGGCCTCTGAGTCGCTTCGTTTTCCTTGTGTAAAAAAAATTCTGTTTTGGAAGGTCAAAATGACCATTTTTTGAAATTTTCTCGGCCTCTCCTGTCCAGACGAACGGGGATAGAGAGTTGTCCATTATACTGAAGATAGAGTTCGACGAGCTGTATTCAACGCACTCTTCGGCTTTGTTGTTACTGCACGCACTGCGGAGTTATGGCGGCTAGAATGTCGGCGGAAGGGTGGTTTAAACCCTTCCCCTTTTTTTCTCGAAAATCAGTTTGTGTTCGCGATTGCCATTTTGATGCTATCGTGTAAGAAGGTAGTGAAAGGGGAATACGGGGCCGCATCCCGTTCCTCGGTATGGCCATTATTTCCGGAAGTAGAGACTGAAATATTTTAGGTACCCAAAAATTGAGGTTAGAAAAAAGTGCGACGGATTTGCCGGATATTAGCGGTGATTACTAGGCAACCTGCGGGGATGCTACATTTAAAAGGGCGGGCCTCTGAGTCGCTTCGTTTTCCTTGTGTAAAAAAAATTCTGTTTTGGAAGGTCAAAATGTCCATTTTTTGAAATTTTGCCGGCCTCTCCTGTCCAGACGAACGGGGATAGAGAGTTGTCCTTTATACTGAAGATAGAGTTCGACGAGCTGTATTCAACGCACTCTTCGGCTTTGTTGTTACTGCACGCACTGTGGAGTTATGGCGGCTAGAATGTCGGCGGAAGGGTGGTTTAAACCCTTCCCCTTTTTTTCTCGAAAATCAGTTTGTGTTCGCGATTGCCATTTTGATGCTATCGTGTAAGAAGGTAGTCAAGGGGGAATACGGGGCCGCATCCCGTTCCTCGGTATGGCCATTATTTCCGGAAGTAGAGACTGAAATATTTTAGGTACCCAAAAATTGAGGTTAGAAAAAAGTGCGACGGATTTGCCGGATATTAGCGGTGATTACTAGGCAACCTGCGGGGATGCTACAGTTAAAAGGGCGGGCCTCTGAGTCGCTTCGTTTTCCTTGTGTAAAAAAAATTCTGTCTTGAAAGGTCAAAATGACCATTTTTTGACATTTTGCCGGCCTCTCCTGTCCAGACGACCGGGGATAGAGAGTTGTCCTTTATACTGAAGATAGAGTTCGACGAGCTGTATTCAACGCACTCTTCGGCTTTGTTGTTACTGCACGCACTGCGGAGTTATGGCGGCTAGAATGTCGGCGGAAGGGTTGTTTAAACCCTTCCCCTTTTTTTCTCGAAAATCAGTTTGTGTTCGCGATTGCCATTTTGATGCTATCGTGTAAGAAGGTAGTCAAGGGGGAATACGGGGCCGCATCCCGTTCCTCGGTATGGCCATTATTTCCGGAAGTAGAGACTGAAATATTTTAGGTACCCAAAAATTGAGGTTAGAAAAAAGTGCGACGGATTTGCCGGATATTAGCGGTGATTACTAGGCAACCTGCGGGGATGCTACAGTTAAAAGGGCGGGCCTCTGAGTCGCTTCGTTTTCCTTGTGTAAAAAAAATTCTGTTTTGGAAGGTCAAAATGACCATTTTTTGAAATTTTGCCGGCCTCTCCTGTCCAGACGAACGGGGATAGAGAGTTGTCCTTTATACTGAAGATAGAGTTCGACGAGCTGTATTCAACGCACTCTTCGGCTTTGTTGTTACTGCACGCACTGCGGAGTTATGGCGGCTAGAATGTCGGCGGAAGGGTGGTTTAAACCCTTCCCCTTTTTTTCTCGAAAATCAGTTTGTGTTCGCGATTGCCATTTTGATGCTATCGTGTAAAAAGGTAGTCAAGGGGGAATACGGGGCCGCATCCCGTTCCTCGGTATGGCCATTATTTCCGGAAGTAGAGACTGAAATATTTTAGGTACCCAAAAATTGAGGTTAGAAAAAAGTGCGACGGATTTGCCGGATATTAGCGGTGATTACTAGGCAACCTGCGGGGATGCTACAGTTAAAAGGGCGGGCCTCTGAGTCGCTTCGTTTTCCATGTGTAAAGAAAATTCTGTTTTGGAAGGTCAAAATGACCATTTTTTGAAATTTTGCCTGCCACTCCTGTCCAGACGAACGGGGATAGAGAGTTGTCCTTTATACTGAAGATATAGTTCGACGAGCTGTATTCAACGCACTCTTCGGCTTTGTTGTTACTGCACGCACTGCGGAGTTATGGCGGCTAGAATGTCGGCGGAAGGGTGGTTTAAACCCTTCCCCTTTTTTTCTCGAAAATCAGTTTGTGTTCGCGATTGCCATTTTGATGCTATCGTGTAAGAAGGTAGTCAAGGGGGAATACGGGTCCGCATCCCGTTCCTCGGTATGGCCATTATTTCCGGAAGTAGAGACTGAAATATTTTAGGTACCCAAAAATTGAGGTTAGAAAAAAGTGCGACGGATTTGCCGGATATTAGCGGTGATTACTAGGCAACCTGCGGGGATGCTACAGTTAAAAGGGCGGCCCTCTGAGTCGCTTCGTTTTCCTTGTGTATAAAAAATTCTGTTTTGGAAGGTCAAAATGACCATTTTTTGAAATTTTGCCGGCCTCTCCTGTCCAGACGAACGGGGATAGAGAGTTGTCCATTATACTGAAGATAGAGTTCGACGAGCTGTATTCAACGCACTCTTCGGCATTGTCGTTACTGCACGCACTGCGGAGTTATGGCGGCTAGAATGTCGGCGGAAGGGTGGTTTAAACCCTTCCCCTTTTTTTCTCGAAAATCAGTTTGTGTTCGCGATTGCCATTTTGATGCTATCGTGTAAGAAGGTAGTCAAGGGGGAATACGGGGCCGCATCCCGTTCCTCGGTATGGCCATTATTTCCGGAAGTAGAGACTGAAATATTTTAGGTACCCAAAAATTGAGGTTAGAAAAAAGTGCGACGGATTTGCCGGATATTAGCGGTGATTACTAGGCAACCAGCGGGGATGCTACAGTTAAAAGGGCGGGCCACTGAGTCGCTTCGTTTTCCTTGTGTAAAAAAAATTCTGTTTTGGAAGGTCAAAATGACCATTTTTTGAAATTTTGCCGGCCTCTCCTGTCCAGACGAACGGGGATAGAGAGTTGTCCTTTCCCTTCCCCTTTTTTTCTCGAAAATCAATTTGTGTTCGCGATTGCCATTTTGATGCTATCGTGTAAGAAGGTAGTCAAGGGGGAATACGGGGCCGCATCCCGTTCCTCGGTATGGCCATTATTTCCGGAAGTAGAGACTGAAATATTTTAGGTACCCAAAAATTGAGGTTAGAAAAAAGTGCGACGGATTTGCCGGATATTAGCGGTGATTACTAGGCAACCTGCGGGGATGCTACAGTTAAAAGGGCGGGCCTCTGAGTCGCTTCGTTTTCCTTCTGTAAAAAAAATTCTGTTTTCGAAGGTCAAAATGACCATTTTTTGAAATTTTGCCGGCCTCTCCTGTCCAGACGAACGGGGATAGAGAGTTGTCCATTATACTGAAGATAGAGTTCGACGAGCTGTATTCAACGCACTCTTCGGCTTTGTTGTTACTGCACGCACTGCGGAGTTATGGCGGCTAGAATGTCGGCGGAAGGGTGGTTTAAACCCTTCCCCTTTTTTTCTCGAAAATCAGTTTGTGTTCGCGATTGCCATTTTGATGCTATCGTGTAAGAAGGTAGTCAAAGGGGAATACGGGGCCGCATCCCGTTCCTCGGTATGGCCATTATTTCCGGAAGTAGAGTCTGAAATATTTTAGGTACCCAAAAATTGAGGTTAGAAAAAAGTGCGACGGATTTGCCGGATATTAGCGGTGATTACTAGGCAACCTGCGGGGATGCTACAGTTAAAAGGGCGGGCCTCTGAGTCGCTTCGTTTTCCTTGTGTAAAAAAAATTCTGTTTTGGAAGGTCAAAATGACCATTTTTTGAAATTTTGCCGGCCTCTCCTGTCCAGACGAACGGGGATAGAGGGTTGTCCATTATACTGAAGATAGAGTTCGACGAGCTGTATTCAACGCACTCTTCGGCTTTGTTGTTACTGCACGCACTGCGGAGTTATGGCGGCTAGAATGTCGGCGGAAGGGTGGTTTTAAACCCATCCCCTTTTTTTCTCGAAAATCAGTTTGTGTTCGCGATTGCCATTTTGATGCTATCGTGTAAAAAGGTAGTCAAGGGGGAATACGGGGCCGCATCCCGTTCCTCGGTATGGCCATTATTTCCGGAAGTAGAGACTGAAATATTTTAGGTACCCAAAAATTGAGGTTAGAAAAAAGTGCGACGGATTTGCCGGATATTAGCGGTGATTACTAGGCAACCTGCGGGGATGCTACAGTTAAAAGGGCGGGCCTCTGAGTCGCTTCGTTTTCCATGTGTAAAGAAAATTCTGTTTTGGAAGGTCAAAATGACCATTTTTTGAAATTTTGCCTGCCTCTCCTGTCCAGACGAACGGGGATAGAGAGTTGTCCTTTATACTGAAGATAGAGTTCGACGAGCTGTATTCAACGCACTCTTCGGCTTTGTTGTTACTGCACGCACTGCGGAGTTATGGCGGCTAGAATGTCGGCGGAAGGGTGGTTTCTTCCCCTTTTTTTCTCGAAAATCAGTTTGTGTTCGCGATTGCCATTTTGATGCTATCGTGTAAGAAGGTAGTCAAGGGGGAATACGGGTCCGCATCCCGTTCCTCTGTATGGCCATTATTTCCGGAAGTAGAGACTGAAATATTTTAGGTACCCAAAAATTGAGGTTAGAAAAAAGTGCGACGGATTTGCCGGATATTAGCGGTGATTACTAGGCAACCTGCGGGGATGCTACAGTTAAAAGGGCGGCCCTCTGAGTCGCTTCGTTTTCCTTGTGTATAAAAAATTCTGTTTTGGAAGGTCAAAATGACCATTTTTTGAAATTTTGCCGGCCTCTCCTGTCCAGACGAACGGGGATAGAGAGTTGTCCATTATCCTGGAGATAGAGTTCGACGAGCTGTATTCAACGCACTCTTCGGCATTGTCGTTACTGCACGCACTGCGGAGTTATGGCGGCTAGAATGTCGGCGGAAGGGTGGTTTAAACCCTTCCCCTTTTTTTCTCGAAAATCAGTTTGTGTTCGCGATTGCCATTTTGATGCTATCGTGTAAGAAGTTAGTCAAGGGGGAATACGGGGCCGCATCCCGTTCCTCGGTATGGCCATTATTTCCGGAAGTAGAGACTGAAATATTTTAGGTACCCAAAAATTGAGGTTAGAAAAAAGTGCGACGGATTTGCCGGATATTAGCGGTGATTACTAGGCAACCAGCGGGGATGCTACAGTTAAAAGGGCGGGCCACTGAGTCGCTTCGTTTTCCTTGTGTAAAAAAAATTCTGTTTTGGAAGGTCAAAATGACCATTTTTTGAAATTTTGCCGGCTTCTCCTGTCCAGACGAACGGGGATAGAGAGTTGTCCTTTCCCTTCCCCTTTTTTTCTCGAAAATCAATTTGTGTTCGCGATTGCCATTTTGATGCTATCGTGTAAGAAGGTAGTCAAGGGGGAATACGGGGCCGCATCCCGTTCCTCGGTATGGCCATTATTTCCGGAAGTAGAGACTGAAATATTTTAGGTACCCAAAAATTGAGGTTAGAAAAAAGTGCGACGGATTTGCCGGATACTAGCGGTGATTACTAGGCAACCTGCGGGGATGCTACAGTTAAAAGGGCGGCCCTCTGAGTCGCTTCGTTTTCCTTGTGTAAAAGAAATTCTGTTTTGGAAGGTCAAAATGAGCATTTTTTTATATTTTGCCGGCCTCTCCTGTCCAGACGAACGGGGATAGAGAGTTGTCCTTTATACTGATGATAGAGTTCGACGAGCTGTATTCAACGCACTCTTCGGCTTTGTTGTTACTGCACGCACTGCGGAGTTATGGCGGCTAGAATGTCGGCGGAAGGGTGGTTTAAACCCTTCCCCTTTTTTTCTCGAAAATCAGTTTGTGTTCGCGATTGCCATTTTGATGCTATCGTGTAAGAAGGTAGTCAAGGGGGAATACGGGGCCGCATCCCGTTCCTCGGTATGGCCATTATTTCCGGAAGTAGAGACTGAAATATTTTAGGTACCCAAAAATTGAGGTTAGAAAAAAGTGCGACGGATTTGCCGGATATTAGCGGTGATTACTAGGCAACCTGCGGGGATGCTACAGTTAAAAGGGCGGGCCTCTGAGTCGCTTCGTTTTCCTTGTGTAAAAAAAATTCTGTTTTGAAAGGTCAAAATGACCATTTTTTGACATTTTGCCGGCCTCTCCTGTCCAGACGAACGGGGATAGAGAGTTGTCCTTTATAGTGAAGATAGAGTTCGACGAGCTGTATTCAACGCACTCTTCGGCTTTGTTGTTACTGCACGCACTGCGGAGTTATGGCGGCTAGAATGTCGGCGGAAGGGTGGTTTAAACCCTTCCCCTTTTTTTCTCGAAAATCAGTTTGTGTTCGCGATTGCCATTTTGATGCTATCGTGTAAGAAGGTAGTCAAGGGGGAATACGGGGCCGCATCCCGTTCCTCGGTATGGCCATTATTTCCGGAAGTAGAGACTGAAATATTTTAGGTACCCAAAAATTGAGGTTAGAAAAAAGTGCGACGGATTTGCCGGATATTAGCGGTGATTACTAGGCAACCTGCGGGGATGCTACAGTTAAAAGGGCGGGCCTCTGAGTCGCTTCGTTTTCCTTGTGTAAAAAAAATTCTGTTTTGGAAGGTCAAAATGACCATTTTTTGAAATTTTGCCGGCCTCTCCTGTCCAGACGAACGGGGATAGAGAGTTGTCCATTATACTGAAGATAGAGTTCGACGAGCTGTATTCAACGCACTCTTCGGCTTTGTTGTTACTGCACGCACTGCGGAGTTATGGCGGCTAGAATGTCGGCGGAAGGGTGGTTTAAACCCATCCCCTTTTTTTCTCGAAAATCAGTTTGTGTTCGCGATTGCCATTTTGATGCTATCGTGTAAAAAGGTAGTCAAGGGGGAATACGGGGCCGCATCCCGTTCCTCGGTATGGCCATTATTTCCGGAAGTAGAGACTGAAATATTTTAGGTACCCAAAAATTGAGGTTAGAAAAAAGTGCGACGGATTTGCCGGATATTAGCGGTGATTACTAGGCAACCTGCGGGGATGCTACAGTTAAAAGGGCGGGCCTCTGAGTCGCTTCGTTTTCCATGTGTAAAGAAAATTCTGTTTTGGAAGGTCAAAATGACCATTTTTTGAAATTTTGCCTGCCTCTCCTGTCCAGACGAACGGGGATAGAGAGTTGTCCATTATCCTGAAGATAGAGTTCGACGAGCTGTATTCAACGCACTCTTCGGCATTGTCGTTACTGCACGCACTGCGGAGTTATGGCGGCTAGAATGTCGGCGGAAGGGTGGTTTAAACCCTTCCCCTTTTTTTCTCGAAAATCAGTTTGTGTTCGCGATTGCCATTTTGATGCTATCGTGTAAGAAGTTAGTCAAGGGGGAATACGGGGCCGCATCCCGTTCCTCGGTATGGCCATTATTTCCGGAAGTAGAGACTGAAATATTTTAGGTACCCAAAAATTGAGGTTAGAAAAAAGTGCGACGGATTTGCCGGATATTAGCGGTGATTACTAGGCAACCAGCGGGGATGCTACAGTTAAAAGGGCGGGCCACTGAGTCGCTTCGTTTTCCTTGTGTAAAAAAAATTCTGTTTTGGAAGGTCAAAATGACCATTTTTTGAAATTTTGCCGGCCTCTCCTGTCCAGACGAACGGGCATAGAGAGTTGTCCTTTCCCTTCCCCTTTTTTTCTCGAAAATCAATTTGTGTTCGCGATTGCCATTTTGATGCTATCGTGTAAGAAGGTAGTCAAGGGGGAATACGGTACCGCATCCCGTTCCTCGGTATGGCCATTATTTCCGGAAGTAGAGACTAAAATATTTTAGGTACCCAAAAATTGAGGTTAGAAAAAAGTGCGACGGATTTGCCGGATATTAGCGGTGATTACTAGGCAACCTGCGGGGATGCTACAGTTAAAAGGGCGGCCCTCTGAGTCGCTTCGTTTTCCTAGTGTAAAAGAAATTCTGTTTTGGAAGGTCAAAATGAGCATTTTTTTATATTTTGCCGGCCTCTCCTGTCCAGACGAACGGGGATAGAGAGTTGTCCTTTATACTGATGATAGAGTTCGACGAGCTGTATTCAACGCACTCTTCGGCTTTGTTGTTACTGCACGCACTGCGGAGTTATGGCGGCTAGAATGTCGGCGGAAGGGTGGTTTAAACCCTTCCCCTTTTTTTCTCGAAAATCAGTTTGTGTTCGCGATTGCCATTTTGATGCTATCGTGTAAGAAGGTAGTCAAGGGGGAATACGGGGCCGCATCCCGTTCCTCGGTATGGCCATTATTTCCGGAAGTAGAGACTGAAATATTTTAGGTACCCAAAAATTGAGGTTAGAAAAAAGTGCGACGGATTTGCCGGATATTAGCGGTGATTACTAGGCAACCTGCGGGGATGCTACAGTTAAAAGGGCGGGCCTCTGAGTCGCTTCGTTTTCCTTGTGTAAAAAAAATTCTGTTTTGAAAGGTCAAAATGACCATTTTTTGACATTTTGCCGGCCTCTCCTGTCCAGACGAACGGGGATAGAGAGTTGTCCTTTATAGTGAAGATAGAGTTCGACGAGCTGTATTCAACGCACTCTTCGGCTTTGTTGTTACTGCACGCACTGCGGAGTTATGGCGGCTAGAATGTCGGCGGAAGGGTGGTTTAAACCCTTCCCCTTTTTTTCTCGAAAATCAGTTTGTGTTCGCGATTGCCATTTTGATGCTATCGTGTAAGAAGGTAGTCAAGGGGGAATACGGGGCCGCATCCCGTTCCTCGGTATGGCCATTATTTCCGGAAGTAGAGACTGAAATATTTTAGGTACCCAAAAATTGAGGTTAGAAAAAAGTGCGACGGATTTGCCGGATATTAGCGGTGATTACTAGGCAACCTGCGGGGATGCTACAGTTAAAAGGGCGGGCCTCTGAGTCGCTTCGTTTTCCTTGTGTAAAAAAAATTCTGTTTTGGAAGGTCAAAATGACCATTTTTTGAAATTTTGCCGGCCTCTCCTGTCCAGACGAACGGGGATAGAGAGTTGTCCATTATACTGAAGATAGAGTTCGACGAGCTGTATTCAACGCACTCTTCGGCTTTGTTGTTACTGCACGCACTGCGGAGTTATGGCGGCTAGAATGTCGGCGGAAGGGTGGTTTAAACCCATCCCCTTTTTTTCTCGAAAATCAGTTTGTGTTCGCGATTGCCATTTTGATGCTATCGTGTAAAAAGGTAGTCAAGGGGGAATACGGGGCCGCATCCCGTTCCTCGGTATGGCCATTATTTCCGGAAGTAGAGACTGAAATATTTTAGGTACCCAAAAATTGAGGTTAGAAAAAAGTGCGACGGATTTGCCGGATATTAGCGGTGATTACTAGGCAACCTGCGGGGATGCTACAGTTAAAAGGGCGGGCCTCTGAGTCGCTTCGTTTTCCATGTGTAAAGAAAATTCTGTTTTGGAAGGTCAAAATGAGCTTTTTTTTATATTTTGCCGGCCTCTCCTGTCCAGACGAACGGGGATAGAGAGTTGTCCTTTATACTGATGATAGAGTTCGACGAGCTGTATTCAACGCACTCTTCGGCTTTGTTGTTACTGCACGCACTGCGGAGTTATGGCGGCTAGAATGTCGGCGGAAGGGTGGTTTAAACCCTTCCCCTTTTTTTCTCGAAAATCAGTTTGTGTTCGCGATTGCCATTTTGATGGTATCGTGTAAGAAGGTAGTCAAGGGGGAATACGGTGCCGCATCCCGTTCCTCGGTATGGCCATTATTTCCGGAAGTAGAGACTGAAATATTTTAGGTACCCAAAAATTGAGGTTAGAAAAAAGTGCGACGGATTTGCCGGATATTAGCGGTGATTACTAGGCAACCTGCGGGGATGCTACAGTTAAAAGGGCGGGCCTCTGAGTCGCTTCGTTTTCCTTGTGTAAAAAAAATTCTGTTTTGAAAGGTCAAAATGACCTTTTTTGACATTTTGCCGGCCTCTCCTGTCCAGACGAACGGGGATAGAGAGTTGTCCTTTATAGTGAAGATAGAGTTCGACGAGCTGTATTCAACGCACTCTTCGGCTTTGTTGTTACTGCACGCACTGCGGAGTTATGGCGGCTAGAATGTCGGCGGAAGGGTGGTTTAAACCCTTCCCCTTTTTTTCTCGAAAATCAGTTTGTGTTCGCGATTGCCATTTTGATGCTATCGTGTAAGAAGGTAGTCAAGGGGGAATACGGGGCCGCATCCCGTTCCTCGGTATGGCCATTATTTCCGGAAGTAGAGACTGAAATATTTTAGGTACCCAAAAATTGAGGTTAGAAAAAAGTGCGACGGATTTGCCGGATATTAGCGGTGATTACTAGGCAACCTGCGGGGATGCTACAGTTAAAAGGGGGGCCTCTGAGTCGCTTCGTTTTCCTTGTGTAAAAAAAATTCTGTTTTGGAAGGTCAAAATGACCATTTTTTGAAATTTTGCCGGCCTCTCCTGTCCAGACGAACGGGGATAGAGAGTTGTCCATTATACTGAAGATAGAGTTCGACGAGCTGTATTCAACGCACTCTTCGGCTTTGTTGTTACTGCACGCACTGCGGAGTTATGGCGGCTAGAATGTCGGCGGAAGGGTGGTTTAAACCCATCCCCTTTTTTTCTCGAAAATCAGTTTGTGTTCGCGATTGCCATTTTGATGCTATCGTGTAAAAAGGTAGTCAAGGGGGAATACGGGGCCGCATCCCGTTCCTCGGTATGGCCATTATTTCCGGAAGTAGAGACTGAAATATTTTAGGTACCCAAAAATTGAGGTTAGAAAAAAGTGCGACGGATTTGCCGGATATTAGCGGTGATTACTAGGCAACCTGCGGGGATGCTACAGTTAAAAGGGCGGGCCTCTGAGTCGCTTCGTTTTCCATGTGTAAAGAAAATTCTGTTTTGGAAGGTCAAAATGAGCTTTTTTTTATATTTTGCCGGCCTCTCCTGTCCAGACGAACGGGGATAGAGAGTTGTCCTTTATACTGATGATAGAGTTCGACGAGCTGTATTCAACGCACTCTTCGGCTTTGTTGTTACTGCACGCACTGCGGAGTTATGGCGGCTAGAATGTCGGCGGAAGGGTGGTTTAAACCCTTCCCCTTTTTTTCTCGAAAATCAGTTTGTGTTCGCGATTGCCATTTTGATGGTATCGTGTAAGAAGGTAGTCAAGGGGGAATACGGTGCCGCATCCCGTTCCTCGGTATGGCCATTATTTCCGGAAGTAGAGACTGAAATATTTTAGGTACCCAAAAATTGAGGTTAGAAAAAAGTGCGACGGATTTGCCGGATATTAGCGGTGATTACTAGGCAACCTGCGGGGATGCTACAGTTAAAAGGGCGGGCCTCTGAGTCGCTTCGTTTTCCTTGTGTAAAAAAAATTCTGTTTTGAAAGGTCAAAATGACCTTTTTTGACATTTTGCCGGCCTCTCCTGTCCAGACGAACGGGGATAGAGAGTTGTCCTTTATAGTGAAGATAGAGTTCGACGAGCTGTATTCAACGCACTCTTCGGCTTTGTTGTTACTGCACGCACTGCGGAGTTATGGCGGCTAGAATGTCGGCGGAAGGGTGGTTTAAACCCTTCCCCTTTTTTTCTCGAAAATCAGTTTGTGTTCGCGATTGCCATTTTGATGCTATCGTGTAAGAAGGTAGTCAAGGGGGAATACGGGGCCGCATCCCGTTCCTCGGTATGGCCATTATTTCCGGAAGTAGAGACTGAAATATTTTAGGTACCCAAAAATTGAGGTTAGAAAAAAGTGCGACGGATTTGCCGGATATTAGCGGTGATTACTAGGCAACCTGCGGGGATGCTACAGTTAAAAGGGGGGCCTCTGAGTCGCTTCGTTTTCCTTGTGTAAAAAAAATTCTGTTTTGGAAGGTCAAAATGACCATTTTTTGAAATTTTGCCGGCCTCTCCTGTCCAGACGAACGGGGATAGAGAGTTGTCCATTATACTGAAGATAGAGTTCGACGAGCTGTATTCAACGCACTCTTCGGCTTTGTTGTTACTGCACGCACTGCGGAGTTATGGCGGCTAGAATGTCGGCGGAAGGGTGGTTTAAACCCATCCCCTTTTTTTCTCGAAAATCAGTTTGTGTTCGCGATTGCCATTTTGATGCTATCGTGTAAAAAGGTAGTCAAGGGGGAATACGGGGCCGCATCCCCTTCCTCGGTATGGCCATTATTTCCGGAAGTAGAGACTGAAATATTTTAGGTACCCAAAAATTGAGGTTAGAAAAAAGTGCGACGGATTTGCCGGATATTAGCGGTGATTACTAGGCAACCTGCGGGGATGCTACAGTTAAAAGGGCGGGCCTCTGAGTCGCTTCGTTTTCCATGTGTAAAGAAAATTCTGTTTTGGAAGGTCAAAATGACCATTTTTTGAAATTTTGCCTGCCTCTCCTGTCCAGACGAACGGGGATAGAGAGTTGTCCATTATCCTGAAGATAGAGTTCGACGAGCTGTATTCAACGCACTCTTCGGCATTGTCGTTACTGCACGCACTGCGGAGTTATGGCGGCTAGAATGTCGGCGGAAGGGTGGTTTAAACCCTTCCCCTTTTTTTCTCGAAAATCAGTTTGTGTTCGCGATTGCCATTTTGATGCTATCGTGTAAGAAGTTAGTCAAGGGGGAATACGGGGCCGCATCCCGTTCCTCGGTATGGCCATTATTTCCGGAAGTAGAGACTGAAATATTTTAGGTACCCAAAAATTGAGGTTAGAAAAAAGTGCGACGGATTTGCCGGATATTAGCGGTGATTACTAGGCAACCAGCGGGGATGCTACACTTAAAAGGGCGGGCCACTGAGTCGCTTCGTTTTCCTTGTGTAAAAAAAATTCTGTTTTGGAAGGTCAAAATGACCATTTTTTGAAATTTTGCCGGCCTCTCCTGTCCAGACGAACGGGGATAGAGAGTTGTCCTTTCCCTTCCCCTTTTTTTCTCGAAAATCAATTTGTGTTCGCGATTGCCATTTTGATGCTATCGTGTAAGAAGGTAGTCAAGGGGGAATACGGGGCCGCATCCCGTTCCTCGGTATGGCCATTATTTCCGGAAGTAGAGACTGAAATATTTTAGGTACCCAAAAATTGAGGTTAGAAAAAAGTGCGACGGATTTGCCGGATATTAGCGGTGATTACTAGGCAACCTGCGGGGATGCTACAGTTAAAAGGGCGGCCCTCTGAGTCGCTTCGTTTTCCTTGTGTAAAAGAAATTCTGTTTTGGAAGGTCAAAATGACCATTTTTTTAAATTTTGCCGGCCTCTCTTGTCCAGACGAACGGGGATAGAGAGTTGTCCTTTATACTGAAGATAGAGTTCGACGAGCTGTATTCAACGCACTCTTCGGCTTTGTTGTTACTGCACGCACTGCGGAGTTATGGCGGCTAGAATGTCGGCGGAAGGGTGGTTTAAACCCTTCCCCTTTTTTTCTCGAAAATCAGTTTGTGTTCGCGATTGCCATTTTGATGCTATCGTGGAAGAAGATAGTCAAGGGGGAATACGGGGCCGCATCCCGTTCCTCGGTATGGCCATTATTTCCGGAAGTAGAGACTGAAATATTTTAGGTACCCAAAAATTGAGGTTAGAAAAAAGTGCGACGAATTTGCCGGATATTAGCGGTGATTACTAGGCAACCTGCGGGGATGCTACAGTTAAAAGGGCGGGCCTCTGAGTCGCTTCGTTTTCCTTGTGTAAAAAAAATTCTGTTTTGAAAGGTCAAAATGACCATTTTTTGACATTTTGCCGGCCTCTCCTGTCCAGACGAACGGGGATAGAGAGTTGTCCTTTATAGTGAAGATAGAGTTCGACGAGCTGTATTCAACGCACTCTTCGGCTTTGTTGTTACTGCACGCACTGCGGAGTTATGGCGGCTAGAATGTCGGTGGAAGGGTGGTTTAAACCCTTCCCCTTTTTTTCTCGAAAATCAGTTTGTGTTCGCGATTGCCATTTTGATGCTATCGTGTAAGAAGGTAGTCAAGGGGGAATACGGGGCCGCATCCCGTTCCTCGGTATGGCCATTATTTCCGGAAGTAGAGACTGAAATATTTTAGGTACCCAAAAATTGAGGTTAGAAAAAAGTGCGACGGATTTGCCGGATATTAGCGGTGATTACTAGGCAACCTGCGGGGATGCTACAGTTAAAAGGGCGGGCCTCTGAGTCGCTTCGTTTTCCTTGTGTAAAAAAAATTCTGTTTTGAAAGGTCAAAATGACCATTTTTTGACATTTTGCCGGCCTCTCCTGTCCAGACGAACGGGGATAGAGAGTTGTCCTTTATACTGAAGATAGAGTTCGACGAGCTGTATTCAACGCACTCTTCGGCTTTGTTGTTACTGCACGCACTGCGGAGTTATGGCGGCCAGAATGTCGGCGGAAGGGTTGTTTAAACCCTTCCCCTTTTTTTCTCGAAAATCAGTTTGTTTATCGCGATTGCCATTTTGATGCTATCGTGTAAGAAGGTAGTCAAGGGGGAATACGGGGCCGCATCCCGTTCCTCGGTATGGCCATTATTTCCGGAAGTAGAGACTGAAATATTTTAGGTACCCAAAAATTGAGGTTAGAAAAAAGTGCGACGGATTTGCCGGATATTAGCGGTGATTACTAGGCAACCTGCGGGGATGCTACAGTTAAAAGGGCGGGCCTCTGAGTCGCTTCGTTTTCCTTGTGTAAAAAAAATTCTGTTTTGGAAGGTCAAAATGACCATTTTTTGAAATTTTGCCGGCCTCTCCTGTCCAGACGAACGGGGATAGAGAGTTGTCCATTATACTGAAGATAGAGTTCGACGAGCTGTATTCAACGCACTCTTCGGCTTTGTTGTTACTGCACGCACTGCGGAGTTATGGCGGCTAGAATGTCGGCGGAAGGGTGGTTTAAACCCTTCCCCTTTTTTTCTCGAAAATCAGTTTGTGTTCGCGATTGCCATTTTGATGCTATCGTGTAAGAAGGTAGTCAAAGGGGAATACGGGGCCGCATCCCGTTCCTCGGTATGGCCATTATTTCCGGAAGTAGAGTCTGAAATATTTTAGGTACCCAAAAATTGAGGTTAGAAAAAAGTGCGACGGATTTGCCGGATATTAGCGGTGATTACTAGGCAACCTGCGGGGATGCTACAGTTAAAAGGGCGGCCCTCTGAGTCGCTTCGTTTTCCTTGTGTAAAAAAAATTCTGTTTTGGAAGGTCAAAATGACCATTTTTTGAAATTTTGCCGGCCTCTCCTGTCCAGACGAACGGGGATAGAGAGTTGTCCTTTATAGTGAAGATAGAGTTCGACGAGCTGTATTCAACGCACTCTTCGGCTTTGTTGTTACTGCACGCACTGCGGAGTTATGGCGGCTAGAATGTCGGCGGAAGTCTCGAAAATCAGTTTGTGTTCGCGATTGCCATTTTGATGCTATCGTGTAAGAAGGTAGTCAAGGGGGAATACGGGGCCGCATCCCGTTCCTCGGTATGGCCATTATTTCCGGAAGTAGAGACTGAAATATTTTAGGTACCCAAAAATTGAGGTTAGAAAAAAGTGCGACGGATTTGCCGGATATTAGCGGTGATTACTAGGCAACCTGCGGGGATGCTACTGTTAAAAGGGCGGACCTCTGAGTCGCTTCGTTTTCCTTGTGTAAAAAAAATTCTGTTTTGAAAGGTCAAAATGACCATTTTTTGACATTTTGCCGGCCTCTCCTGTCCAGACGAACGGGGATAGAGAGTTGTCCTTTATACTGAAGATAGAGTTCGACGAGCTGTATTCAACGCACTCTACGGCTTTGTTGTTACTGCACGCACTGCGGAGTTATGGCGGCTAGAATGTCGGCGGAAGGGTGGTTTAAACCCTTCCCCTTTTTTTCTCGAAAATCAGTTTGTGTTCGCGATTGCCATTTTGATGCTATCGTGTAAGAAGGTAGTCAAGGGGGAATACGGGTCCGCATCCCGTTCCTCGGTATGGCCATTATTTCCGGAAGTAGAGACTGAAATATTTTAGGTACCCAAAAATTGAGGTTAGAAAAAAGTGCGACGGATTTGCCGGATATTAGCGGTGATTACTAGGCAACCTGCGGGGATGCTACAGTTAAAAGGGCGGCCCTCTGAGTCGCTTCGTTTTCCTTGTGTATAAAAAATTCTGTTTTGGAAGGTCAAAATGACCATTTTTTGAAATTTTGCCGGCCTCTCCTGTCCAGACGAACGGGGATAGAGAGTTGTCCATTATCCTGAAGATAGAGTTCGACGAGCTGTATTCAACGCACTCTTCGGCATTGTCGTTACTGCACGCACTGCGGAGTTATGGCGGCTAGAATGTCGGCGGAAGGGTGGTTTAAACCCTTCCCCTTTTTTTCTCGAAAATCAGTTTGTGTTCGCGATTGCCATTTTGATGCTATCGTGTAAGAAGTTAGTCAAGGGGGAATACGGGGCCGCATCCCGTTCCTCGGTATGGCCATTATTTCCGGAAGTAGAGACTGAAATATTTTAGGTACCCAAAAATTGAGGTTAGAAAAAAGTGCGACGGATTTGCCGGATATTAGCGGTGATTACTAGGCAACCAGCGGGGATGCTACAGTTAAAAGGGCGGGCCACTGAGTCGCTTCGTTTTCCTTGTGTAAAAAAAATTCTGTTTTGGAAGGTCAAAATGACCATTTTTTGAAATTTTGCCGGCCTCTCCTGTCCAGACGAACGGGGATAGAGAGTTGTCCTTTCCCTTCCCCTTTTTTTCTCGAAAATCAATTTGTGTTCGCGATTGCCATTTTGATGCTATCGTGTAAGAAGGTAGTCAAGGGGGAATACGGGGCCGCATCCCGTTCCTCGGTATGGCCATTATTTCCGGAAGTAGAGACTGAAATATTTTAGGTACCCAAAAATTGAGGTTAGAAAAAAGTGCGACGGATTTGCCGGATATTAGCGGTGATTACTAGGCAACCTGCGGGGATGCTACAGTTAAAAGGGCGGCCCTCTGAGTCGCTTCGTTTTCCTTGTGTAAAAGAAATTCTGTTTTGGAAGGTCAAAATGAGCATTTTTTTAAATTTTGCCGGCCTCTCTTGTCCAGACGAACGGGGATAGAGAGTTGTCCTTCATACTGAAGATAGAGTTCGACGAGCTTTATTCAACGCACTCTTCGGCTTTGTTGTTACTGCACGCACTGCGGAGTTATGGCGGCTAGAATGTCGGCGGAAGGGTGTTTTAATCCCTTCCCCTTTTTTTCTCGAAAATCAGTTTGTGTTCGCGATTGCCATTTTGATGCTATCGTGGAAGAAGGTAGTCAAGGGGGAATACGGGGCCGCATCCCGTTCCTCGGTATGGCCATTATTTCCGGAAGTAGAGACTGAAATATTTTAGGTACCCAAAAATTGAGGTTAGAAAAAAGTGCGACGAATTTGCCGGATATTAGCGGTGATTACTAGGCAACCTGCGGGGATGCTACAGTTAAAAGGGCGGGCCTCTGAGTCGCTTCGTTTTCCTTGTGTAAAAAAATTCTGTTTTGGAAGGTCAAAATGACCATTTTTTGAAATTTTGCCGGCCTCTCCTGTCCAGACGAACGGGGATAGAGAGTTGTCCTTTATACTGAAGATAGAGTTCGACGAGCTGTATTCAACGCACTCTTCGGCTTTGTTGTTACTGCACGCACTGCTGAGTTATGGCGGCTAGAATGTCGGCGGAAGGGTGGTTTTAAACCCTTCCCCTTTTTTTCTCGAAAATCAGTTTGTGTTCGCGATTGCCATTTTGATGCTATCGTGTAAGAAGGTAGTCAAGGGGGAATACGGGGCCGCATCCCGTTCCTCGGTATGGCCATTATTTCCGGAAGTAGAGACTGAAATATTTTAGGTACCCAAAAATTGAGGTTAGAAAAAAGTGCGACGGATTTGCCGGATATTAGCGGTGATTACTAGGCAACCTGCGGGGATGCTACAGTTAAAAGGGCGGGCCTCTGAGTCGCTTCGTTTTCCTTGTGTAAAAAAAATTCTGTTTTGGAAGGTCAAAATGACCATTTTTTGAAATTTTGCCGGCCTCTCCTGTCCAGACGAACGGGGATAGAGAGTTGTCCTTTATACTGAAGATAGAGTTCGACGAGCTGTATTCAACGCACTCTTCGGCTTTGTTGTTACTGCACGCACTGCGGAGTTATGGCGGCTAGAATGTCGGCGGAAGGGTGGTTTTAAACCCTTCCCCTTTTTTTCTCGAAAATCAGTTTGTGTTCGCGATTGCCATTTTGATGCTATCGTGTAAGAAGGTAGTCAAGGGGGAATACGGGGCCGCATCCCGTTCCTCGGTATGGCCATTATTTCCGGAAGTAGAGACTGAAATATTTTAGGTACCCAAAAATTGAGGTTAGAAAAAAGTGCGACGGATTTGCCGGATATTAGCGGTGATTACTAGGCAACCTGCGGGGATGCTACAGTTAAAAGGGCGGGCCTCTGAGTCGCTTCGTTTTCCTTGTGTAAAAAAAATTCTGTTTTGGAAGGTCAAAATGACCATTTTTTGACATTTTGCCGGCCTCTCCTGTCCAGACGAACGGGGATAGAGAGTTGTCCTTTATACTGAAGATAGAGTTCGACGAGCTGTATTCAACGCACTCTTCGGCTTTGTTGTTACTGCACGCACTGCGGAGTTATGGCGGCCAGAATGTCGGCGGAAGGGTTGTTTAAACCCTTCCCCTTTTTTTCTCGAAAATCAGTTTGTGTTCGCGATTGCCATTTTGATGCTATCGTGTAAGAAGGTAGTCAAGGGGGAATACGGGGCCGCATCCCGTTCCTCGGTATGGCCATTATTTCCGGAAGTAGAGACTGAAATATTTTAGGTACCCAAAAATTGAGGTTAGAAAAAAGTGCGACGGATTTGCCGGATATTAGCGGTGATTACTAGGCAACCTGCGGGGATGCTACAGTTAAAAGGGCGGGCCTCTGAGTCGCTTCGTTTTCCTTGTGTAAAAAAAATTCAGTTTTGGAAGGTCAAAATGACCATTTTTTGAAAATTTGCCGGCCTCTCCTGTCCAGACGAACGGGGATAGAGAGTTGTCCATTATACTGAAGATAGAGTTCGACGAGCTGTATTCAACGCACTCTTCGGCTTTGTTGTTACTGCACGCACTGCGGAGTTATGGCGGCTAGAATGTCGGCGGAAGGGTGGTTTAAACCCTTCCCCTTTTTTTCTCGAAAATCAGTTTGTGTTCGCGATTGCCATTTTGATGCTATCGTGTAAGAAGGTAGTCAAAGGGGAATACGGGGCCGCATCCCGTTCCTCGGTATGGCCATTATTTCCGGAAGTAGATTCTGAAATATTTTAGGTACCCAAAAATTGAGGTTAGAAAAAAGTGCGACGGATTTGCCGGATATTAGCGGTGATTACTAGGCAACCTGCGGGGATGCTACAGTTAAAAGGGCGGGCCTCTGAGTCGCTTCGTTTTCCTTGTGTAAAAAAAATTCTGTTTTGGAAGGTCAAAATGACCATTTTTTGAAATTTTGCCGGCCTCTCCTGTCCAGACGAACGGGGATAGAGAGTTGTCCTTTATACTGAAGATAGAGTTCGACGAGCTGTATTCAACGCACTCTTCGGCTTTGTTGTTACTGCACGCACTGCGGAGTTATGGCGGCTAGAATGTCGGCGGAAGGGTGGTTTAAACCCTTCCCCTTTTTTTCTCGAAAATCAGTTTGTGTTCGCGATTGCCATTTTGATGCTATCGTGTAAGAAGGTAGTCAAGGGGGAATACGGGGCCGCATCCCGTTCCTCGGTATGGCCATTATTTCCGGAAGTAGAGACTGAAATATTTTAGGTACCCAAAAATTGAGGTTAGAAAAAAGTGCGACGGATTTGCCGGATATTAGCGGTGATTACTAGGCAACCTGCGGGGATGCTACAGTTAAAAGGGCGGGCCTCTGAGTCGCTTCGTTTTCCTTGTGTAAAAAAAATTCTGTTTTGAAAGGTCAAAATGACCATTTTTTGACATTTTGCCGGCCTCTCCTGTCCAGACGAACGGGGATAGAGAGTTGTCCTTTATAGTGAAGATAGAGTTCGACGAGCTGTATTCAACGCACTCTTCGGCTTTGTTGTTACTGCACGCACTGCGGAGTTATGGCGGCTAGAATGTCGGCGGAAGGGTGGTTTATACCTTCCCCTTTTTTTCTCGAAAATCAGTTTGTGTTCGCGATTGCCATTTTGATGCTATCGTGTAAGAAGGTAGTCAAGGGGGAATACGGGGCCGCATCCCGTTCCTCGGTATGGCCATTATTTCCGGAAGTAGAGACTGAAATATTTTAGGTACCCAAAAATTGAGGTTAGAAAAAAGTGCGACGGATTTGCCGGATATTAGCGGTGATTACTAGGCAACCTGCGGGGATGCTACAGTTAAAAGGGCGGGCCTCTGAGTCGCTTCGTTTTCCTTGTGTAAAAAAAATTCTGTTTTGAAAGGTCAAAATGACCATTTTTTGACATTTTGCCGGCCTCTCCTGTCCAGACGAACGGGGATAGAGAGTTGTCCTTTATAGTGAAGATAGAGTTCGACGAGCTGTATTCAACGCACTCTTCGGCTTTGTTGTTACTGCACGCACTGCGGAGTTATGGCGGCTAGAATGTCGGCGGAAGGGTGGTTTAAACCCTTCCCCTTTTTTTCTCGAAAATCAGTTTGTGTTCGCGATTGCCATTTTGATGCTATCGTGTAAGAAGGTAGTCAAGGGGGAATACGGGGCCGCATCCCGTTCCTGGGTTTGGCCATTATTTCCGGAAGTAGAGACTGAAATATTTTAGGTACCCAAAAATTGAGGTTAGAAAAAAGTGCGACGGATTTGCCGGATATTAGCGGTGATTACTAGGCAACCTGCGGGGATGCTACAGTTAAAAGGGCGGGCCTCTGAGTCGCTTCGTTTTCCTTGTGTAAAAAAAATTCTGTTTTGAAAGGTCAAAATGACCATTTTTTGACATTTTGCCGGCCTCTCCTGTCCAGACGAACGGGGATAGAGAGTTGTCCTTTATAGTGAAGATAGAGTTCGACGAGCTGTATTCAACGCACTCTTCGGCTTTGTTGTTACTGCACGCACTGCGGAGTTATGGCGGCTAGAATGTCGGCGGAAGGGTGGTTTAAACCCTTCCCCTTTTTTTCTCGAAAATCAGTTTGTGTTCGCGATTGCCATTTTGATGCTATCGTGTAAGAAGGTAGTCAAGGGGGAATACGGGGCCGCATCCCGTTCCTCGGTATGGCCATTATTTCCGGAAGTAGAGACTGAAATATTTTAGGTACCCAAAAATTGAGGTTAGAAAAAAGTGCGACGGATTTGCCGGATATTAGCGGTGATTACTAGGCAACCTGCGGGGATGCTGCAGTTAAAAGGGCGGGCCTCTGAGTCGCTTCGTTTTCCTTGTGTAAAAAAAATTCTGTTTTGAAAGGTCAAAATGACCATTTTTTGACATTTTGCCGGCCTCTCCTGTCCAGACGAACGGGGATAGAGAGTTGTCCTTTATAGTGAAGATAGAGTTCGACGAGCTGTATTCAACGCACTCTTCGGCTTTGTTGTTACTGCACGCACTGCGGAGTTATGGCGGCTAGAATGTCGGCGGAAGGGTGGTTTATACCTTCCCCTTTTTTTCTCGAAAATCAGTTTGTGTTCGCGATTGCCATTTTGATGCTATCGTGTAAGAAGGTAGTCAAGGGGGAATACGGGGCCGCATCCCGTTCCTCGGTATGGCCATTATTTCCGGAAGTAGAGGCTGAAATATTTTAGGTACCCAAAAATTGAGGTTAGAAAAAAGTGCGACGGATTTGCCGGATATTAGCGGTGATTACTAGGCAACCTGCGGGGATGCTACAGTTAAAAGGGCGGGCCTCTGAGTCGCTTCGTTTTCCTTGTGTAAAAAAAATTCTGTTTTGAAAGGTCAAAATGACCATTTTTTGACATTTTGCCGGCCTCTCCTGTCCAGACGAACGGGGATAGAGAGTTGTCCTTTATAGTGAAGATAGAGTTCGACGAGCTGTATTCAACGCACTCTTCGGCTTTGTTGTTACTGCACGCACTGCGGAGTTATGGCGGCTAGAATGTCGGCGGAAGGGTGGTTTAAACCCTTCCCCTTTTTTTCTCGAAAATCAGTTTGTGTTCGCGATTGCCATTTTGATGCTATCGTGTAAGAAGGTAGTCAAGGGGGAATACGGGGCCGCATCCCGTTCCTGGGTTTGGCCATTATTTCCGGAAGTAGAGACTGAAATATTTTAGGTACCCAAAAATTGAGGTTAGAAAAAAGTGCGACGGATTTGCCGGATATTAGCGGTGATTACTAGGCAACCTGCGGGGATGCTACAGTTAAAAGGGCGGGCCTCTGAGTCGCTTCGTTTTCCTTGTGTAAAAAAAATTCTGTTTTGAAAGGTCAAAATGACCATTTTTTGACATTTTGCCGGCCTCTCCTGTCCAGACGAACGGGGATAGAGAGTTGTCCTTTATACTGAAGATAGAGTTCGACGAGCTGTATTCAACGCACTCTTCGGCTTTGTTGTTACTGCACGCACTGCGGAGTTATGGCGGCCAGAATGTCGGCGGAAGGGTTGTTTAAACCCTTCCCCTTTTTTTCTCGAAAATCAGTTTGTGTTCGCGATTGCCATTTTGATGCTATCGTGTAAGAAGGTAGTCAAGGGGGAATACGGGGCCGCATCCCGTTCCTCGGTATGGCCATTATTTCCGGAAGTAGAGACTGAAATATTTTAGGTACCCAAAAATTGAGGTTAGAAAAAAGTGCGACGGATTTGCCGGATATTAGCGGTGATTACTAGGCAACCTGCGGGGATGCTACAGTTAAAAGGGCGGGCCTCTGAGTCGCTTCGTTTTCCTTGTGTAAAAAAAATTCTGTTTTGGAAGGTCAAAATGACCATTTTTTGAAATTTTGCCGGCCTCTCCTGTCCAGACGAACGGGGATAGAGAGTTGTCCATTATACTGAAGATAGAGTTCGACGAGCTGTATTCAACGCACTCTTCGGCTTTGTTGTTACTGCACGCACTGCGGAGTTATGGCGGCTAGAATGTCGGCGGAAGGGTGGTTTAAACCCTTCCCCTTTTTTTCTCGAAAATCAGTTTGTTTTCGCGATTGCCATTTTGATGCTATCGTGTAAGAAGGTAGTCAAAGGGGAATACGGGGCCGCATCCCGTTCCTCGGTATGGCCATTATTTCCGGAAGTAGAGACTGAAATATTTTAGGTACCCAAAAATTGAGGTTAGAAAAAAGTGCGACGGATTTGCCGGATATTAGCGGTGATTACTAGGCAACCTGCGGGGATGCTACAGTTAAAAGGGCGGGCCTCTGAGTCGCTTCGTTTTCCTTGTGTAAAAAAAATTCTGTTTTGGAAGGTCAAAATGACCATTTTTTGAAATTTTGCCGGCCTCTCCTGTCCAGACGAACGGGGATAGAGAGTTGTCCTTTATACTGAAGATAGAGTTCGTCGAGCTGTATTCAATGCACTCTTCGGCTTTGTTGTTACTGCACGCACTGCGGAGTTATGGTGGCTAGAATGTCGGCTGAAGGGTGGTTTAAACCCTTCCCCTTTTTTTCTCGAAAATCAGTTTGTGTTCGCGATTGCCATTTTGATGCTATCGTGTAAGAAGGTAGTCAAGGGGGAATACGGGGCCGCATCCCGTTCCTCGGTATGGCCATTATTTCCGGAAGTAGAGACTGAAATATTTTAGGTACCCAAAAATTGAGGTTAGAAAAAAGTGCGACGGATTTGCCGGATATTAGCGGTGATTACTAGGCAACCTGCGGGGATGCTACAGTTAAAAGGGCGGGCCTCTGAGTCGCTTCGTTTTCCTTGTGTAAAAAAAATTCTGTTTTGGAAGGTCAAAATGACCATTTTTTGAAATTTTCTCGGCCTCTCCTGTCCAGACGAACGGGGATAGAGAGTTGTCCATTATACTGAAGGTAGAGTTCGACGAGCTGTATTCAACGCACTCTTCGGCTTTGTTGTTACTGCACGCACTGCGGAGTTATGGCGGCTAGAATGTCGGCGGAAGGGTGGTTTAAACCCTTCCCCTTTTTTTCTCGAAAATCAGTTTGTGTTCGCGATTGCCATTTTGAAGCTATCGTGTAAGAAGGTAGTCAAAGGGGAATACGGGGCCGCATCCCGTTCCTCGGTATGGCCATTATTTCCGGAAGTAGAGTCTGAAATATTTTAGGTACCCAAAAATTGAGGTTAGAAAAAAGTGCGACGGATTTGCCGGATATTATCGGTGATTACTAGGCAACCTGCGGGGATGCTACAGTTAAAAGGGCGGGCCTCTGATTCGCTTCGTTTTCCTTGTGTAAAAAAAATTCTGTTTTGGAAGGTCAAAATGACCATTTTTTGAAATTTTGCCGGCCTCTCCTGTCCAGACGAACGGGGATAGAGAGTTGTCCTTTATACTGAAGATAGAGTTCGACGAGCTGTATTCAACGCACTCTTCGGCTTTGTTGTTACTGCACGCACTGCGGAGTTATGGCGGCTAGAATGTCGGCGGAAGGGTGGTTTAAACCCTTCCCCTTTTTTTCTCTAAAATCAGTTTGTGTTCGCGATTGCCATTTTGATGCTATCGTGTAAGAAGGTAGTCAAGGGGGAATACGGGGCCGCATCCCGTTCCTCGGTATGGCCATTATTTCCGGAAGTAGAGACTGAAATATTTTAGGTACCCAAAAATTGAGGTTAGAAAAAAGTGCGACGGATTTGCCGGATATTATCGGTGATTACTAGGCAACCTGCGGGGATGCTACAGTTAAAAGGGCGGGCCTCTGAGTCGCTTCGTTTTCCTTGTGTAAAAAAAATTCTGTTTTGAAAGGTCAAAATGACCATTTTTTGAAATTTTGCCGGCCTCTCCTGTCCAGACGAACGGGGATAGAGAGTTGTCCATTATACTGAAGATAGAGTTCGACGAGCTGTATTCAACGCACTCTTCGGCTTTGTTGTTACTGCACGCACTGCGGAGTTATGGCGGCTAGAATGTCGGCGGAAGGGTGGTTTAAACCCTTCCCCTTTTTTTCTCGAAAATCAGTTTGTGTTCGCGATTGCCATTTTGATGCTATCGTGTAAGAAGGTAGTCAAGGGGGAATACGGGGCCGCATCCCGTTCCTCGGTATGGCCATTATTTCCGGAAGTAGAGACTGAAATATTTTAGGTACCCAAAAATTGAGGTTAGAAAAAAGTGCGACGGAATTGCCGGATATTAGCGGTGATTACTAGGCAACCTGCGGGGATGCTACAGTTAAAAGGGCGGGCCTCTGAGTCGCTTCGTTTTCCTTGTGTAAAAAAAATTCTGTTTTGGAAGGTCAAAATGACCATTTTTTGAAATTTTGCCGGCCTCTCCTGTCCAGACGAACGGGGATAGAGAGTTGTCCATTATACTGAAGATAGAGTTCGACGAGCTGTATTCAACGCACTCTTCGGCTTTGTTGTTACTGCACGCACTGCGGAGTTATGGCGGCTAGAATGTCGGCGGAAGGGTGGTTTAAACCCTTCCCCTTTTTTTCTCGGAAATCAGTTTGTGTTCCCGATTGCCATTTTGATGCTATCGTGTAAGAAGGTAGTCAAAGGGGAATACGGGGCCGCATCCCGTTCCTCGGTATGGCCATTATTTCCGGAAGTAGAGTCTGAAATATTTTAGGTACCCAAAAATTGAGGTTAGAAAAAAGTGCGATGGATTTGCCGGATATTAGCGGTGATTACTAGGCAACCTGCGGGGATGCTACAGTTAAAAGGGCGGGCCTCTGAGTCGCTTCGTTTTCCTTGTGTAAAAAAAATTCTGTTTTGGAAGGTCAAAATGACCATTTTTTGAAATTTTGCCGGCCTCTCCTGTCCAGACGAACGGGGATAGAGAGTTGTCCTTTATACTGAAGATAGAGTTCGACGAGCTGTATTCAACGCACTCTACGGCTTTGTTGTTACTGCACGCACTGCGGAGTTATGGCGGCTAGAATGTCGGCGGAAGGGTGGTTTAAACCCTTCCCCTTTTTTTCTCGAAAATCAGTTTGTGTTCGCGATTGCCATTTTGATGCTATCGTGTAAGAAGGTAGTCAAGGGGGAATACGGGGCCGCATCCCGTTCCTCGGTATGGCCATTATTTCCGGAAGTAGAGACATAAATATTTTAGGTACCCAAAAATTGAGGTTAGAAAAAAGTGCGACGGATTTGCCGGATATTAGCGGTGATTACTAGGCAACCTGCGGGGATGCTACAGTTAAAAGGGCGGGCCTCTGAGTCGCTTCGTTTTCCTTGTGTAAAAAAAATTCTGTTTTGGAAGGTCAAAATGACCATTTTTTGAAATTTTGCCGGCCTCTCCTGTCCAGACGAACGGGGATAGAGAGTTGTCCTTTATACTGAAGATAGAGTTCGACGAGCTGTATTCAACGCACTCTTCGGCTTTGTTGTTACTGCACGCACTGCGGAGTTATGGCGGCTAGAATGTCGGCGGAAGGGTGGTTTAAAAACCCTTCCCCTTTTTTTCTCGAAAATCAGTTTGTGTTCGCGATTGCCATTTTGATGCTATCGTGTAAGAAGGTAGTCAAGGGGGAATACGGGGCCGCATCCCGTTCCTCGGTATGGCCATTATTTCCGGAAGTAGAGACTGAAATATTTTAGGTACCCAAAAATTGAGGTTAGAAAAAAGTGCGACGGATTTGCCGGATATTAGCGGTGATTACTAGGCAACCTGCGGGGATGCTACAGTTAAAAGGGCGGGCCTCTGAGTCGCTTCGTTTTCCTTGTGTAAAAAAAATTCTGTTTTGGAAGGTCAAATTGACCATTTTTTGAAATTTTGCCGGCCTCTCCTGTCCAGACGAACGGGGATAGAGAGTTGTCCTTTATACTGAAGATAGAGTTCGACGAGCTGTATTCAACGCACTCTACGGCTTTGTTGTTACTGCACGCACTGCGGAGTTATGGCGGCTAGAATGTCGGCGGAAGGGTGGTTTAAACCCTTCCCCTTTTTTTCTCGAAAATCAGTTTGTGTTCGCGATTGCCATTTTGATGCTATCGTGTAAGAAGGTAGTCAAGGGGGAATACGGGGCCGCATCCCGTTCCTCGGTATGGCCATTATTTCCGGAAGTAGAGACTGAAAAATTTTAGGTACCCAAAAATTGAGGTTAGAAAAAAGTGCGACGGATTTGCCGGATATTAGCGGTGATTACTAGGCAACCTGCGGGGATGCTACAGTTAAAAGGGCGGGCCTCTGAGTCGCTTCGTTTTCCTTGTGTAAAAAAAATTCTGTTTTGGAAGGTCAAAATGACCATTTTTTGAAATTTTCTCGGCCTCTCCTGTCCAGACGAACGGGGATAGAGAGTTGTCCATTATACTGAAGATAGAGTTCGACGAGCTGTATTCAACGCACTCTTCGGCTTTGTTGTTACTGTACGCACTGCGGAGTTATGGCGGCTAGAATGTCGGCGGAAGGGTGGTTTAAACCCTTCCCCTTTTTTTCTCGAAAATCAGTTTGTGTTCGCGATTGCCATTTTGATGCTATCGTGTAAGAAG